>NC_134697.1:40841684-42041684 GCF_050947455.1 Rhinoderma darwinii | reverse complement strand
CCTGGCCTTAAAGGGTTTTCCCACCATGAACTTTTAAGACATATCTATACTACAAAACAAAAATGTCTGATTGGCACAGGGGCAACCACTGGGACACTTAGAGTGGTCCTGAGAGTGGAGCTGCCCAGTCTACTCTTCCTGGCAGAGAGGTGGCCTGTTCACTTTTCACTAGGCTAGCTTTAGACAGTCTTAAAATGGCCTATGGGGTCCGGAAAAACCCTTGTACACGTCAGGTATTATGGACGTAACACAGAAGCTAAAATGCGGCCATCTGAAACCAGTCCTACAGGGAATGGGAGATACAGAAACAACCGAGCATGCTCACTTGACTCTTTTTTTAATCTCCCATTGACTTTAATAGTGATAATGGTGTGATTAGTCTGGTCCCCATTGTAGTCTGTGTAGTCTGACACACTTTACCTTGATAAAGATATAGAGCACTAGACATGGCATACTTGTTTGCCTCGTCTTATGTTTGGCGCGTTCACATATCCGTTAGGGCTCTATTCTGACGTTCCGTCTGAGGTTTCCGTTAGACTAGAGCCCTGACTTACACAAACGGAAACCATAGGTTTCCGTTTTCATCAACATTGATTTCAATGGTGACTGTTCCGGTCCAAATAGTTTCCGTTTGTCTCAGTTGTGCAAGGGTTCCGTCGTTTTGACGAAATCAATAGCGTAGTCGTATTCTGATGGGCCCCTCCGATGGAACGTCAGAATAGAGCCCTAACGGATATGTGAACGAAGCCTAAAGTAAATTTACAAAATGTCTAGCAATATTTAAAATCACTGCAAATTTCTCTGCCATTATAAAGTGTTGTACAAACAAAGCTATTGATATATGAGCGTCGTCGTGTTCACATAATGACAATGAAAGCATAAGACCGGTCAACATGACCCACACTAAAGCATTGTGATAACCAGTGATCAGATAAAGTGTAACTCCGTTTTGAAAGTGTTGACATTATCTGCAGTTCCTTAAAGAGGACCTGTCACCTTTTCTGATATGTCTGTTTTAGTAAATAATTGTATTCCCCGTGAAATAACAATTTTGGAACATATTTTCTTAGAACTCTACGTTGTGCCGTTCTTCTGTTATTCCTCCTAGAAATTTATGAATAAATTGACAACTGGGTGTTACCAGTTGGAGTTGTGTCCCTGCAGAGACTGACAATATTATATCAGTGCTGACAGAGCTTGACAGACACACCCCTTTGACAAGGGAAATAGAAACACCCAGTTGTGGTTAATGTATTGGTACATTTCTGTGAAAAATAACAGAGAAAAGGCACAACACAGAATTTTAAGAAAAAACAGATCCTCTTTAATACGCACATACTTGCAGAAAAGTTCATGTTACAGGAAGGCGTGATGTGCAGCTAGAACAAGGAATCCAAGAGAAAATCAAATTCTAACCAACAGCCTAAAACAATGATTACAGGGGCATAGCTACAAGGAGTGCAGAGGTGGCAGTTTCACCCGGGCCCTGATATCTGAGGGGGGTCCAAAGACCCCTCTGCCGCATAAGAAGACAACAGTATTATTAATGTCACATGGTAGTTGCAAACCCTGTGACAGATTTTGCATTGTGGCCCATGAGCTTCAAGTTACGCCTCTGATTGTTTATGCTGAAAGCTCTTGGGCAACCATGGGATGTTTGTTCTCCCAGTATCTGTCTGGCACTATATTTTGATCTCTGGGCACATAAGGGTATGTTCACACATAGGATTAGTGGCAAATCAGAAATCTGCGCCACTGCTACAGTATAAAAAAAACACCTTAAAGGGTTGTCTGAAAGAATATGAAAACAAGCTAGCTGCAGGAAATGTGATAAAATAACAAACCAAACATAACTCACCTATTAAATCCCTTGCTGCTCCAGCGCCAATGCTCTGGTGGACACTGACAGTCTTTGTTGACTTTTGAGGCCAATAACTGACCTCAGTGGTGACGTACCGTTCTTGCTAGTATTACCGCTGAGAGTAGTGATTGCCTTTAGAAGTCATCAAAGAGTGGCGATGGCCAATGGACAATCCCTTTAAGGCCATAATCACACATGCCATTTTGACACCGTTTTTGGCTTAGGCTACATTCACACGGTGGCTTTCAGAACAATGAAGTTCTGTGAGTGTATTCACGCGGCCATTTTTTTAATGGCCTTTGAATACCGGACGTCAAAAAATAGGACATGTCCTATTTTTGGCCGTATTCACGGGCAGACAGCCCCCATAAAAGTCAATTGATCAGTTTTTACTGGGCGAGTTTCAGGAATCAATCCTTGTAACGGCCGGTAAAAACTGATCCTGGCTGAGGACTCCCCTGTTTCAGCGCTACTTTGAGTGCTAAGCCCGGGGAAGCCCCTGACAGCACTGTTCATATATGGACAGTGAAGTCAGGGCTTTCACCTATGTAGTCCCGAGACAGAGCATCGCAACATCTCTGGTCGGGGACTCCTGTCTTGGGAAAGCCCTTGACGTCACTGTCTATATATGGACAGTGACGTCAGGGGCTGCCTCTGATCCCACTCTAGATGCTGTGGCAGGGGATTTTGCCCTTAGAGGAAGCCCCTGACGTCACTGTCCATGTATGGACAGAGACGTCAGGTGCTCCGTCTATGAGCGGAATCCCCGGCCAGAGGGAATCCGGTCCTACAGGAAGCTATGGTGGTGCTATCCACAGAGGGGGTGCAATCTACAAGCGGGGTGCTATCTAGAGGGGGTGCTATCTACAAGGGACATTGCGGCACTATCTACGTGGGCACTCTGGTGTTTTCAGGGGGTTGGGACCAAAAAAACCCTGACAAATGAAATCCATCCTTTTTTTTTAACGCCCATGAAAACGGATGGCATATGGCCATGAAAAACTGACAGTTGATCAGTTTTTAATGGCCATTTTTTTTCACTCTCGTGTGACAGACGAGGTGGCGTCCTCAGGGGAAAATGGAGCTAAATTTAGCCCCATTTTCCTCTGAGGACGCCACTACGGTGGTGAAACATGTCGGGGGGCTCTTTCTTTTTTAAACTTCAATGTGCTCTGACAATTCTAAGTCCCTTTTCAAGCGGGACTGCAGCCGCGAATTATAGCTCTTTTATATAGGTAGTGCGGCCATCAGAGATGGTGGTTTGCACTCAGATGGCACAGACTACAGAGTATTATTAGTATCATTGAAAGGAGACTTCTCAGTTCACATTGCGTTTTTAATCTTCATTTGTATGCTTATAGTTATTCATAATAAAGTTATATGTCACAATATTAGTAAGCATTCAATAGGTATCTGTTAAACAAGGGCTAATCTTTTTGCCTTTGGCGATATTGATGTGTTTTTGTGTGTATCTCAGCGCACCAGATATCTGGGTCCTCTCTCTTGTTTTTTGTAAACACAGGAAGAGGACACAAAAAAGGAGATGCAGCAGTCTTTTCCTTATACTTTTTCTATATTTTGGATCCACTTCTGGCTGTGGCTCAAAAAACTAAGCCAAAAACGACATCAAAACTGTGTGAACCTGGCTTTAAAATGACATTTAAATGCTGTTTGTAATGTGGTTCTGCCATGGTCGTGGCTTTCTTCTAAAGAAGCAAATCTAGGAGAACTCCTTCTATGGAAGACGGAATTGCGGCGCGGCGTGTAGAAACGGCATGTATTACATGCATTGTTAGTGCCACTGATGTCGGCATTACAGTCAATGAATAAAAACTGCCCCAGAAAGGACATGCAGCAATTTTAGAACACCTATCAACAGCCAGGATTTCAGTTGCATTATTATTGAGATTTTACAAAATCCCATTTACTACAATGTAATATCAGATATGACAAATTGTTACATGTTAAACTGACCATAGAGACATGGAGATGATCATATAGAACAGTGACTTTATTTCACGTTTTAATGGAAGTGACAAACATGGTAAAATAAATGCAGATTACCACCTTGTTGAAAAGATTCTGTTGACAAGCCGGAAATATTCAACACACACATAGAGAGACATGCAGCATTACACCAACACAGAGGAAACGACAGAAAGTACAGAATACAGAAAGTTACTACTTACACATCCTGAAATGGATACGCCTGATCCCATAGTCAGAATAGGGAGTCTGAGCAAGACCACTTTCCTATATGTGTTTTGGAAATTTCCATTACTTGTCCTGTACCCTTAAAATCCAAAAGGAATCTCTACTTAATATTATGCAAGAAGTAAAACAAAAGTTTATAAATACTTGTTTGTTGTGTTAGGGAATTTCTGGCTTGCACTTGTTGCTATTGCAAATCACATGGCCAAGGTTCATTCAGCCGCAGAACAATAGTCCTTGTCTCCATGGTGCTTCATTGACAAAGTGACACAGACACCTCAGGCCAGGTGCAACTCTGTGCCTGGTTCAGATCTCCTCCACCTTTGCAGTCGTACCCGTTAATTCTAATGAAGCCTTTAAACAATTATCTTACAGAAGATAAAGCACCCACATCCTGTGCTTCCTACAAAAGATTTGCTGATTTTAAAATTATTAAAATGTATTAATTTTGCAGGATCCGGCAATAAATCTCAAAATTGGTACATTTTGCACAGAAGAAAATTTGACACTTCTGTGGACTCACCATTGCACATCTTTAATGCAAACAAATATGGAGAATGTGGGTAAACCAAAGAGGTAAGCAATGCAAAATAAAGAGCCAAACTACCTAGAAGGGCGTCTTTACATAAAGCCATCCCCAAAAAATACCTGCAGTAGGGAGACACGTAAGTTTTGAGATGACTACTGTTGACATTTCACAAGCAGGATAAACTTCCATACGTACCTGGGAAATTCTTAAAATCTATCTATGAATGAGCAGATGCATGAACGAGAAACGATAATTTTGTCATTTAAAGTTCAGTCATTCTCTGCCGCCGCACCGAGAGAATCAAAGGTCGATTCCTCGATCATGCAGCTTGCATGACCGAAAAAAAAAAGAATGTTTAAAATGCCCTTCTGCTTACCTATATCACTCTGTAAGCAGTGCTGGGCCTCAAGACAAGCACTGAAGGAGAGGATAGGTACAGCCATATAGGTTGCAACATTGTACACATATCACCTAATGTACAGCACATGGGCAATTGGTGGTAACATGAACAATATTCACTGTATATCAGCGCACAATGTTCCTCTATAGCAGTATAGCCAGCGGGGGCTCACAGTCTGAACAGTCCATAGATATTTAGTATAAGAAAGAAAAATAAACTGACATCAACAAGAGCCTCATAGTGTAGTATACTGTACCCTAATGGAAATTAATAAAAATAAACCAAAATGCTTCTGAGGTGTTAAAGTCGTTATCGACTTTAAGCAATTACATAGGCTGCAGGATATGTTATAAAATTAAAAAGGAATCCCCTGCCACTTCAGTGCCGGTACTCCGGTGCTCCCTGCCGGTCTCTCTTCACTATTTCTGCAGAAAGGACATGTTGTGGATCCACGTGACTGCTTCAGACAATCACTGGCCTCCGCGGTGACGTGTCGTACATGCAAGTGAGGCCAGTGATTAGCTGCAGTGGTCATGTGTATGTATGGCATGTCATCACTGCAGGTCATGAACACCAAGCCTGGACACGGACCACCGGAGAATTGACGCTCAAATGGCGGGGGATTTAACAGATGAGTATAGTTTCATTTTTTTATTTTATGACATATCCAGAAGCATATTTAATTTCTTAAAGTCTCTGACAATCTTTTTGAGCTGGTGTCTCCAACCCAATAGTTCCTACAGTCCTGTCCACGGTTTGCCGTTGTTCACACAGTCGGTCGGTCATTGAATTTGGCCCTATTCTACATTCTACTGTCTGTGTTTTTACAGAATAGGGTTGATACACTTTAGATCTTCCCATCTGTGTTTATCACAGCTCTGATATGCACATAGCTCACTGTTTCTAGCTTGCAGGGTAAGGCTTTATGGAGGATAGGGTTTCTAACCAGAACCACTATGAGACACAGGTTACTGTCTGATTATTTTTGAGTAAAGTTCTGTTCTCGTTGCGTTTACATATACTTTCTACTATCGGGGGGACTTAACTACTATCTGGAAGCCTCACAACTATATAGGGGCACCTAAGTACTATCTGGGTGTCAAGTCTGCGGCTGCTGACCACCGACACCCCCCTTATTACAAACAAATCACAGAAAATAACTATATTAATTTAAAATCACTGAAAAGGACATACTTACTCACAAGGGCAGGTATACACACCAATTCCCAACACGATGCAGACAAACCACAATGCTACATACTGGGAGATTGCCCAGGTACAAAATACTGATGAACAGCCACTCTCACACATACTATTCATGAGGGGGTGGCTGCTTCGTATTATCATAGCACACTGATATAGCTTCTATAAGTGTGGCAGTCACACGGCTACATGTAGTGCACCATGCTCGCATACAGCCTATTAGTTACACCCATACTATTAGATCAGGCGGGTTGCCCAGCACCTTCTAATTGTACTACACAAAGTTCTGACACACTATTCTCCCCCAGAATTACAAGGCCCGGCTGCATCGTGAAAAGATCAGCAGCCTGCTTCCAGTAATCTGGCACCAGCCTGCTTCCAGTAATCCGGTACCAGCCTGCTTCCAGTAATCCGTCACCAGATTGTATCCGCTACCTGCAATCTGACTTTCCAGCTGCTACGAAGGTAACATCTACCAGTGACTGTATTATACCTGTCTGGACAGAAGCTTCTCCATTGCGGTGGCGTAGCCCAGTGGATTCACAACCCCATTGGACGTTACACTGGGGGTCTCACTACTATATGGAGGCACCTAAGTACTATATGAGGGCACTTAATTACTGTATGGGGCCTAACTACAGTATGGGGGACATAACTACTATATGGGGGTATGGTGGCCCTACTACTGTATGGGGGACTTAACTACTATATGTGCACCTAGCTACTATATGGAGGCACATTTCTACTGTATGGGGCACCTAACTACGGTATGGGGCACCTAACTACTATATGGGTAAACCTAACTGATGTATGGGAGTCCTAACTACTACATGGAGCACCTAACTATTGTATGGGGTGCCTTACTGCTGTATGGGGACCTAAATACTAGATGAGGGCCTAATTACTGTATGGAGGACCTAACTACCATATGGGGCGCCTAACTACTATATGGGGGCGCCTACCTACTGTATAAAGGACCATTTTACTGTATCGGGAACTTTACTATATAGGGACCTAACTACTGTATGGGGGGCATAACTACTGTATGGAAACCTAATTATTTTTATGGCGAATCTAGCTACTGTATGGGAGACCTAACTACTATATAGTGGAACAAAAGAAGACCTGCTGTGTGGGGGTACAAAGTGAGACATTACTATTGTGTGTGGACATTATAACTGCTCGGGGCCTAAAGGGGACACTATTACTGTTTGGGTGTCCCTATTACTGTCTGGAGCACAAAAGGGTGGTGCTATCACTGTGTGGGGCCCCAAAATGGGCATTATTACCATCTGGGGCACTATGAATGGCGAGTTTGTGTAAAGGGATGAGAATAGGTGGGGAGTTGTAGGAAAATTGAGGAGTAAAAGACCTCTGTGCTGCTAATTCTGCAGAAAATTCATTATGGCGGTCTGGGCCGGATGAGAAATAAAAGGAAAGTGGACGACTACAACCCGAGGGGACGTCACCTGTGAGTCACTAAATTTAACTGTAGTGCATTTACTTATATGGTCTGCAGTGCGCTTGTGTAGACCTTCTATCTACCAATATATGGTCACTGTATACTAGTAATATTAGTCTCTGTATAGTGGTTATTTAGTAACAGTATGGTAATATTATTCAGTCACTATGTGGTGATTATATCTGGTCATGATATTACAGTCATATGCTGGATGGTGCCCTGTGCAATACCTCCTGTTGGCGCCCCCCCCCCTCTAAATAACAGTACTATGCAGTGCCGCCACCACCATACACTGTAAAAAATAATATATTATACATTGCTTTAAAGTGTTTTCTGAGACTTTGATATCAATGGGCTCTACTTAAGATAAGCCTTTGATATCAGATTGATGGGACTCTGAGGAGAGCAGCATCCCCTTTATTGTTTACCAGGTACAGAGCTTCACATTTAGTAGTGACTATGTCTGGTATTGCTGCTCAGTCCTAAAGAGCTGCAGTACCAGGCACAGCTTCTAAAGAAGGTGCATGCTCTACCTGGTAAACAATGAAGAGGACGTGGCGCTGACCGGCCCCTTCATTTAGACCCTTCATTGGTCATTGATCTAATATTAAACAACATAAGTCTCACAGGACACGTTCAATGGCTAGGTGATCCCTACGTACGGTTAAACACCTCCAAATTACAAGAGAGAGGTAACGAAATATAAACTCCAATACATTACAACTGAGAAACAGGAGTCAGACACTATTTATATAGAAAATGTGAAAAATATCAATTTTATTACTTAAAGTTTAAACAATGAGGAAATATAAAATATACAGAGGATCCAAAAACATGACTGGACTGTACAAGGGCCACAAAAATACACCGATTAGTACCACAACAGTATTACGGTAGTTGGTACGTGTATGTACGGTAAGCAATGCATGGTACTAATAAATGACAGGTAACACCGAGTCGAAGGAAAGGGGGAAGCGATGCTATTGAATCTAGCTGTAGCAACTTATGTGAAAGCAGGAGAGTAAAAGGATAGCTATGAATGTTCATGCTAATAAACAGGTCTAAAAAGATGTAACAAAAGATGTATAATTGAGACTAGGTAGAGTCCCCAACAAAGTTATGTGACCTGGTATGTCTTACCCATAGATGTCAGAGGTGTTCAAGTAGCACAAAGGAAAGGAAGCGCCCTGACGCGCGTTTCGCGTATACAGCTTTTTCAAGGAGTGAATCGATGTATTCAATTGATGCCCTTTCCTAAGTATAGGCCATAATTATCAAAGTACCAGAAAACCACTTTAGTAGTTGTGCGACACAATGCTTAAGTATATTATCATACAGTGCTCAAATAATACCAACAAACAGTTACCAAATAATATCTCCATACATAAAGTAATTTAATAATAGTGCAATTTGATTAATATTAAAATTTGTGATGAACAATACCCTCGGGTGCCAGCAAGGATGGCTGGTGTGCCCTGAGAAATCGCACAGGTTGCACACTTATAAGGCTGTCCCTGGTCTCAGAGCTTGGACTCTCACAGATAAAAACTTCTGATATGTCACTGTGAGATATCAGAAGTTTTCTGTTAATGGTTATAACTTTTAATGCTGATTTTAGTATTATTAATGATAAATATTACAAACCACTAACTACTTTTATTGCGTGTGCAATAAAAATACATGTATATCGTGAGGCAAAAAGAGGACATGGAAATGTTTATGTATAGTCTCTAGATGGTGCTATGCATCTTCATTTTAATTTTCAAAGTTTTAAAAAAACCTGTTCCCCAATAAATAAAGGTACTGTATTTTCAGAATAAGCCAATTTTTTGAAAAATATATGATGCCTTTAATTTCACACAAAACAAACAGGACTTGGTGAGGTTGATGAGATAAAACATACTTTATCTTTTCTAGAAGATGCATTATGTCACCAAACAGACCAGGCTATAGTCAAAACTTGCATTATTCTTAGAGAAATCACCTTTAAATTGTCGTTGAGTTCTCCTTTTCTGTCAGGTTGTGAAAAATTATATTCAGCCATTTCTTAGGCTCCATACGTTTTTGGCCTGCGTTTAACATATATGCCGAAAAAAAAGGCTATGATGTATGTCTAAGACGGGTATCCATCACCCATAGACTATTATGGGATTCGTTTAACGTACAGTATATGCCATAAACTCTTACACTACCTTTTTATGATGTGCATACGTTATGTGATGCCATAATAGCTTCTGGGTAATGGATGACACAGTTAAACGTTACATTCATTCATCTCCCATAGTCTAATATGGCATCCGCTTAAAGTATATGTCATGAAAAGCTATCAAAAATCTCATTGCGTATATATATTTTTAACGGATGCCTGTGACATTTGCCATAGCTCACATATAGGCTTCCACGTTTAAAAAACCATATACTGCACTGTATACTTTTTTTGTGGGATCCCATTTCATAGAATGGTGTAGTCTACTATGCTGTTCCAAATTTAAATAAAAGTAGCTATACAAGCAGACAGTGGCCAAAAGCAGGGCTGGCGTCAGCAACTGGCAGAGCCGGGGCCCACTACCCTTCAGGGGCCCACTCGGCTGGCAGGTACTGATGCTGCCATCATGGCTCCTCCAGATGTGGAATCCCCCGCCGGAGTATTGTCGATGGGATTCTGCTTCTTGAGGGAGCCCTTTGTCTAGGAGGTGGCGTAACTACCGCTGTAGAAGCCATAGCAGGGTCCATGCCGCCCGCCGTCACGGCCCCCCATGCCTAGTGGGCTCGCTAGCAGCCGCTATGGCTGCTACAGCAGTAGCGACGCCACATTCAATAGTATCTTAATCCTTAGGTAGCTCCCTACTCTGCCATTTACTAGGCTGCAGACTCTAAGGCAGAGTGCCAAAAGCGCTCTGTCCGGGACTCCGGGTCTGGGGTTGCCCCTAACATCAATGTCCATACATGGACAGTGATGACTGTCCATATATGGATAGTGATGCCAGGAGGAGAGAAGGAGTCCCAGACAGAGCACTAGAAGCGGCTCTGCTACAGGACTCCGCCTCTGGGGAAGCCCCTGAGATGTCAGAAGCAAAGCAGTGTCCCAGGCAGATTGCTAGTAGCCCTCTGCCAGGGACTTTGGCTCTGCGATTGCCCCTGACAACACTATCCATATATGGACAGTTATGTCTGGGGCTACTCCAGAGCCAGAGTATTGGAGCAGAGCCTTTGCTAGCGCTCTGCCCAGGACTTTAGCTCTGCTCCGGACATCACTATCCATATATGGAGAGCAAAAAAAACAGGAAAAGAGGCAGCACTCCAAGAGTCGTATCAAAAAGGATACATTTATTCACCCATCAGTGCAATAGGATACAACATTTCAGCTGCTCAATGCAGCCTTTGACAAAGGCTGCATGGAGCAGCTGAAACGTTGCATCCTATTGCACTGATGGGTGAATAAATTTATCCTTTTTGATGAGATTCTTGGAGTGCCGCCTCTTTTCCTGTTTTTTTTGTCTACATTTTTTGTCTACATTTGGGGATTTACAAGTCGGATCCCTGGAGGTTTTTTTCTACTGTGCTGTCCATATCTCTTCTGTTTGGACATATATAGAGAGTGCTGCCAGGAGTAGAGCAGGAGTCCCAGGCAGAGTGCCAGTAGCGCTCTGCCCGGGACTGCGGCTCTGGGGTTGCCCCTGACATCACTGTCCATATATGGAGGGAGGCTGTGTGGCACTACCAGGGAGGGGGGCTGTGTGGCACTCCCAGGGAGGAAGGCTGTGTGGCACTACCTGGGAGGGGGGCTGCGTGGCACTACCTAGGAGGGGGGCTGTGTGGCACTACCTGGGAGGCAGGGGGCTGTGTGCACTACCTGGGCGAGGGACAGTGTGGCACTACCTGGGAGGGGGCTGTGTGGCACTACCTGGGAGGGGGGCTGTGTGGCACTTCCTGGGAGGGGGGCTGCATGGCACTATCTACAGTGGGCACTAAATTTATGGGGATACAAACTGGGGACCTAACTTGTTTATGGGAGCATAAACAGGGTCTAACTTCTATGTGGGGACACAAAGTGACGTTTTCTGCCATTTTACTGCTGCCGTGAGTTCCCCGCAAAGGGGCCCACTAAGTCTGTGTCGCCAAAGGGCCCACATAAACCTGGAGCCGTCCCTGGGAAAAAGTAGACTCTTTCAAGCTGCGTCGAGCTAATGGAGCCCCAAATATACAAAATTGCCACCGGTAAAGAAACCCTATTTCCCAACTACCACTAAATAATTATTATTATCTTTATTAAGCTATATAAGCAAACAGACGAACCACATATATGTTTAAAAGTAAACATGCATGTTGCTGGAGGAGTAGTACCATAGGATAATGCCTATGCAGTATATAGTACACAGTTCTAATAATGGTCGGCGGCTGCAGAACGCAGAGCCAAATCAACAGTAAAGTCACAGGGTCCATCAACAAAGCACGTTGTTTAAAAATTACTCAGAGCCCCACACCCTGAGGCTCTGAGCACTTTTTAAACAACGTGTTCTGTTTAAACATATATGTGGTTCATCTGTTTGCTTATATAGCTTAATAAAGATAATAATAATTATTTAGTGGTAGTTGGGAAATAGGGGTTCTTTGCCGGTGGCTATTTTGTATATATGATGTTCTAGTGCCCGCCAACTACCAGGGTTTTTTTTCATTTCTGTGAATGGAGCCCCATAGACACATTTGGCATGTACGCCGAGCGCTTTCCTGGCATACATACTTAACGTACATCACAAGCATGATGTAAACAGGGCCTTAGTTATACTTTCTTGAAAAAGTTGGGCATAACCAATATGACTTTCATTACAAGTCCTGCTTGGATAGTCATCCAACTTTTCCAGTGTCCAGAAAAACAAATATGCCTACATATGGAAAAATGTGGGAGTGGGGGGAAGTATGTAATGATGCAGATTTGCAATTCAAGAGTCTAGGATATCTGAATTATTATTACCAGTGGGAGTTCCAGTGGAGGCCATATTAGTTGTCACCCAGTTTTAGCAAAAACAAATAAAAATAAGAAATTACGAAAGTCCCAACGTTAGGGTCAGGGAGGGAGAGGTTGTTGGAATAGCCAGCCTGCTAGTCTTTGTGTTCTGTATTGCCCAGTACCTTGTCTGTAAGTAGATATTATAAGACGACTTCTACCTCCGCTTTTACGGTGGCTATGTCTATAGACATGATATATTTGGTGATAGAACCAATTTTGGTCAGGGCTCAATCTGCTGGCAATCTACTGTCTACCGCCAGTCATAGATTGCGGGATTACAGGAGATCCCGTAAAAATTGTCTGGTTCTGCCTACAAATATCTCAGTTGTTTGCTCACCTTTAAGATGAACATTGACATGAGATGGAAACAGCTCATCAAAGGGATAAGCAATAGTATTACAAACATATATGAATTAGTTGTAAAGCTCTGCGGGTTATTTAAGCGCTATATAATGATGCTTATTATTATTACTATGACCACGCACAGACAAAGACCTTACTAAAACTGTCCTGCACCAATAATCCTTTTGTATCTATTCATGTTATCTGCAGCTGACAGGGTTTGTCAATAGGATTTATTGACCTGTACAAAGAGTGGACTTTCCATATACAGATTTGTGCAGTGGAAAAAATTGGCAGATGTTGTGCGCTGTCTGCGTTTTTACTATCTGACAAACATTCACATTAATCACCTGCTCCTGCCACTGTTTAATCAACCCAATAGGCATTCGTAAAATCAAGATAGGGGCAGAGTCGTAGCTAGACCGTCCTTCAAAGATTCAGCTTGCTGCCCTAGCCCTGTATCTAAATACTGTTGTCAAAGTATTCAGGTGTGGGATTCGGCTGGTTCTTACCAGTTCTGCCGATCTGGTTGATGAGATCACAGCAGCATTTCAGGCATTATCCATGGGGGGGAAGGGGGCAGGAGCATTGCCGATGTAGCTTATGAGAGGGGGAGCAGCAGCACGGTAGGCTCTGGTTATGGGGGCAGCATGGTGCCAGACATTGTTAATTAAACAAAGATATCCATCCAGAAAATTCTACAAAGGCAAGTAGTATCTTAACCCCTTCCTGATATCTGCCGTACATATATGGCCGAAGTTGGAGGGGGTAGCTGCTCTATATGCAGCGGTTGTCAGCTGTATATTACAGCCGACACCCTGCTCTAACAGTCAGGGTATGTTCACACGGCTTATTTACGGATGTAATTCCGGCGTTTTACGCCTCGATTTACGTCCGAAAATGCGGCTCGATAGCGTCGGCAAACATCTGCCCATTCATTAGAATGGGTCTTACGATGTTCTGTGCAGACGGTAATTTTTTTTACGCCCCGCTGTCAAAAGGCGGGGCGTAAAAAATACGCCCGCGTCAAAGAAGTGCCTGTCACTTCTTCAGACGTAAATGGAGCCGTTTTCCATGGACTCCATGGAAAACCAGCTCCATTTAACGTCCATAATGGACGCAGCAAAAAGCGCTTCAACATGCCATTACGGCTGAAATTACGGTGCTGTTTTCTCCTGAAAACAGCCTCGTAATTTCAGCCGTTACGGACGCTGCCATGTGAACATACCCTCAGGGTGGGAGATAACCCTGATCTTGGCCGTTTAACCGCTTATAAGCCACACTCAATAGCGACCGTGCCATCTATGCGGTTAGATGCCGGGGGGCATATGGTTTGTTATGGCAGCTGGGGGCCTAATGAATGCCCACAGGTCTGTCCTCTTAAACTCCCCTTACACAGCTTCATCATGGGAAAAATAAAAAAATTGTGTCTCAGAATATATCGACACAAAATAAGTGTTTATATTTTGTAAAAGTAATAAAACAGGAAAACTATTAGAAAATCTTTTTGGTCATACTGCCCCGCAGAATGAAGTTAACATGTAATTTTTACTGC
Organism: Rhinoderma darwinii; assembly: GCF_050947455.1. NCBI lineage: Eukaryota > Metazoa > Chordata > Amphibia > Anura > Rhinodermatidae > Rhinoderma > Rhinoderma darwinii. Next base: position 42,027,113 of record NC_134697.1, on the reverse strand, counting down.
ACGGTGCATGCCGTTAAAACAAAACCCATAAAACAATGGCGGAAGTGCTGTTTTTTTCCCATTCTACTCCACAAAAAAATGTACAAAAAGTTTTTCAGTACATTATATGGTTCATTTAAATGGCTCTTGGAAGTTGGGAGTTGGGAATGAAAAATGAAAAATAAAAACAAGCTGCAGCGGAAGGGGTGAAAGAAGATTTCATGAGGCTCTTCACCAGATAGTGAAGAAAAAAAGAGTTCAGGCCCTTTGACATGGGCCAATTATCGGGCAAACAAGCGCTCACAGAACGCTCGTTCCTGATCATAGCCCTATGTAAACAGGACAACAATCAGCCAATGAACGGCAAATGCTCAGCCATTGGCTGATTTTATCATTTATGCAGCCAAAAATATTATTGTTGTCGGCAGCACATCTCCGTGTGTAAACAGGGAAATGTGCTGCCGACATAATGAAAATGTATGGTAACGAGCGATTGTGCCCATACATAGCTCCTTGTGAAAGGATCAGATGAGCGCCGATCAACGAGCTATCTCGTTAATCTATGCTCGTTTACATGGCCCATGTCAGGCCGTGTAAGAGGAACCTAAACTGCAATACATCAACCTTGAGTTATTAGATTTACTTGTGGCTTATTACACTTCTATATTAGAACTAAATTCCTTTGTCCAGACTGTATCACGAATATGTCCTATAAATCGTCTCTATGCGAATGTTATTTGGTATCTTTATCTTACTCTTGTTATGGTCATATTATTTGGTCACTCTATGATTGTATTATTTGGTCATAGTACGGCATGTGTCAACTTGGGGTCCTTATTAGTAAGAAATCAATGAATAGTAATGGGTTTGAATGATATGTATAACTGTTACTCCCACATATTAAATATCACATATCTAGTTATAGACATTTGCGACCTATTGGACATATACTATGTCCCTGTTGATCTTGTGGTCACCTCAACCGTCACACGATGCTATAGAGAGGTAATTCCATTGCTTCACAGCAAATTTTATCCCTCAATATGAAGCTACATATGATCAGCCTAGGATAAGGTGAGAACAAATACCATTGTAGCGGCAGATGATGTGTTGACATTTGTGTACAACTGCGTAACATTGCTATGCTCAAGTACAACGCAACACTGCTAGACAATTACTGCAGATTGACATCCGCCCATGAGCATTACTGCACCCCCTCTAGGTAGAAAAGTCATCTGCAGCCTTGGCATGTTCGATTAACCATACCATCTGCACAGTGTGTCTGAACATTATTCCAAAAGACTGAAACTATGACAAACTATAACATGTAGTAAATAGGATATACTGTATGTATGTTTAATATGAGGGTAAGTCTTTCAGATTGGGTGGCCACCTTCTCCACCCAAAAGTATCGGCCAGGATTGTGGTGTATTTACACGTGCTGGTTTTGTGGCATTTTTTGTTGTGATCTTGCGCAAGTTGCCACAAATAACACCACAAAACCGGCACGTTTTTAGAGGTGTGACTTCATACCGAGTAGGTCTGGAAGCTTTAGACAGACAATGGCTTCCTGTAACTCAGTCAGTATCCTTCGACCTACGTTCGACTCTCTGGGGTGCACAGGCCGTCATTGTGCAAATGTCCGACTGCTGAATGTGAATGTCTGGCTCTCTGCTGTCTTGTCCCCGGTGATCTCTGACTCCGGATGTTTCTGATGTTCCTAAGGCTGCACAGCCCGGCAAAAGGAAGAGTATCCAATACACATAGGAAGTAACCTGACTGCACACACACTGTTCTCCAGTCTAAATACCAGCCAGGCCAGAGATTTACCAGCCTGGTGGCAACCCTCATTTCAGATAGATATATATTTATGGTGTCTAAGTGTAAATCCCAGAATTTATCGGTTGTTGTCATACTTGAAATGACATTACTGACTAGGTAGATATATTTAGGAATAATGGGAGTATTCGTTTTCCTGCAGCAGAGCTTGTGTCCCTGACATAAATGTCCTATTCATCATTCCATTATTTGCTATCTGTTTGTTTTAGTCTCTCCTTACTAAACCTCAGCGTTGCGGTATCTTCAGCTCGATTTTCTCACCGTCCATGTTTACGAGTTAATCATGTTTGCTGTCTCACACAAATGGAAATGTGCATCCTGCTTGAAGTGATTCATTTGAACAGACGATTGCTGTGTACACAGGCTAAACCAGCAGATACTCAGCCTTAGAAACTGGAAATAGGACACGACGAGCTGTTTCTTTATCAGTCATTCATTGACCTTACCGGTCACATTGAACCTCTCTGTTTCAGAAGATATGACTCATATAGCTACATGAACAGATATTGTCATTTTTATGTTTTGCTAGAAGGTTTGGGCGTTTTTCTAGTTTTAATGGTCTTTTGTCTTGTGTTCTTCTCTCCTGGAGGAAATAGAGGAAAATGTGATTGCTCATAAGGCCCTTCCTCATTGTTCATGTAGCTCCGACCAAGGGGTTTTCCCAACATAGACATTTATGGCATATCCTCAGGAGAATAGGAGTCCCATGATCCCTGCTCCATGAGGTGAGGCAGAGGCCGCAGCCAGGCAGAGGTTAAATGAAGAGGTGGCCGAGCATGTGCACAACTCTCTTCATTGAATGAAGTTATTGAAAATTCTACTGAGTTTGCTACTGGCCTCCTCAACTCACAGAGTTTATGGTCCCTCATTCTCCCAATAGATGGGGGTCCTAGATGTGGGACCATACCAATCAGACATTTATAGCATATCCTGTAAAAGTGCCATAAATGTCTATGATGGAAAAAAAACAACTTTAACCCTTTTGCTGGTTTTTAGATATTTTGCACCTGTAGTAGTCAGGACATTTTCCCACTTTGTACAAATAAATGTACACATAAAACCTGAGTTACAATGTAAAAAAAATCCTAATAAACCCCCATACCCATGTATTTTCTGAAAGTAGACACCTGGCACATTGTCAAAATGACACTTTATACAAACACACCTTTGTGCCATTTTGTGTCAAACAGTAATTTTTCATGCAGAAAATTAGACACACAGAACCTTCTAAAAATAAAAGTTTAAGATGAGCAGAGTTCATATATACTACTTAAATAGCCTATAACAGAGACCAAAAATCTAATTTTAAGCTTGAAATTTTAAAAAAGAAGTAGCAACCTATAAAATACCTTTAAAAATGAGTGCACCCCCCAAACCATATATATTTACTGCCGATTGCAATTATCTTGATGTGCTGTTGGCAGTCATGTCCACCATCACATGATTTTCTGACAAACAAGAATTATCTTTAATTAAAACATACGTTTGAATCTAATAACTTACATACACGCAGAGGTTTACACACAAAACAATGTAAAATGAATAGATTAAAGTGTGTTAAATTCATATATGCCGCAAGCAATTGTATGCTGTATATCAACAGGAGCTTGTGCTCTCAAAAGCAGAGGCCATGCAATAGTTGGCTGTCATCCACAAATAAGTTAAAAATAAATAGTGCACACTGCAAACAGCTACTACTAAAATTATTTTTTTTTGAGAGTGCACAGCATACGTGTATAAAAATACAATTTAATAATTAATACACACAACCACCTTCAAGCAACTTGCATGAAACAGTAATTACATGCAGAACTTGTGCGAAAATTCAAATTTGTGACTAAGTGTGTGTTCACATCAGCATCATCCTTCCGTTCATGGGTTCCGTCAGACCTTTCCATCAGAGGAGCCCATGAACAGAAAGGCAAACGGAAACCATAGCTTCTGTTTGCATTACCATTGATTGTAATGGTAATACTTCCATTTCAAATGGTTTCCATTTGTCTCCGTTCCGTAAGGTTTCCATATTTTTGGTGGAAACAATAGCGCAGTCGACTGAAACCTTATGGAAGCCATATGGGATAGGAGGAAGATCACAGATTCTCCTCCTCTCCCTGAACTTTGTAGGCCTGTCTCTGCTGTCCCCCCCCCCCCCTTTCCCCTTCTCCTCACAAGGGCTGAAGAGAGAGCTACAAGTATATGCAGTTCCTACTTTATCCTGCTCATGCTCAGGCGGGATGGCGGCCAGAGTCTAGATCCTGGTCTTGTTTTAAAGTTGCAATGTAGCCTGAGCTACAACATTTAGTAGCACGGGCTGAAGTGAGAGCTGCAAGTAAATGCAGCTTCCACTTCAACCTATTCTAGCTTGGGCTAGATCATGGCTCAGGCTGCGACCTTGTCTGAGTTAGAGCCTTTAATAGCAAGGATGTAACAGATAGGTCCTCGGTTACTGAAGTGCCACACTACAAGGATGTATGAGATACGTCTTCAGCAGGGAAAGGGTCAGGCTGGGTTCACACCTGCATTGTGTCATTCCGTTGTCCTGCTCTGTCAGAGGAGTAGAGCAGGGAAATAATGTAAGCAAGGGTTCCTTTGCACAACGAACACCGCCGCCGACCGACGGAACCCATTGACTTCATGCTGCGCCACTGTCTCCGGTAATATCCGGTAATCAATGCCAGATCTGCAATGGAGGCCCCTAACAGAGCCCCCAACGCAGATGTGAACGAAGCCTAAATGTGTGTCCCCTTTTTTCACCCTTTTACAGTTCACATATAAAATCAATCAACATAAATAATTAAGTTTGTAGATACATTGCATTACTTATTCTGTACTTGTCTTAAGTTACAAAGGTCATACTGACTTTTGGCTCAAACCACATTTTTGCTAAATAAATAATTCTAAGATATGTCCTTGAAACAGTTTCTGTGGAAAACTGCAATCACAGTAGACTGTTGTCCTGATAATAACAGAGGAACTCTAGGAGATCCCACTTAGTAAAGTTAATTTGTATAAGTTTGGAAACTGATAGTGTTCTTTTTTTCTCACTGGCAGTATGGTCGGTTGTAGTTTATAATCATGCTGTAATGAAAATAAGCTCCCTATTCACGGAGTTGTGTTCTTGTAATGGGTGTATGCTTATACACAGCAGCCAATCTGAATGAACAGATTACAGCCTGAATCTCTGATGTCATCAGAACTGACAATGAGGTTGTTTTCAGATGGTCATTCAATAGTCTTCTTCAAGTAAGCTGGAGTCACTGATCACAACTCTGCTCTCATGGAGAAGAGCTAAAAATCACCCAAGACTAAGGCAGTGTTCACATCAGTGTTCCTTACCGCTGAGGGGTTAACCCGACGGAAACCTCCGACGGAAGCCCTCAGCGGAAAGGAACGCTGATGTGAAAGGGCCCTAAATAAAAAGGAGGTAAGCATTAATTATGATTAGTGACCTAATATTCACATTAATATTTCTCAAAATTGGCCTAAGAAAGACAGTAAAAAGACAAATGTATAGAAAAATATTTTATTTTTAATTAAAATATTAAGGGCAAAAAAATGACATCATGTTTCCAACATACAAAACTAAACTCCTTGTGTTTGGAGTTTTTCGCTACAGTTCAGGAGTGAGATGAAACTCTAAAACATTGCATCATCATGAATATTTAAATTTACAGCTCACGGTTGTCCTAAGTAATACACTTTTCCATACATTTATACATAATACACCCCTATATACCCCTAATACACATCTCTAAGATTGAAATGTATGGCGCGAGATGTTAAACAAACATGTAAAAATAAGTATACATCCGAAGGATGCTTTTGACAGATGTCCTCCATGAGCTATCCATCAACTATAAACTCCCATAAAAAAGTATACATTGCATCCAGTAAAAATGGATGCATTAAACGTATACGTTTTTATAACATGGAAGTCTATGGGTGACGGATGGCATAGGGAGGTATAGGTTTTTTCTTTACACATTTGTTTAACATCTTACGCCATACATCTGTCGGATTTAGAGAGAAAATAAGGCAGGACACATCTGTATTCTTGATTAAAAATCCTCTACCTTTTCGTGTATGCAGCTTCAATGCTGATCTACATGCCTCAACGATCACAAGCATGAAACAAACATTGTGTGTATAGGTTGATCCCGGAGTCCTGTGTAAAGTCCCTTTTACACGGGCCAATTATCGGGCAAATGAGTGTTCAAGGAACGCTCGTTACTGATAATTAGCCTGTGTAAACAGGGCATCGATCAGCAGATGAACGAGCAAACGCTCATTCATCCGCTGATCGTATCGTTTTAAATACTGAAATATTATCGTTGTCGGCAGCGCATCTCCCTGTGAAAACGGAGACGTGCTGCCGACATGATGATAATGTATGGGGAGAGTGATCGGAGTAACGAGCGCTTGTCCCCATACATAGCTCCTTGTGAAAGGAGCAAACGAGTGCCGATCAATGAGCTGTCTCGTTGATCGGTGCTCATTTGCACGGCCCAGGTCAGGTCGTGTAAAAGTAGCTTTACTCAACACTGTCTGCCGTTTCTTCTTGTTAACCTACAGTAGAGATACAATAACAACTGTATCACGCACCATCTTTATAAAAAAATTCATGAATGAAAAAGAGTTATAGTAAAGATTGGTCTGTTAGAATACTATTTCTCAGTATCTCCAATTAACGAGTCACCTTGCCTGAGAAAAAATTATAGCATAAAATCTTCAAAATACGTAAGAATATGTGTTTCTCATCAACTTTTCAATCATAGATATATAACATGCGTTAGTAGCGGCTCCACATTTGCCGCTTTGTACAATGTCGCTTTGCTTTATACAAATATTGTAAGCATGAACGCTTAACTATTTATACAATTCACATATTGGATGTATCTTTCAAAAGAGGCCAAACTGTTAAAAGAAACAAAGACCGCATGTTATTTTTATTCTCTTTGTTTGAAAGTAGGAAATCTTAACATCAGTGAAGTCGTAGATGGTCCTGGTTGAAATGCAGGTAGTTTCACAGGTTTTTATACTTCATGGTAAGGCCGCTTTCACACAGTCTTAATACGGGCCCCATATTACGGTCACAACACCCGGACCTCCCATGGCTCAACTGAAACAAACTAAGATTGCAATGGGGTTCTAGTGTGATCCAAGTTCAGTCCAATTAAACCAGAGAAGGTATCGGTGTTGCAGCTGTAATATGGACACTAAAATGTGCCGATATGAAGGCCTAAGGCTGTGTACACATGGCAAAGCCGCAATAAAACTGGGGCATAACCATAACATGTGAACACAGCCTTAACTAACTCGTTTTATTGGACACTATAGATTCTGCCTTACTTAATGTTTATGCTGTAAATATTAGCAGTACTTGGTTCTAAATACAGTGTACTACATTTTGGTCCAATTAAGGGTATGTGCACACGGTAGCAGGCTTTTACGTCTGAAAAGACAGGCTGTTTTCAGGAGAAAACAGCTGCCTCGTTTCAGACGTAAATGCTCCTCCTCGCATTTTGCGAGGCTTCTCTGAGAGCCGTAAATTTTGAGCTGTGCTTCATTGAGTTCAATAAAGAACGGCTCAAATTACATCTGAAAGACGTGTCCTGCACTTCTTTTGACGAGGCTGTATTTTTACATGTCGTCGTTTGACAGCTGTCAAACGACGACGCGTAAATGACAGGTCGTCTGCACAGTACGTCGGCAAACCCATTCAAATGAATGGGCAGATGTTTGCCGACGTATTGTAGCCTTATTTTCAGACGTAAAACGAGGCATAATACGCCTCGTTTACGTCTGAAAATAGGTCGTGTGAACCCAGCCTAAGGCATAAAAGGCAAAGCATAAAAAAGTATGCCATGAAATTATTGTCTTGGATTTGTCTACAGAGTTTCTGGAATGTAATAAAATACTTGACAGGATGAATCTAAAACTGTCCTGAGTGGATACCTTTTGACATAAATGCCTTTGGGATTTCAGACTAGGAAAATACTGAATAATAATAATTTTAAAAAAAGCACTATAAAATGCTGCTATGAGTACAAAACATTTTCACAGTAAAGTAACTAGAAACTACAAAAAACTTTACAAACACAAATTTGCAAGAGTCTTTCAAACAGCTGAAGCTACTTTATAAGAGTAACTCTTCGGAGATGGTTCCATCGTTTTAGTTTTACAGTTTTTCCAAAACGGCAGTGCCACAATTAACAAGCCCAGTGCTCCCAGGATAACACATATTCCACAGAAATAGAAGGCTATATCATAAGATTCTGTCCAGTCGAAAAACCAACCTGAAATAAAGGAAAAGGCAAGGATTAGAAATATAAATGTATATTGTGAATAGTCGGTTGTGACGAGGACTATTGTAAATCAGCATATGCTAGATGTGGTGTCATCGAGAAAACAGGAGGTATAGGTGGAGCATTATGTAAAAGACTCATATATTAGGCCTATAAACTGCGTCTTTGTAGTTACCACATCAAGCGGGCATTTACATGAGGCAAAGACAAAGAAAGCTCCATTACCTTTTGCGTTTAATGCTTTTCGTCAGGGGCTTTGACATTTTTGACTGTTGGAATAGCATGGTCTGCAGCGCTATTTTTGCCCTCAAAAATACCTAAACCAACGACAGACCCTATTATCAGCCAATGAGACCCATCAGGATTCGTTAGGATCTGGCATTTGTTATTCGTTCATGGCTTTGTTATGAATGGAAGCCATTGTTGCTAGTGTGAACAGAGCCTGAACCATGTTTGATATTGGTAACTATGTCACTTTTCTACAAACCCCATTTACAAGAAATTGCTGGAAATGTAGTAAAAAGAACAATGTCTAAAATCACAGAACTTAACATGTTATCTCAGTGATGCACCAAAAGCTATAATAACACTAAGGCCTCATGCACACGACCGTAGCCATGTGCACGGCCGTGATTTTTGGGTCGGCCGGCCACGGAGTGACAGCCGCGAGCCGCCCGCAAATCGCGGGCCGTGCACATGGCCGCGGCCATTATTTTCAATGAGCCTGGACCACAGAACACGGCCGTAATAAGACATGCCCGCTCTTTCTGCGGTGCGAGCTCCTGGGCCATGCACGGACCGTGAAAGCCACAGTCGTGTGCATGACCCCATAGTAATGAATGTGGCCGCAATTCTCCCGTAGATTTTCGAGGGAATTGTGGCCGCAAAAGCACGTTTGTGTGCATGAGGCCTAAGTCAGTAGCGGACTGTGTGTTTGGACCATCGGGGGCTGCCCAAGGGACAAGAACACTGAGACGGCCCACAGCAAAACTGCATATAAAATCTTTATAAGGTCGGGGCTGCATTTTTCTTATTTTTCTTATAAAGAGCCCATAATCCTTTGTTTTCTGTCATAGAAACAACTCTGACTCACTGCAGATGCCACATATACAAGTCCCATTGAATGCAATAGAAGGTGTATACATCCATATGAAGTAAGCTCCGGCTGAACAAGCCCTTTTATGCACTTCTATGACTGAATAGAAGCATGGGATTTGGGGCTCTGTAACAGAGAAATGGTGCTCTGATGCCCTATGAATTTGCTTACTACAGTTTGTGGGACCACAAAAATCTGCCAACCTGTAAGCATTGAGGGAAAAGTCTGTAAAATTGTAATGAGAGGGATAGGGAAACAGACAAGTGCGCCCTAAACTACCCGCCACTCAGTCCCTGCCTACTTGCAACGACCCGCCCTAGGCGACGGGGTACAACTGGGCGACGGTCCCTACACTCAATAAGTGCACGACAGACAACCAGACAAGGAAACACAGAACAAAGGGAAACGGGGCAGTTGCCCACGGCAACACCGTGAGCAACAAGAGTAGTAAACGAGCCGAGTCAAACCAGGAGAGTACGAGGTGCCAAACGCAGAGCACGACAGTAGTGAACAAGCCGAGTCAAACCAGGAGTGTACGAGGTACCAAACGCAAAGCAGAAGAGTAGTCAGCAAGCCGGGGTCAATATGAAGCAGGGACAAGTAGTTCAAGAAGCTGCAGCAGGGCCAGGAAACCAACAGAGAAGAATCACAAGCAAGGAGGAACAGGAAAGGCAGGTATAAATAGACAGAGGGTGGGAGCTAGCTCCGTCTGGCCAGGCTGTTATAGGCTCTCCCACTTCTAAGCCTGCCATCCTGAGTGGTGGAAGATGGAGTCAGTCTCACAGACATAGAAGCAGGTGCAGACTGATTACCTATGGGCGTGGATACAGAAGCTGTGCCTGGCAGATTCTTAACAAAAATACTGTAAAATATCCTTGCTGATAGCCTGCGCTGTGGTGCAACTACTAGGCCAGAGTGACATTTCTTCTTGTCCTCAATGCAGTCAACATCGCTGCGGCCTAGAGTTCATTTTAGAAGTAGCCATGTGGCGCCATGTCTCTTTTATCTCTTTCTTTTAGGTATTGCTTCTAAATTGATGTCATGTCACATGGCTGCATCTTCTAGAATCAGCTCTAGGCCGCAGCGTTATTTGCATTGGAAAATTTCAGTGCCAATTTGGTGACCAAGGGAAGACATAAGTGACTTAACTACAAATTTAAAAACTTCTTGTCAGGGAACAATATAGTGATGTCCCTTTGCTGCATTGGGATAGGTTAAAAGGGTCATCCAGGTTTAAAAAATAAATAAATCTGTTTGCAGAATATGTGTTAAAATAACAAGACAGACAACACACTTGTTTTAGCGCCGATGCTTCTGTGGTCCCCACCAGTCTTGGTTTACATGGCAAGTGCTGTACAGTCACGTGACCACTCCAGGCAATCATTGGCTGCATCGGTCCTGTGCCGTACTTACTGGCATCACAGCAGTGGCTAGTGATTATCTAGAATGGCACGTCATTGTTGCGAGACCGGCAGGGGACAACGGGGCCATTGATGCCGCAGCACCAGTGGATTAAACAGCTCGATTTATTTTTTTTGTTATTTTAACCCATATTCTGCAGCCAGGTTTTTTTATTATCTGGACAACCTTTAACCCCTTAGTGACCAGCCTATTTTAGACTTTAATGACCAAGCCATTTTTTACGTTTTTCCATCGTCTCATTCAAAGACCTATAACCTTTTTATTTTATTTTTGCGTCGACATAGCTGTATAAGGTATTGTTTTTTGCGGGACAAGTTGTAATTTTTAATAGCACCATTTTGGGGTACATAGAATTTATTGATTAACTTTTATTAACTTTTTTTGGGGGGGAATAGGAAAAAAACAGCAATTTCACCATACATTTTGCGTCCTAAATTTACGTTGTTTACCGTGTAGTATAAATAACACAATAACTTTATTCAGTGGGTTGTTGCGATTGCAACGATACCAAATTTGTATCATTTTTTTTATGTTTTACTACTTTTACACAGTGAAAACACTTTTTTTTTTCAAAATTATTTGTTTTTGTGTCTCCATATTTGAAGAGCCGTAACATTTTTATTTTTTCGCTGATGCAATTGTAGGAGGGCTTTTTTTTTTGCGGGACGACTTGTAGTTTTTATCGGTACCATTTTGGAGTAGATGCGACTTTTTGATTACTTTTTAGCACATTTTTTTTTAAGGCTGGATTCAAAGAAAACAGTAATTTTTGCATGCTTTTTTATTTTATTTTTTACGCCGTACACCGTGCGGGTTAAATGATTTAAGAAATTTATAGATGGGGTCGTTACGGACGCGTCGATACCAAATATGTGTAACTTTTTTACTTTATTTTGTTTGTTAATGTAATAATGTAAGGGGGAAAAGTGGGTTTTTCATTTTTTTTTTACTTTCTTTTTGTTTCACTTTTTATTAAACTTTTTTTTTTACTGGTCCCACTATGGGACTTCACTATGCGATCCTCTGATCGCATTTATAATACACTTCTGTATTGCAGTGTATTATGCCTGTCCGTGTAAAACATAGCAGGCATACACTACAGGCAGACCTGGGGGCCTTTATTAGGCACCCGGCTGCCATCGGAGACACAGACACTCGGCGATCTTATCGCTGGGTGTCGTTGCGATGAGAGGGAGCTCCCTCCCTCTCTCCAAAACCAATCAGATGCGGCGCACGCTATTGAGCGCTGCATCTGAGGGGTTAAACGGATGAGATCGATACTGATATCCATCTCACACGTTCGAGCAGGGACGCCCCCAGCCCTCAGCTACCTCTGGCAGCAGAGAGCAAGGAGATTTAACGGCTCCCTCCTTTGTTTATTTATTTATTTATTCCAATGCAGTGACATAAAAAGGCTATTGCATCGGAATAAAGCCCGTTAGTGACCGACGTAAAAACACTATGGGGCGGTCACTAACGGGTTAATGTAAAATAAGTTTATTTGTTTCAATAATTTTAAATAATTTGTAAATGTGTGATTTACCTAGTTAATCGATGTGAATGACAGGTATGTTGAACAACAAGGAATAGCGTGTGTATACTGACAGCCCCACGGGCACGTTTACCTGGCATAAAGCTAGCAACAGTATTCATAATAACTGAAGCGAAGTGCTGTATACCAGGAAGAACACAAAGTACTAGCTAAGTCAATACAATGCCAAACATTGTATACACTTAGCTGGCCTTGGTACAGAAAAAACACCCTTTAATTCCTTTGTAATACCAAACTATATTTGGTAACAGCCATAATTTAAAACAAAAACTTTATCCCATTGTTGCTTTATAGACATGTAAATATCAATAAGAAAAAAACCATAAAAACTCTTGGTCTAGTATCTTACCCACAATAGGTGGCCCTAGGCAGTTTCCAATACCAGCAAAGAACATCAGAATTCCATAGGCATGAGTGAGCTTATCCAATCCAACAGTGTTCGTTGTTACGTAAGGGAATATTGACCAGTTCCCAGTAAAAAATCCTATTGTTCCGGCAATAATTGCTAAGGTGGCATATGTCTTGGCAAGAGGAACGGCAAATACTGCCAAACCTGTAACTATTAACGTAAATACATACAGATACAATGTATTGATCCACTTAAAATCAGCAAGTATTCCCAAAACAAGCTTCCCAAGAGCCATCATGATACCAAGGATGAACACTAAGGGCACTACCATGTCCTCTTTATCTATATTGGCACTTTTGGCTACATCTTCCAAAAGAAAGCCTGGAGGAAATCCTCCTATGTCAAATAACAAAATGTTGATAAAAAGAGCAGCAAATACTTTGTTTTTGAATAGGTTTATGGTGTCTTCCCAGTAGTCCAGGTAAGTATGGCACTTGTTTTTAACAAGCTGTGTGCACTTTTGCTTTTCCATGTTGTTACAATTGTCCTTGACTATGTTACTTTGAGCTATGATTCCACTCTTACTCTGGTGAGGATTTTCCTGAGAGCAACAGTCCCCATTGGATGCATGGGATTTCCTTATTTCAAGCATTCCCATATTTTCTTCTTTCTTCTGGTCTTTTTCATGGTATATGAGGTAGGCATCAGGAACATTCTCCAAACAAGTCTTTTCCACTTCATCTTCAGGTTTCTGTGGTAGGGGCCTCATTAGGATGCCACATGCTAATATATTTAGTGCTAATGCTCCAATAATTAGCAAACAGCCATCTATTCCGTAGATTGAAATCAGCTCCTTCTGTAGACTTGCATATATAAAGGTGCCAACGCTGGAACCTGAAAAAGATAAATACAGTACTTATAATATCGCCAGAGCCAAAATATGTATTAATATGCAATTCCTGGTTTATTTATGCATATTATCTGTGTTCTGCACTAGCCTATTGGAGATGTTGGGCAATGGTTTTATGAAAATGCATGAAGATGCCAGTGGAACCTACCAGTTTTCTAGGAGTGACTGATATTTTTACAAACGTATTCCCATGTATACCTGCCTTAATATGCACAAAGCTACCATGCACATCTTACACATGCAGCCTTGAGCCTAATTTAGAAAACATGCTATCTTAGATTAATGGTAAACAATTGCTCTCAGCAGCATTAATTCCCATAAAGGTTTAGTGTGAATGTATATACACTATCTGGCCAAAAGAACACATGTCCATCACACCTCTATCAGCTTGTTGGACTTGCCATTCCAAAACCATGGGTATTAATATGGAGTCAAGACCTATTTTACAGCTATAACAACCTCCACTCTTCTGGTAAGACTTTCTACAAAATTTGGCAGATTGTCTGTGGGAATTTTTGCCCATTCAGCCAAAATAGCATTTGTGAGGTCAGACACCGATGTTGGACAAGAAGGTCTAGCTCGCAATCTGCATTAGAATTCACCACAAATGTGTTTGAAGGGGTTAAGATCAGGATACTCAAGTTTTCTCCAAACCAAACTCTTTATGGCTTTGTGGATAGGGATACAGTCATAATGGAACAGAAAAGGGCCCTGCACAAAGTGTCACCAAAAAGGAAACAATTGTCTAAAATGTCTTTGTTTACTGTAGCATTGACTTTACTGGATTACATTCACTGGAATAAATGCACCTAGGCCCAAACCCGAAGAACAGCCCCAGACCATTATCCCTCCTCTAAAATTTTACATGAGGTACTTTGCATTCTAGTAGCGTTCTCCTGGCATATACCAAACTTAAAGTTATCCAGACTGCCAGATAGTGAAATGTGATGCATTGCTCAAGAGAAAACGTTTCCACTGCTCCAGAGTCCTGTGGCGGCGTGATTTTCACTACTCCATCTGGCGCTTGGCATTGTGCTTGGTGATCTTAGGCTTGTGTGCAGTTGTACGACCATATAAACCCAATTCATAAAGCTTTCTCTTCACAATAATACATCTTAGGCTATGTTTACATGGCTTATTTTCAGGCCATAAACGGCTGAAATTACGGGGGGCTGAACATCTGCCCATTGATTTCAATGGGAACAACAGCGTTACGTTCCAACGGGATGTTTTTTTTACGCAGCCGTTTTTAAAAACGGTGCGTTAATAACCGCCCAGTAAAAAATAAGTGCATGTCATTCTTGAGCCATTTTTGGAGCTGTTTTTCATTGGGTCAATAGAAACACAGCTCCAAAAGGGGCTGTAAAAAAAACGCATCAAAAACACGCTTCATGCTTTAGAAACGGCTGAAAATCAGAGGCTTTTTTCCCTTAAAAACAGCTGTGTACTTGATTTTATGCATCTGTTTGCAATGGGTGGGGCTGAAACACCTGAACGCAATAATAAGGAGAGGTGTCCACATACTTTTGGTCATATAGTGTAGTTTGGAATGTAATAGATGGGGAAACTAAATATACTACTATAATTATTTTGTTGATGGAGACACGGAGTTCAAAACATAGCTGTTTTAGAGTTATGGAGAAGAGATTCTGGTCACCAAGTCATCAATCTGTATACACATATACCCGGATTTATTTTCTATGCTCTCTTTTTTCTATCTATGCCCCATAGTAAGGTCCATGTACCTTCTGTGTCTACTTTAGTACACATAAAATTTAATAAACCTAAATGACATCCCACATGTACCCTAAGACAGTGCAAACTATTCCTCTTAGGGTGTCTGTTCATTTCAAAGAAAGGCAAAGTCTGTGAGGAAACAGCTAGACATTGTAATAAGATATTTAGTTTTTAAATACAAGTAAATTTGAAAAAATATGTGGAAATGTGTAAATAAACACATTTGATGTATTTGTTCTACCTGTTGAGACGATTCCAAGTGCAAGTCCTCTCCGTTTTTCAAAGTACTGACAAGTGACAGTCACGGTGGCTGTGTACAGTAAGCCACATCCACAACCTAATGTCAAGAATCGTAAAATAGTTAGTTACTAAGGTTCCGAGCCATTTATGACCTCAATTTAATAAAGAATCAGCTTTTTGCAAGAATCAATAAGTAGATATCTTGTCCTAGAAGTCATAGCAGATCATACACATAAGATAGCTGTTAGTCCAGCAATTTTTCAGCCAACAGCTTCCTTCTAGGAGTGCCCCATAAACATACACATTTTGCATGGATAAACATACATTTTATTTTAAGAGGGGGAGGAAAATAGACAGCTGCCCGACATCACTGGCACTGCTTAACTGCCAGCAAAACAAAACATTGGATGGGTTCAACTCCAACAGTTAAAATTGGCAAAATCTCCCAGCAAGTACAGTTTTATTTCAACTTTACTCTGGAAAATCAATAAACATTTGTTATAGGGATGACCATAATTTTTCTTAGAGCAGAAATGCAACAATTACATTCCTCAAGAAATATATCCCACGGATTAACACATTATTCAGCTGTGGAACATTTGTCCTGAGCGTGAGGAGTTTAAATTGTATAAAATACCATACTTACCAACCATAAATCCATATGAGAAATAAAGGAAGTAGATGTTGGAGGCAAAGCTGCTTAGAATTAGTCCTCCAGCTACCAAGAAGCTGCTAAAAATGGTGACAGGGCGGGCGCCAAAAGTAGAGACACTTGCACTGCACAACGGACCTGGAGAGAAGAATAAATATATTCATCTTACATTTGTTTGTAAAAAAAAAAAAAGACAAAATTCAACTTGTATCACAACGTTAAAGAAAAGCCTAGCATTGGTAAGGGACTGATACATTGCCGTCTCACTGCTACTGACCCTATTTGCACTCCTGTACCTAAGCTCACCCTTTATCTAGGCCTTTTCATTACAGGGTACTATAAAATAAATACCTGGTTAAAGGTATCCTACATAACAAGAGGGTCATTTCTGAAAGCTGTAATACAGCGGCATTATGGCAGACCTCTCCTGGTTCTACAGATGCAAACATAGAACTCTATGGTGATCTATATCCATCTCAGTAGAACCCAGATGTTACAGCCATAATACAGACCCTGAAATGCAACCATATTGAAATTCGTAATAGTAGGATCCTGAGATGAGCTATATTTTTCTTTATGTTTACTAGCTGTCGGGGATCTCTCCCGATAGTCGCGGTGCTCCATCTGCCCATCAGGGCACTCGTCGGTTCTTGCCCAGGCAAAGCCTCAGCTCCCTGCTCTGCACTGTGTGCAGCTTGGCCGCAGGTTTAAAGCCCAGTTGCAAGGAGATTATATCAGAGGCTGAAGACCTTAAAGGGGAACCACTCCTGAAGTTCCTTGCTTGATTCTCAGCCCTGGTGGCGAATTTCCTGGTGTTTTTTCTGTTGTTCCCTTGGATTTACTGTATTTGACCCAGCTTTTGTCTTGACTCCGATGTGATATTCCATTTACCAACCTCTGGCCTAAACCTGACCTCAACTCCTGATACTGATTTATGGGCCCACCTGCTATTAACCCTGATCTCCTTTACCACAATATTGATTATACCCGCCATCTGCAGCCCAACCATACATTGGGGACTATCCGTCTATTCCAACCTGGAAATCTTATCAGTAATGTCCATACCTTCTTTCAGGGGTTAAGGTAGAGAACAGGGGATTCCATAGACTACGCAACCGGGAACATCTGTGTCCGACTTAATAACAGTCTCTGACATTCATTTTTCTAGCCTGTGCTGGAGTGCAACTTCTTGCCCGACAAGTTTGCATAATGTCACTGAAGTCTATTACTGCTATGCTGTGCTAATCTGCATCACCGCTCCTGAGCCGTCACTTAAGTTTCAACTACACTAGCCTTGGACCCGCATCCAGGTATGGTTTTGGGTTTATAGTCAAATACGGAGCATGACACTGTCAATGTTCTTGTCTGTCCATACTGAATCTCCGAGATATGAACTGGTCTTTAAGTGACTTGAGGTGGTTAAATGCATGATAGATTTCCTGAGGACTGTTTCCTGTTATTAATGCTTGTCAGCAGAACTCAAGATAACATATCTCCTAGCACTTCTCTGAAATAAATGTGTTACTCTAACCATACCTAATCATAGAAAAAGCAATTTGTGCAACCTTTAGCATAAGGTGACCAGATGGCTTCAGGTTAATTGATATTCTGCTTGTTGATTCTTTGCTTAAAGGTGTATGCAGAGTTTGGGATTATAGTAGGCTTCTTAAAAGAGTTTTCCCATAATCATTATTTATCACCTATCCACAGCAAAGGTGATAAATATCTGATCAGTGGGGGTGCGACCGCTGGGATCCCCAATGATAATGATAATGGGCCTACTTTGCCGGTCGTGGAGCCCCGTAGGAATGAAGGGTATTGGGCATGCTCGACCACCACTCCATACATTTCTATGGGGCTGCCACGCGCAATCTTCGGCAGCCTCATAGAAATAAATGGAGCAGTGGCCAAGCATGCGCAGTACCGCTCCATTTCTATGGGGCTCCCAGGAATAGCAAGATAAGCATATTCTCAGGAACAGTGGAGGTCCCAGCGGTAGGATCACCACTGCTAAGATATTTTTTGCTTTTTACGGCAGGTGCTCCCATACTTTATATGGGAGCACGGACCGGCTGTGCCCGTAATCACAGACCATGATTACGGGCATGGTCGTGTGCATGGGGCCTTAACTAAGTTTTATACTTCCTCTCTCTTTGGCATCTATTCCTGGTCTTCCCTCAAAAGTGGTAACCGCATTGCAACCTACAGAAAACGAATGCTTATAAGGGTTTGTTTTTGTAGGGCACCCTAGAAATACTGTCCTTTTGTGAACTTGCAAAATATGTTATTTACATGCCTTGCTCATAATTCGAGTAATCAGACAACGTGTGGGGATTTAATATAAATATTTCCATAAGCTTAACACAATACTTTCTGTAATTCTGCTTTATTAAGATACTGGGGGCAGAGTATGATGCATACAATGGTCTGATTGTATAAAGATACAAACACTTTCTACAGATGAGTAATGTAAATATCTCATTGACGGGTAATTTTGCAGTATTATCTATTAGTGACCAAAACACAGTACACTTCAATAGTTTGCTGGGGATCTGACATGATGGAGATAAATTAGTCTCGAACAATTGAACATTACCACCCTGAAAGTCTATATTCATAGACCCTCCAAAGGACTTTACAAGCTGTTACAGATACATCACAGCAATACATTCACTTCACCTTTTGGACCACTAAAATTATGGATTATTTGTTTTTGGGACTTTTTTTTGGTAGATCTGAACTACTAGGATTTCCAAACCATAAGGAGCTATGCTCAAGAAATTTTCTATTATTTTGCTATTTACATGTAACATTTTAGAGAGCCTTGAAGTGAATGTCTACCCCAGAATAGCGACATAATAGCTTAAATATGATTGGCTGATTATTTTCTTTATCTTTGTATTGGTCGAAGCCCCACTTTTCTGATACAGAGCTTCAAATCACCTGCATAGACTTACAGTTAGAAAATAAACTGGCTGCCTGAAGTTACCACTAGAGGGAGCTTAGGAGCAATGTATAAGTAAGATCCTAGCTCCCTCTACTGGAGGTTTCTGGTAGCCAGTATGCTATTCTTTAAAGAGGCTCTGTCACCAGATTATAAATGCTGTTCGTGAACATGACCGCAAGGGGCTGTCAAATTGCCTATTGCTTGAGTCCCGAGCAGAGCATCAGCTAGCGATTTTCTTCGGACTTTAGTCCTGCTCCCGACGTCCATATTTGTTCAATTCAGGGGTTTCCTCTCGCTGGAGTTCCCAAGCAGAGCATCAGCTGATGCTCTGCCCGGGGACTCCAGCACTTCTGCCCATGTCACTGTCACTGTCCATATATGGACAATGACATCGGCAGCAGTTCTGGAGTTCCTGAGCAGAGCATCAGCTGATGCTCTGCTTGGGAACTCCAGCGATAGGAAACCCCTGAAGTTACGGCCCATATATGGACAGTGACGTCAGGAGCAGGGCTGGAATCCTCTGGCAGAGCCTCAGCTGATGCTCTGCTCGGGGACTCCAGTACTGCTGCCGACGTCACTGTCCATATATGGACAGTGACAGTGACGTGGGCAGAAGTGCTGGAGTCCCCAGGCAGAGCATCAGCTGATGCTCTGCTCGGGGACTCCAATACTGCTGCCGACGTCATTGTCCATATATGGACAGTGATAGTGACGTTGGCAGAAGTGCTGTAGTCCCCAGGCAGAGCATCAGCTGATACTCTGCTCAGGAACTCCAGCAATAGGAAACCCCTGAATTGACCAAATATGGACGTCGGGAGCAGTGCTGGAGTCCCGAGCAAAGCGCTAGCTCATGCTCTTCTCGGGACTCAAGCAATAGGCAATGTGACAGCCCCTTGCGGTCATGTTCACGAACAGCACATGAAGCAAGAGCTTAGTCACGCGGGGTTGTGTCAGAGTGTCATCACTATTAGAAAAGCTCCAGCACTTCCGGGAACAATTCACTAGGTTGGAACTGCGCCATTTAGTACAGAATTTTAAATTAAAGTATATTAGTAAATTTCTGCGTGTCACATAAATATATTATTGCAATGCAATTTTTGGTCCCCAGGCAACCCCTTTAATTATCATAGATGTTTGGACCTAAAAACGACATGATGATGAAAGGTGGACATTCACTATAAGAATCATGGTTTGGCAAAATGTCACCTGCAATTGATGTCCAATGATTTCATAGTTTAATATTTATCAGGCTGGTTAAATATTAATCTACTGATCTCCAAGATATAAAATTAATAATGTAGTTTTAAATAAGCCTGTGCATCCCTGTATAAGACCAGCATGGAGGGTGATTTACTCTCCTCAATGCTATTTTCATGTTTGAATTTAGAAAATTATCAAACTCGCATAGCTCCAAGCCAGGGCAGGTAGGAGGCCAATAATGCACCACAATTGGCTACAAAGTAGGTCTTTCTTTAGCCCTTTGCTTAACTAACATCAAACTTTGAATCCGTTTTAATTCCTCAGATAACCCATATTAATCTTGGCAAGAATTTCTATGGAGTAAACATCAGTTGAAAAGCTTAACTGGTGCTCTGAGCAATGATTGTTGTTTGGATTACATTGCTGACCTCACGTTGACAAGCCATGAATATGACACTTTATTGAACCTGAAACTCGAATTTCTGACACAAATGTGCCAGCTTGTAATTCAATGGGCAAATCCGTGGCTTTTCCATGCGGCATCTGCACAAATAATGAACAGCGCATTCAATATTTCGCATGGATTCTTTGCGCTGCTTTTGAATAGTGTTTCAAAAACCCAATCACTTAGATTGGATGCAGAATGTCAGCGGATTTGGTGAGAATTTAGTCTTGGAATTCGTGCCTAAATCCTCATCAAATCCTGAACGTGTGAACATGGCCTAATAACCCCTGTCATATGTAATTAACAGCTTTGCTGACAAGGTTTCAAACGAAAGATGTGCCCTTTGTAATTGGAGTTTATGTTATAAGACTCAAAACTTTTTTTGGTTTTCCTTCTTAAAAAAGGAACATTCTAGGCTTATACTATACACACAACTGTGACTGGCATCTATATTTTGTAGTTTGATATGTATATAGCATTGTCCATTTGCGTTAAAGATTTTTTTTTACCCCTAGTTGTACACATCTATGTTACATTTTGTCAATTATACTAATTGTACTGTGGTCCAGTTGGTGGCGGTAGTATAAATGCAGGCAGTATAGCAGCTAGAGAGGTCTGAGACCCACACCTATCTCTAGAACGGGGCCCCCTAAACCCCGTTCTACCTTTTTCTGCTCCAGCTGCCTCCCGGCAACATCCTGACTATATGGTCACTGAGCTACTCTGTTTCCGTACCTCGCATAGTAGTGAATGGCAGTAACGGAAGCAGCATTGCATGCGAGCTACGATGTTTCCATAACTACCATTCAGTTCTATGGGACTTACGGAAACACTGTAGCTCAGCGAGCTATGCTGTTTCCGTCTTCAAGGTCGGAAATCACACGAGTGAAATCACACAAGTCAGCCGGAGCACATAGAGGTAGAACGGGCTTCAGAGGCCTCCGTTCTAAAGATAGGTGCGGGTCCCACATCTATGTGACATTTATGACATATCCTGTGGATATGTCATAAATGTCCCTGATGGGAAAAACCCCTTTGAGTATGAAATAGCATACTAGACTATGCTCTTCCATAGAACGGGATCCCGCAAAAATCCTGTATACCGCGTGGTATAAGGTTTTCAACATAGGAGCGCACAGGCATCCATTTAACGAATAAGTCATAAGCTTTTATATAGCTTTTAATGATGTATACAGTATGTTAAATGGATATCATTATAGTCTATGGGTGACGGATATTTAATAGCCATCCGTCACCTATAAGCTATAATGGTATCTGTTTAACTGATACGTCATGAACTCTCATGACCACTTTTCATTACGTATCCGATAAATGGATTCCATTACAGTCTATGGTAACGGATGCCACTGTTAGGCATCTGTCACAGCTTACGTTTAACCGTAACGTATACATCGGGAGCTGTTCTAGGCGTATTCAACAAATGAAGGCTAAAAAAGTAAGGCGCACATAGCCTTACTAATACTTTACATCTGTTGGAAAGCTGTTGATGACCTACAAGTATTAGTATCTTTGGGACTTGTATCACTTTAAATAATTATTACTTCGAAGTTAAGGGAAAGCTGTATTTCCTAAACTATGTAAAACTGGGAATAGGAGCATATAGTGCAAGCTTACAATGCAAAGAAAGAAATTAATGTAATGATAGAGATATTTTACTTACTTGCAAGTAATCCTACTCCAGCTGCCAGAGACCCGACCCATGCAGTCTTTCCTTTTCCTTCATCAAAGACATCTAGCCATTCAACATATAGGACTCCAACGGAAAGAGGAGAACCATAGCACAAAAACTGAATAAAGAAGGAGGCCAAGATGATAACCCAGCCCCATCCCCCATCTGGTGGCTTCTGGAACGTCATTTCTTTAATTGCAGCTATGTAATGTTCTGCGAGAAAATAACCAGACAAATGTAATATGTAAATATAATGTGGAATTACCATAGATCATGCAATGGTAACTGTACTATAAATGCACTAATGAGAAATCTAGGTATGTCGATCTTGTCTGAGATCTCTAATGGTAAGCTTTAGGATCATCTTCAGTTTCTGTAAGTTTTTTTTTATATCGGGACCCTTCTACTGTTATCTTGTAAAATTGTGAAGGTCTTCTACTGACCGACTTTGAATTTAGCTAGTCAATGACGCACTGTCTGAACACTGGAGGCAATGGAGAAGTTTCTATACATCACTAGAGAAAAGTTTAGACATGCGAAAATATTGCAAATCAATGAAAGGAAATCCTTTGCTATGGACTGATCGGAGGCAGATAAAAGTAGTTAAAGGGTTAAACGTTCAACAAACTTCTGTCATGTCATAGTGAAGTGTCAGAAGTTTTTATTGGTGGGGGTCCGAGCACTGTGACCCCCACCAATCACTAAAACGAAGCGGCAGAAGGCTCGTGCGAGTGAGCACTCAGCCGCTTTGTTTCTGTTCGGCTTTTTCCGGAATTCAATGTAGAAGAGTACGGGCTCAATATAAAGTCTATGAGTCTGTACTCTTATACATCGGTTTTCCAGAAAAAGTCAAACAGAAACGAAGCGGCTCAGCACTCACACAAGCACTTCAGCAGTTTAGTTTTAACGATTGTTGGGGGTCTCAGTGCTCGGACCCCCACCAATCAAAACTTCTAACGTTTCACTATGACATGTCAGAATTCCCAGGATTGCCTTGGGAATTTGGGAATCAGTCTGTCTAATTAATTTTTAAACTCAAAGCAGGATTGACAGTGTACACACAGCCGGCGGTCTAGTCATACCAGCCCCATCATGGCCGGCCTTACTAATCAGATTGTTCTAAAAACACATTAAGGTCGGGAAGGTCTAATATCATAGGGCTATTAAATTTCATTTCCACCTGACAGTGTCTCTAGTGGCCAGGTACCACAGCATATTGCCAATCTTTCATGGATTTACCAACAAATAGAATTTGCTGTCTTTTTTACCTTACAAAAAGTTACACAAACAAGTGTTTTAACATTTAACGCATATTTTATAATTTACTGTTCTGTTCTAGAATAGACGTGTAAAGGTTAGTCAGGACTGTCACTTACAATAAAGGATCTGGAAATCTGGAATAGAGCACATCTTATCGGAGATCTTCATTTATATCTGTCAAGAAAAAACAGCTAGTAAGAAAACATGATTTTCTATAAAACACCATCCCCCACACGTCGAGCAGCAACTACAGGCTAGTGCTTTGATTTATTTATTTCTCGCTGCATATATATCAGCAGCATATTCCGCCGCGTTGTACAGCGATTTTCACCATTCGCATCAATCTAAGGCTAGATTCACACGAGCATTTCCGTTTTGCGTCCTAAAAAAAAAGCAGTGTTTCTGCTGCGTTGCGGTTTCAAGTGGCATTCGTGCTCATCTGCGTTTTTACGCGCGTATGTCATGCATTTTTTGTCTGAAAAAAATGGAGGTGTTTTTTTTTTCCTCATCATTTCTTTAGCAACTGGTGCGCGAATCACGGACAGCACACATATGACGTCCGCGTTCTGTCCATTGTTTTCACGCACTTATTGACTTCAATGGGCTGCGTTGTGCGCAAAAACGCACAAAAATAGGACTTGCAGTAAGTTTCACGCAGCGGACACACGCTGTGTGAAAAACAACGCATGACTGAATAACAACGCATGACTGAATAGCCCCATCGAATTACATAGGTCCGTGTGACGGCCGTTTCTATAACATCCGTAACACGGACGTAAAATACGCTCGTGTGAATCAGGCCTCGCAGGTACAGAGATAACTAAACCAAAGAAATACGAGAGCAAATACCCATAGCAACCAATCAAGTTTCGGTTTGCATTCTTACATCTACCTTAGAAAAGTCCTGGGTTTGAATCCAACCGAGGTCAACATCTGTATGTAGTTTGTATGTTTTCCCGGGTTTGTCTGGGTTTCCTCTGGGCTCTCAGATCCCCCGCCCCCACTCTCCAAAAACATAATGATATGCCCTTGTGTGCGTGTTCGAGATAGGATCATTGTAATTCTTCGGCATTATCGACACGACCGTTTCCGTTTTGCAGACTGCAAAACACGAACCCTAGTGGCGTCCGTGTTCTGTCTGCTTTTTCTGCGGAACCATACATTAGATTGGGTAAGATGGACAAGAATAGGACCTGTTCAATGATTTGCGTAACGGATACACGGATCCGCAAAAAAAACAGATGTGTGCATGGCCCTATAGAAATGAATGGTTCAGTATGCTATCGGCAAAAAAACCAAAACAGAACACTGAAGAAAACAAAGGTTGTGTGCATGAGCCCTAAATCGTGTCAATCTCTTTACAGCGCATCAGAATATGTTGGAGCTATACACTGTAAGCAAAAGGAATACATAAGTTGGTTGTTGCACTGTTTTTCCTTTGTATTAGTTTTGTGACTATAGCCAACCCCAATATCCCGCTCTCCCACAATCACAGGGGTCTAGGAAGCTGAGATATGGGGAGTTGTCTGGTGGGCACTCATACTGTAAAGCTGCTATAGCTGTCCCTGTGATATGGAGTCATTTCTAGATTGACTTATTACATCCATGTATAAATATTGTGTCAATTGCTTTTTACAAGTTGTTCGCAATATTATTTGATTAGATACGTTTTGGTAAGAAATAAGTGATTGCATTTTTTCAGGGCTTTCAAGGCCACAATAGATTATTTATGCAGTAGGAATATTCTGGCTAATGACTTCTGAAATCAGCTGTTGATGTGTTCAGGTTTCCAGCAACAGAGCTGAACTTCTGCTCCTGCTTTACTTGGCAGCTACAGGCTAAACTTGTCAAGTATGTTTGTAGAGTCTTGTGACGCTGTAGCCCAGCTATTGATAGTAAAAAAGGCCAAAATTTGACGTAGGTCTTGCAAACTCCCTATTTTTGTTGCATACCACCCATAACATATCATAATGAGTGTCATATTGATCCAAGTTTCAGCTAGTTAAAAATGTTAATATCAGGTTTGCCTTTTAGGCTTCATGCACACGTTGCGTAATTTGCTGCAGAAAATCTGCATGAAAACCGTAGGTAATCCACAGGTAAAATCCGCACCTAATAGTGCCGTTTTTTTATGTGTTTTTATGTGCGGTTTTTACATTTTGATGTGGAAATATGTGTGTTTTTATGCTGCAGATTATGGTGCATATTTTTAAAACAGGTCAGATACAATTCGCAAGCGGAAACGCAAGGTAAATTGGCATTCTGCAGATTTAAAAATATGCACCGAAGGTTAATTTATGTGCAGAATAAATCAGCAACGTGTAGATGAGATCTCTTGGAGTCTCATTTACTTTGCTGGTACTGCATTACGATGCGGATTTGCTGCATGAAAATATGCGTGGCACATTTGCACGTAATAATCATCGTGTGCATTTGGCCTAACTAATATATCCAAACTTTGGAAACCAAGATCGAGAGGGAGTTTAGAAGCTTACTGCATACTGTTAGGGTATGTGCACACAACAACGCCAAAAACGTCTGAAATTACGGAGCTGTTTTCAGGAGAAAACAGCTCCAGAATTTGAAAAGTTTTTACAAGTGCACACGTTTTTCGTGGCGTCTTTTACGAACGTAATTGGAGCTGGTTTTCATCGGAGTCAATGAAAAACGGCTCCAATTACGTCCCAAGAAGTCTCCTGCACTTCTTTGACGTGGGCGTAATTTTACGCGCCGTCTTTTGACAGCGACTTGTAAAATGACAGCTCGTCTGCACAGAACATCATAAGACCCATTGCAAAGCAATGGGCAGATGTTTGCCGACGTATTGGAGCCGTCTTTTCAGGCGTAATTCGAGGCGTAAAACGCCTCCATTACGCCTGAAAATTGGTCGTGTGCACATACATTAAGGCCTCATGCCCACTTCAGTTTTTTTCTTCAGGGTGCTATCCGGTTTTTTAACGAATAGCACCCTGACTATGGGGCCATGCACACTTCCATTGTTATTGACGGAACAGTCTCGGCCTTTTCATTGATTTGGTCCGTGAAACAACGGCCTGCACACAGAATCTATCTGTGCGCGGTTCGTGTTTCACGGATCCATCATTAACAGCTGTACGATGGCTAACGGAAGTGTGCATGAGGCCTTATACATTGAACTCAATAATAAAATAATCTGCAGTAAGCTCCTAAGCTCCCTCTAGTGGTGGCTGCAGGCAAACAGAAAATGATAATTTAACTCTATGTCTATGCAGAGAATTTGAAGCCTTTATCATACAAATGATGCTCTGACCACTATGATATATTAAAGGGGTTATCACATGTATCATTTTAGTACCACAAGTACTAAAATTCTGTTAATAGCTTTAAAGTAATTTGTAGTATTTCTAGCATTAAAAAAATACCTATTTCATCATCCTTTGACTCTCTGTGTCCCATTGGTTCTGCTGCTAATCCATGCTGCTGGGAGAGGGGGTCTGAGCAGAATAAGTCTCTTTCTCTCGAAGTAAATGTCATAACTCTTCAATGGATCATTTTTTTTAATGAGTTTAAATACAAAATTTGCTTATAATCAAATGCTTTATTTAAATAAATGTAATATTCTTTGTCGGATAACCCCTTTAAGACATAACTACATATTTGTATTAGGAAATTGTATAACCCAGTGGTATTATTGGTTTTTCCACAGTCACAAGTAGGATTGTTCCAATAACACACATGAAGGGCTGTGAGGATTGAAAATCACCTGCCATCACCATTTCATTTATTCAAGATCATTTCTGACACCAGGCAATAAAGATGTCTTAGAGTATGTTAGGGGGTGCAGAGATAGCAGTCGCAACTGGGCCCTCGAGCCTGAGTGTGCCCAAAGCACCCTGTGCCAGTATTATAAATGGCACATGGTGAGTTGGGATCAGGAGCTTCAAGTTACACCTCTGTCTCAGAAATAGGCAGATTCTAAGGGTATGTGCACACACACTAATTACGTCCGTAATTGACGGACGTATTTCGGCCGCAAGTCCCGGACCGAACACAGTGCAGGGAGCCGGGCTCCTAGCGTCATAGTTATGTACGACGCTAGGAGCCCCTGCCTCTCCGTGGAACTACTGTCCCGTACTGTAATCATGTTTTCAGTACGGGACAGTTGTCCTGCAGCGAGGCAGGGACTCCTAGCATCGTACATAAGTATGATGCTAGGAGCCCGGCTCCCTGCACTGTGTTCGGTCCGGTACTTGCGGCCGAAAATACGTCCGTCAATTACGGACGTAATTAGTGTGTGTGCACATACCCTAATCTGGATGTAGCACAGATGCAATAATCCCTGTCGTCCCACTTCTCTGTATTTCTAGTTAGGTGAAAGGAGTATGAGAGGGCTGGCTGTATATTACACGTGATTCTATATCATTGACACGGAGATGTTTAAATAACTCAAATCTGCATGAGAAGAGATTTATACAAAAAAAAAGAAGCAGATCGAAGGAAACATAAGTATAGAAACGGAAGGCTTTCTTAACTCAAGAAAAATGTCACTAAGGCCTTATTCACAAAATTCAAAAAAGGCTGCATTTTGCGCGCGCAAAAGGTCCGTGTGGCATCAGCATATGGTGCGTGGCTGCGTGATTTTCGCGCAGCCGGCGTCATTATGACACTCTGTTTTTATGTTTACAAACAGAAAAGCATGAGGTGCTTTTCTGTTTTCATTCATTCTTTTTACTACTGTTGCTGGAAGTGCTTCCATGTGCCGTGCGCAATTGCACGCACCCATTGACTTCAATGGGTGCGTGCTGCGCGAAACACGGGCAAGTATAGGACATGTCGTGAGTTTTACGCACGGCACATACGCTGCGTGAAAATAACTGACAGTCTGAACGGCCCCATAGAGTAACATAGGTCCGTACGACGCGCGTGAAAATCACTGACAGTCTGAACGGCCCCATTCACTTACATAGGTCTGGACTTATAACACGTTCGTGTACTGCTGGTATCATCATCAGGCTAGGGACTGCTACATCCTGACTCGTGCACGTTTACAAACTATAGACTCTTTGCTCTATGTATTTAAAACATTTCCCGAATTTGACCTTTCCCCCCTGTGGAACTCTAATTGCTGCCCTGATTCTCTCTCGTCTTGACTACTGTAACTCATTACTGATCGGTCCCCGTCCCCCCCCCCCCCCACCAAACTCTCCCCTCTCCAAGTTACAGTATCCTGAATGCAGCATCCAGAATCCTATTACTGTCTCACTTTTAGGCCGGATTCACACGAGCGTGGCGCAAAACCCACTTAACAGCTCCGTGTGTCATCAGTGTATGATGCGCGGCTGCGTGCTTTTCGCGCAGCCGCCATCATTATGACACTCCATTTGGATGTTTGTAAACAGAAAAGCACGTGGTGATTTTCTGTTTACAATCATCCTTTTGACAGCTGTTGCGCGAATCACGCAGTTCGCACGGAAGTGCTTCCGTGCGGCATGCATGGTTTTCACTCACCCATTGACTTCAATGGGTGCGTGATTTGCGCAAAACGCCGAAAGAACGGACATGTTGTGACTTTTTTTCAGCGGACTCACGCTGAGTAAAAATCACGCACATGTCCGCACGGCCCCATAGACTAATATAGGTCCGTGCGACGCGCGTGAAAATCACGCGCGTTGCACGGACGTAATTCCCGTTCGTCTGAATGAAGCCTAATACCCTAATACCCTCTCTACCCTGTGCCAGTCACTGCACAAGTTGCCTATTACCTTTAGATTACAATTAAAACGTATTACTCTCACCCACAAAGCTCTACACAGTGCTGCACCTCCTTACATCTCCTCCCTCATCTCTGTCTACTATCTACCCGTGCTCTAAATTCTGCCTATGATTAAAAGATTCCCATCCTCCATAATTGAACCTCCCATTCCCGTCTCTGGGATTTTTCTCGCGCTGCACCAGTCCTCTGAAATGTGCTACCCCAAACAATCAGATTAATTCCCAACATCCATAGCTTTAGGCAGACCCTAAAAACACATCTTTTTTAGGGAGTCCTAATTTCATACCTTTCCCTTTTAGCATTCCATGTACCATTGTATCCCTCAGAACCTGATCCCCTTCATTCAGCAGTATCCCCCACACTCTTTGCACCCTAATTCAGTTCATATCTGTCACACACAGATAGTGGCTGGTGAGCGGCTCATGCAGCTTTATGTTACTACCCCATATGTATAAAAGATGGCTGGACCATTGTACTGAACAAGCACTTTTTTACATTTTGTGTTTCCCTTATTTCCTCATAGATTGTAAGCTCTTGCGAGCAGGGTCTTCACTCCTCTTGTTTGAATTATTTATTAGTTTTGTCACTATGTAATGTCTGATATTGTCTTTACATGTCCCCTCTGAATTGTAAAGTGCTGCGGAATATGTTGGCGCTATATAAAAAAAATATGTTCAGATGGATTTTTATTTGGTAGAACTGTGTATTATGGAATGTAGAATACATAAATTACTGATGATGCTGTGGATTATTATTATTATTATTATTATTATTATTATTGTTATTATTATTATTATTATTAATAATAAATATTACATTTATATACTAGGAATATAACTACTATAAAAAATAATAATCCCAATGCCATCTGTGCATCCTCTAAAATTTAAATAAATGTAGGTTATCTATATCTTATACAAGATGAGCAGATCTATACCTCTCTGTTTGCCCAGCACGTTTCCATTCTTGCAGGTGTTTTTAATAGAGTTTTCTAGAAACCATTTGCATCTAGGTTTGCAGAAAAAAAAACCTTCTATAATTATGGATGGAGCACATCAGATCCCATCAGTTTAAGGTCACCCTTTCTCTGCAGACGTATAGAATGGATTTCCAGAAACAAAACTGTCTGCTGTGTGTGAACATATCCTAAAGCTGCTACATTTGTTCCAGTAATTGGGCTTATTTATTTAGGACCCAGTCTCTTCCATCTAAGGTGTAAATTCAGATTCTTGAGCCTTAGAAGTGAAGACAACTCTTCAGATCCAACTACAGTTTAGCAATCTGAAGGATCATCTATATGTGTATGGTGAAAATCATTTCCATTGTAGTAACATATCTTGGTGTTATCGGGAAAAATTCCCACACTGAATACATATCAGATTCTTAGTATTAGCCCAACCAAATATAAAGGCACTTTCTTGTCTGTAATAAATACAAATGAATGTGGCTACATAGGCTGGAATCATGTCTAATAAATCCTGAATCTGCCTCTGGCTTCTGTACTTGGTCCAGGCATTCTTCTCTATCTTTTCAAGATCTCTGCTCTCAGTCATTAAATGGGAACTTTCCTTGTTTACTTCTACAGGATAAAAACCTGTCCTGGTTGTGTGATGATCACACAGGGGCACAGCTTGTTACAGTTACAGTACAATTCTAAGAATTCTGTCTTGTAGCGAGCTGTGCGCCTGTGTGTCCATCACATGACCAGGACAGATTTTTATCTGGAAATAAAAATTAAAGGTTCCTATTAAATTATAGCAAGTAGAAAACTTGATACAGAAAGTATAGTGAAAAATTGCATAGCTTTTCATGACACAATGAATCAGATTTATTTGCTAAAACCGTAATACCCCTTTAATTCTATCACATAGGCACTTCTGATTTCACTGGAACAGGGTATCTGAAAATGGTACAGAAGCCTTTTAACACAGTTTCAAATATGCAGCCCTGAAAGTGCCAACATCTCTGCCCAATCATAGACAGAAAAAGGTAAGCTAGCATTGGAAAAGTTGTTGGCGCTACACATTGACTTTGCTCACAACTTCTGTTTTAACTCCTCTTCCTATAGGAATGTGTTAAGTTGCACATAGATGTAATGTACAGATGACTGTGAAACTATTTTGTTCAATTGGGATTTTTCAGCAATTTCTTTCTCCGATAAATCACATATTTTTTAATTTTTTATTGTTGTTGATTTAAATAACAAAATATTCCATACTACATAACAAAAAAAACTGCAAAAATGCTCAGAGTTAACAATATATTAAACAAAATATTATGTAGCACAGACACTATCCCAAAAGTCAATGCTGGAAAATTAACAGTCACCCTATAAAATCTTAGAAAATATCGCATGGCGACAGAGAGAGAGAGAGAAAGAGAAAAAAAATAACAAACAAACATTTTGTTTCAAACAATAATAATCACATATTAATGTTTGAAACAAATATTTCTTTGGAGAAAATGAGAATGGTGTGACATCACTAGTCACATGTGAGTATAGGAGAAAACTAGATAAATCCCACCCATGCAGAACATACAAACTCTATGAAGATGCTATTGTCATTGGACTCAAACTCAGGACCCCAGTGCAACAAGTCATCAGGGATAACCAACTGAGCCTCCCACCATGTTCACATTCCACGAAATCCTGAAAACTACACCTAATATAGAGTTAGTTAATACTCATACAGATGCCAGCTCCTGGGATTAATTGTCTTAATTTAGGAATTTTCGTGGACGTTAGGAATAAAATAACCTGCAATATGCAACAAAGGATAAAAGTTGTAGTCAAGTGGACTGATATTTGAGGATAGTCCAGGTATGGGAAGTGTAATAATTTCGCTATAGTGGGATGAGCTTTATCATTTGGAGGAATGTGTTCCACCTGCTGCATAAGAGTTGGAGAATTAAACCTAAAGTTTATATTAATCTAATCACCCAGAGAAGACTGGAAATATCCAGGGACAAGTCATAATGTAGATGACAGCGAGCCAAAAGAAATAAAACACGTAAGTATCATGCAGCTTTACCTGTATACAGGCTGCTACCTCTGAAGACCTCATTGCAGCTTCAGTACCAGGCTTGCGGTTGCACTTCAAGACAGAAGAGTCACTGCAGAAAGTGAGAAGGAATATTTTTGCTTGTGTGTCTATTATATGGTGCCCTCCTCCTCCTCCTCTTTCTTTTTCTCCACCCCGCTTTACCTCCTTTCTCTGCCTGACATCAGTCCAGTTCAAACCGGTTCCCATAACTGCAGAGTGTAGAAGATAATGAAATACGAAGGGGGGGGGTGCTGCAAAATATAAGGACAACCCGAGTGCTCACGCAGCTGTTGGCACACAGATCACTAGATGGTACCTTATCGAGACACTGACTAGTGACAAAGAACTAGCAGCTGTGCCGCCTACTGCTTCACCTCTCCTGCCCATCATTGTGCTCATGTCATTTCCCAGGCTGCATTCATAATATTACTAGATGGAATCAATAGCACCTCTGCATTTACATACACGTGTACAAACGCTATATGCCATTCTGTTGTTTACCAAATTATAAATACAAGTACGTAAAAAAACAAAATCATATGATGCAAAAAGATATTGGATGGCAATTTCTTTTTAGAAGTTCCTTTTTTTTCTTTGAATAGTAATTTGACCACTAAAGTACAGTCTGTGGGTGTTATTAGGAGCCCATGGTACTCTAACTCCAGCTCTGATGAACCGGAGACGGTCCGGGTGTTGCGTCCGTAATACGTCCTGTATCATTAGAGAAGTTGTTGAAGTTGTTGAAGTTGTTGTATGATTCTAAATGACAGGATGTAAATAGTAAAGAGAATTTACACCTAAATATATTTAGAAAGGATTTAGACATGGCTGCAATCAGACCATAAAGGCCTTTTTTTAGGAGATTAGTTTATACCTATTGCGTCACTCCTCCCATTCCAGTTAGATTGTGAGCTCTTATGGGCACTTTTTCATTTGTTCGTTACTTCCCCAATTGTAAAGCGCTGTGCAATATGTTGGAGCTATATACATAAAGATCATTTTAATTATTATTGCAATGCAATTCCACATTTAATTTCTTCTGACGTGGCTGGACCTCTTACATTCCTTTTAATTACCATATGGACAGGAGGGATTCACCTAATGTTTTCATTTTGGTTTCGATAGCTACGTCCAGGTATAAAAGCACAGAATACAAAAATTTGTTCAGCTATATCCTTTCAAAAAAATAATCCAGAATTTGTATCCCAATTATACATGTTACAGATAAAATGGTATGTATGTAGCTAAATTTAGTAAATTAATTGTCTTTAAAGGGGGTGTCCAGTTTTATGTAGGTAAAGTGAATCCATAATGAAAGGTTTCTAATATACTTTGCATTTCAGTTCTTCACCATTTTCAAGATCTCTGCTTTGCAGTCTGTGAATTAAAACATTCTTATTTACATTTAGAGGCTGGACACCCATCACGATGATGACCTGTTGACGAAGGTGCTGGGCTTGTTCCAATAGATAGCTCTGCTACACTGTAACGGACCACACACCTGTCAAAATCAGGATGGCTTTTCAACCTTTGGATATGAATAAGAATATTTCCATTGACAGACTGCAAGCTTAAGATCTCGAAAATGAAGAGGAACTGAAACATAAAGTACATTGAAAAGTTGCAGAACTAGGACTGTAATTGGACTACAACAATGTTTAGATAGGTGGTCTGTGTCGCATGTATGCTGCATAAAACTTTAACTGGTTCCCGACCGCGGGGCGTAAAAAAAAACAGTAGGCGTCTTTTTTACGGGCAGCGGTCGAGGTCCTTAACCTGTTGCGTACCTGCGCCGCAATAGTACGGCACACGCCGTTCTTTGAAGCAGACCCGCGCCGTACTATTGCGGAGCAGAAATAAACTGTCACTATGTGAAATCACATAGTGATAACGAAGAGACGGCACCTGTCATTGATAGCTGACCGCCTCTGTTGCCGGGCTGGGGACCAATCAGCATGCCCCCATGCCAGCGATTGCTGTGATTGGTCAGTCTTTAGAGACTGACCAATCACAGCCATCTATGAGGTAGGAAAAAGGGGAAAGCTCCTGTCACCGTCTCTGATCTCCTAATTTCTGTGAGAACTGTGAGGAGATCGGAGAGAGAGAGAGCTATAGCGTTCCTAGCAATATATTTTTAGCATATTTAGTGCCCATCAGCCCTTTATAGTGCCCATCAGCCCTCAGTACTAACAATAGAATATATATAATAATCTTCTTTAGTGCCCATTAGGGCCCACAAGCCCTTTTTAGTGCCCACCAGCCCTCTTTAGTGCCCACCAGCCCTCTTTAGCACCCACCAGCCCCCTTTAGTGCTCACCATCAGCTCATTATAGTGCCCATCAGCCCTCAGTAGTAACAATCAAATATATATACTAATTTTCTTTAGTGCCCATCAGTATATAAGCCTCCTTTAGGGCCCATCAGCCCTCTTTACTGCCCATCCTTTAGTGCAGCTATAGAGCCTACCAGCACCTTTTATCGTCCACCAGCACCTTTTACTGCCCACCCTTTAGTGACGCTATAGTATCTGCCAGCACCCATTAGCGTCCACCAGCACCCTTTACTGCCCATCCTTTAGTACTGCTATAGTCCACCATCACCTTTTAGTGTCCACCAGGACCCATTACTGCCCACACATTAGTGACGCTATAGTGTCTGCCAGCACCCGTTAGTGCCCACCAGCACTGTGTACTGCCAACACTTTAGTTCCCAACAGCACTTGTTCAACCTCGCCCACTACTACCATATATTTGAGTAGTCGTTTTGTGGTGTTCTTTCTTTTTTTCTTTTTTTTTTTCGTTTTATCTTCATAAAAAAAATACAAAAAATGTGAAAAAAAAAGTTTTAGTAATTTAGGTTAGCTTAAAGGAACAGTGTCATCACCCAAAAAAATTTTCATATGTTCAAGATGTTAGTGCTTTATTAAAAACGTTTATATTTATTTGTGTGTTTGTGTTTTACTTTTTCTTATTTTTACACTTTTTCTTCCCTATGGGGGCTGCCATTTTTTGTTCCATTTCTGTGTGTGTCGATTAACGACACATACAGACATGGAATACGGCAGCCACAGTCCCATAGGGACTGCGAACGGCTCCCGTCCCATTGACTGCAGTGTACGGCGTCTGTGTGGGAACTGCGCATGCGCCGCTCCCACACAGTCCTATTCTAAATTGGCGCCGTCCGGCGCCATTTTCCTGTGGACCGGAAGTCGCGGCCGGACAGTAATATTACTACTTCCGGTCGCGGCTTCCGGATTTGTGCACTTGCACCAGCGGCAGCAAACGGAGCGGACGGGCCGGAGGGAGCCGCGGCGGCAGGAGCAGGTAAGAGATTTCAATGTATGTTCGTGTTTGTGTGTGTTTACTACTGTATGTAAACCTACTACACTGTGGGTTAGCTCAAAAAATGGCGACACACAGTGTAGGAGGTTACATCGTTCAAACCCCTCGTTTATCCCGGCACTAGCCAGGATAAAGGAGGGGGGAATGCTGAGAGCTCACTAGAGCGAAGGCTTTTAACCCAACGTTGCAATGCTGCAATTTTGGGAACAGCTCCATCTAGTGACCAAAAATGGGTAGTATTATAAATTAGAAATAATTTATAATATTTCCTGGACTCGTGCAAAAAAATAAAAAAAATTTGAACAATGTTTAATCACCCACACACTAAATGTTTAATTTTTTTTAAAAAAACATGTTTTTCTGGCAACACATTCCCTTTAATAATTTAGTAGTAATTTTGTGTGCTACTTTTGCACGTCACAGTTTCCTTGCCAATACTAATTCAGGAATTTAGTTTTGCATGTCAGGGTTAGTGCACACCCATAATGTCTCACCCATAATGTTAGCGTGGAGGAGGCATATGACATTTTATGTTCAGATATGGAAAGCGCCAGTGAGGATGAATCTGAGTTTTTGTTATCCTCCTCCACTAATGACGAGGAACCCCCTCAGAAACGAAGCAGAGCTAGTTATCTTAATGAGCCCAGCACAAGTGACCCCAGTGCGAGTGACCCCACATGGCTACCGCCTACCTCTTACACACCTGAAAATCCTGAGTTTATCTCTGCCCCTGGCACAAAAATAAATCCAACTGACTTTCAAGACATTGATTTTTTTAAATGTTTTTTTTTCGGATACTTTAGTTAACCTCATGGTTGTGCAAACAAATTTATATGCACAACAATTCTTAGCCAAAAATCCGACATCCCATTATGCCAGAACCCAAGCTTGGCATCCAACCAATCCAATTGCAACCTTCTGGGGGCTCTTGCTCAACATGGGCCTTATAAAAAAAAAACAACCATAAAATCGTATTAGTCCACAGATATGTTGTATGATACACCTATATTCCGTGCTGTGATGCCTCGAAAACGTTTTGAAGCCCTTTTAACCCTTTAATGACCAGCCTATTTTAGTCCTTAATGACCAGGCTATGTTTTACGTTTTTCCATCGTCACATTCCAAGAGCTATAACTTTTTTATTTTTGCGTCGACATAGCTGTATAAGGTCTTGTTTTTTGCGGGACAAGTTGTATTTTTTAATAGCACCATTTTGAGGTACATATTATTTATTGATTAACTGTTATTAACTTTTATTTGGGGGGAATAGAAAAAAACCTGACATTTTGCCACTCTTTTTTGCGTCTTAAATCTACGCCGTTTACCGTGTGATATAAATAACACAATAACTTTATTCAGCGGGTTGTTACAATTGCAACAATACCAAATTTGTATAGTTTTTGTATTTTTTACTACTTTTACACAGTAAAAACGCTTTATTTTCAAAATTATTTATTTTTGTGTCTCCATATTTGAAGAGCCATAAGTTTTTTATTGTTCCGCCGATGCAGTTGTCTGAGGGCTTTTTTTTTGCGGGAAGACTTGTAGATTTTATTGGTACCATTTTAGAGTGGATGCGACTTTTTGATCACTTTTTATCACATTTTTTTAAAGTCAGGATTCACAGAAAACAGCAATTTTTCCATAGTTTTTTATTACATTTTTTACGGCGTTCACCGTGCGGGTTAAATAATGTAATAGATTTATAGTCGGGGTCGTTACGGACGCGGCGATACCAAATATGTGTAACATTTTAACTTTATTTTGGTTTTTTAATAGTAAAGCATTTTGTAAGGGGAAAAGGTGGGTTTTTTATTTTTTTTTTTCACATTTTTTTTTAAATTAACTTTATTAAACTTTTTTTAAACTTTTTTACTAGTCCCATTAGGGGACTTTAATATGCGATTCTTCGATCGCTATTATAATACACTGCAATACTTTTGTATTGCAGTGTATTACTGCCTGTCCGTTTAAAACGGACAGGCATCTGCTAGGTAATGCCAGAGGCATGATCTAGCAGGCATTCATTACAGGCAGACCTGGGGGCCTTTATTAGGCCCCCGGCTGCCATGGGAGACACAGACACTCGGCGATCGTATCGCCGGGTGTCGGTGGGAGAGAGAGGGAGCTCCCTCCCTCTCTCCAAAACCACTCAGATGCGGTACTCGCTATTGAGCACCGCATCTGAGGGGTTAAACGGGTGAGATCGATGCTAATATCGATCTCACCCGGCAGAGCAGGGACGCTCCCAGCCCTCAGCTGCCTCTGGCAGCTGAGAGCAGGGAGATTTGACAGCTCCCTGCTCTGTTTACTTATTCCGATGCCGCAACGTAAAAAGTCTATGGCATCGGAATAAGGCCCGTTAGTGACCGACGTAAAAAGACTATGGGCCGGTCACTAACGGGTTAAAGTTTTTACATTTTGCTGACAATGAGCAGTGCCCACCCACGGATCATCCAAATTTTGATAGGCTGTTCAAAATTAGGCCCATCATCACATATTTTAATTTGGTTTTTGCAGAAGTTTATGTTCCTGAAAAAAACATAGCCATTGATGAATCATTAGTCCATTTCAAGGGAAGGCTTAATTTCCGTCAATATTTGCCAAACAAGAGAGCCAGACATGGCGTAAAAATATATAAACTGGCCGAGAGTCAGTCTGGATACACACACTCCTTTCGTGTGTACGATGGGAAAGACAAACAGATTAGTCCCCCAGAGTGCTCCCAAGTTCTTGGCACAAGCGGTAAAATAATGAGGGACCTGCCACATCCTCTGATGGATAAGGGGTACAACCTATACCTCCACAATTTCTACACTAGCGTTCCGCTTTTTAAGTGCCTTGTTGATAGGAAAACACTGGCCTGTGGCACTGCTCGCAGGAATCTAAAAAAAACTTTCCAAAGCCTTTTCTTGCTGAAAAACTGGCAGTTGGCGAATCCAGGGCACGATATGATGAAAATGTGCTCCTGGTAAAATTCAGGGACAAACAAGAGGTCCTCATTCTCTCCACAATCCATAACAACACCACAAACCCAGTTTCAGTGCATGGAACAAGCACCACTGATTCAAAGCCTGTATGCATACAGGCCTACAACAAACATATGGGAGGGGTGGATTTGGGAGATCAATTAATGAAGCCATATTGTGCCATGCGAAAGACAAAAGTATGGTACAAAAAACTGTCACTATATTTAATTGAAATGGCCCTCCTCAATTCTTATATTTTGCACCGAAGTGCTGGCAATCGTTCTAGGTACCTCAAGTACCTTGAAAATAGTATTAAAATTTTTATTTTTAAAGACGAAGAGGAAGGAGCGAGTAGCAGGGCTTCAGGACGTGATGCAAGTAGAATTGTCCCTGGCCAGCACTTCACAAGTGAAGTACCCCCAACGGAAAAAAAGAGCCATCCACAAAAACGATGTTGCGTGTGCTCGAAGAGGGGTATCCGAAAGGATACGATATATGAATGCAGCACTTGCTCCTCCAAACCAGGGCTTTGCATGAAAGAATGTTTCAGAATTTACCATTCCTCAATGGATTACTAATTTTTTTCATGCCTTTTGCCATTTTCAGGATGTCCATATAAACTTCATCTTAAATTTTATGTCACCTTCATTTAAAAATTGCCCACTTGTGCACCAATTGGATATATAAAACAAAACAAAAAAATCATTTTACCCCTAGATGAATACCACCATGGTGGCCCAAAATCACCCAAGCAAAAACTAGGCCTTGAAGAGCCTCATGGTACACGTTCACTTCTGGGCCCCACCGTGTGCCTGTACAATACAAAAAGTTCACATATAGGGTATCAATGAATACAGGAAAACAAACTGAATTAATTGTGAGTTCTTTTTTTCCCCATTGGTGCTTGATACATTGCCAAAATGTTTAATCAAACTCACAAGTCTATAAAATAAATAAAAAATAAAATTCTACCAATTTTGTTTTAATTCCTAATTTGAAAAGTCAAATTTCTCACTATACCCCTAGATAAATACCTTGAGCAGTGTAGTTTTCTTAATTGGGTCACGTTTTGGGAGTTTCCTCTATATTGGTACCTCATGGGCTCTGAAAACACAATATGGCGCCTGAAAAATATTCCAGCAGAATCTGTGATCAAAAACCAAATGGGGCTCCTTCCTTTCTGACCCTTGCCATGTACCCATATAGCCGTTTACAACCACATATGGGGTATTGCTGTAATAAAGAAAAAATGGGTAACAAATTGAGCAGTGCTCTTTCTCCTATTCCCCCCTGTATGAATGAAAAGTTTTGGGCTTAATCGACCTTTTATTTGAAAACATGCAATTTTTCATTTTCAATGTTTATGACTTCTATGAAACACCTGTGGAGTCCAAATGCTCACTACAGCCCTAAAACAATCCTCAAGGGGTTTCGTTTACAAAATGGGGTCACTTCTTGGGGGTTTCTACTGTACTAATACCTCAGGGGCTCTTCAAATGCAACATGGCGCCTGAGAACCATTCCAGCAAAATCTGTGCTCCAAAAGTCAAATGATGCTCCTTCCGCTCTGAGCCCTGCCATGTGCTCAAACAGCAGTTTATTACCTCATATGGGGTATTTCTATAATCAGGAGAAAATGCTTTACAAATGTTTGGGTGCTTTTTCTCCTTTATTCCTTTTAAAAATTTGAAAATTCTATGTTTTTTCAGAAAAAAAGGTAGATTTTCATCTTCACAGACTAATTCCTATAAATTCTGCAAAAAATATGTGAGGTCAAAATGCTAACTATACCCCCAGAAAAATTCCTTTAGGGGGTATAGTTTCCAAAATAGCGTCACTTTTGGGGGGTTTCCACTGTTTTAGTCCCTCCAGTGCATTGCAAATGTAACATGCCACCGAAAACCATTCCAGCAAAATCTGCCCTCCAAAATCCAAATGGTGCTCCTTCTATTCTGAGCCCTGCCGTTGGTCTAAACAGCAGTTTATGACCACATATGGGGTATTGCCGAAATCAGGAGAAATTGCTTTATAAATGTTTGGGAGCTTTTTCTCCTTTATCCCTTGCATGTTTTTTCAGATTTTTTTTTTTTTCATTTTTACAGACTAATTCAAATAAATTTAGCAAACAAACTGTGGGGTCAAAATTCTAACTACATCCCTAGAAACATTCCTATAGGGGTGTAGTTTCTAAAATGGGGTCACCTTTGGGGGTTTTCACTGTTTTAGCACCACAAGACCTCTTCAAACCTGACATGGTGTTTAAAATATATTCAAAAAAAAAAAAGGAGGCCCCAAAATCCACTAGGTGCTTCTTTGCTTCGGAGGCCCGTGTTTCAGTCCAGTAACACACTAGGGCCACATGTGGGATATTGCTAAAAACGGCAGAATCCGGACAATAAAAGAGTTGCATTTCTCGGGTAAAACGTTCTGTGGTACAGAAAAGAATGCATCACAAATGAATTTTGGCAAAAAAAATGAAATTGGTAAATTTGACCTCTATTTGGCTTTAATTCCTGCGAAACGCCTAAAGGGTTAAAACACTTTCTGAATGCGGTTTTGAATACTTTGAGGTGTGCAGTTTTTAAAATAGGGTGTTTTATGGGGGTTTCAAATATATAGGCCCCTCAAAGCCAATTCAGGTCTGAACTGGTCCCTGAAAATATAGCCTTTTGAAATTTTCTTGAAAAAGTGAGAAATTGCTGCTAAAGTTCTAAGCCTTGTAACATTTTGTGTGGTATTACTATCTGTTTTACAAGCAGATACATTTAAATTTAGAAAAATCATAATTTTTGCAAATTTTCTCAAAATTTTGGTGTATAAGTAATGAATTTATCGACCAAATTTTTCCACTAATATATAGCACAATATGTCACGAAAAAACAATCTCAGAAAGCATTCCCAAGTTATAACCACATAAAGTGACACATGTCAGATTTGGAAAAATGGGTCTAGTCCTTAAAGCCAAAATGAGCTTGGTCCTCAAGGGTTTAAAACCCACTCTATAGCAGATATACCTCTAGTACAATAAATAAAAAATAAAGAAAAACAATAAAGAAAAACAAAAATATTTGCCCTAGTAGGTGGCAGGTAAATTTTATGACAAAACACAATTTGCATATAAGGCAACTAACCCTATTTTCCACACTACTAATAGAAGGTATTGAATTGTTATATTAATAATTATATTACATTAATTCTACTGCTTTTAGCAGAGACTGACCATTACATCTATATGAGTGATAATGTTTCTTGGGCCATGGGTTGTTTTTAGGGTATGTTCACACGCAGTATTTTCAGGCGTATTTCGGGGCTTTTACGCCTCGAAAAACGCCAGAAAATGGAAGCTGAACGCCTACAAACATCTGCCTATTAAAATCAATGTGAAAAACAGCATTTAGTTCATACGGGGCGTCTTATTACATCGCTGTTTTAAAAAACGGAGTGTAAAAAGACGCTCCGTAAAAAGAAGTGCATGTCACTTCTTGAGGCGTTATTTGGAGCTGATTTTCCATTGAACACTATGAAATACGATTCAAAAAATGCCTCCAAATTAAAAGAAGCTTAATTTTCAGCTTCAAAAACGCCTAAAAACAGAGGCTGTTTTCTCTGAAAACAGCTCCGTAATTGTCAGCCATTTTTGACACAGCGTGTGCACACACCCTCAGAATATAGGCTACATGCCTTTAACCCCTTAATCTCCAGGTCTTTTTGCGCGTTAATAACCAAGGATTATTTCTTTTTTTTTCACTGTCGCATTCCAAGAGTCTAAACTTTTTTTTTATTCTGCCAAGTAAGGGCTTTTTTTTTTGCGGGATGAGTTGTATTTTTCAATTGCAGTTTAAGTAATGTTTTAACTTTATTGTTCAAGTCATTACGAATTGTGTTTGTGTTATTTATTTATTTTTACACTTTTACTAAATAAAAAAATTAAGTGGTTTTATTTTATTTTTACTTTAACCTTTTTCTTTTTTTCATAAAATGTATTTAACTGTTTTTTGTTTTTTTTTCTTTTCTCCCATTAGAGGACTTTACTTTGCGATCTTCTGATCGCTTATATAATGATTTGGTATACTTAGTATACCAAAGCATTATTCACTGTCAGTGTAAAACTGACAGGCAATCTATTAGGCCATGCCTCTGTCATGGCCTAATAGGCAGTTGCTGAAGGCAGACCTGGGGGCTTTTGTTAGGCCCCCGGCTGCCATGGAAACCAATCAGCGCCACGCGAACTTGTCGCAAGGTGCGGCTGATCGCGTGGGTACGGTAGCAGTAACCATGAGATCAGAGCGACGGATATATCCGTCGCTATACGGGAACTAGCTTCTGCTTGTGAAGGATATATCTGTCGCTCGTCGTTAAGGGGTTGATAACGTTTATTTTCATTATTAGGAAGTATGTGAATAGAACAATTCAATTCCTTCTGTTAGTAGTGTGGAAAATAGGGTTAATTGCCTTATAGGCAAATTGTGTAATGGAAAAAAATAAATAAATAACTAAAGTCCCACAAAGGTCTTTTCTGATCTTTGAGGGACAGACCATAATAATAATAATAAAATAAAAGTAAAATAAAGTGCAAATAAACGAAATAATAAAATACACGTAGAATACCCACCCCCAAAAAAACTTTCCTCACGCAAATTATTGTCGTAACGCTAGTCCTGACCCAATTACCCTAAAAGAAACATGATGTAATATATAAAAATAACAATCACAAATAAAAGGTTGATTATAGGTTAAAACTATATTATTACCAGAAACAAATAGCTGAAAATGAAAAAAGGATTTTTTTTTACTATTATATTCAAACTAAGAGCCTAAAAATTGTAAAATAGCAAAAAAGATGTGTATAAAAATGATAAAAAAGAAACCTGCATTGTCTACGAAAAAAACATCACAAAAATCACGCCGTTAGCCTAACAAATAAAAAAGTTATAGCAGTTTAACTAATGTGTGCTAAAAATGGCTAAACGGTGTCTGGTCCTGAAGGCTCAAAATAGCCTGGCAGTGTCGGACTGGGGTTCCTTGGGCCCACCAAAGGAAATGATTTTGAAGGCCCACTCTACATCTATATAGAACATGTTGACTTTTCATTTCATTTCATCATAGTCCT
The DNA here is from genome assembly GCF_050947455.1 of Rhinoderma darwinii. NCBI lineage: Eukaryota > Metazoa > Chordata > Amphibia > Anura > Rhinodermatidae > Rhinoderma > Rhinoderma darwinii. The sequence continues at coordinate 41,983,274 of NC_134697.1, read as the reverse complement.
TGTTATTATCATTGTATACACAGTATATATCATCAATAAGATTTAATAGGTAATTTGTGAATCAACTCTTGAGAAATATACCCTAGTTGCAAGTGATTGGCTCCAAAGTCATCTCCAAATGAGGTTGTTTTCTGCTGGACCTTTAAGGCCCATTATTGGGTTAGAGCCTTGGCTCACCAGAGGATCCTCTGGTTGTCTGGTGGGCCAGTCCTACCCTATAGCCTGGTTCTAAACCGGTTAAATTTGAACGGTTTCTACATTTTCATTGCCAACTGCAACCTTCCACATGCACAGTTCCCGACAATTAATGTTGCTAGGGGCAATGGCATGACAACTGGTTTGCTTTAAGGACTGAAAAGTAGCGCATGTCCTGGGTAAAGTCGGCAGCCAGTCGTTGTACTACAAAGGCAGTCAAGTGCCATGGAGGAGTTCATTGACCAGCTGGTGCAGGTCAACACACAACATTACTAAAGGAGTGATTACTGTAACATAGCTTGCATAAAGTAAAGGCTGTAACTAAGAGAGAAAGATAACAGCATCCTTTAAAAATTTAAAAAAATGTAAGAAGCAGAATTCAAAACCACAAAGGGAAGAGGATTAGCCTCCTTTAAATGGCAGTGGCTGTCTTTTAGGTGATGGAGATCTCTTTGATAAATATGAGGATGGTGATAATCCTTTAGAGGAATCCAAAGTTGCCATACGTGCTAACATGGAAACAAATTTGAGAGTTTACCCAATTCATCTGATGGAGCAGAGGATGAAGAAGTGTTTGAAGAAAAAGTAACTGTCTGCAAAAAAAAAAACAGAGAAAAGCAACACAATTGAGCAAGGAAGTCATAAAGCAGTTGCACAGTGAGACACAAAGGCTTTTGTGAGAGTCTGCTGTGACATATGACCTACCTCAACCTAAAAGCATCCATGACTTTTCCATGCGTAGATCAAGACCACGTTGTCAACTAAATGCAATGCAATTAATCACGTTTTTAACATACCATCCTTTAAATGCTGAATACAAAACCGAGACTGAAATAAAACCCACTGAGCCTGCAGGTTGTGATTCCAGAATGTAAGGTCGATTTTGAAATATCGGCCCAGGAGCCTCAAGGAACTGCCCTAGAAGATGTGACAGATACTTCTTCAGATGGGAAATGTCGGTCTGTTGGTAACTTAGAGAACAAAACAATAAATGTTAATAATTCAGAAAAATCAACTTTACTTTCTGGTAATCAACCATTTACTAATCGGGATATTGAAGAATACATTCAAGAAGAGACCAATAAAATGTTGCAGGATATTGCCGAACCAGAACTCAAAAGAACAACACGTGGCACAGATGCAAGACCGTGTGGCTGCGTATTGCTATTTACAATCGGTCTGCAAGAGTCAGGAATTTCAGTCCTGGGGATAGAGTCCTTATCTTAGTACCCACCCTAGAAAGTAAGTTCTTGGCCAAGTGGCAAAGGTCCTATTAGGTTGGTAAAGTAACCTACAAAGTTCACAGACCAGGCAGAGGGAAGCCTTTTCAAGTTTATCATTCAAACTTGATCAGGCCTTGGAAAGACAGGAAATCCCTGGTGGCCCAAAATACTGAGTAAGGTAATTTGCTACAACCAATCCCTCCAGTAAAAATAGGTTGACATCCTTTCAGCGTCACAGCAAGAAGCCAAAGAATTCATGCAAGAAAACAAATACATTTCTGACCTACCAGGGTGTACACACCTTATTACATATCATAAAAACTGAGCCAAAAGCCAAAGCAAATCTTATGCCTTACTAACTTCCAGAGGCACGTAGGGAGGCGGTGTTATCTGAGGTTAAACATATGTTTGACCTAGGTGTAATGTAATTGAAGAGTCTAAAAGTGAGCGGGAAAGCCCAATTGTACTAATTCCCAAGCCCAATGGTACTTGGAGGTTTTTTAATGACTTTAGAAGACAAAATGAGGTTTCAAAATTTGACGTTTGTGCCTTGCCTAGGGTTGATGAATTAATTGAGTGGTTGGGTGTCGCAACATATATAAAAATGCTTGATCTTACAAGTGGTTACTGGCAAATTCTTTTAACAGATGAGGTGAAAGGCCACCTTTTTAACCACAGATGGGTTGTTTCAGTATATAGTAATGCAGTTTGGGTGGGTCGGGAGCCCCTGCTACTTTTCAAGGGTTTATTGACCTGATCTTGCGACCACATCGTGACTATGCATTTGCCTACCTGGACGATGTGAACATTTTTAGATGGAATTGGAAAGTTACCTCTGTAAAGTTCAGGACCTACTGGATTCCATAAGCTGGACAGGCCTGACAATAAACCCTGAGAAATGCGCATTAGGGTTAGAGGAACGTCTATGGCCGAGGGCCGTCGTTCAGACTTACCCTCTGACGGCCCCGGCCATGGACATCTGTCTTCCCGGCGACATCTCCCTCCAGGGAGACGCCGGCACTCACTTACGGGTTCTCGGACTGGTTCCCGCAGAGCGCGTGCGCCCGCGCGTGCATGACCTTAAAGGGCCAGTACGCGTCCAGCTGTCATCGCTCAATAATTAGCCCAAATGGCTGCTGGACAATAAAAAGGGGCTCTACCCACTTGATACTTGCCTGAGCGTTGTTGTACACCTAAGTTTGTCTTGCAAATGGTCTCCCAGTGTTTTCCAGCTCCCAGTGTTAGCCGTTCCTGCTGCCTGTACCCTGTATCCCGTGCTATCGAATCTACTGTGAAAGTCAAGTCGTGTCTTCTGCTGCATCCACGGTGCCACCTGCTGTGAAAGTCAAGTCGTGCCTTCCGCTATTGTCGACATTGCCTCAGGTACCCGTTCTGGACTATAGACATTGTTTTGTACCTTGTTGGCCAGCTGCTACCCCGTTATGTGGTACGGCCCAGTGGGTCCATACCCCGCGCCGGGACAGAGGAAGCCAGATACTTTGGGTACATAATTGGCAGAGGGTTAATTAAACCACAGGTTAACAAAGTTAAGGCAATGTAGAACAGGCCTAGGCCTCTGGCAAAGAAACAGGTCTTTTCTCTGCATCACTTGATATATCAAACTACTATCGTAGACTTGTGCCAAATTTTGCCTCAATTGCAGCTCTATTGACTGACTTGACAAAACATGGGAAGTCAGTAATGGTGACATGGACCCTATAGGCAAAGAAGGCTTATCAATGCCTAAAGCCTACTCTATAACAACAGTCAATGCTCATTCCCCTGATTTTAGGAAGGTGTTTCTAACCCAGGTGGATGCTTATGATGCAGGTTTGGGTGCAGGACTGTCCCAAGTGGTAAATGGGGAGGAACACCCATTCATGTACTAGAGCAGACAGTGGACTGCTGCTGAAAAAAATTATTCATTTGTTGGGCATGAATACTTGGCAATCAAGTGGGCACTTGTATCACTGAAGTGTTATCTCCTAGGTAGAAAGTTTAGGCTACTGTCAGATCATGCACACTGGCATATATGAAGCAAAACAAGGAGAAAAACGTAGGGGTGACTAGGTGGTTACTGCCGCTACAAAATTGACATTTTGTTCTGAAACATACACTGGGTAAACTACAGTCTCATGCCGACCCACTCTGGAGTGCATTGCTTGGTGGCTGAATGTGCCCAGCCTCTGGTCTTGGGAAGAGTGATGGGGGGGGGGTGGTTATGTATGCTTGCAGCAGGAAATGTACTCGAGGGGGTGTATATCTCACTCAGTTTGTTGAGATGGGTGGATGGGTGAGATAAATTAATCCAGAAAGGCTGGGTTTCCTCAACAAAGTCTCAGCAAACTACTGTAGGTTCCCTATGTGACTTCTAGGACTGGATTTCTGTGGAATGCCAGATAGGATTGGTAGTAAGACCTGTCATTCCCTACCCCACTCCAGTACAGGCGTTACCCCTAGCCAAGTTAGCTCATGTGAAGTTACTGGGCCTGTTACTGAGCCACAAAAGCTCTGCAATTCGTGCGCCTGGGAATCCACATAAGGATAGTGTTGAAAGCTTGATCTAAGGAATACTGTGCTCATGGTTTATGTAATGGCCGCGGTCGCAGACCGCCGCCTCCACTTACCTGCTGACAGCCACGACCGCAGACCTCTCTCCTCCTGCCGACGTCTCCCTCCCCGGAGACGCCAGCATATCCGGCTGCTCTGCCCTGCAGTGACCACTAGGGTGCACATGCGCTAGTTCCCGGCCTTAAAGGGTCAGCACGCGAACATGTAAATAATTAATTAATTATTCCCAGATTATGCTGGACTATAAACAGGGCTCTGCATGCCTGAGCGTTGTTGTGTATTCCCATGTTAGTCTTAGCAAATGGTCCCTTAGTCGTATCCTTTTCCCAGTGTTCCCGTGCCCTGCTACCTGTATCCTGTATCCCGTGCTGTGTTTGATCCTGTGCCTTTTTAGTGTTGGAGTCATGTTGTGCCATCTGCCATGCCTGCTATCATACATGACGTCTGATGTCATCTGCCACTCCTGCTATCATCCGCCACGTTTAACATTATCTACCGTCAAGTTCCATCTGTGCCTAAGCCTCTGCTACTGTCTGGACTATTACAGGTACACTCTTGTACACATACCCACGGATCGTGACAGTTTATAATAGGTGAGATAAGCTTCTCTTTAGTTAGTGCGCAGATGGGCCAGGTGTTTATTTTGTTTATATGCTGCAAGGCTTGTATGCTGGATAACCACTTGTTTATTTTAGGTCTGCAATAAAGCCAAGTCTGGACTTTAAACTTGAATGGTTAACATGTTTTTATTGCCAACCGCAGCCCCCCCCCCCCCATATGCACAGATCCCAACACTTTTGGTGCCCAAGTCAGGGGTTTCAAAATGCACCCTACCCCTTCCTTAGAGGAAACCTGTCAAGTTAAAAATGCAAGATATAAAAAAAGAAGAAAAATGTCAGAAATGTTTCCCTTGACGCTGTCTGCCATTATCAGTTCTGATTAAAAATTAGTCCAAATGATGAAAAGGTCCAAGAATTTTATTCTGTGTGTTTAAAAAGCAACGCGTTTCAAAGCCAGCTTAGTCATCATGCAAAACACGATTATGTTTTGTATATGCTTTTATTATGCAGTTTTTAAGACTCTATGGAGCAAAACGCCATAAAAACACAACATCCAGAGCATGCTGTATTTTGAAAAAACGGGGATCTGGAGAATGGGGATCCTGTGACCTATTTTTGATAATCCATGCTGGTTGATTTTCCAATAGAAAGGTGGCCACGCTTGCTTGCAGCCCTCTCCATTGAAGTCTAGAGCCCTTATCAGGCATTTACAAAAGTTGAAAATGGGAATACCCCTTTAAGTGCCTCCAACTAGAGGTTCAATAAATTATCTATAATTGTTGCTACTATTGAGCTATATTTCATTTCGACTGGTTTTACACAGCTGTAGCATGACAGTATCACAACTACAAAATCTTAACCGATGGTTCATTTCCGTAATATTGATGAAGATCTAAGTTCAACTCAGTAGAACAAGGTATTTTGGAGTTTTATGGGCAAAATGTAGGCCCTAAAATGTGGCCATCTTACAACTATGTAAAACCAGCTTTATAGGAAAAAAAAATTTTTTATGCCAACCTGTTTGCCCTTAAAAGACTCCCTCAGCATTAACACGTGATAGAACTCATCTGGTTCACACGTTCCCTAATTTTAAATCTGTATTATTTCCCATGTAGGAATGGATTAATCAGGGAGAAATGTTTCATCTTAATCATCTCAGAGGGTCATAGAGAGGAGCTCAGCAGACTTATTAATGGAACATTTCGTCATAAACAACAGCATTAAAGTCATTAGCAAGCACATAGAGACATGAAACATTAAGGAGACTTACAAATGACCACGACAGGAAATGTATAGCTAAGCACGGCACTGTACAGTATACAATAATCAAAAAGAGACAACCGAGAAGTAATGAAGCACGGGGGATAACACACCCCAATGGATAATATACAAAATATAATAGTCACGTATTGTAATATATTCTTTTACAATACGTGACTATTATATTTTGTATATTATCCATTGGGGTGTGTTATCCCCCGTGCTTCATTGCTTCTCGGTTGTCTCTATAGTTTCTTGGGGACCCCCCGCTTCCCTTTTTTAGATTTCTCTTGTAGGTTTACTACAATAATCAAAAAGTCATGCCTACAGGCTGCACAATTTCCACAATTAAATGATCCCCAAGGGGGGCCTTGACTGCAAAAAGGGTTTAAGGGGATACTGGGAACATAGTGGTTGGGTGTAAGGAGATCCCTAAGATTCTTTGACCTCCTCCATGTAATGGAGGTTTATTGAGGCAAAAGTCCTGCCAGATCACGGTCAGTAAGTAAAATACGCCAATGTTTTGGTAAAATATTGCAAATTTCTGTCCAGTGTGGGTTAAATGTTGTTATAAATCTTACATTTTGATCCACATAATTTCTCTTTTTGGGCTTACTTACCAGAAGTCCCTCACGAGACGAGTGCTTCGCTCTTAAATAACCCATTCGCATGTCTCTCTGGCTATAGCCACGATTATAAAACCTTGCTGTCATATCAAATTCTTGACGCTCAAAATTACTGTCACTGGAGCAGATACGCCGCGCCCTCAAAAATTGGCCCACTGGTATAGCCTTTTTTACCTTCGGGTAAGTGCGGAAGTGGCATGGGGGTTTTCTTCCTAAAGATGTTAGAGGAGATAGAACCCGGATCATCCTTCACAATCAAAATATCCAAGAACTTTACACAAGTGCTACTGTACGTCCACGTTAATTTAATGTTAAAATCATTAATGCCCCATGCACACGACCGTAAAACCGCGGGCCGTAACACGGTCCGCAGCTTTACGGGACCCATTCAGTTCTATTGGCCACGGACACCTTCCCGTATCGCTATGGATTGGTGTCCGTGAACTGTGACGGGAATTATGGAGCATGTCGTATTTTTCGTATTTTACGGGCCGTGCTCCCATCCCATAAAATGCGGGCGGCCGTGGATGGGGCATGCGTTCATGTGGATGGGGCCTAACATTAATAGAAGACAAAAAGGATTCTAATTTCCACGTGGAGCCCTGCCAGATGAATAATATATCTGCTATATACCTTGACCACAGGAGTACTGCGTCATTACCCAGAGTATGCTGGACAATATCCTTCTACCACAGCCCCAGGAAAAGATTGGCATACGAGGGTGCACACGTCGCCCTCATAGCCGTGCCCTGGAACTGTAGGAAGAGGTGGTCCTTGAAAGTAAACATTTTGTAAGTCAAAGCATAATTCAAGAGAGACAAAACAAATTCGATAAGATCCGGGTCAAATATGATTGGTTAAATAGAAAAAAATGTCTTGACGCCCGCACTCGTGGTCATGGCATATAGACTTATATAGGGGCTCCAGGTCGCATGTCACCTTGAACATATCATTGTCCAAATTTAGGCCATTGAGCCGTTGTAACATATCCGTTGTATAATTAATATAAGATGGCAAGGTTTCCACACATTTTTGTAAAAAGAAATCTATAAACCTACAAATATTCTCAAAAAGGCCACCGATCCCTGATACGATAGGACGACCAGGAGAACTGGTGGGGTTTTTATGGACCTTAGGTAATAAATAAAAAGTAGGTTTAATGGGGAAATCAACTGTCAGGCCTTCCCTAAGCTTAGGTTTGATGATCCGTTCATCCACACCCCTTTGTAATATGGTGTTCAATTCCTTTTTAATGATCAGGGTGGGATCGGAAGCCAGTTGTCCGGACCAGTAGCATCGCTAGCTTTGGGCATCCGGGGTAGAAGCCATGGATTTTTGGCCCCCTGCTCCGGATCCCCAAGCGACTGCCACATTCAATTGTATCTGTGTCCTCAGGACGCAGATACAAATGAATACTATGGCAGACCAGGGAGCGATCAGCTCCCTGCTCCACCATTCATTAAGCTACAGGCCACATTAGGCCTATCAGATGCTGGGATAGGATCCCTGCGCATAACGTAAGTGCATCACGCCATGCTACGTAAGGGTCGCGTATCATATGCTGCAGGACTAACGTGGCTGAGGAGGCCTGCAAAGCATCTCCGTTCTTTGTTGGAATGTGGCTAGGTGACTATAAATGTTTTATTTGTTTGGGGGGCACCATCTCCAGGAGGTGTGTGGTACTATCAACATGAGGCACTGCGGCACAATCTACAGGGGGATGGGTGTGTGGCGCTATCTACAGTGGGCACTATCTAGAGTGGGCATTGTGGCACTATCTACATAGGGCACAGTGGAAACATCTAAAAGGGGAGTGGGTGTAGCACTATATACAGTGGACATTGGGGCACTATCTACAGGGGGCAGTGTGTGGCACTATCTTCAGCGTGGTGTGTGGCACTGTCTACAACAGGGGTCAATGTGTGGGACTATCCCCAGGGGGGTGGCATTATTTACAGCAGTTCTGATACTACAAGTGGGGGAGGCACTACATAAAAGGGGATATGGCACTTCCTACAGGAGGCACTGTGTGGCACTATCTACAAGGGGTGTGTGGCACTATCTACAGGGGGTGGAGCACTATCTACAGAGGGTGGAGCACTATCTACAGGGAGGGTGGTACTATCTACAGGGTGGATGGCACTATCTACAGAGGGTTTTGTGGCACTATCTACAGGGATCACTGTATGGCACTATTTACAGGGGGCTGTGCAGCACTATTTACAGAGGGTTGTATGGCATTCCCTACAGGGGGTACTGTGTGTGCACTGTGTGTGTGTGGCACTATCTACAAATCTTTACTTTTGGTGTTCAGCCCGGATCTTTACCAGACGACAGACCTAACAGTAGTTGAAAACCCCTGCCATAAAGTATACACAGTTTGACAATATTTGTCAATCAAAGTAATACAAAAGTTATTTATTCCAACTTGCTTGGGCTGTACCTGGCAAAAGCAGAATTTCCAACAGTGTTGTTATCTATATTACACTGCACAGTAATAAATTAATACTTTATCATTAAAGGTCTATTACAATTTCAGCACGTAAGGCTTTTTCAATGGCAACGACACACGTGCTGAAAGACATCATCTTTTACCAGGTGAAACAAGTTAAAAAAACAATGTTTCAACTGATAGAAGCCATGCGGCCAAAATCCGTATTGCAGACCATGGCAATTTGTGGTACAACGTAAGCGGTTTTGCAGGGTGGTAATTAGCTGCACAGCAAAAAGACAGTGACATTTGGTACATGTGAAGTTAACCTATAAGCTATACAATTTTCAAATATACTTTCTGAATTAAGTCACTCACCCTCCCTTGTATATAGTGCCACACAGCTCCCCCTACCCTTGTCCCTCCCTTTTATATTTTGCCACACAGCCCCCCTTGTATATAGTGCCACAGCCCCCCTTGTATATAGTGCCACACAGCCCCCCGTGTATATAGTGTCACAAAGCTCCCCCTGTAGCCTATAGTGTTCAATTGTATCTGCATCCTGAGGATGCAGATACAATTGAATGTGGCTGTCGCTAGCAGTGGGACCCCTCGTTGGACCCCTCCTGCCCGGTGCTAGTGATGACACGGGGCATGACGGGGCACGTGCCACCCGGGGCATGACGGGGCACGTGCCACCCGGCCCATAAAGTTTATGTGCCGGGCAGCTCGGGCCCTGTAGCAGCCGCTATGGCTGCTATAGTGGGCAGGGGAACCTAAGAGGATGGGGTCCCTTGGCAATTTCCCAGTTTCTCCCATTACGCTGATTATCACGTAAGAAGGTCAGATTCTCATGTCGTGGGAGTAAACAATGAAGGTCGTAGGGCCTGTTCACATCAGTGTTGCCCTTTCGTTGAGGGGACCGTCTGAGGTTTCTGTTGGGTTAACCCCTTCAATTGAAAGGCAAACGGAAACCTAAGCTAAGGTTTCGGTTTGCCTTTCCGTTGAAGGGGTTAACCCGACGGAAACCTCAAACGGAATCCCTCAACAAAAGGGCAACGCTGATGTGAACAGGCCCTTATTTAATGACTGCAAGCAAAGATCTTAAAAACTGTGAGAAATTTATACAGAAAATATAGTGGAACATTGTATCACTTTTAATTATACAATGAATAAGCTTTATTTGCTGAAACCTTAATACCCCTTTAAGTAGTACATTTCTCTCCTTTGGATGAGATTTTTTTGCAAAACCTTGTGACTATAGTAGAATACTGTAACATAATAAAAAATGAAATAAATATATTTCAATAGACTTTCCCACAGTGAATAAATTTTTCCAGTTGCTAAATTACTGTCCAGTTGACTCGCTTTTACCGTCAGCATTAAGACTGGTAATTACTAGTTTGGGATTTCATGCTAATTATTTGCCTAATTAGTTTAATAATAATCTTCCCTTTAATGTCAGCTCTGAGAAAATACATTAATACTTTTTGAAATATTTGGTGTGACATTTAATGTTCGGAGGCATTTCACAATCAGGTATAGCGGTGAGTGATTATTACTATTGCAACATTTCATTGTTCAGCTTTAATTAAAGTTAGGGGCTGTTCACATTCGTTAGGAGCCTCTGTCACAGATTCCGTTGTTTTTGACGGACAAAATAACGCAGCATGCTGCACTATTATGTCCAATAAAATAACGAACACCATTTTGGAGACCCGACGGAACCCATTAAAGTCAATGGGTTCTGTCGACGCGCAATGGTTTCTGTAGTGCAATGGAAACTGAACTTCCCGTATTTTCGTTGTTTTGCTCCTATGATGGAGCAGAGCAACGGAAACAAATGCAGATGTGAGCTCAGTCTAAAGGGGGTTTTTCGGTTTTATGTTAATAAAACATAACCATTGTGAATTAAAAGGTTCAAAAACTACCTTATATATTTTGTGTTTCAATTTCTCGCAACCTCTGTTTGCTTTCAATGAATGAGAACATTCATGTTTACTTTCAACGGCTGAAAACCCATATGTGTCTAAACGGTCGCCAGGTGATGCTACTGTATCTCAAAAGTAGTTATTTTTCATTTTCATTATGTTCCTTAGCTCTGTGCAGCACTATAGTTTTCACTTTTCTAGGGCTTGCTGTGGGCAGGATTACCATGTAAAGGACTACAGTACCCATGATTCCCCTCCCCTCATAAACAATACCTATATTTACAGCCGCCTGCATGTCCGTCCATTACAAGGTGTAAAGTAGTGCTGTAATTACTTTCTGTCTGCTGCTGAGACACAGATCTGCTGTTCTGCTTCTAGACTCTGAACTATCTGCTGCCCAACATGTGGAACATGTCGAGAGACAGGGAGGAGGGAGAGTAGTGGAGATAATAGGCAAGTGATGTGTGATGTCTTGTACAATACAAAGTGGGGAAGAGAAGAGATAACCACTTCAGACTCCACAAATAGCTGAGCTGAGCCTGTACTAGTGGCTCTGTGTCCCGCGGGCTGCAGATGACAGTCCCAGGGGCCGCATGCAGCAAGCGGGCCGCGTGCTTGAGACCCCTGCTCTAGCGCTACCGGTGTTTAATAGCTATCCCGTATCAGGTTCTACAGGTGCTAAAGGTGAATAAGGTGAATATCCTGACAAATATCACTGAGCATTGGATTGTTTAGAAGAAGATTGCTATGACCTAAAAATAATCAAAAGAATAGAAGCAGAAATTGCTGCAATAAAACAGTTGTGTGTGAACAAACGCAATGTGGACCTGTACTATCAAAATGATTAAATCCTTTTTCAAATAACCTCTAAGGGCAATCTCTGTCTCTCACTGAGGACCTGACAAGTCTGTGGTTCACACTGATGGCCAATTGATTTTTATTGGCATAATTTAATGCTACATTTCCCTTGTGGTGTTGCTGTCGAGCTTTCTTGCAGTTTACAGCTGAATGCTGGAGGTTCCAAAAGTGGGACACCCTGTGATCAGCTTATCGTCATGTAACGCTTTCAGAAAAAAAAGGATTATCCGAAGTGGACAACCACTTTTAGGTGAGCTTGACCATGAATATGTGGTCTGTTGCAAGATTCTTAGGTCCCATGAACATATATGATATGTTTTTCACAAGCCTAATACTGTACTTTAGAGGAATACAATGCTAAGTGCCCCATTGTAACCTCCCTGAAATGTATCCAAGTAATACTGCTTTGTGGAAATATTTTATGAGCAAATTAAGAGATACTCATTAAAGTTAATCATGATAAAACAAAGTGCTATGTTCACCGAATAAAAATCTTAAGTGTTTCCACACAGTAAGACGAGACAAAGTCCCTTCTCATTTATTACTGCTCTCCAAGGTTACAGTTTAACCCTGTTTATAGAGATTCAGTCTGCCCTAGGACATTCCGTATTATTCAATTTGGCAAGAACCCTAACTTGTCATGACATAATAATAGGTCAAAAGATCACAGGAAGAGTTAAGGGCATGACCACACATGGCGGAATTCCTCCGCAACTGTCCGCATCGATGCCGCACAGAATCTGCGTTGCAGATTCTGCAGCGGATCTGCACAAAATGTGCAGTACATTGATGCGGACTAGCTGCTGCAGACTGCGGGAAAAGTGCTTCCCTTCTCCCTATCAGTGCAGGATAGAGAGAAGGGACAGCACTTTCCCTAGTGAAAGGAAACGATTTTCATACTTACCGGCCGTTGTCTTGGTGACGCGTCCCTCTTTCGGCATCCAGCCCGACCTCCCTGGATGACGCGCCAGTCCATGTGACCGCTGCAGCCTGTGCTTTGCCTGTGATTGGCTGCAGCCGTCACTTACACTGAAACGTCATCCTGGGAGGCCGGACTGGAGACAGACGCAGGGAGTTCTCGGTAAGTATGAACTTATATGTTTTTTTACAGATACATGTATATTGGGATCGGTAGTCACTGTCCCGGGTGCAGAAACAGTTACTGCCGATCGCTTAACTCTTTCAGCACCCTGGACAGTGACTATTTACAGACGTCTCCTAGCAACGCTCCCGTCATTACGGGAGCCCCATTGACTTCCTCAGTCTGGCTGTAGACCTAGAAATACATAGGTCCAGCCAGAATGAAGAAATGTCAAGTTAAAAAAGCAAGACGTATCCGCAGCACACATGACATGTGCATGACAGCTGCGGACTTCATTGCGGAACTTTGAATCTCCATTGAAGTCAATGGAGAAATTCCGCCATGAGTCCGCCACTGCTCCGCAACAGACAGAGCATGCTGCGGACACCAAATTCCGCTCCGCAGCCTATGCTCCGCAGCGGAATTGTACGCATCGTGTAAACGAACACTGCTAATTTAAAGTGAAAGTCAATGGAGAAACGGCTCCGCTGCGGATTAACGCTGCGGAGTGTCCGCAGCGGAATTTAAGTGGAATTCCGCCATGTGTGAACCCGCCCTTAGATGCTGTTAAGAAAAGTAAAATGTTAAAGGGTATCTGGACATCGTTTCAATTGGGTGGCATGTTGGAGTTTCTGTAAAGTATTATTTCTGCAGTATGCAAATTAAAAGCTTGACCTCTCTCAGCCAATGAAATGCACTAAAAGATTTCATGTGTTGGTTTCTTCCGTTTGCATAGACTAAAGTGTAAAGAGGCTTTTCACCCAAAACTTACAAATAGCATGTTCTACCAATAATAAAGTGACTATTATACCATTCGTTTCTCAGATGCTAATTTAAAAGTGGTAAACAATATGGCTACACTTTTGTTACTTTTGCAAAAATGGACTTCACAACAAAAAAGATAAAAACAAAATCCCACCACACCTAATTTTGTTCACATTATAAGAATGCTCATCTATTTTATCCATGGAACCTCTAACTTGCTATTTAGAAGAGAAAAATCAGTGCAAGCAGCAGCTCTGGTAACTACATGTCCCATGATACCTTGCCAAGGCATCAATATGGTGGTGCAGCCAGATCACATTTATCAGGAGCTATAGTTATAGAGATCATTCCAAATTCTATGCATCATGGTGGAAAGTCACAGGTATCAATAGCCACCAGAACTTCATATGACTTAAGTCGCCAGACTGCGGCTCTTTTTACACCTTCCAGTACGTCTCTAAATGTAGAGGCTCCTACAATAAACTATTTAGAAGCCTTAAGTCCTCTGCCCACTGTAGGGAAAGGCAGAGACGATTAGTTGGCCATAGCCTTACATCATCTACAGAAAACAGGAAGCCGCCTGGAGGAGAGTTAGTGACAACAGCAGAATACACAGTGCTATTCAGATACGTTATATGGAGAAAAGTATTGGGACACACCCATTAATTATTTAATTTAGGTGTTTCATTCAGTCCCATTACCACAGGAGTATAAAATCCGGCACCTCGCCACGCAGTAGTCTTTACAAACATTTGTAAAAGAATGGGTCGTTCTAAAGATCTCACTGAATTCCAACGTGGTCCTATAATAGGATGCCAGCATTTCAACAAATCAGTTCATTAAATTTCTTCCCTCCTAGATATTCCACAATCAACTGTGAGTGGTATTATTACAAAGTGGAAGCATTTACGAGCCACAGCCACGAAGTAGCAGACAACATAAAGTTTCAAAGTGAGGTCACCGAGTTCTGGTGCGCATAGTGCAATAAAGTGGCCAAACGCTCTGCTGACTCAATAACTGCAGCGTTTCAAACCTCCACTAGCACAAAAACTGTACACCGGGAGCTTCATAGCATAGACAAGTCTTACATCACCAAGCACAATCCCAAGCATCGGATGTAGTGGTGTAACGTACGCTGCCACTGGACTCTGGAGCAGTGGAGACGTGTTCTGTGGAGTGATTGATCACGCTTCTCTATCTGCTAGTCTGATGGACGAGTCTGGGTTTGGCGAATACCAGGAGAATGTCACCTGCCTGACTGCATTGTGCCAAATGTAAAGTTTGGTGGAGGACGGATAATGCTATAGGGTTGTTTTTCAGGGGTTGGCCTAGGCCCCTGAGTTCCAGTGAAGGGAAATCTTAATGCTTCACCAAAACATTTTGGACAATTGTAGCTTTCAACTTTGTGGGAACAGTTTGGGGTTCGGCCCTTTTCTGTTCCAGCATGACTGTGCCCCAGTGCACAAGTTCCACAAAGGCATGGTTGGGTGAGTTTGGTGTGGGAGAAATTGACTGGTCTGCACAGAGCCCTGACCCCATAGAACATTTCTGGGTTAACTATAACAGAGATTGCGAGCCAGACCGCCTCGTCCAACATCAGTGCCTGCCCTCACAAATGCTCTTCTGGATGAATGGGAAAAAATTCCCACAGACACACTCCAAAATAATGTAGAAAGCCTTCCCAGACGAGTGGAAGTTGTTTTAGCTGACAAGGTGGGACCAACACCATAATAATGTCTATGGATTTAGAATGGGATGTCATAAAAGCTCATGTAGATGTAATGTGTAGGTGAACCCAATACTTTTGTTCATATAGTGTATGTAATTGTCACAGCGAATTCTTGGGTTGTTGCTATGCAACAGTCAAGGAATATACTGCCTGATATTTCTTCCTGATGCCACAGCAGTGACATCAGATATCACGATTGCAGATAAGAATTCACATGGAAAACCACTCCATAGAGTGAGTGTGTCGGCTGTGTGTTACAGCCGACACCTCCGGTTAACGAGCGGGATCCCGTTCGAGCGCGATCCCGCTTTAACCCGTGAAATGGCGACCCCATGTAACGTCCCAACGCCCCCCCCCCACGGCGAGATCGGGGGGAGCCGTTGGTTGGCACAGCAGCCTGGGGGCCTGATGAAGGCCCCCGGGTCCGCCATCTTTGTGCCTCCGGCGGGGCTTCATAGGAGTCTGTCAGAATCGCGATATACTGCAATACAGTAGTATTGCACTATATAGTGCAAGCGATCTAACGATCGCTGGTTAAAGTCCCATAGGGGGACAAGTAAAAAAAGTAAAAAACACTAAAATAACGTTTTTTTTTAACAAATAAAAAAAAATACAAAAATGAAAAGCTAAAAAAAAAAACCTTTTCCAGTTTTCCCTCAAGCACAATGTAAAAAAAATAAAAAGCTAACATAACTGGTATCGACGCATCCGTAAAACTATTACAATATATCATTATTTAGTCCGCACGGTGAACGCCGTAAAAAATAAAAAATTACAAACATCAGAATTGCTGTTTTTTGGTCCCTTCTCCCACAAAAAACAAAAGCCCTCACACGGCTAAATCGACAGAAAAATAAAAACGTTATGGCTCTCAGAATGTGATGACAAAACTCAAATTTTATTTTTAACAATCAGTTTTTTCCCTGTAAAAGTAGTACAACATAAAGAAAACTATATAAATTTGGTATCGCTGTAATTGTATTGACCCGCAAAATAAAGTTAACATGCCGTTTTTACCATACTGTGAACGCCGTAAAAGCAAAACCACCCAAAAAGTTGAGGAATCGCTGTTTTTTCCTATTCCACCCCACATATATATTTTTTCTCATTTCCCACTACATTATCTGGTACAAAAATTGGTGCTGTAAAAATCTACAACTCGTCCCGCAACAAACAAGCCCTCATACGGCAATATTGATGGAAAAATAAAAAAGTTATGGCTTTTGGAAGGTGGGGAGGAAAAAACAAAAGTGAAAATCCGAAAAATGGCTGCGGAGGGAAGTGGTTAAGACATTAGGGCTTGACCGTTCCCATTGTTTTCAGCCCTCATTTATTATATCATGTATTACACAAGTGCCAAATCTCACCCACACCAGCATTGATCTGATATTTTATATTACAATGAAACTATAGTGGGCAGCCAGGGGGATGCAGAGATTTGGCCTAGAGGGACAAATACCATAAAATAACAAATGACCCATTTCTCACATGATAAATCCCCTGCTGCCCGCAAAAAACAAGACATCATACGGCAATATTGATGGAAAAATAAAAGAGTTATGGCTTTTGGAAGGTAGGGAGGAAAAAACAAAAGTGAAAATCTGAAAATGGCTGCGGAGGGAAGGGTTTGAGAAGCCAGAAGGAGCTGATGTGAGCCCTCTGATTTGCAGGGAAGGCTCTTGCATATTAACTTGTTTATTACGTTCCAAAATGTACAAGCGGAGGTTTGATAGCTTCTTTTTTAGGTATGGCATTATATACATGCCCTAACATATAAAGATCTGTCTCGGCTAAACTTGCTTGTGTAAGATATTGATTGATTTACTAGGTTTGTTTGAAATATAGGTATGTCAGCGCATACCCCCCAAAGTGTGCCAAAAGAACACTCTATAGTTATACATTGCGTAAATGGGGCCCTATGGATGCCTTAGGTGTATGCTCCTGGAGCATTCCTGGTGCATATGCCGAACATAGAGTACAAACTAGCCTAATATGTACATATTCTTATCTTGGTGCCTTGCAAAGTATTCACCCTCCTTGGTATTTTTCCTGTTTTGTAGCATTGCAATATAAAATTAAAATGGATTTTTAATCTGATTGTATGTAATGGACCTAACAAAATAGTCCAAAATGTTAAAATGACAAAAAAATGGAACGTGGTGAGTGAATATGTATTCACCGCCTTTGATATAAAACCCCTTAATAAGGCCTTATCCACGCAAACGGGTGCGTTTTGCGAGCGCAAAAAACGCAGCGTTTTTTGTGCATTGCAGTGCCATGTGTCATCAGTAGTTGGTGCGTGGCTGCGTGATTTTCGCGCACATGACATCGTTATGACACTCTGTTTTTATGTTAATAAACAGAAATGAAGGAGGTGGTTTTATTTGTCCCTTCATTTCTTTAACAACTGTTGCGCGAATCACGCGCAGCACACGGAAGTGCGTCCGTGTGCCGTGCGTGATTTTCACGCACCCATTGACTTCAAAGAGTGCATGATGCGCGAAAAACGCCCAAGTATAGGACATGTCGTGAGTTTTACGCAGCGGACACACGCTGCGTGAAAATCACGGACTGTCTGAACGGCCCCATTGAGTTATGTAGGTCGTGCGACACGCGTGATTTTCACACGCGTATGACGGCCCTGAACTACGTTCGTGTGAATAAGGCCTAAGGTCTGGTCACATCAATTATCTTCAGAAGTCACATAATTAGTTGACTAAGGTCCCCTGTGTGCAATCAAAGAGTCACATGATCTGTCACATGATGTCAGTATAAATATACCAGTATCTGCAACCACTAAGCAAGTATCATGAAGACCAAGGATCTCTCCAAACATGTCAGAGACAAAGTTGTGGAGAATAAAGATCAGGATTGGGTTATCAAAAAAATATCTCAAACTTTGAACATCCCACAGAGCACCATGGAATGCACCATCCATTATAACAAAATGGAAAAAAATTGGCACAACTACAAACCTGACAAGAGAAGGCCGTCCACCAAAACTCATAGAATGGGCAAGGAGGACATTAACCCCTTAATGACCAGCCTATTTTAGACCTTAATGACCAAGCCATTTTTTACGTTTTTCCATCGTCTTATTCAAAGAGCTATAACTTTTTTATTTTTGCGTCGACATAGCTGTATAGGGACAAGTTGTACTTTTTAATAGCACCATTTAGGGGTAAATAGAATTTATTGATTAACTTTTATTAACTTTTTGGGGGGGGGGGGATAGAAAAAGATATGCAATTTTGCTACACTTTTTTGCATTCTAAATTTACGCCGTTTACCGTGTGATATAAATAACACAATAACTTTATTCAGCGGGTTTTTGCGATTGCAATGATACCAAATTTGTATCGATTTTGTATATTTAACTACTTTTACACAGTGAAAACTTTTTTCAAAATTATTTGTTTTTGCGTCTCCATATTTGTAGAGCCATAACTTTTTTTATTTTTTCGCCGATTAAGTTGTATGAGGACTTTTGTTTTGCGGGACAACTTGTAGTTTTTATCTATATCATTTTGGAGTAGATATGACTTTTTGATCACTTTTTATAACATTTTCTTTAAAGGAACAGTGTCATCACAATTTTTTTTTTCATATGTTAAAGATGTTAGTGCTTTATTAAAAACGTTTATATTTATTTGTGTGTTTGTGTTTTACTTTTTCTTATTTTTACACTTTTTCTTCCCTATGGGGGCTGCCATTTTTTGTTCCATTTCTGTATGTGTCGATTAACGACACATACAGACATGGAATACGGCAGCCACAGTCCCATAGGGACTGCGAACGGCTCCCGTCCCATCCACTTCTGTGTACGCCGTCTGTGTGGGAACTGCGCATGCGCCGCTCCCACACAGTCCAATTTGAAATTGGCGCCGTCCGGCGCCATTTTCCTGTGGACCGGAAGTCGTGGCCGGACAGTAAGATTACTACTTCCGGTCGCGGCTTCCGGACTTGTGCACTTGGACCAGCGGCAGCAGACGGAGCGGACGGGCCGGAGGGAGCCGCGGCGGCAGGAGCAGGTAAGAGATTTCAATGTATGTTCGTGTTTGTGTACGTTTACTCCGGTATGTAAACCTACTACACTGTGTGTTAGCTCAAAAAATGGCGACACACAGTGTAGGAGGTTAGACCGTTCAAACCCCTCGTTTATCCCGGCACTAGCCAGGATAAAGGAGGGGGGGATGCTGAGAGCTCACTAGAGCGAGGGCTTTTTACCCAATTTTGCAATGCTGCAATTTTGGGAATAGCTCCATCTAGTGACCAGCAATGGGAACTATTATAAATTAGAATCTAATTTATAATATTTCCTGACTCGTGAAAAAAATAAACAAAATTTGAACAATGTTTAATCACCTACACACTAAATGTTTAATTAAAAAAAAACAAACATGTTTTTCTGGCAACACATTCCCTTTAAGGCTGTATTCAGAGAAAAGAGCTATTTTTGCATGGATTTTTATTTTATTTTTTACAACATTCACCATGCAGGTGAAATGACGTAATAAGTTTATAGTTGGGGTCGTTACGGATGCGGTGATACCAAATATGTGTAACTTTTTTTACTTTATTTTGTTTTTTTAATAATAAAGAAGTTTGTAAGGGGAAAAAGTGGGTTTTTCATTTTTTTTTTTTTCACTTTTTATTAAACTTTTTTTTTGTTTTTTACTAGTCCCACTAGGGGACTTCACTATGTGTTAATTTGATCCAATTTATAGTACACTGCAATACTTCTGTGTGTAAAGCGGACAGGCATACACTACAGGCAGACCTGGGGGCCTTTATTAGGCCCCCGGCTTCCATAGAAGACAGATACGCGGCAATCGCATCACCGGGTGTCAGTGGGATGAGAGGGAGCTCCCTTCCTCTCTCAAAAACCACTAAGATGCAGAACTCGCTATTGAGCGCCGCATCTGAGGGGTTAAACGGGTGAGGTCGATACTGATATCGATCTCACACGTTCGAGCAGGGATGCCCTCAGCTACCTCTGGTAGCCGGGAGCAGGGACATTTAACGGCTCCATGCTCTGTTTATTTATTCTGATGCTGCAACGTAAAAAGACTATTGTATTGGAATAAAGGCCATTAGTGGCCGCCATGAAAACACTATGGCACCGTCACTAACGGGTTAAAAAGAGATTCAACAAAGACACAAACAATAACACTGAAGGAGCTCCAAAGATCAACGGAGGAGATGGAATTGTCTGTCCTTAGAAACATGATACAGAGTGGGGCTATATGGAAGAGTGGGCAAAAAAAAAGCCATTGCTTAAAAAAACATTAAAAAAACACATTTTGAATTCACCAAACAGCATGTGGAAGACTCCCCTAACACACGAAAGACGCTTCTCTGGTTAGAGGAGTAGAGGAGACAAAAATGTTACTTTTTGGCCATCATGGTAAATGCTATGTGTGGCTTAAACTCAACACACTGTGGGAATGCTTTTCATTGGCAGGGACTTAAAAACTGGTCGGGATTGAAGAAAAGATGGATGGCAGTAAATACAGGTCAATTCTTGAGAAAAACCTGTTTTTGTCTGCCAAAAGATTTGAGACTAAGATGGTTCATCTTCCAGCAGGTAGGTGATCCTAAACTTACTGCTAAAGCTACACTAGAGTGATTTAGGGGAAATATTTAAATGTCTTGGCATGGTCTAGTCAAAATCCGGACCTCAATCCAATTTAGAATCTGTGGCTTCGCTTAAAGAGTGCTGTACACCAATGCAACCCATCTAACATAAAGGAGTTAAAGCAGTTTTGCCTGGAAGAATAGGTAAAAATCCCAGTGGCTAGATGTGCTAAGCTAATAAAGACAAACCCCAAGAGACTTGCATCTGTAATTGCAGCAACGAAAGGTAGGACTCCACAAAGTATTGACTTTCAGAAAGTGAAAACTTATGCACATTAAAGTTCTCAGATTTTTTTGTCTCAACTATTTTTTGTGTCACAGTAAAATTATTTTGCACATTCAAAGTGGCAGGCATGTTTTGTATATCAAATGGTACAAAGGATAAGGCTGGTTCAACACGGCCTTTTAGCGTCCACATTACATCCAATCACCTCACAATTCTACTGAACCAAACTTAAAGGTGCATTTAAGTAATCACCACTCACTTAGCTGTTTCCATACCTCCCTTAGACATGTATGGAGAGGCAGTGTTAGGATTTGAACCCTGTGTCCCAGACAGCAGCTCTTCTCACTAAGCTAACTAATGCTGCTGGACAGCTCCACAGTTGTATAGGTTCTCTTGACAATTGCTTCTCTGGATTCCTTGCCTTGATTGCCTGATTTGTCTCACCTTTTTCGCTTACTACTAAAGGGAAAGTGTCACGAAAAAATTTTTTTTTTTATATGTTTTTGATTTTAGTATGTTATTAAAATACATTTTATTTATTTGTGGTTTTGTGTTTTACTTTTTTCTGACTTTTACTTCTCTATGGGGGCTGCCATTTTTTTTCATCTCTGTATGTGTCGATTAACGACACATACAGAGATGGAATACGGCATATACATCCCCATAGTGAATGCGGGAGCCGTTCCATTCATTATAGTGTACGCCGTCTGTGTGGGAACGGAAGTTCTTCAGCAGTGCGACATCCGGCGCCATTTTCATGTGGATCGGAAGCCGCGGCCGGACAGTAAGATGACTACTTCCGGTCGCAGCTTCCGTCCATATGTTCCGAAGCAAGGACTAGGAGCGGAGGGAGCGGAGGCAGCGGCGGCGGCAGGAGCAGGTAAGTCATGTTTGTGTATGTTCGTGTTATAACCACTGTATCTAATCCTCCTACACATTGCATTCGCTCAAAAAATGGCTGCACACAGTGTAGGCGGTTTGATCATTCGACCCCCTCCTTTCTCCTGGCACTAGCCAGGATAAAGGAGGGGGCATTGTTTGAGCACACTAGAGCGAGTGTGTCTTCTCCAATTTTGCAGCATAAGGCAATGAGGTTGCTTTACCACATGCCAATGCTGCAATTTTGGGAATTTCTCCCTCTAGTGACCAGCACATGGAAATGTTATAAATTAGAATCAAATTTATAATATTTCCTGACTTGTGAAAAAATTAAAAAAATTATAACAATGTGCAATCATACTAACTGTTTAACCCCTTCCCGCAACTTGGCGTAAATGCACGTCCAGGTGAGCAGTAACTTCGCGCACCTGGGCGTGCAGTTACGTCCGCGCTTTAACAGTTAACCGCCGCGCGGCGCTACACCGCAGCGGCGGTTAACTGTGCAGGGTGTTAGCCCTGCTCTCCCCGTTGCCGATCAGCGGCCTGTCGCTGCTGAAATCGGCAATTAAGCCCTTCTATGCGGTGGTCGATTGCGATCACCACATCGAAGAGGTTTACAGCGGATCGGCAGCCCCCCACATGCATTTGCGGGGGCTGGCGATCCTTATCATGGCAACCAGAGGCCAGACAATGACCTCCGGGTTGCCATGTACGGAAGCCTCGGAGGATCAGCCTCTGGCCGGTCCTCCGATGCTTCCTGTCAGTGTGACAGTGACGTCACATTGACAGTTAGAACACATTACACTACGTGTGTAGTGTAATGTGTTCCAGCAGCGATCAGAGCTGCAAATCTAAGTGTCCCCTAGTGGGACAAGTAAAAAAAAGTAAAAAAAGATAATAAAAATGTTTTTAAAAAGTGTACAAATAAAAGTTAAAAGTTACATAAACAAAGAATGCTTTTTTTCCTATAATAAGACTTTTATTATAGGAAAAAAATAGTACACATATTTGGTATCTCCGCGTTCGTAACGACCCCAACTATAAAACTGTAATATTATTTTTCCCGCACGGTGAACACAGCGAAAAAAATAAATGAAAAACAGTGCCCAAATCACAATTTTTTGGTTACCAACCCTCCCAAAATATACAATAAAAAGTGATCAAAAAGTCGCATGTACGCCAAAATTGTACCGATACAAACTACATCCCGTCCCGCAAAAAACAAGCCCTTACACCGCTTTTTTGACTGAAAAATAAAAAAGTTATCGCTCTCAGAATATGGTGACACAAAAAATAATTTATTTTATAAATAAGTGATTTTATTGCACAAACGATGCAAAACATACAAAAAAATTATATACATCTGGTATCGCCGTAATCGTATCGACCCGCAGAATAAAGTATAATGGCCATTTATAGCCCAGGGTGAAGGCCATAAAAAAACGAATAAAAAACATTGTCAGAATTGATGGTTTTTGGTCACCTTGCTTGCCAAAAAATGGAATAAAACGTATCAAAAAAATTTCTGGTACCCCAAAATGGTACCAATGAAAACCTACAGATTGTCCTGCAAAGAATAAACCCTCACACAGCTCCGGTGGAGAAAAAATAAAACAGTTCTGGCTCCCATAATATGGCAATGCAAAATGTGCAGAGTGTTCTAAAAGCGGATAAGATCGGGCACCATTGATAAGTGCGATACCGGCCACATATCTGCGGATTATTATTTATTTACTGCATTATTATACCCTCTTATTATACCCTGATGTATTCCACACAGATAACATTTGCCCCCACATTATAAACTGAAACACCAGTAAAACCCCAAACAGAACAACTACCAAGCTACATCTGCGCCCCAAAAGCCAAATGGCGTCCCTCCCTTCTGAGCCCTGCAGCGTGCCTAAACACCAGTTTACGTCCACAGATATGGCATCGCCATACCCGGGACAACCCGGTTAATATTTTATGAGGTATTTGTCTTCAGTGGCACAAACTGGGCATAACATGTAGTGCACTAAAATGGCATATCAGTGGAAAATATTAATTTTCACTCCGCACCATGCGCTGCGCATTAACCCCTTCACGCACCACAACATAGCATGTCTTAGTGTGGGGGGTGATGTATGGAGCGTCTCACGTGAAAAATAAAGAATTTAAAATGGCAAAATCGCTGTTTTCTTGGTCACCTTGGCTCTACCTAAAAATGTAATAAAAAGTGCTCAAAAAGTTGTATGTACCAAAAAATGGTACCAATAAAAACTACCGCTCGTCCCTCAATAAATAAGCCCTCATACCGCTCTATTGACTGAAAAATAAAAAAGTTGTGGCTCTTGGAACGCGGGGAGGAAAAAACTAAAAAGGAAAATAAAAAAATGGATCAGTCCAGAAAGGGTTAATTACTTTCTAATGAAAAAACATTTATGACCACTCGTGGGGTATTGCCGTACTCGGAAGAAATTGCTTTACAAATGTTGGGCAGCTTTTAACCCCTTTATCCTTTGTCAAATTTAAAAAATGCAACATTTTAGTGGAAGAAATGTTGATATTCATTTTCACGGCCTAATTCTAATAAATCCTGCAAAAGACTTGTGGGGTCTAAATGCCCACTATATCCCTAGATAGATTCTTTAAGTGGTTCTAATTTCCACTTTTGGGGGGTTTCCACTGTTTTGGTCCCTCGGGGGCTTTGCAAATGCGACATGGCACCCAAAAACCATTTCAGCTAAATTTGAGCTCCAAAAGCCAAATAGCGCTCCTTCCCTTCTAAGCCTTGCTGTGGGTCCAGAAAGCAGTTTATTACCACATATGGCATATTTCCGTAATCGGGAGAAATTGTTTTACAAATGTTGGGGTGCTTTTTCTCCTTTATTCCTTGTAAAAATTAAAAATGGCTACCTTTTTTCAGAAAAAAAGTTGAGTTTTACCTTTACAGAATAATTCCAATGAATTCAGCAAAACAACCGTGGGGTTAAAATGCTAACTTTACCCTTAGAAAAGTTCCTTGATGAGTGTAGTTTCCAAAATGGGGTCACTTTCCGGGGGTTTCCACTATTTTGTTCCCTCCAGTGCATTTCAAACGCGACACGGCACTGAAAACTATTCCAGCAAAATCAGTATTTCAAAATCCAAATGGTACTCCTTCCCTTCTAAGTCCTGCTGTGGGTCCAAACAGCAGTTTATTACCACATGTGGGGTATTTCTAAAAACTGCAGAATCTGGGCAATAAATAATAAGTTACATTTCTCGGGTAAAACCTCCTGTGGTATAGAATTTTTTTTATTACAAATGAATTTTGTAAAAAAAAATGAAATTTGTAACTTTCACCTCTACTTTGCTTTAATTCCTGTGAAACGCCTAAAGGGTTAAAACACTTTCTGAATGCTGTTTTGAATACTTTGAGGGGTGCAGTTTTCAAAATGGGGTGATTTATGGGGACTTTCTAATATATAAGGCCCTCAAAGCCACTTCAGAACTGAATTGGTCCTTGTAAAAATCGCAGTTTGAAATTTTCTTGAAAATATGAGAAATCGCTGCTAAAGTTCTAAGCCTCGTAACGTCCCAGAAAAATAAAAGAATGTTCAAAAATGATGCCAAACTAAAGTAGACATATGGGAAATGTTAACTAGTAACTATTTTGTGTGGTATTACTATCTGTTTTACAAGCAGATACATTAAAATTTCGAAAAATGCTAATTTTTGCACATTTTCCCCAAATCTTGGTGTTTTTTACAAATAAATATTCAATTTATCAACCAAATTTTTTCACTAACCTAAAGTACAATATGTCACGAGAAAACAATCTCAGAATCGCTTGGATAGGTAAAAGCATTCCAGAGTTATTACCACATAAAGTGACACATGTCAGATTTGAAAAATCGGCTTCGTCCTGAGGGCCAAAACAGGCTCAGTCCTGAAGGGGTTAAGTAAAAAAAATAATAATAATTTCTAGCGACACATTCCCTTTAAAGTCTGGCCTTTGCACTTCCTGATTACCAGATGATTGAGATTCCTGCATGATGTCTAGTTACTTTCTAGCTTACTCAACAAACTGTCGGTGCTCATTTGTGTACCAAAATTAGATTGCTTCCTGACCACATCTCTGCCTCACACTAAAAGTTGTTGCAGTTTGTTTGTGTAGCAAACTTGGATTGTTACAAGATGCACCAAAAATATCATAACGCTTACGCTATTGTAATTAATTTGGCGCAGTTTCTGAGTATCGGGACTAGTATTATCCTGTCTAACTTTAAGACAGTATTAGTAAATCCCCTTAGGCGTAAATCCCCCCTCCCCCCCGTAAATACTGGCGTAAATATGGGTCCTTTGTCATCCGTATCCGACCCGTATTTACGGACTCCAGCGGTAGTCACTGTCCCGGGTGCTGAAAGCGTTACTGCTGATCAGTTAACTCTGTCAGCACCCTGAACAGTGACTATCCCCTGACTTTGCCTAGCAACACTCCCGTAATTACGGGTGCACACACGTAGCCAAATAGGACATGTTCGATATTTTTCAACGGCCCGGGCACCTTCCCGTAAGCAAACCGGCGTTTTTACGTTCGTGTGCATGAGGCCTCATAGTGTGAATCCAGCAAGTGTGAGAAGGGAATGTACCTGTGCATAATAAGGTAGATTTAATAAACATTTGTTTAAATATTAGAGAATTAAAAAGGATATTGATCTAGTAGATACTGAAGAGTAATTCTTTATGTGCAAAACTATGACAATTTAATAATTCTCATCACTCTTGCTCCTATTCGTAATTTTTAAAATATATTTGATATTTTATTTTATTATTATTATTATTATTATTATTATTATTATATGATTTGATATTGATATACTAGATGTTTCAAAGTAAAACTAAATAATTAGCACAAGTTATCTTACATTAAAGGAACAGTGTCACGAAAAAAAAAATATTTTACATCAGTTTGATTTTAGTGCTTTATTAAAAACTTTTATATTTATTTGTGTGTTTGTGTTTTACTTTTTTTTATTTTTTAACTTTTTCTTCCCTATGGGGGCTGCCATTTTTTTCTCCATTTCTGTATGTGTCGATTAACGACACATACAGACATGGAGTACGGCAGCTACAGTCCCATAGTGAATGCGAACGGGGCCCGTTCCATCCACTATGGTGTACGCCGTCTGTGTGGGAACAGCGCATGCGCCGCTCCCACACAGTCCAAGTTGAACTGTGCGCCGTCCGGCGCCATTTTCCTGTAGACCGGAAGTCGCGGCCGGACAGTAAGATTACTACTTCCGGTTGCGGCTTCCGGACTTGTGCACTTGGAGCGGCGGTAGCAGACGGAGCGGACGGACTGGAGGGAGCGGCGGCGACTGGAGCAGGTAAGTGATTTCTGTGTATGTAAGTGTTTTACTGTGTGTTTACTAGTGTATGTAAACCTACTACACTGTGTGTTAGCTCAAAAAATGGCAACACACAGTGTAGGAGGTTTGACCGTTCAATCCCCTCGTTTCTCCAGGCACTAGCCAGGATAAAGGAGGGGGGGATTCTGAGAGCTCACTAGAGCGAGTGAGTTTTCCCAAATTTTGCAGCATAAAGCAATGTGGTTGCTTTACCACATGCAATACTGCAATTTGGGGAATTGCTCCATCTAGTGACCAGCACTGGGAAATATTATAAATTAGAATCTAATTTATAATATTTCCTGACTCGTGAAAAAAATAAAAAAAATTAGAACAATGTTTAATCACCTATGCACTAACTGTTTAACTAAAAAAAAAAAATACATTTTTTGCTAGCAACACAATCCCTTTAAAAGTGTCAGGGGAAAAAAATAGGCTCATCTTCACATAGTACAATAGAGTCAGGTTACTATGTCCTAGAGGTCCTCTAGCACAGTATGTTTTGTATGTTTGGCTATGGTAGTACTCAGTTACCAGGTTCAGTTCAGCACTTTGTAACTATTAAAAAAAACTGCTCTTCATTTGTGTCTTTTCGCAGAGATTTTTCCCCTTCTGTATTTTTCACTTTCTGAGCCCTGCACTTGTATCAGACCAGAGCTTGTTTGAATTTCAGACAAGATTTCATGGATAATCAAGAGTGAACATAACAAACTTTCTCAAAGAAATAGGAATGCGGAAGACAATAAGTAACTTCACTATGTACAGTATGTGACATGTTTTGTCAGTGTTAACACTAGTCTTAAATATAGTATAGTATTTGTAACGACCAACAGGTTTGTGGACCCACCCGGCTAATCCGTCGGATAGGTGTAGGGCCATATTATCTAAGCAACCTCCCCGGTCTTCACACTTTAACCCCTCTACAGCGATCTGGTCTTCACTGCGGGGAGACTGCCATGTTGCTATTGTTTGAGGTGGTCTCGGCGGAGAAGCTGCTGGCCAAACAGAAGCTAGGCAGGGACAAGCAAATGGTACCTTGGTGGCCGGAAACAGGCTGGCGCCAGATTACTGGAAACAGGCTGGCTGGTGCCGGATTACTGGAAGCACCCAGACGGCACAGGATACTGACAGGTAACAGACTCAGGATACAGGATACCTATAGGTAACGGACACAGGGTACAGAACCTTTGCCGGATAACACTAGGTTTGTCTAACTTTGCTTAGGCACTGGGGCAAGCGGCAGGGTTACTTATGAAGTCCTCGGTGTGCACGGAGAGGCTGGGGACATTTTTAGTGGTGGGCACGCTGGCCCGTTAAGAAATATCAATTACAAATGCGTGCCCCCTATGGGCACTGTACAAGAGAGGAAGCGGGGAGCAGAGAGTGCCAGCATCCCTGGGAAGGGAGACGCCAGTGGGATGAACAGGCCGATGGCCGCAGGTAAAAGGGAGTTGATACAGTATTGTTACTACATGCATTATACAGGGGCGTAACTAAAAAAGACAGCCCCATTTTTGAAGGCTCCCCCTCGAGCATGAATATTTACAGTCTCCATGTAAAAGTTAAGACTTTCATTGCATTTAATTATCAGACCTCAGACCAGACACCAACAAACTTACTAGTTTCAGCAAGTCTTCTTGTTTCTCTTCACTCTGGGCACCGGAAGATCAGGGGCACAAGCCCAAAGGCATATGTCCCATCATCAAAATAAATGTATTGAAGACAGTATAGATATAAGACAACTTTTAGAATACATTTGAGGCTTGGTTACATTGTCTCAGCAGTACACTCTCCCTGGATATAACTTTATAATAAAAATCTGTATTGTGGTGCCTGGAACTTGTATCCGTAAATGCAGCAACCCTGCCCCAATTAAATTTCTCCATCATAAACGCTAATGTATATATGATAGTTTACCGCTCAACAATACAGTCATGTAGTTACCAAATAATACCACTATACTAGGGCCAAATAATACCTCTACAACATGACCACATTTAAACTACCACAAAGACCAATACAATTAATAATATCACCATACAGTGCTCATACAGTGGTCACATACCAGCACTACATTGTTTCTCTGCAGAGTATTATAACACTGTGACTATAGTGCAATGAATACAGGTGCGTCTTCTATGATTGCAGTCACTTTCCATTTTGTTTTTATTCGACCCAGACTGCCATGATGACAGCTGGCCACAACTTCTCTTAGCCACAACTTGTTTTTGCAGAGTTTGCTGCTCAGATGTGTCTAACACTTTGCATTTTCAGCACTCTGCCCACTCTCTACACAAATCTCCCATCCTGCTGCCCCATTTAACAGTGACTTACGGATGTAAAAATAGTGCCACACAGTCTACTGCCCCTGAAAAATAATAGAATAAGGTTAAACAGATAGTGCCCTAAACTGTAATGGTGCTACCATAGTGCCACATACAGTAATAGTTTCTAATTTTGTGCACACACAGTACTAGTACTCCCTTAGTGCCCCCACACACTAATAATGCACCTTTGTGCCACACATACTTTGATAATGCCCTCTTTGCATAGAACACAATAATAATGTCCGCACAGTGATGATGCCCCTTAGTGCCTACATCAGAGTAATGATGCCCCCTTAGTGCCTCCCTTGCAGTAATGATGCCCTTAGTGCCCTCACACAGTAGTAATGCCCCTTTAGTGCCCTCACACAGTAGTGACCCCCAAAGTTCCCCTGTTTGCGCCCACCACACTATAGAAATGTCCCCTTAGTACCTCCCCACGCAGAAATAGTGCCCCTTAAAATACGACAAAAAGAGTAGCTCATTTTGCATACGTCTTCCGGCCTGTGCAGATGATGGCTTGGCGCAGGCAAAAAAAGAACGCTGGCATCCTGTCCTTGCATCTTGTTGGCTACAGGCCAGTTTAGGCCAGCAGCTTACAAGACTCCTGGGAAAGACGCCAACATTAGGGGTCACTGAGTAAATGGTGGAACATGGAAATATATTCCACTCCAAACTGGACAAAAACAGGGGACAAGGAGGCTTGACACTACTCATAGCACACATTAAATATGTGCCTTTTAGAGATGTTAACTTCTGTGAATAACTCTTTTAAGGCCTCATGTACAACCTCTAAGTTGGTCAGAGCAGTAATACAGCTCGCATAGACTTCTATGGACGTCTATGACCTGTTTTCATACAAAGCCATACAAACATATTTTCTGTCAGATTCAAAATCTTCCCAATAAATCTTGTTGGTATAAACACAGTCAGTCAAAACATTAAAACCCCCTGCCCAATATTGTGTAGGTCCCCCTCGGGCTGCATAGACTGCATGTACCTTGCAACCCCTACTGAGTAATGCTTAAAGGAACAGTGTCATCACAAATTATTTTTTTATATGTTAAAGATGTTAGTGCTTTATTAAAAACGTTTATATTCATTTGTGTGTTTGTGTTTTACTTTTTCTTATTTTTACACTTTTTCTTCCCTATGGGGGCTGCCATTTTTTGTTCCATTTCTGTCTGTGTCGATTAACGACACATACAGACATGGAATACGGCAGCCACAATCCCATAGGGACTGCGAACGGCTCCCGTCCCATTGACTTCCGTGTACGGCGTCTGTGTGGGAACTGCGCATGCGCCGCTCCCACACAGTCCAATTCGAAATTGGCGCCGTCCGGCGCCATTTTCCTGTGGACCGGAAGTCGCGGCCGGACAGTAATATTACTACTTCCGGTCGCGGCTTCCGGATTTGTGCACTTGGACCAGCGGCAGCAAACGGAGCGGACGGGCCGGAGGGAGCCGCGGCGGCAGGAGCAGGTAAGAGATTTCAATGTATGTTCGTGTTTGTGTGTGTTTACTACTGTATGTAAACCTACTACGCTGTGTGTTAGCTCAAAAAATGGCGACACACAGTGTAGGAGGTTACACCGTTCAAACCCCTCGTTTATCCCGGCACTAGCCAGGATAAAGGAGGGGGGGATGCTGAGAGCTCACTAGAGCGAGAGCTTTTAACCCAATGTTGCAATGCTGCAATTTTGGGAAATAGCTCCATCTAGTGACCAAAAATGGGTAGTATTATAAATTAGAAATAATTTATAATATTTCCTGACTCGTGAAAAAAATAAAAAAAATTTGAACAATGTTTAATCACCCACACACTAAATGTTTAATAAAAAACAAACAAACATGTTTTTCGGGCAACACCATGCCTTTAACTAAACACTTTTAAATAAACACAGAGACATCTTGTGGAGAAAAGTGGGGGTGGCCACAGCTTTTATGAACAATTTTATAAACAAAAGGGAAACCTTGTCCGTTCATTGTGTATTCTATATTATATTGATACTCCGATGACTATCACCTCGCATGCCGGGCCACCGTCTCCTCGGTGGGCATGTCTTAGTTGTTTCGCCAGGTGACCCGTATTTACAAATACCCCTTCAACGAACGGAACAAGAGCCTCCAAACACGCCAGCTGTGACAAATGAAAAGCAAAATTACCAACAAGAATGCATTGGAAACAACAAGCTCACACAAACTAATAAACAAAATGGGCGGGCGGGCGGGGGTTCTTATCCAATGCCAGGAAGTGGGAAAAGAGGCTCACTGCGTGGAGTCTCCTCGTTTTATTGACTTAACCCCTCCCCCCCATGTGCTTTCATTATCCAATTAGCCTTTTACCCACTCAGTATGCTTTGAAATCTTAAAGGAACCCTGACATACAGTCAATGGCTCCCAAACTTAGGCAGCCTGTGATCCCTATAACAGCTCTGACTCATCGGCAGGGACTCCACAAGACCATCTGGCACCAAGACATTAGCAGCAGACTCTTTATGTTCTGCAAGTTGTGAGGTGGGGCCTCCCTGGATTAAACTTCTTTTTTTAGGACATTCATTCAACACCTTGAACTCTTGTGTCATGTTCCTCAAACTATTCCTGAACAATTTTTGCAGTGTGGCAAGTTGCATTATGCTGCTGAAAAAGGGCACTGCTAGTAGGGATTATCTTTGCCATCAAAGGGGTGTACTTGTACAACAACTATTTTAAATGAGGTAGTATGTGCCATGGTAACATCCACATGAATGCCAGGGCCCATTTTTTCCCAACAGAACATTGCCTAGTGCTTCACACTGGCTAAGTGACGCACACGACCAGGTCAAATTTGATTCATCAGACCAGGCCACCTTCTTCCATTACTCCATGGTCCAGTTCTTATGCTCATGTACCATTGTAGGTGTTTTCAGGGGTGGACAAGGGGCAGCACGGACACACTGACTAATATGTGGGCATGCAGCCCTAAATCCAGCAAGCTGCGACGCACTGTGTGTTCTGACGCCTTTCTATTATAGCAAGCATTAACTTTTTCAGCAATTTGTGCTGCTACACTAGCTCTTTTGAAGAACTGGACCAAACTGGTTAGCCTTTGCTCACCACGAGCATCAATGAGCCTTGGGCGCCCATCTCCCCGTCGCTAGTTTATCGGTTGTCCTTCTTTAGACTACTTTTTTGTAGGTACTAACCACTGCATACTGGGAACACCCATTAGACCTACTGTTTTGGAGATGCTCTGACTCAGTCATCTAGCAATCACAATTTTGCCCTTGTCAAGGCACTTGTGCTTTCCGATTTTTTCTGCTTCCAACTTATTAACGTCAAGAACTGACTGATCACTTACTGCCTACTGTAACGTCCGTGGTCACTGACCACGAACTCCTCTCATCCTGCCGATGCCCTTCTCTCCAGAGATGCCAGCACATGCGCCCGTCCTGTCCCGCAGTGACCACTAGGGTGCGTGCCGCACACGTGTGTGAGATTGAGCTGATTTTCCCAGAACAGCCAGGACAATAAGAAGGGCCCTGCCTCTTCCTTCATTGCCTGAGCGTTGTTTGTACCTACCCATGTCTGTCTTTGCAAATGGTCCCTTGAGTGTTTTCCAGTTCCAGTGTTCCCATTCCTGCTACCTTTATCCTGTATCCCATGCTACCATGTCCCTGTACTGTACAGTGTTGGAGTCGTGTTGTGTCGCCTACCACACCCGCTATGTTTTACCGCACCTGTTGTCTGCCTGCTGCCAGAGTTCCATCCGAGCCTAAACCATCGCTACTGTCTGTATTGCCACAGGTACCTTATCCGAACTATAGACATTGATTTTGTACCCTGTTTGGCCAGCTGCTATACAGCTACGGCGGTACGGCCCAGTGGATCCACACCCCCATCGGGACAGTACGCTCAGACCATGGACTCCGCTGGTCAACTCAAGACCGTGACGAAATCACAAGCCAAGCTGTCAGATATGCTAGTCTGCCAATTACGATAGGACCAACTCCTCCAGGTGGTAAACTCCATTACACAGTGATTGGATGCACAAGCTGCAGTTTCCCGAGCACCTGCTCCTATTGCCTCTGTTGTTCCTCCTACTACACCTCCTGGCAATACGGATCCTCCGACTACAACTCCTGGCAGTGCTGACCCCCGATTTTCTCTGCCACTACCTCATCGCTATTATAGTGATGCAAGGACCTGCAGGGGATTTCTCAACCAGTGCCAGATCCACTTCAGCCTGTATGCCAGAGCATTTTCCACTGACGGCGCAAGGGTCGCTTTCATCGTCTCTCTCTTCACTGGCAGGGCCCTAGCATGGGCGAACCTCATCTGGGAACGACAAGGACCAGAGACTTGTGATTTCCAGGGGTTCCTACGGACATTTCGCATGGTATTTGAGGAACCTGGACGAGTCTCGTCGGCAGCTGCCTCCTTGCTGAACCTTCGCCAGGGAGACACTTCCGTGGGCGAGTACGCCATTCACTTCCGCACACTAGCGGGAGAGTTGTTATGGAACAATCTTTTTAAGACGGACCATCTCAAACTCTCTATCCAGGAGAGACAACGCAGACGCACTTTGGGACTCTGTCTGTATTCTGGCCTTGGAGGCCATCTTGAATTTACAAATGAAATTCATCCGTTTTTAAATGGGACAGGGAAAAAACGGATGCAAAACGGGTCAAAATCGGCCGCTAAAAACTGAAACACGGCCTGGAACAGAAATGGAACAAATGCAAAACGGATGCAAAATGGTCAAGAAAAACAGACCAAAACGCCTGGTTTTTTTTCGGCCCACACTCGGAACCTGTCATGTGAATAGAGCCTAAAGTTAGTTGTCCAGGGATTACGCTAGCCTAAAGGTAATTGATGACTCACCGTGCCTCTGTTCAGCCAAAAGTGCTGGCTGATCAAAGACATGGAGCGTCGCCTCTACTAGTACGCGCCCCCTGCTCCTTCTACTCTCTGACGTAGAAGGAGAAGGGGGCGGCATTGTTATTCATCAATCTCCACGCGCCCCGTTGTTTACATAAACACAGGGCTGATGGGTTTAAATTACCCTCAAAATCCCTGTCTATTACCCCCAACATCCCTGTCTAATAACCCCCAACATCCCTGATTTTACTCCCCACATTCCTGTATATAACCCCCATCATCTCTGTGTGATTATTACTGTGTGTGTGTGAATGTACAGGGAGCTGGCTGCCTGTAATTAGAGCAGGGAATGACCCTGTGAACATAAAGTGGCGTGGCAGTATGCAAATAGCTGAGATGCTGTGGAGGGAGGAAATGCAAGCTGTCTCGTCAGATACAGCAAGGGATCATGGGTATGGTGAGTTACAATACAGGAAACAGAAAGGAACAGAAGCAATGGATGTAAACAAACAGAAAGAGCAGCAGGGACGATGGAGATCAAACAACAGAAACTGGTTAGAAGGTTAGTAGGGGGTTTTAGGGAAGGCAAACCAATGCTGGGGGGACACTTTTTAGAAAATATTTTTTTTCCTGGCCAAACCCTCTAAGGACCGTACAGCATTTCTTGGGATTCGCCAATGTTTATCGACAGTTCATCCCAAACTTCTCCTCACTGACCGCTCCCATCTCTACCCTTACCAAAAAAGGTATGAACGCCAATGTGTGGACTCCAGAGGCAGAGTCCGCATTTAATGGCTTGAAAAGTACCTTCACGTCAGCCTCAACCCTCCGTATCTCTACAGTTTTCGTTGGAGGTGGATGCCTCCTCTGTTGGTGCTGGCACAGGCCTGCCTCAGAGCGATCCCAAAGGCAAGACAATGGTATTTGGCTATTACTCCTAGCTTTTCTCTTTTGCAGAGCGCAACTACTCGATTGGGGATTGGGAGTTACTGGCCATTAAACTGGCTCTGCAGGAGTGGAGACACCTACTAGAGGGCACAGCTCATCCCATTATGATTTTCACTGACCACAAGAGCCTCACCTATCTCCAGACGGCCCAACGGCTGAACCCCCGTCAAGCCAGGTGGTCGCTGTTCTTTGCCCGGTTCCAGTTTGAGCTCCATTACCGCCCTGCCAACAAGAATGTGAGGGCCGATGCCTTGTCCAGGTCGTTCGAGACAGAGGACATCATGGAAGCTCCACAAAATATCATTGACTCATTCTGCATCATCTCTGTCAACCCTCTGCAAGGTAGAGACATCCTTCCGGGCAGGACGTTTGTGCTTCTGGCAGACAGAAGAAGAAACCTCCGCTGGGGATACAGCTCTAAACTGGCAGGACACGCGGATGTCCGTAAGACGCAAGACCTCATTGCCCGTCAGTTCTGGTGGCCCACGCTGTCCAAAGACATCATGGACTTTGTCTCCTCCTGCACGGTGTTCGCAGCAAACAAAGTTGCCCACTCCAAATCGGCTGGTCTGCTCCAGCCACTGCCTGTGCTCAATGTTCCCTGGCAGCATATTGCAATGTACTTCGTCACGGATCTGCCTCCCTCTGCTGGATGCAGTACGATCTGGGTGGTGGTGGTGGATCGATTCTCAAAGATGGCTCATTTTGTTCCGCTGACCGGCCTACCTTCTGCTTCTCGACTGGCCAACCTCTTCATCCAACACATCTTTCGCCTGCACGGCCTACCTTTGTATATCATGTCTGATCGGGGGGTTCAGTTTACCTCAAAGTTCTGGACTTTTCCTCAGCCTACCACCCCCAGTCCAATGGCCAAGTTGAGAGGATCAATCAGATCATGGAGTACTACTTACGACACTTCATCTCCAGGCAGCATGATGACTGGGTGCAGCTTCTTCCTTGGGCCGAGTTCTCCTCTAACAACCACACAAGTGAGTCCACTGCCTCCACAATGTTCTTTATAGTGTACGGCCAACATCCACGTATTCCTCTCCCTGTGTCTGCTTCGTCCCATGTGCCTGCAGCTGACTGTATTCCAGGACTTTTTGCGGATCGGGCAGCAAACCCGGTCCTCTATTCTGATGGTGGTTGAACGCATGAAGCGAAAGGCAGATAGGAGGAGAAGAGAGCCACCCCAGTTTCTTCTGGGTACCAAGCTCTGGCTGTCCTCAAGAAATATCCGACTGAGGGTGCTGTCATGCAAATTCACTTCCAGGTTCCTCAGACCCTTTGAGATCCTGTAGCAGATCAACTCTGTCTCTTATAAGTTTTGACTGCCCGCTACCGTCCGGATCCCCAACACCTTTCACGTGTCTCTCCTGAAACCTGTGGTCCTGAACCGCTACTCTAAGACTCTTAGCCCTGCAGTTGCCCCCAGCGGTTCTGCCAAGATATTAAAGGTTAAGGAGATCCTGGACACCAAAAAAGTAAGAGGAAGAACCTTTTATTTAGTAGATTAGAGGGGGTTTGGTCCAGAGGAGAGGTCCTGGGAGCCAGAAGAGAATCTCAATGCTCCTACCCTCATTAAGAAGTTTCTCTCTTGTTCTGGTCCCAAGAGGAGGGTGCGTAAGAGGGGGATACTGACCACGAACTCCTCTCATCCTGCCAACGCCCTTCTCTCCAGAGATGCCAGCACATGCGGCCGTCCTGTTCCGCAGTGACCTCTAGGGTGTGCACGTGAGCTCAGTCCAGCCTTAAAGCGCCAGAGCGCACACGTGTCTGAGATTGAGCTGATTGCTCCCAGATCACCCTGGACTATAAAAAGGGCCCTGCCTCTTCCTTCATGGCCTGAGCGTTGTTTGTACCTACCGTGTCTGTCTTTGAAAATGGTCCCTTGAGTGTTTTCCAGTTCCAGTGTTCCCGTTCCTGATACCTGTATCCCGTGCTACCGTTTTCCTGTGCTGTACAGTGTTGGAGTCGTGTTGTGTTGCCTACTACACCTGCTGTGTTTTACTGCACCTGTTGTCTGCCTGCAGCGAGAGTTTCATACGAGCCTAAACCATCGCTACTATCTGTATTGCCACAGGTACCTTATCTGAACTATAGACATTGAGTTGGTACCCTGTTTGGTAAGCTGCTATACCGCTACGGTGGTACGGCCCAGTGGGTCCACACCCCCATTGTGACACCTACTATATATCCCACCCCTTTGACAGGCGCTATTGTAACGATATAATCAATGTTATTCACTTCACTGGCCAGTGGTTTTAATGTTATGGCAGAACAGTATATTATATAATAGTTTGTGTTCATTTCTATCATTTAATTTCTATATCTAATTTGCTTTTTTACTGTATGTGTGTTTCTCTCCCTGCTCCCTTCCTTCTGTTCCCCCCTACCCATTCCATAGACTTCTATGGGCAACATGTATGTGTCTCTCTCCCTGTTCCCTCCTCCTGCTCCCATCTCCATAGACTTCTGTGGTTAGCATCTGTGTCTTTCTCTCTCCCTGCTCCCTCCTCCTGATACCCCCCACTCTCCATAGACCTCTATTGGCAGGCATTGAAAAGACATACCCCTTTCCTTGCAGTCCGTCAATTCTGCTCTGTAACTAGGGATGGACTTTTCTTGACAACAAGGGTCGAACAGCAGATTACAGGTAGGGAAGCACCTAGTGGCAGTAACTTTACACAGAATTAGCATGAATAAAACAACTACATTTTATCAGTAGGCAAATTGAAAAGTTTATATATAACAGGTATATTATTAGGTTATCACTGAATACACAGCTCATTTAACAAATTTCCTGTTAGCTTTTGGTCGGAAAAGGAGGGCGAGGGGGGGGGGGGGTCTGCCTTAATCCACTGTCTGAGAATTTGCTTTTTTGCCAACGTATAATGCCCATTTATCTCTCTCTAATTCTTGTTAGAAATGTCTACTCCCAATATGCACAGCCTTGGATCCACATCAACATTATATGGTGTTTATATGTTCTCCAATACTTCCTTACAATATGAGTGGAGCTTTGGGTTTCTCCACATCATATGAATTGCATCCCCTATTGCCAACTTTCATCTCATACAGATGTCCTTTCCTCTTTAACGCATCAGTTTCAGCCTAATAGGTGTATAATATCTTTTAGAAACTAGCTGCAACTGTGATGTACATCGGAAGAGGAACATAGATATTTCTGCGATCTTACTTATTATGTCTTTTTCAGTTATCACACCTATATCCCCTTCACATCTGGCCTTAAAATAGTCCACAGTGATGAGATTCAAGCAGCCTCTCATCAATGAGTAGGTCTTACATTACATCCTTTTACATTCTTCTTCAAAAGCAAAGAAATTCAATCTATCCAAACTTTACGTTTTTATCTAACCCCATAGCTTCATGCCTATAGGAGCACAATTGGCAATAAGGTAAATACTATTCAAGCTTTAAGCCAAATTCCTGCCAAAGAGTATCATAAGATTTTAAAGAGGATCCCTCATACAGTTACTCCAATCTCGTCACCCCTCTGCCCTCCCAGTCTGTAAAGTCAGTTAAGTTGTTTTTTTTTAATTTCATGCAGTGTATTAGCATACCAGATAGGGGTATATTTAGTATAGCCATCTACTTTTAACAACATTTTTTGTCTCCTCCCATACCCTATACAGAAGATCTCCTAAGGTGGGAAAATACTTCAAAATTCTATTTCCCTCCAGAGTAAACAATAAATTTCCCCCTTCTGTCTTTGTTGTAGCGATACAGTATATCATATATGGCACTGGCAAACAGGAAAAGGCAAATCGTTTTCCTGTCGGTCATCCATTAATAAGATACTCGATGCATCTAGTGAAACTATTACACTATCCCCCCTCTCGTGCATTAGTCCCATCATGTTTATAAACAACGTCCTTATGTTATGGCTAGTCGTTTGTGATGGAATAAAACCTGCATGGTCAGGGGACAGAAGCTCATTCATCCCCTTTGAAAGTCTATTTTGCCAAAATCTTCGCCAATAACTTAATGTCCACCTTTATTAAGGATATGGGTCTGTATGACTCCACCCTCGCAGGGTCCTTATCTAGAAGCTGTAGGAGTCGGCTGGTCACAGGGCAGTCACGGGACATAATTTTGGCCGGGATATTTCGGGAACAAAGCGCCCTATCTTTGCCCTACCTTTTACCGGGTGTACTTTACAAACGGGTACCGCAATAAAAATAAATCACTGGAGTGTTTCTTTAAATTTCTCTACCGAACCTTTAAAGAAAATATAATTAAGTATTAATAATTAAGTAATTAAACCTAAACCAACCTTTAGGAGTAACCCCCCCAACCTTCTTCCACATTTGTATTCAACCCCCAGTATATTGCGCTACTTATTTTTCACTGTCATAGTGAGACAAGTCTTCTTTACCTACTGTGAATCTGTAAAAGCTATCTCAGGAGCAGGTCACAGCAGTAACGGTAGATGGCTTAAAAAAAGGCTTAGATGATTTCTTAAAACAAAATAATATTAACCCATGTGTAAATGTATAGCATTCTTGTGTCAAGGTCAAGGTCTGTAGCAGATTAGGAGTCCAGTGCCTGAAACGATCAGACAGGAGGGTGATAAAAGAAAGAGTAGTTCAGTAACAGGTCAGTTCGGTACATAGATAATCAGCAACAGATTGTAGCGCGAGGCAGAGACGTGGTCAGGAAACAATCCAAGTTCAGTACACAGATGAGCAGTAACAGTTTATAGAGTGAGGCAGAAAGAAACTAGACGAGAGGCAGGAATCCAAAAAGTCTGGCAATCAGAAAGTTCAAAGGGAAGACTTTTCTAGTAAGCCAAAAGGATGAGATCAATCTGACAATCAAGGCAAGGAATCCAGAGAGGCAGGAATCATGAAAACTTTGACACTAAATAAACAATGAGAAGAGCTACAGCCTGGGACACAGACGTTACTGGGTTCAAGTCCTGACATCTTATTTTGAATGTTGATCCAGTCTGATTGCCACTTGGAAACAGAAGGGATTTTTTTCCTTTTTAGGGTAGACTGTTTCATGCCTTATGGATTTCTTACTTTCCCCTGGATCAATAGCGGCAAAGTTGTAAAGTTTTCCCCGTACATTTTTCCTTCATCCACATCCTCTCCCATCCCTTGTTTGAACTGCCCTATAAAATCAAAAATATCGAATGACCTATGGCAGTCGATGGGCTCCATATGAAAAGTCTGTGCAACATTAATCCGCATTATGACTGTATGCATGAGCCTTTATTGTTTTGTTTTTTTGTTCACTTCTCTATTTTCTGTTATTTAAAGTATACAGCATCATATCCATCAGTATGGGAATCAGTAGTTTTTTTTTAAGTTTAGGAGGAAACCAAGATATACTCCTTGACAGTTAAACCATAGAAGAACTTACAACTTCCATGAAGATCTTTCCTTAAGCAGGCTAAAAAGCAGAACTGCAGTTTTGGAAGGCAGCAAACTGCCGAATTCCTATACCTCTTATTTATTCCCGGATTTCTACCCAGCTAGAAGTTACCCACTGTCCTTCTCTCTCATCGTTGAGAAGCAAGGGCTCCATAAAATGGTGTCAATATGGGTTGTCACTTTGTAATCCCAAGGTCCAGGGAACGACCCACTGTGGGAAGGTGATAATTTTGAAGCAACTCTGCAGTCTCCCTCTTACCAGG
Source organism: Rhinoderma darwinii (assembly GCF_050947455.1). NCBI lineage: Eukaryota > Metazoa > Chordata > Amphibia > Anura > Rhinodermatidae > Rhinoderma > Rhinoderma darwinii. The sequence goes on along the minus strand of NC_134697.1, from coordinate 41,942,128 downwards.
CTCATGTGCCTCAGTATAAGGCCGAGTTCACACGTTGAAAAAATATTGCAGTTTTTCCACAGCGTATTTCATTGCGGGAAAATCCACAGCATAGTACAGTAGCAGAAGAATGGATGAGATTTTAACAAATCTCATCTACACTCTGCGTAAATGATTAGCGGAAAAAACGCTCAGAAATTGACCTGTGGTGCGGTTTTTTAATCTGGAGCATGTCAATTGTATTTGCGTAATCGCTGCTTTTTATAGCCGATCTGATTTTTGCGGCAGAAAAGCTGCGATTCAGCCACAAAAATCGCGACTCAGAAAAAATATCTTATACTTACACATAATTTTGTGCTTCTTCGTCCAGGCCGGCCTCTTGGGTTGACGTTTCATCCCATGTGACCACTGCAGCCAATCCCAGGCTGCAGCGGTCACATGGGATGAAACGTCATCCCAGAGCTGCAGGACATCAGGATGTCGGAGGGATGCCTTGCCATGATAAGTATACCCATTTGTTTTTTTTTTCATTGCAGGATTTCTACGTCGCACATTCCTAGATAAAAACTGCACCAAAATTTGGTGCGGTTTTTTCTGCCGGAATTCCCTGCAGCCGCCAGGGCGGATACGCTGTGTGCCTTTACGCAGTGTATCCGCCCTGTTTGAATTTACCCTTCGTGGGACAATAATCTGTTAATCTTTTCTTTTTTCACTGGTGGTTTAGTAGTCTACTTATAATCATTCTGCCCTTTCTGTAATTGAAATCAGTGCTCCATGCCATGCACTGACTTCCCGGTGAGCCTGTGATGGACTTGAGTCTATTCACGGCAGCCAATCTAAAGAGGCAGAACTGTAGTAGGAGGGACACAGTAGCAGCCTCAACCAATGATAAGACAAGAGGTGTGTCTAAGACAACCCCAGACTCCGTGTAGGTACTATAACTAAACTGTGGTCACAGATCACAGCTCTGCCCTAATGGAGCAAAGCTAAAATGCAGCCAAGTAGCAAAATCTGCACTTTGACCACGACATGTAAACACCACCCTAACATATCATTTATTAGCTCACTGCTGGACATCCATTTTAATAACAATTTGAAGAAAATAAAAAACTAGTTCTGCAAATCATTATTACTAGTTCCACGTGGAACTGTTTTGTTCTAAGACCAAGAGTTATTACAGGTTTATAGCACAGGGCCCTATTATAATTGCAAGTCTGACATATGACCGTTTATATAAGTAAAATCAACATTACCAACACAATAACATGACTATCACATTGTCTACTTTCCGAGTCAGCAAGAATCCAGTGTTTGTTTTTCAATGTAAGGGTATGTTCACACGGCCAAATTTCAGACGTATACGAGGCGTATTATGCCTCGTTTTACGTCTGAAAATAGGGCTACAATACGTCGGCAAACATCTGCCCATTCATTTGAATGGGTTTGCCGACGTACTGTGCAGACGACCTGTTATTTACGCGTCGTCGTTTGACAGCTGTCAAACGACGACTCGTAAAAATACAGCCTCGTCAAAAGAAGTGCAGGACACTTCTTTCAGACGTTTTTGGAGCTGTTTTCTCATAGACTCCAATGAAAACAGCTCCAAAAACGAGTTGGTAAAAAAATGAGTTGGTAAAAATGCGAGTTGGTAAAAAACGTCTGAAAAGCAGGGTCTGTTTTCCCTTGAAAACAGCTCTGGATTTTCAGACGTTTTGGTTGACTACGTGTGAACATACCCTAAAGGTCACAAATGAAGTCCTGGCTGTTCAGTTCTGAAAAGAAGATCTGAAAGCTTCAACCTAAAACAATCAAATTTTATATTCAGTTTATAGTATTGTTATCTCCAAAGGCCTAGGTCTAGATTGGGAGGACACAGTGGTTTGGTCTACCGCAGTCTAGTTTTCCAACAAAGCTCATATCTTTTGTGTGTTTATCTTCGTGTCGATCTTCTTAAAGCTACCCATACATATAAGGGTATGTGCACACCAGAAATGGCTTTTACGTCTGAAAAGACAGACTGTTTTCAGGAGAAAACAGCGGCGTCGTTTTAGACGTAAAAGCTCCTCCTCGCATTATGCGAGGCGTCTTTGACGCCCGTAATCTTGAGCTGTTCTTCATTGACTTCAATGAAAAACGGCTCAAATTACGTTTCAAAGAAGTGTCCTGCACTTCTTTGCCGAGGCAGTCATTTTACGCGTCGTCATTTGACAGCTGTCAAACGACGACGCGTAAATGACAGGTCGTCGGCACAGTACGTCGGCAAACACATTCAAATGAATGGGCAGATGTTTGCCGACGTATTGTAGCCGTATTTTCAAGCGTAAATCGAGGCATAATACGCCTCGTTTACGCCTGAAAATAGGTCGTGTGAACCCAGCCTTATACAGCTGGCAGCCGACTGAGCCGTGTTCCTCAAGTGCATTCAGATTGGCCAAACATGAATATTATATTAAAGGAGGTCGAGATAGACAGCCGTCAGATAGCTTTGTTGCAGCTTATCTCTGAGGGAAACAAGGAATCTGAAAGTTCAAAATCCAACCTGTCCAAAACTTGTCTTCAGAGCTTGTTTAAAAATTTCTTATGATATCTTAAACACAAGTTGAAACAACTTTACAAATAGACTTGATTACAAATATCCTACTGTTTTGTGTTTACAGCTCTTATGCAAAACTATGTTGCCCTATGGTTAGACTACAAACAAACCCCATGTGTAGTATGATCCAGCATTCATATGCATCTCCCCCTGTTCTACCCTCTATAGATTAGCAAGAATAGGGTGAAGAGGGACTCCAGGCCTGGCCCGCCAGTTTAATGTGTATAGGGGGTCTCCTGACCATCCCCAAATTGCAGAATGGGAATGAAGGTTGGGTCATGCAGGAATTCAACATGTTCAATCCTTTATTCTCATGGGAGAGAAGCTGCTGCCAGAGGGTAATGGTAATGCTTCCGCTGCTAATGGTTTCCGTTTGTCTCCGTTCCGTAAGGTTTCCACTATTTTGGAGGAAACAATAGCGCAGTCGACTGCGCTATTAATTCTGCCAAAACAACGAATTACCATTACCCTCTGGCAGCAGCTTCTTTCCCATGAGAATAAAGGATTGAACATGTTGAATTCCAGCATGCCCCAACCTTCATTCCCATTCTGAAATTGGGGGATGGTCGGGAGACCACCTATACACATTAGCTGGCGGGCTAGGCCGCCAGGCCTGGAGCCCCTCTTCACCCTATTCTTGCTAATCTACAGAGGGTAGAACAGGGGAAGATGCATATGAATGCAGGATCATACTGATTGAAATCAATGGTAATGCAAACGGAAGCTATGGTTTTTGTTTGCCTTTCTTTTGATGGGTTCCTCCGACAAAAAGGTCTGACAGAAATCATTAACGCAAAACTGAACGCTGATGTGAACACAGCCTAAGAGTGCATGTCTATGGTGGAAATAGGAGAAATAGCGGTCAGTCATCAGCTATTACATGTGTATTGCCAGCTTAACATATGATTGCAGAATCAGACTACTCAGACTAGTTTGTAACCATGGTAATCTATAGATCTGCATAGGAGCTGTGTACACAATACAATAGGATATTTTTTTATCAAGGCTATTTGCAAAGTTGCTTAAAGAGGCTCTGTCACCAGATTTTGCAACCCCTATCTCTTATTGCAGCAGATAGGCGCTGCACTGGAGATAAGAGTAACGTTTTTATTTTTAAAAAACGAGCATTTTTGGCCAAGTTATGACCATTTTTGTATTTATGCAAATGAGGCTTGCAAAAGTACAACTGGGCGTGTTTAAAGTAAAAGTACAACTGGGCGTGTATTATGTGCGTACATCGGGCGTTTTTACTACTTTTACTAGCTGGGCGTTCTGACGAGAAGTATCATCCACTTCTCTTCAGAATGCCCAGCTTCTGGCAGATCACGCTGTGACGTCACTTCCCCAGGTCCTGCATCGTGTCAGACGAGCGAGGACACATCGGCACCAGAGGCTACAGTTGATTCTACAGCAGCATCAGCGTTTGCAGGTAAGTAGCTACATCGACTTACCTGCAAACGCCGATGCTGCTGCAGAATCATCTGTAGCCTCTGGTGCCGATGTGTCCTCGCTCGTCTGACACGATGCAGGACCTGGGGAAGTGACGTCACAGCGTGATCTGCCAGAAGCTGGGCGTTCTGAAGAGAAGTGGATGATACTTCTATACACAACGCCCAGCTAGTAAAATAAGTAAAAACGCCCCGATGTACGCACATAATACACACCCAGTTGTACTTTTACTTTAAACACGCCCAGTTGTACTTTTGCAAGCCTCATTTGCATAAATACAAAAATGGTCATAACTTGGCCAAAAATGCTCGTTTTTTAAAAATAAAAACGTTACGTAATCTACATTGCAGCGCCGATCTGCTGCAATAGCAGATAGGGGTTGCAAAATCTGGTGACAGAGCCTCTTTAATTTCTTTATTTTAGATACATTAGCCTTTAGGCTTGGCTACACGGTGACCTGAAGCAGTGAAAAAATCAAGGTAATATTGTGGCCCCTAACTAAGAGAATTAGGGAAATTGGCTGGGGTGCAAGCTCACAGACAACAACTAATAACATCTACTAACATGTCATTGTGACCTATCAGAAGATTTTGTGTAGGCTTTACTCTTAAACCTACAGAATCAGTTCATAGATTTTGTTGTAAAAATTTAATATCCAGTTTACACTTCTGCTTTTGGTAGATATGTTTCACAATGACACTCAGCAAAACAAGTTATTCCAAAAGAAAAAATGATTTTTTTTCTTTATATTTCTCGTTTTGAACTCAGTAACGTTTTAGCTAAGGTTAGTTTTAGTTTTACCAGCAGTTGTTGCGTGTTAGTTTACTGTTACATATGAAACAAGAATAAGTCTATCAAAGGAAAACTCAACATTCAAGTAAAGTTTTCCATTGGCTGCACTGTACTGAACTGGAACTAAACCCAGGGAATGAGTTTAACCCTTCCCACACTGTCGTCCGTCCCCAGGGATTATTTAGATGGCAACATTACTGTACAGGAGATTCAGGAGTTCATGGCCTCCTTTCAGACGTCTAAATCGCCTGGTAGCGATGGCCTGCCTGTTGAATTTTATAGGGCACGTGCTGACTCTTTAGCTGCCCGTCTACTTGATGTTTATCAGGCGGCTTTGGACTCTGGAGAATTGTCTCATTCAATGAGAGAGGCGACGATTGTTATACTGCCTAAGCCAGGTAAAAATCCATTATTTTGTGATTCCTTTCACCCAATTTCACTCCTCCAGACTGACATAAAGATTTTGGCAAAACTCTTCGCTAAAAGATTAAATACGGTTATATTGTCCTTGATACACCCAGACCAGACATGTTTTATGCCTGGCAAGGCCACTGCCATCAATCTTCGCAGACTTTTCACGAATTTGCAGTCCACTCATGAGGATGTTGGTGCTCGAGTTTTAGTCTCCCTAGACGCCGCTAAGGCATTTGACTCCATAGAATGGGATTTTCTTTTTCTGAGCCTTGCAAAATTTGGTTTTGGACTGGAGTTTATCAAATGGGTTAAACTATTATACTCTGCCCCATCCTCCCGAGTGGCAGTAAATGTTTGGATTTCAGACACCTTCCCTTTATATCGAGGTACCAGACAGTGTTGCCCTCTTTCTACCCTATTGTTTGCACTGGCAGTGGAACCTGTTGCTGAAATACTTAGACGAGAACCCCATATTATTGGTTTCAATCTCCCACCCATACAGGAAAAGGTTAGCATGTACGCGGACGATAAGCTGCTATATCTAGCAGACCCTGGGGTGTCCTTGCAGGTAGTACTTTCCATAATGACACGTTTTGGTTCCATGTCCGGATTGTCCATCAATTGGTCCAAATCCCATATCCTACCGTTAGATATATCGGCTCCTGTAGCAGCGGAGACTTCAACTCTACTCCTATGGTCAACCTTGATCACATATCTTGGTATACAAATATCAAGATCAGTGTTTGAATTTGAAGAGATAAATATTTCTCCTTTAATTGTTTTTTTACGCACCAAAATTGACAGATGGAACCAGTTGCTCTTATCTACGGCAGCTAGACTAAGCTTAGTTAAAATGACCCTTATGCCTAAAATACTGTATATCCTCCAGCAATCTCCTGTGTACCTCCCAGCGCGTCTACTACAACGTATTGAAAGTATCCTCACCTCATTTGTGTGGAGCAGTGGCAGGTCCCGGGTAGCTCGGCTGTCGTTTACATGCCCCATGGGATGAGGGCGGTATATCCCTCCCAAGTGTTAAATGGTATTATATAGCTAGTCAGTTGTCCATCTAGCACGGTGGGTAGGGTTGAATGTGAACGTGTTCAGACCTTGCTTGTTTCCCCTTTCAATACACATTACTCACATCCTTTGCATATTCTGTTCCGCGGCCGACTACATACAGGTGGAAACTTGCGTGACCACCCCTATCCTGAACCAGGCCTTACTGGTGTGGGATGTGTCTCAACGTACATTCTACTCCAGTGACCTCACTAGGTACACACCCTTATGGCACTGTAAAGGTCTCCCAGAATTATTACAGCTTTCCTTTGATGTCCACTGGCACAGGATTGGTATTTGGTATCTTTCGCATATGTATACTGACACGGGTATTAAGACCTTCCCAGAGCCACAGGAGGCATTCGAACTGCCCTCCTCCCACCTGTACTCATATTTAACCCCTTCCCGACAGTTGACGTATCCATACGCCAAAGTCGGGTAGGGGAAGTATGGAGCGGGCTCACAAAGTGACCTCGCTCCATACAATGCCGTGTCGGCTGTATGCTACAGCCGACACTTCAGAGTAACGAGCGGGATAGCGCTTGAGCGCGATCCCGCTAGTTTAACTCGTTAAATGATGCGGTCAATACTGACCGCAGCAACTTAAATCGTCAGAAAGAGGGGGCGACCCCCTCTAACAGCTCATCGCACCCCCCGCAACGCAATATGGGGGGGACGATGGTTGCTATGGCTGCCTGGGGGCTTAATGAACTCCCCCAGGTCCGCCATCTTTGTACACCTATTAAGCCTTGCCTCCGGCAGGCCTTAATAGGTACCTGTCAGAATCACAATATCGTGCAAGCGATCTAACAATCGCTGGTTGAAGTCCCCTAGGGGGACTAATAAAAAAAAGTAAAAATTTGTTAAATCAAGTTTTTTTTTTTGTGTAAAAAAAAATTAAAAAAATTAAAAGTTCAAAAAACCCCCCTTTTCCCATTTTCCCCCCAGAACATAGTAAAAAATAAATAAACATAATTGGTATCGCCGCGTCCGTAAAAGTCTGAACTATTACAATATAACATAATTTAACCTGCACGGTGAACGCCGTAAAAAAAAAAATTGTAAACGCCAGAATGCCTATTTTTTGGTCACCTAATCTCCCACAAAAAATTAAATAACAAGTGATCAAACTGTCACATGTACACCAAAATGGTATTATTAAAAACTACAGCTTATCCCGCAAAAAATAAGCCCTCATACTACTTAATCGATGGAAAAATAAAAAACTTATGGCTCTTGGAATTTGGTGACGCAAAATACAGTTTCTTTTTTATACTTAGGTTTTTACATGTAAAAGTAGTAAAATATAGAAAAAAACATATATATTTGGTATCGCCATAATCGTATTGACCCGCAGAATACAGTTAACATGTTGTTTTAATTACACAGTGAATTCCGTAAAAAAAAACATGGAGGAATCGCTGTTTTTTTCATTTTCTACCCCACAAATAATTTTTTGCCCATTTCCTAGTACATTATACGGCAAAATAAATGGTGCTACGAAAAACTACAACTCGTCCCGCAAAAATCAAGCCCTCATAGGACTATATCGACGGAAAAATAAAGACGTTATGGCTTCTGGAATGTGGGGAGGAAAAAACAAAAATTCAAATCTGAAAGTTGTTTACAACGGGAAGGGGTTGAGACTCAATTGGGCTCAGGTGAGATAACCTTCCAAAGCTTTCCACTTCCCAATTTTATACTTTCTCCCCCTGTTAAACACCTGATTTCCAGACTTTATAACTTGCTATCCAGTAAGTCCAGAAAATCTGTGCTTGTTCCACTGAAGTGATAATGGTGATGTGGGTCCACTGACTGATGATGAATGGGATAGGGCCCTAAAGCGGTATCTTCCAATCACAATGAGTGACTCACACAATTTTATATAATACATGGAGCCTATTATACAACCTCCAGACTGCATAAATTCCATCCCGAACAGCCGGACGAATGCCCTAAATGTGAGCTCACATCGGGCTCTTTTTATGATTTGGTGTGGTCCTGCCCTAAGGTAGCCAGGTTCTGTGATCAAGTTGTTAAATTTTTAAATGATGAGATGGGGACACCTGTCCCACTGTGCCCTAAGTTTTGTTTATTCACTCCTGACCCTGCAGACTGTGACTCACGAAATCCCACACTTTTGTTGTGAAGACGTTATACTACGCCAAAAAGCTCTTAGCCAAAACCTGTCTGTCCAATCGTGCCCCTACATTTGCAGAATGGATATCCATTGTAAGCACTATGTTGTCCCACAAGAAGTAGTTGTATCCGCATACAAATTGCCCGCGTAAGTTCACTAAATTTTGGGACAGATGGTTACAGTCCTCTGCCACTGTCCCTGGATGAACATTTCAGGAAATTAGGTTTTGTATATTTTTTTCTAAAATAATGCTATAGATGCCTCCTGAGAAAAGACTATATAGTAGCATTATACTGTAAGTGTAGTAACTGCCTACGCCAAGATAGAAAATTATGTTGGCTCTAGTTGGGAAGTATAATGCCATCTTAACTGCTTTATGGGTGAGCTCGCTCTGGCTTTTCTCTGCCTAGGCGTAGTTCACTAACTTTCTTGTCCTCCCTTCCCAACAGGGTGGGCAAGGCAAGTCAGTGGTGAGGTAATTGTGACCATGGAATAGCCAGCACTATTCCAACTATTCCAACTCAGCCAGGATGATTATTGACATCAAGCACCCTTACCTGACACTCAGTTTATCCCTCAGTGCCAGTTCTGCTTATCGTAAGTTGGCATACGCATCAGGCTTCGCCCTGCCCAGGCATATAATGGTATAACCAAAAATTATATATTTCCCAGATTCCTATAATGGGCAACTTTTACAGTTTAACTTGAGTAAAACCCAGAGATTCCTATTGTAATAATTTCTTTGAGTCCTTCGACGCCTAGGTGGATAACGTTGCTATAATCTTGAGTCTTGAACCCACAATTTCGACTCATCTGTACATTTTATTTTCCGGTCTCCCTCCTTTCTCTGTACCTGATCTTGTGTGGTCCTCTTTGATTACTTTTCACTTGGAGCAGGTACGCTATCTTAATTGCCCGTGTTTTTGTTGTGGGTGGTACTATCAAAGGTGTTTCTACTTGCCAGCATCTCTGGCAATACCAAACGGTAGTGATTGTCCAAGAAGCTGGTTTATCATTTCTCACTCGTCAGTTCTGTGCTGTTCTGTGACAAGCCCAATGTTTGGATCCTGCCCGAGCCTGTCCTGAATCGTTTTCCGGGTCTTGATTCACATTGCTATTTTTCTGTATGATACTCTCATCTTGACCTTTGCCTTTATCCCTGACCTTGAACTACAAATATACTCTTGTGGCCTTGGGTACAGCCTGACTACTCTAATGTTCTTATGACCGTAACCTTGGCTTACCATTGACCTTGCTTCTATCTGTTCCACAAAATTTCAAATTCTGCTCCAGTTTATTGTCTAGCCGTGCATCTAAACTCCTATTAGACATTGTGGATATCCTGCTGCAAAGTCCAATCCTTGCAGGGGACACTAGTGAACTTTGACTATGCATTAAACTCGCCTCAGGAAAGCACATGCCTGTGAATAGCAGTTCCACCAGTCTCTGTCTTTGTCTCCTTGTGTAGGAGAGACAGTGACAACCGTGTTTGCAAAACATCACTAAATATGTTAAGGCAATTGACTAGCAAAGAGTCATATTTTAATAATGGAATTCACGAAATGAAGAGCAATCACCCGATTGGTTGAAAAAGAGTAAAAACTACACTTATCTGTCACTATAATTATTAATATGTAGCACTGAATGGATTAAGGCTCTGTTCACACAATGTTTTACCCCTACGTTTAGGGCATGTTCTGGTGAAAGCTCCTGGCGCGTACACTGAATTTGTTTATAGGGCCCTTTAGATACAACACTACTACACCTATAGAGATGATTCACTCAAAATGCTGAATTCTAAGCAAATAATTACATTTAAAAAAAATATCTATATTGGTATGTAACTTCTAGGAGTGTTAACAAAGTAAAGAATTAACCAGTTCGAGGCATTATTTTTTTCTACGGAACATTAGTAACTTATAAAATACCTTTGTACTAATCCTATAATTGCGGATTATACCAGTTAAGATGGGCAATCACTGATCAACTTGTATTATATATAGTACACTGCATAAATGAGTACACCCCCTTTGAACATAGAGATATATTTCTATTTCTAAATGATTACCATTACAATTAATGTAAGGCTGAAACATTTTTTATGTAAAATAAAGAAATTGCAATGACTAAATGGAACATATCTAGTTCTTAGTATGTCCTCCACTTTTAGGTACTGCGCTGAGCCTTCTTGGCATTGAGTGTAAAAGTTCACGTCGTATTGTCATGTCTTTCCTGTTCCACTCCTGAAGGATGTCCTACATGAGAGCCTTGTTGCTTGATGGGGAGTGCTGCTGAATATGGCTCTTAAAAATTCCCCAGAGGTGCTCAATAGGGTTAAGTGAGGTGACATACTTGGCCAGTGCACAGGGCCGCACATGCCATGAGGCGAGTTGAGGTGAGCATGCCGCCTCAGGCGGCGCCACCTAGATGAAAAGGGGGGGGGGCGGCATTTTGTGCACTGCAGCACAGTCAGGAGACATGGAAGGGATGGGCTGGGCCAGGAGGGGCAGGGGAGCATGACTTATTTTACCTAGCAGACGTGCGGCACGATAGGTGCACATCTGCCAGAACACTTCTTCTCTGATGCTGCACGCAGCACGGGCCGCCAGAGAGGAGTAGGTTAGCAGGATGAGCTGTCGAACTCTCTCTCCTTAAAGAGGCTCTGTCACCACATTATAAGTGCCCTATCTCCTACATAAGGAGATGGGCGCTATAATGTAGGTGACAGTATGCTTTTTATTTAAAAAAAACGATCTATTTTTACCACTTTATTAGCGTTTTTAGATTTATGCTAATGTGTTGCTTAATGCCCAAGTGGGCGTGTTTTTACTTTAGACCAAGTGGGCGTTGTACAGGGGAGTGTATGACGTTGACCAATGAGCATCATGCACTCCTCTCCATTCATTTACAAAGCGCATAGGGATCCTGCTAGATCCTTATGTGCTGTCTTATACTAACACATTAACAATACTGAAGTGTTTAGACAGTGAATAGACATTCCACGGGATGTCTATTCACAATCTCTGCATTTCGTTACTCTGTCTGTGGTAGTTACAGCAGAGGACGCGTAATCTGGCGAGATTACGCTGTAAATGACAGGTTACAACGAGATTACGCTTCCTCTGCTGTAACTACCACAGAAACAGTAGTTTCCCTATGCGCTGTGTAAATGAATACAGAGGAGTGCATGATGCTGATTGGTCACTGATTGGTCAGCGTCATACACTCCCTTGTACAATGCCCACTTTGTCTAAAGTAAAAATACGCCCAGTTGGGCATTAAGCAATTCATTAGCATAAATCTAAAAACGCTAATAAAGTGGTAAAAATAGATAGTTTATTTAAATAAAAAGCACTGCTGTCACCTACATTATAGCGCCGATCTCCTTATGTAGGAGATAGGGCACTTATAATGTGGTGACAGAGCCTCTTTAAAGAAGAAGACAAGAGGAGCAGAGCGGCCGATGATTTATAAGGTGAGCCATGGCTCATGTTAAAGAATAAAGCGCTGCTTACTGCCCACAGCCTCCTGTCCCCACTAATTTAAAAGTGATCGACCGATGCTAGGGGGGTGATTATACTGCAGGCGGGGGTCTGAGCACCTTGCTGACAGAAAAATCCCCCCTCCCCGATAGAGCCCTCAGTAGTTACTATGCTGCAAAGGGGGGTATGAGTATTTTACTGACAGCAGAGGGCTCTGTGGGGGGGGGGTATTCCCCCTATAGAGCCCTCAGTAGTTACTATACTGCAAGGGGGGTCTGAGCATCTCACTGACTGCAGAGGGCTCTATGAGGGGATAATTCTCCCCCCAAAGAGCCACCAGCAGTCAGTTTGAGGCTCAGACCCCCCCCCCCCCCTTGCAGTATAGTAGTACATGTAAAAAGTTTTTTAAAAATTTAGTTACACTGGTGTTATAATTTTTATTAGGAGTCCCTGCATTAGCTTTGTCTGGAACACAGGACCTCCCAGATGAGCCAGAATTATTAATACTTACCCTCCTCAACATTGAAATTGCAAAACCAAGAAGTGCAAGCTGTAAGGTTATGCAAATCAAGGAAGTAGCAGGTGTCGCTAAGATCTGCAAATTGTCCAATTTTCAAGCCCCTAGCTCCAATCTGTTGCATGGGGGAGAGGCATAAAAGCCAGATTGAAAGCAACATTTTTTGGCCACATGAAACCTCAAAAATCGGATCAAGTGGTGCGGGATGATTGTGCGATGCCTCCTGTTTCGTCGACAAGCCAATCATTGCCACTTGTCGCAAACTGAGAGGGACAGAATCCTTGAACTGAGAGACCTTGATCACTCCAGAAAATGGCTATGCGCCTAGGCCAAGATGTCAGCACTGTTCAACGTTGCACGTCCCGGAGGTTGGGAGAACAACAAAGAACAGGCATGACAGCAAGAGGTGCGCGGAGGCGGATCTTCTGATTATAAGAATGGCGCATAGTGATCCATTCTCTACTGCAAGTGAAATTGGATGTCACATCCCAAGCCTAAGACGGCAACCAGCGTCTACACAAACCATCAGAAGGCATTTGCACGACATTGAGCTACGAGCCAGACATCCGGCTACAGGTGTTCCATTGACCAGATGCCACCACTCTCAAGGGCTAAAATGGTGCACAGCAAAACGGCAATGGAGGCTGAAATTGATGTCTATCCTCTTCAGCGATAAGTCCCGCTTTTGTCTCGAAAGCAATGATAGCCGGAGATTGGGTCTGGAGACCACATGGGCCATAAAGAGGTCTCTTCACAACCGTCCTACTCCGGGGATGATGGTGTCGGGTGGCCTAACGTATGGTAGCTGGACCCCTCTAGTCATCATTTCAGCGTTACATTGATTTGGTTGTGGAACCAGTGGTACGGCCATTTCTCAAAAGTGTGGGATGGGGGGGCGCCATTTAAATTTTCGTCTCAGGCAGCAGAAAAGCTAGACTGGGCCCTGCCACTGGAGCACATTCACCTTGTTCTTTCTTAAAGAAGCAATTCCATAAAATTTTTATTGCTTTGCCTGTTTGTAATGAGCATATTGTACATGCATATGATAATTATTTGATAACCGAACACCTAGTTTTCAAACCGCAGGCTCCGTTTGGCTCCCCTGTGTGGTCACGTTATCTCTAATCTGGCTCGCCGATTCACACAGCGTCTTATGTGTGGACCAGACGCCAGTTTCTCTATATAAGTCTGAGACTCAGGGTGTTCAGAACCCCCGTTCTAGTAAATCTGTGTGGATGCCAGCAGTGTGGCCCCCAGCAGACACTATTCTGAGGATAGGTGATAAATGATGATTCTGGAAACACTCATTTAAGGTGACAGACTGAATGTTTCAGGGAGCTTGTCATAAAACCATCTTTTTTGAATTGCTGCATTACTTTTGTTACTGTGTTCTGATTTTATAACGGTGATTTGCTAATCTTAATATATCCTTGTTCTCTTTTGTGAAATTATATAATTTTCCTACTTAAAGTTCCAAACAATTCTCTCCCATTTGGTGACATTGTTGTCAGCATTAAGGGTGGACGTAAACGATACCGGCGAGCCGCATTAAGGCCTCATTTACACGAGCGTAATATACGCGCGTGCGACGCGCGTGCTTTTCAAGCGTGTCGTACGCACCTATATTACTCTATGGGGCAGTGCAGACAATGCGTGAATTTTGCGCAGCGCGAGTGCGTTGCGTAAAACTCACGACATGTTCTATAATCGTGCGTTTTTTGCGCATCACGCACCCATTGAAGTCAATGGGTGCGTGAAAACCACGCTTGCCGCACGGAAGCACTTCCGTGCGAACTGCGTGATTCGCGCAAGAGCTGTCAAAAGGATGAATGTAAACAGAAAAGCACCACGTGCTTTTCTGTTTACAGACATCCAAACTAAGTGTCAAATTAGAGATGAGCGCACCGAACTTCACCGGGTTCGGTCGAACCCGTTTTGACCGAACCCGGCAAAAAATTCTCCAGTACGCCACGTCAGGAGACAGTCACTGTCCACGGTGCTGAAAGAGTTAAACTGGTTCAGTACCCTGGACAGTGACTTCCGATCACAATATACATGAACGTGTAAAAAAAAGAAGTTCTGACTTACCGATAACTCCCGGCTTCTTCCTCCAGTCTGACCTCCCAGGATGACAATTCAGTCCAAGTGACAGCTGCAGCCAATCACAGGCCAAGCACAGGCTGCAGCCAATCACAGGCTGCAGCGGTCACATGGACTGCCGCGTCATGCAGGGAGGTGGGGCCGGATGACAAGAGAGGGACGCGTCACCAAGGCAACGGCCGGGAGACCGGACTGGAGGAAGCAGGAAGTTCTTGGTAAGTATGAACGTCTTTTTTTTATTCACAGGTTGCTGTATATTGTGATTGGAATTCACTGTCGAGGGTGCTGAAAGAGTTACTGCCGATCAGTTAACTCTGTCAGCACCCTGGACAGTGACTGACGTCGACTAGCCTCATCTCTATGTTGGCGGCTGCGTGAAAATCACGCAGCCGAGCATCATACACTGATGACACACGGAGCTGTCAAGTGCCTTTTGCGCACGCCAAACGCTGCATTTTTTTGCCTGCGCAAAACGCACGTGCTCGTGTAAATGAGGCCTAAGGCTAAGATCACATCTCGTTTTTACTGTAAGGGTATGTGCACACGCTAGCTGGCTTTTATCGCTGAAATGACAGCCTGTTTTCAGGAGAAAACAGCTGCCTCGTTTCAGACGTAAAAGCTCCTCCTCGCATTATGCGAGGCGTCTGTGACGCTCGTAAATCTTGAGCTGCTCTTCATTGAGTTCAATGAAGAACGGCTCAAATTACGTTGCAAAGAAGTGCCCTGCACTTCTTCGCCGAGGCAGTCAATTTACGCGTCGTCGTTTGACAGCTGTCAAACGACGACGCGTAAATGACAGGTCGTCTGCACAGTACATCGGCAAACCCATTCAAATGACTGGGCAGATGTTTGCCGACGTATTGTAGCCCTGTTTTCAGGCGTAAAACGAGGCATAATACGCCTCGTTTACGCCTGAAAATAGGTTGTGTGAACCCAGCCTAAGTCTGACGTCCACGTTTTGAGATGAAAACCACATGGCGTACATTGATTTGTATGGTCAGGACGGATGCCCTAATAGTGTAGTTTGTGCATACGCTTTGTGTGCTTACATTCTATCCTTTTTTTCCATGTCCTGAAAAGTGTAGTCTACTATGCTTTTAAGTACTTTTTCAAAACGTATACCACACATATACGGTTTATTTGTATTGAAGTCAATGGTGACGTATGGACGACGTATGCAATCTTAAACCCTATGTTTGCATATGTAAAACGTATACGTTTTTGTCACCATATATGGGAAATCTTGACTTTACAAAGTTTAATTTATTTCAAGAACAAGTATACGTTTTTAGAAGTGAGAACGGAAACAAACGTATAAAAACGAATACGACGTATACTACAAAAAATGTAAGCGTAGGTAACTTTAAAAACATATACGTCGTCGTATACCACAAACTTGTGCACAAAACGAGATGTAAATTTAGCCAAATTGCTGTGGCTTCCCGGCAAATACAGGTGAAAAACGTAAAACTATGGGGTTTTCATAGATCCGCGTGCGGTTTTGAAGCACATCAATTACCGCAATTTTGCCGCATATTGTATGCGAACCCTTACCTCAACTGCTTCAGTAGGCTAACCCCTTAAGGACACTTTCATTTTTTACTCCTCGCCTTCCAAAAGCCATAACTTTATTATTTTTTCATCGATATAGCCATATCAAGGCTTGTTTTTTTGCGGGACATGTTGTAATTTTTCATGGCACTATTTATTATACCGCATAATATACTGGGAAATGTAAAAAAATATATTTGTGGGGTAAAACGTGCAAAAAGCAGCGATTACGCCATTTTTTTTGGGGGGGGGGGGGTTTGTTTTTACGGCGTCCATCAGGCGGTTAAAACTACACATTAGCCTTATTCTACAGGTTGATACGATTATGGAAATACCAAAATGTATATGTTTTTCTTATGTTTTACCACTTTTAGGAAAAAAATATATATTTGCTAAAAAAAACAAACTGATGTGTCACCATAACTTTTTTATTTTTCTGTCCTTTGAGCGATGCGACAGCTTACTTTTGCGGGGCGAGCCGTATTTTTTATTGATATCATTTTGGCGTACAAGCAACTTTTTATTCCATGCTAAGGTGACCAAAAAAACTGCACATATTTATTTTTTTTGCAGTGTTCACCGAGTGGGTTAAATAATGCTATATTGTAATAGTTCAGACTTTTATGGGCGGGGCGATACCAGTTATGTTAATGATTTATTTTTAACATTGCTTTAGGGAACAGTTTGTTTTTTTGATCTTTTGAATACTTTTTTTTTTAGAACATGAAAAAAAGCTTAAAATAACTTTTTCTAACTTTTTTTTATTAGTCCCCCTAAGGACTTGAACCAGCTATCGTTGGATCGCTTGCATGCTATACTGCAATACTAATGCCCAGAGGCAGGGCTTTAAAGGAGTACAAAGATGGCAGACCTGGGGGCCTTCATTAGGATCCCAGGCTGCCTCGACGACCATCAGCACCCTGCGATTGCATTGCAGAGGGTGCGATGGCACGTCAGAGGGGCCGTCCTCTAGACCATTTAAATGCTGCGGTTGCGATCGACTGTGGCAATTAAGGGATTAAATGGGCGGAATTAATGTAATCTTTGATTCCGCCCATTGTAGTGAGGTGTTGGCTGTATTACACAGCCGTCACCTGCGAAGTATGGGACGAGCTCAGCCCGTGAGTTCGCCCGATTCTTGCCCTTAACGGCTGACACGTACATGTACATGGCATGTCTTTAAGGGGTTAAGTTCCACTTCTAATGGTCACTTACATCAGTTTAAGGCTGGATTCACACGAGCGTTGCGTTTTTGCGCGCGCAAAAACCATTTGACAGCTGCATGTGTCATCCGTGTCTGATGCGCGGCTGCGTGATTTTCGCGCAGCCGGCATCATAGAGATGAGGCTTGTCGACGCCCGTCACTGTCCAAGGTGCTGAAAGAGCTAAATCTTTCAGCACCCTCGACAGTGAATGCCGAACACAACAGCGAAAAACCTGTAAAAAAAAAAGATAAAGTTCCTACTTACCGAGAACTTCCCGGCCGTTGCCTTGGTGATGCGTCCTTGGTGACGCGCCTCTCTTGACATCGGGCCCCACCTCCCTGGATGACGCGGCAGTCCAAGTGACCGCTGCAGCCTGTGATTGGCTGCAGCCTGTGCTTGGCCTGTGATTGGCTGGAGCTGTAACTTGAACTGAAGTGTCATCCCGGGAGGTCGGACTGCAGGAAGGAGACCGGAGTAATCGGTAAGTTAGAACTTCGGTTTTTTTTACAGGTTCATGTATTTTGGGATCGCAAGTCACTGTCCATGGTGCTGAAACAGTTTAACTCTTTCAGCACCATGCACAGTGAATGTCTCCCGACGTCGCGGACCGGAAAATTTTTTGCCGGGTTCGGCCAAAACGAGTTTGGCCGAACCCGGTGAAGTTAGCTTCGGTTGTCGGGGTTCGCTAATCGCAAAGACACTCCGTTTGGATGTTCGGAAACAGAAAAGCACGTGGTGCTTTTCTGTTTACATTCATCCTTTTGACAGCTGTTGCGCAAACACGCAGTTCGCACGGAAGTGCTTCCGTGCGACATGCGTGGTTTTCACGCACCCATAGACTTCAATGGGTGCGTGATGCGTTGAAAACGCTGAATCAACGGACATGTCGTGAGTTTTTGGCAACGGAGCAAGGCTGCGCAAAAAACGCTGCCATGTCTGCACGGCCCCATTGACAAATATAGCTACGGCCAACGCACGTGAAAATCACGCGCGTTGCACGCGCGTATTTTACGTTCGTCTGAATAAAGCCTTACATAGCACTAGAAAACATTTTAAGTTGTATTTTGCAACACAACTGTTCAATATCTTGATGAGACCATCATATTATATATAACTGATAAGCCAGAGTTGCTGGAACATTGTATCAAATATATTATATTAAATACGTCTTATTTGTAAAGAGAAACTTAAATTAATAGGTATCATTTATGTAGTGTAGTGTAGTGTATTACAGTAAACTATTTCAAGGGTGCTTTTTACTAGATGACTACAATGTCCCAATATGTATATATGGAATATACAAGTAAAAAACCGTGCAGCACATTATTTGATCAATCTGAATATGGATTTAATCCAGACATATGCAACATTTTGGCAAAAACACAGCCTTTCTCAAGTATGTACACTACCGTTCAAAAGTTTATGGTCACTTAGAAATTTCCTTATTTTTGCAAGAAAAGCAGTTTTTTTCAATGAAGATAACATTAAATTAATCAAAAATACACTCTATACATTGTTAATGTGCTAAATGACTATTCTAGCTGCAAATATCTGTTTTTTAATGCAATATCTACATAGGTGTATAGAGGCCCATATCCAGCAATCATCACTCCAGTGTTCTAATGGTACATTGTGTTTGCTAACTGTGTTAGAAGGCTAATGGATGATTAGAAAACACTTGAAAACCCTTGTGCAATTATGTTAGCACCGCTGTAAACAGTTTTGCTGTTTAGAGGAGCTATAAAACTGACCTTCCTTTGAGCTATTTGAGAATCTGGAGCATTACATTTGTGGGTTCGATTAAACTCTCAAAATGGCTAGAAAAAGAAAGCTTTCATGTGAAACTCGACAGTCTATTCTTGTTCTTAGAAATGAAGGCTATTCCATGCGAGAAATTGCCAAGAAACTGAAGATTTCCTACAACGGTGTGTACTACTCCCATCAGAGGACAGCACAAACAGGCTCTAACCAGAGAAGAAAGAGAAGTGGGAGGCTCCGCTGCACAACTGAGCAACAAGACAAGTACATTAGAGTCTCTAGTTTGAGAAATAGACGCTTCACAGGTCCTAAACTGGCAGCTTCATTAAATAGTACCCGCAAAACGCCAGTGTCAACATCTACTGTGAAGAGGCGACTCAGAGATGCTGGCCTTCAGGGCAGAGTGGCAAAGAAAAAGCTATATCTGAGACTGGCTAATAAAAGGAAAAGATTAATATGGGCAAAAGCACACAGACATTGGACAGAGGAAGATTGGAAAAAAGTGTTATGGACAGACGAATCGAAATTTGAGGTGTTTGGGTCACACAGAAGAACATTTGTGAGACGCAGAACAACTGAAAAGATGCTGGAAGAGTGCCTGACACCATCTGTCAAGCATGGTGGAGGTAATGTGATGGTCTGGGGTTGCTTTGGTGCTGGTAAAGTGGGAGATTTGTACAAGGTAAAAGGGATTTTGAATTAGGAAGGCTATCACTCCATTTTGCAACGCCATGCCATACCCAGTGGACAGCGCTTGATTGGAGCCAATTTCATGCTACAACAGGACAATGACCCGAAGCACACCTCCAAATTATGCAAGAACTATTTAGGGAAGAAGCAGGCAGCTGGTATTCTATCTGCAATGGAGTGGCCAGCGCAGTCACCAGATCTCAACCCCATGGAGCTGTTGTGGGAGCAGCTTGACCGTATGGTACGCAAGAAGTGCCCATCAAGCCAATCCAACTTGTGGGAGGGGCTTCTGGAAGCATGGGGTGAAATTTCTCCCGATTACCTCAGCAAATTAACAGCTAGAATGCCAAAGGTCTGCAATGCTGTAATTCCTGCAAATGGAGCATTCTTTGATGAAAGCAAAGTTTGAAGGAGAAAATTATTATTTCAAATAAAAATCATTATTTCTAACATTGTCAATGTCTTGACTATATTTTCTAGTCATTTTGCAACTCATTTGATAAATATAAGTGTGAGTTTTCATGGAAAACACAAAATTGTCTGGGTGCCCCCAAACTTTTGAACGGTAGTGTATATATGCTGCATATGGTATTTCAATAGTCTGACCCTATAGAAGCCATCGGTATATACATGCATTCCTCCAGTATATACTATAACATGAATACAGGTATACAGATCAGTTCCTTAATTTGAGATTGATGTAACATCGCCACCTGCTGGCTCTTCATGTAGCAGGTAATAATACTAAGGTGCCCTTTTCATTGATGTATATATATTTTTATTATTATAACATTTATTTAAATATAATGCAGATTACGAATATGTTTTTTCCGCTGGCAACAAAATGATTATTCTTTATTTCATTTTATAAACAAATTGAAAACAGTATTATATTATTTTAATAATCTAGTATCTGCATTGGCAATACGTTATCTGTACTAACTACAAAATACATCCGATAGCAAGAAGAATTAATACCGAGCTGATATAAGGCACATGTAAGGGTATGTTCACATGACCTATTTTCAGACGTAATTCGGGTGTTTTACGCCTCGAATTACGCCTGAAAAGACGGCTCCAATATGTCGGCAAACATCTGTCCATTGCTTGCAATGGGTTTTACGATGTTCTGTTCAGATGAGGTGTAATTTTACACGATGCTGTCAAAAGACGGCGCAGAAAATTACGCCTGTGTCAAAGAAGTGCATGTCACTTCTTAGGACGTAATTGGAGCAATTTTTCCTTGACTCCATTGAAAAACAGCTCCAATTACGTCCATAATGGACGCCACAAAAAACGCCTGCACTTGTAAAAACATCTGAAATTCAGGAACTGTTTTCGCCTGAAAACAGCTCCGTAATTTCAGACGTATGTTGTTAAGATGTGTGAACATACCCCTAGGGTTAAGAGACTGGATGTTTTAAAAAGACCGCCTAATCAATGGAAAATCTTTTTTAGTTAGCTTTTTTTTTTTTTTTTTAAATTGAGGCTGGGTTCACACAACCTATTTTCAGACGTAAACGAGGCGTATTATGCCTCGTTTTACGTCTGAAAATAGGGCTACAATACGTCGGCAAACATCTGCCCATTCATTTGAATGGGTTTGCCTACGTACTGTGCAGACGACCTGAAATTTACGCGCCGTCGTTAGAAAGCTGTCAAACGACGACGCGTAAATTGACTGCCTCGGCAAAGAAGTGCAGGGCACTTCTTTGCCACGTAATTTGAGCTGTTCTTCATTGAACTCGAAGCACAGCTCAAGATTTACGAGCGTCTCAGACGCCTCGTAAATTACGAGGAGCATTTACGTGTGAAACGAGGCGGCTGTTAACAGTCTGTCTTTTCACACGTAAATGCCTCTCATCGTGTGAACATACCCTGACAGTATAAATATTCTGACGCAGCAACATGAACGTCTTTCAAGAGCATAAATTAACCCTTCCCAGAAAACCTTACAGCACAAATAGCCTAGATAAATTTGCATCCCAAATTGCGGTATAAAAATAATTATGTACTCACCCCCCCCCCCCCATATTCTTGGCAATATTAATATTCCATACTTAGGCCCCCTGTACATGCTGCAGATTTGGTTGCAAAAACTTCTGCAACTAAGAATCAGTTCCATTCATCTGAATTAGGGCTTGTCCACACACAACGGAATTGCTGCAGAAAATTTCGGCAGCAATTCCGTTGAAAGTCAAAGGTTTTCTACTGTGGCAAAAACGCACCATTTCCTACCGTTTTTATGGCAGAAAATGGTGCGGAACTTGCTGTGATTTTCCCAATGTTAGTATATGGTGACATCGCCTCTGAAAAACGCACCAATTATGGACACTTTCCGTAGCAGGAATTGACATGCTGCGGGCTGAAAAATACGCACTGCTGGTCAATTCCGGCTCGGAAATCTTACGCAGCGTGTGGATGGGACACAATTTCCACTATCATAAGTGTGACAGCGCCTATTAGATTGGCTAGGTGATAGGGCATTATTAAACTGTATACCAGATACAAGATAGAGTTCTTAAAGCTTCCTACTGGAGGGTTTTTCCCTGTTGACTCCACCTCACGCACTGGATCTCACAGTGGTTGCATCACTGGAACAGGGAGTCCTCCTCTCTTCCAGACATTTCCAATGCATACCGCTATAGTCCCATAGCAAGGACCCACAAGCTTTTACTGTGTGTCTCCATCCCTTTTGGGCTCTCCTCGGGTCTTTACTAAGGTCCTGGTGATGGCATTTGTCATCTATCATCCCATACCTGGACAACCTTTAAAGAGGCTCTGTCACCAGATTTTGCAACCCCTATCTCCTATTTGATTCTGCAGCAGCATCGACGTTTGCAGGTAAGTCTGCTGCTGCAGAATCAACTGTAGCCTCTGGTGCCGATGTGTCCTCGCTCGTCCGACACGATGCAGGACCTGGGGCAGGAAGTGACGTCACAGCGTGATCTCTCGAGAACACGCTGTGTGTCTGTGCACTGCCAGAAGCTGGGTGGTAACGAAGAGAAGTGGATGATGCTGATTCGTCAGCATCATACACTTCTATTCACAACGCCCAGCTAGTAAAAGAAGTAAAAACGCCCAGATGTAACGAACACAATACACGCCCAGTTGTACTTTAGAAAGCCTCATTTGCATAAATATAAAAAAAGGGTCATAACTTGGCCAAAAATGCTCGTTTAAAAAAAACCAAAAAAAACGTTACTCTTATCTACATTGCAGCGCCGATCTGCTGCAATAGGAGATAGGGGTTGCAAAATCTGGTGACAGAGCCTCTTTAAGGAGTTGCGATGGTAGAAGACCTCACCAGCCATCACAATGGGTTGGTCTTTTCCTTCGCCTACTGTGTCTGGTTGTCTCAACAGATGCCAATCTGTCCGGATGGGTAGCAGCTTTTAGTCTCCACACAGTTCGGGGGGGGGAGACTTAGTTTAGAGACGACATCCTTACAGCTCAAGCTTCTGGAATTGAACAATTTTCCTTGCCTCTCCTATTGGACTCTTCTTCAGGGTCAGCCAGGATCCAGACAACTCCACGGCGGTAGCTTATTTGAATCACCAGGAGTCGGGCGACTAGGAGCCCTCACAAATCCTTCTCTAGGCGGAGCAGCATATTCCAGTGCTGTCAACAGTCCACATACCAGGAGTAGACAATTTGGCAGAAGATTTTCGCATCCGATAAAGACATCTACGAGAGTGGTCTCTTTACGCAGAAGTATTCCATCAACTGTGCCAGGTAAGGCAACCCAGACATGGATCTCTGTCTCTCTGGATCTCAACAACGTTCTTACCTGCGTGATCAGGGCAAGGTGTCCCAAGGCCATCACAGTCACTGCATGGAAAGAGTTCTCTCCTCTCTTCCTTCCACTCTTGCCAAGCATACTCAAGAGGGAAGGCATTCTATTGATTCTTGTGGCCTCGCAAATCCACTTCCACTCTTGTTTAAAGTATGCAAGGAGAAAAGCATTCCAGCGATTCTGGTGGCACCAGACTGGCCTCACCAGGCCTGGTATATAGACCTAATCAACCTTCTTGAAGACTCACCTACGCTTCTAACCAACCTTCTTACCTAAGGTCTGCTATTCCAAACCACTTGCGTTTAACAGTATGGCTTCATGCACACGACCGTAGTGGTGTGTACGGCCTTGATTTGCGGCTCAGACATCCGCGGAGTGTCAGCCGCAGGCCGTCCACAAATCACGGGTGGTGCACATTAATTTCTATGAGCCTGGACCACAAAATACAGCCATAATAAGACATGTCTGATCTTTTTACGGCCCAGGCGCCTGGGCAATGCATGGTCGTGTATTCCGCCCCCCCAGTTAAATGAATGGGGCCACAATTCACCCACAGATATGCAGGTGAATTGCAGCCGCAAAAATACATTCGTGTGTGCATGGGGCCGAAGGCTATTGAAGCTGCGGCTCTGAGCCTGTTCACTCACTATGGATAGTCTCGGCTAACTGCAAAATCTCCATGAAAAATTGCAACCAACTGGGCATGCTGCTGATATAAAAATATAATCAGGAAACTGTGCGGAAATTTTTCCACCTCACGTGAATTGGATTTTATAAAGACCCTTTTCACTTGCATTACAATAATTTATTGTGGCTCTTCAACATGGATTCTGCACCAAAAATCCACAGCACATCTGCTGTCTGAACATATCCAAAGACCATGTTCACATGGCATATTTCAGAACATAGAGCGCTCATATTATGCTCCATAATACACTTGATATACACCTGCAAACCGCTTCCTGTTGATTTCAATAGGAAATACACTATATAGTTCATACGAGTCATATTTTTACACTGCTAAATTAAAAAAACCGGACATGCCACTATATTACTGGCTGATTTTTCCCATTGACTCTTCAAAACCACTAAAAATTCACTTTGAAAGTCAGCTCCAAAAACACCTGTTTCAGACGCTATTTTCTCTTGAAATCAGCTTCATATCTTTCAGCTAGGACTGGGCGGTTAATCAAATTTATATGATTAATTCACCATTTCAAGCTGGCACGATTCTGGATTTGCCCAGAACCTTGAAATAGTTACATTGCGACTTGCCATTTTTGCGCAACCCACGACACACTTGTAAAAAGGGGCGTAACCTCTGGGAAAGCGAATGACCGCTGCAGCCCAACAAATTTATTATAATTTACTCCAGGCTACTGGCCAGTGCAACGATCGCCATCAACAAGACAGCTCGTTGATCAGCGCTTGTTAGCTCCTATCACAAGGAGCTATGTATGGGGACGAGCACTGCTTACTCCAATCACTCATCCCAATACATTATCATCATGTCAGTGGATGTGCTGCCAAAAACTATATTAAAGCTTTTTTAAAACACAATAAGCTGATTAACTAAAGTTTGCTCGTTCATCTGCTGATAATTTCTCTGTGAAAACCGGGCAGTGATCGCCAACATGCGTTCCATGAACGCTTATCAGCCCAATAATTGCCCAGTGTAAAAGGGCCTTAAGCGTGCATGTCTGGATCTTTCCAGGCGCACGCGCTAAACGTAGGAAAAAATGTATGTGAATGGGACCTTGTCTATTTTACCTCAGGTCTCACTGTTCTCCTGCTGCTCATATGCACCACACCATAAATACTGTACATTGTTCACCAGCAATGTACCATAAATACACTATCTCTGTAATTTATTCTTTTTCAGTTTATTTTAAAAAAAGCTGAAATTCGAGATTCAAATCGAAAATAGTCCATAGTCTCGAAAAAAAAAAAATATTCTTTTTTTTTTTTGAGCAAAATCACCCAGCCCTACTTTCAGCCTGAACATATTCTGTGTGAACATAGCCTAAAGTTTCTGCACTAAATCTTGTGGCCTGCAGCTGAAGTTATGGCTGTGTATATTTACATAGCTGCGTCCATGCATGTATCTCCTAAAACTAGATCTGTATATTGATTTCTACAATACAGCTCATCCTGACAGCTACATATGCAGCTAGACATACAAAGAAAGATGCATTCTTAGCATAAACTCCAAGAATATCTCTTGAGGACCAGGCTCGAATGTCTAAGCCGTCATGCACACAGAATCACTACCATTGGCAGCCTCTGTATCATCATATAGCGCCCCCTTACAGCACCATACTACGGAGATATTCTCCTCTGCAGATAAGAGGCAATGCCTCTTGGAGAACATATTTCTATAATGCAGCATACAATGGAGCGTGCCATGAGTTTTTGGTCAAGCTCCACTTGAAGAGGCATATCAGTACAATAGGAGCCCAAATTTGGCACTTGTATGGAGCCATAATACAGCTGTGCACGAGCCATTACGAAAATATATGATCAGCTTAGGTGCCAAATCTAATGGGAGGATTAAAAATTGTAACTTTCTTTCCTTTAATTGGAGAAATTTACCGCTGGCTTCCAGGGACGGCTGGCAAATCAGGATAACCGCAGAGATAGATAGAGGGGAAGCAATAATTAAACACATTGTTCCACTGCAAAGTGAAACCAAAACAATTTATTTGTGCTAAATGAAAAGGAGAAAAAAAATAAAATAAAATTGTACTCAAAACTTTTCTGTATACATTGTACCAGCTTACCGTATTCTGCTAAATAAGCATTCATTAGTGCCAAGCTGTGCTACGTCAATACGGAATCTTTCCTGCTTCTATTAAGCAATACAAAATGACTGGCTGTGCTGCCAAGTACATTGCTAAAAATTTTCATCTCATAGGTACATTGAGGTTGATTTTTACATGAATTTTATTTAAAATACTCTGCAAAACGAAAAAAACAAAAAAAACAATCTAAATAAAAGAAACTGCCAATTGAATAAAACGTAAAAAGAAAAATACTGTGAGTCATAGAAATGGATTAGCGGACAGCTTACAGGATAAGATTCACCTAAAACTGATATAATTAAATCTTAAGATCCATTTACAATACATTCCACATAGTTAAACAAGGATTCCCACATTTCACTACCATGTGATTAATAGATGAGGATTTGGTTTTGATATTGTTGCATCAATTATGGTTTGTGCGCCATAGACGCCATGTCTTAGAGGGTCTATGTATAGCTAACTAGAAGATGAATGTGAGTTACAGGCACTGGATAACTTGAACCTACCTCCGTAAAGCCATAAACACATCCTTACTAGCACATAATTTGTACATTTAACACTGTGCTTTTATAGGCCTTTATATTTTTGTTGCCACATAAGATACACGCTGTTATATCAGATCACTACTCTGCTATTAGACAGCAAAACTGGCTTTGAGTTACTGGATTCCACCGTATGTGGGATTAAAAGGAACAGTCCGGTAAATGTTAATCTCGGCCCCCATTTGGAAATTACACCCGGGTACAAGGTAGGGCGGGTAATCGTCTTTCCAATCACTTTGTTGCCAAACTATCATCACCGATCCCGCCCGCCCGATTTCTACGTGGACTGGAAGTCACTTTCACTATGCATTCTAATAAGACTCCCAATGTGTGACTCCTATGAATGAATAGTAAAAGTGACCTCGGGTGCACACAGCAGACGCTGTAGGAATCAGTCACAGTGCGGTCACGTGACATAACAGCAGCCGGGATCAAAGATTATAGTTCGGCAACTAAGTGCCCGGTAAGAGGACAACCTACCCTACCTTTTACCAGGCGTACTTTTCAAAAAGAGACCGAGATACTAATAAAACAAAAAAAATGACCGGAGTGCTGCTTTAAGATGTGCATATCTCAGCAGTTCTAGTCGAAGACTACTTAAATGTAGTGATTTATGGTATATACGGGATACTTTATAAAATCAAAATAAAAAACTCAAACCATCATGCTTTAGACCGCTTATGCAAAATCAATGAAAAACAAAGTAAAAAAAAAAAAAAAAAAAGGTATCCCTTTTATATATAAACCTAAAAGCCTCAAAGAAAACGCATTTGAGCAGCATGATAGAACATTAAGTAAGGTTGCCCTGCTCATCACAGAGTAGCAATGTTCCAGCCAGGGTACTAACGTACATGTCGTTTCGTTAAACATGGAACGAGAAGTGTGTGGGAATGTTAACTCTGTAAGACCCACAACACCGGCTGAAATCTGAGACAAACATTTACAACACAATTAGACAGTGAAGCCTATGTAACCTCAGTGCAAATAATCCAAATATGACGAGTAAGCCTTTGGCTCTGAGTAAACTGTTCCATGTTATAAGTCCAACTCAAGATGCAGAGACTGCAGGGGGCATGCACTAGGGCTGAGAGGGAGGATGCACTGAATTGTGGGACGTGGCGGACTGAGATGCAGCTGACTGGACTGCAGGTTGTGCCGGAGGAGGTGGAGGGGGTGGAGGCTGCACTGGAGTCTGGGTGTTTGGAGACGGCGGTGGAGTGGGACGCTTAAATTTGTCAGGGCTGTTGCTCCTTCGTGGGGAGGGTCTCTGGAAGAAAAACAAATATATACATAAACATAAAATGGAGTTATATCTTTATCCACATACGGTGCATATCTTGTAAAGGGAAAAGTAGAAAGTGACCCTCAAGGCACAATTTTGGTGAGGTCTTCAGAACCTTAAACCTACTAAAGAGGATTATCATTGAGCAAATATTGACGGCCTCCAGCGAGCACCATGGCCCCTTTATTCTGATCTGCAGTCTCTTGGGGGTCAATCCCCAACTGATCAAACATTGATGGTCTGTCCTATGGTGGAAAACCCCTTTAACCATAAAATGCACATTCATCCGTAAGGGGCGGAAATAAAGTTCAAGCCCGTGCCACCAAATTTTTTACTTGCCCCGCCTTCCAAAAGCTATAACTTTACGTTTTCTTTTGACAATGCCGTAAGAGGGCTTTTTTTGGCGGGACGAGATATAGTTTTTAATGGCTCAATTTCAATAAAAAATTTATTTTGTGGGGTAGAGTGGAAGCAAAAACACCCAGCAATTCCTCCATTGTTTTTTAAGTTTTGTTTTTATAGCATTTATACTGCAGGAAAAATTACCTGTTCGCTTTATTCTGCGAGTCAATACAAATATGGCGAGGCCATATATCGTGCTTTATTTATTTTTTTTGTTCATTATATATTTTTTTTTTTTATTATCTTGTGTTGCCATATTCGGAGGCCCATAACTTCTTATTTTTTCATTCATGGAGCGGTGTTAGGGTTTGCTTTCTGCAGGGCGAACTGTAGTTCTTAATACTACTATTTTGGGTACGTGCAACTTTTTGTTGACTTTTTATTCCATTTTCGGTGGAGCCAATGTGACCAAACAGCCATTCTGCAGCTTATGTTAACGGCATTCTACGTGCGGACTCTTAAGTATGTCAATACCAATTTTACGTTTTATTGTTTACATCCTTTTAGGAGGAAAAACAAAACTGTTTTCTTTAAACGTAATTATATATATATATTTTTTCTATTTTCCTATACATTTTCCTTACATCCACTAGGGGACTTAACACGATTGTTTGCCTATTTGCACAATACACTGCAAAACTTATGCATTGCAGTTTATTGTGCTTTTTGAGGTCTCCGTTTTAGCCCTGCCTCTGGCGCAAACATGGACGACCTAGGGTCCCTAATTATGCAGTCAACCGTGTGATGGGGGGCTACAGGTCGCTATTGATCAGTGCATCTAAGCAGTTAGACATCCGAGATCGATTGTAATATACTGCAATTTGCCTCACATCGGACAGATATTTGACCGGTGACAAGAATTGAAAGACAGAATACTGCATCGTGTTAACCAGTAAAAACAATTCTAATGGTGGCTATTGGAAAGAGCTGAGAAGCAGGTGCAGGTAATACTGACAAAGCTGGCGAAAAACAAACTAATTGTGATGGAATGTGTATAGGGGCAGAACGATTGTTCCCCGGTGTCTGCTGCATGGTAATAAATACATTGACAACTGGGTGTTACCAATACCAGCTCTAAGGAAAGATGCTCCAGAATTAATACTTAATGGGAAATGCAAGTATTTAATTAAAACCGAGAGGTCAGTGTACATGACAAGTCCTCTAAGGTGGAATTATTTTATAAAAAATTATTTTTAATAAGAAATTAAATGGACCATAGGTCATTCCTTCTACTTCTTTTTTTCTGGGAGGAGCATTTAAATAAGAAAAGCATACAACCTTCATGTTTTACTTACTGTAATACCATGAGACGAACCCATGTGCTGCACGTGTAAACCTGGAGAATTGAAATAAGACATTCCAGCTCTAGTGAGGGAGGTTGGAGGGGTGAAGCCAACAGTGTGACTTGCATAAGACAAGCCTAAAACGTAGAACAAGAATATCACAAACAGCACAAATTTGTACAGGACACAGACATGCAACAGAACATACTGGGCAGATGTATTAATACTATCAAGATTTAGATCCTATAAACTAAAACTAGGCAGTCCGAAGGGGAACAAAATTAATCCCAGGGGGCGGCCGCTGTATGATAAATGTGGCACATCTTTATAGACTTGATAGACACTTTTCTCTTCCTTACACCAATACTTTGTTAGCTTAGTTTTCATTTGGCTCATTTTAAGCCACGCTCCTTTTCTAGATACAAAAGTGTCTAGGTCAGGTGCAAACAGTGTTCTTAAATTAGTCTAAAATGAACGCAGCCTGCAGTAAATCTGACCCATTGAATGTGTTCAGAGTAAGGCTGACCATACATTAGAGTAACGTCAGAGGATATTACCAATGATCTAATGCGTATAGAGTATCTACTGTCCCCAACGGCACGTATCGGGAAAATTGAGGATTAGGTATGTTAGTTTTGAACATGCCCGACCCTTTTGCCAGTAGTGTCTGTCAGTGGCATGTCTCCTACTCTATTAAATAAGCGTGTACACTTGGTCAAGCCTATCCTGCAAGCTTATGGGGAGTTTAGCACGTTCAGTTAATGGCTATCTTAAAATGAATAAGCTGGCCATACAGTTTGGGTCGTCATTTGCCAACAGTTATTCCTCCTAACATACCATAAAAAGGCATTCCCGCAGGCACAAAAGATCAGGTATGTTGAAATCCAATATGCACGATCCTTCTTTGACCAACATCTGCGGTTGAAGGAGATACTGGGGCTTTCTATAATATTGTGGCTGTCGTGTGTGGCAGGAATTGTAAATTAGCTTCCCAGCAATGGGCAGGTATTATTGTAGTCAAGTTGCTGGGAAGCGGATTAGCTTTTTTTCAATCTGGTCCCTTGCACTCCACTCCTAGCTCACGGAATCTGCACAGCCGTACATTAAAAACACACCAGTACACCGGTCAGCGTAGCGCTTATTCACAGCTGAAACAAGGAAAAGTCATTTACCTGGAGAAATGGGTCTGCTGGAACTTGGGGATGGTGTGTAGGGTATTGGGCTTGACACCGTACGTGGTCTTAATCCTTGTGCAGACATTTCATTAAAATACCTAAAAAGAAAAAAAGAAAGTTAGATACATGAACTGTATTGCCTACAGGGGTGGTGCGCTGCACATAGATATCTGAGCGACTTTATGATAGGTAATGAAAATAGTTATGTTTATATTAATACAAACTAGGGATGCACGATGCATCAAAACTTTGATACTGTTTCGATACCGTGCACCCTCAAACGGTTAGATACCGTTATTTCATGTATTTCGATACTAAACTGTGCAGCCGCACAGCTCAGTATTGTAACACATGAATGTATGAGCGCGGGGCTGCGGCTGTGTGATACAGTCATTGACCTGCTCCTGAGTCATGATAAGTTCGCGGGGTCAGGATGATGTGATGCGGTCGGTGCTGCACTAATGTGCGCAGGCACTGAAGACAGAACATGGCGGGCGCACTGGAAAACATCCCCATGTTCTGTCTTCAGTGCCTGCGCCGCCGCTCATTAGTACAGCATCGGCCGCATCACCTCATGCTGACCGTGCGCGCACTTATTGTCAGGAGCGGGACAATGGCTGTATTACAGTCGCAGCCCCGCAGCGGAGATCAGAAAAACCGCTTATCTCCGCTGCCATTCTCCTGAATGCTGCCCGCAGCATTCAGGGGAATGAGAAGGGGCGATGTCCTTTGGATCGCGCTACAGGGAATTTTCCTGTGACGCGTTCGAGGGCCATATCATATATGGGCAGAAAGCCCAGGGTCCATTGAAGGACCCCAGGGCTGTCCTACCATATTTCCAGTTAGGGCCTATTTAGGTATGTCCTAACAACTGTACTATCAGTGCACAAAATAACGTACTGGCATATAGATATATGCTAGTACATTAAAGTTTAAAAATAAAAAAATTAAAAAAAACACACACACACCAATAAAAATAAAAATAAGTCTCGATACATAAAATACACATATTTGGTATCGTCGCGACCGTAATTACATTTATAGCGTCATTCATGTTTACACTGTTATAAAATAAAACGGCTTTCTTTCACTTATTAATGTGAGGCACGAGGTATGAACATGTGCCTCACATTTATAGTAATTAACCCCATCATGTACCTCACAGATTAATCCAATTTTGGCCATTATGACTAAGGAACATGATGGGGTTAATTACTATTAATGTGAGACACGTGGGAGGTTCAATATTCATCACCGACATCAGAAAACTGAAGAACTCTTTTCATTATTATTATTATTGTTGTTGGTAAAAGTATCGTTTTGGTATTAAGTATCGCAATACTACACGAAATATCGGTATCGAAGTCCAAATTCTGGTATCGTGACATCCCTACAAACAACTGGTTCTGACCAATGGAAATCTATTCCATTGGTTGCTACACTTATCAAGGTTTCAATTTATCTCAGTCATTAGTGGTAAATGCTACAATCAAAAATGTAACTTTATGAGGGGCAACGCAATCAGGACTAGATTTCCACATGGCCGATCTTTTGTTCCCCAGGAGATAAGAGCTGCCAGAAATACCTGACAGCAGCTTCTACCTCTTCCTATTGAGAAACTTGCACTCAGAAGACGAAAGCCACTAAAGTGACTGGGCACCATAGTCAGGCGCCATTGGTTTCTGTCATGCAACGGATCCATCGCTTCTGGTATTCGCATTGTTCTGCTCCTATGACGGAGTAGATGCGAACACAGACTAATTAACATGGTATAATTACTAAAGAAATCCAACCTCTCGTCATCCATTTC
Organism: Rhinoderma darwinii; assembly: GCF_050947455.1. NCBI lineage: Eukaryota > Metazoa > Chordata > Amphibia > Anura > Rhinodermatidae > Rhinoderma > Rhinoderma darwinii. The sequence continues at coordinate 41,909,305 of NC_134697.1, read as the reverse complement.
CAAGCTGGATTCGCTTTCTGACAGCTGCCTGCACAGAGCTTCTCGTCTTTCCATTTCCCTCTGCAGTTTTCTTTGAAGCCTCAAATTTTCTTCCCTCATGTGGCGCTCCTCCTCCAAGTACTGGGCCATTTTCTCAGTGTCTAAGATAAAAGTAGAATAAAAGAATGAGATTTAGTAAAAAAAAAAAAAGTACAATCATATTACAAAATGCATAAACAAGACAGGGAGGTTCTGATAATTTGGCTGAAGGCGAGACAAAAACATGACATTTTGCACAGAAAGCGTTAAACCAAGTCCAAATCTAAAACCTTAATGCAGGACTAAGCAGACTGCTGATGAAATGCTCGTCCATCAGCCGATTTCACCATTTATGCTGCCCTGAAAATCATCGCTGTCGGCAATAGATCTCCCCATATAAACAGGGGATGTGCTGACAATATTATTTAAACTGTATAAGGACCGATCGTATAAACGATTGTTCTTCCCCATACAGTTTATATTGGCTCGTGTAGAGGACCTTTAAACGAGTGCCGATCATCCTGTAACGATCAGTGCTAGTTATGGGCACATATCTGCCAGTGTAAACTCAGTTTATAGTTCCTTTGGCTCATCTCTTGCACAGCGACACTCACACAGCTGTTCAGGGAAAACCTATAGAAGAGCAGAAGCGCTAAACTAGAGACGTGGCACCTTCATTCTAAGGATACGCGGTGGCCTCGACAGCGATTGAGCGTTTTAGCAATATGCCATCACTTTAGTATGGTGGGAAAACCCCTTTAATAATCCAAGGAGCCATGTTTAGTGAATGGGTTACAGAAGCTGAAACATGACTGCACACAGAACAGAGAATCCTTGTGTCCTGCACTGCCGCCTCAACAAGAAAGATAGGGTGGCAGTACCATCTGTGTTTACATCATTTTGCAAGCAAAGTATGTATGGCTCCATGGATACCCACCAATCGCCATAAATAAACCGTTGCATGCTACAGTCCCAGCCCTAAGCTTTCGTATAGGGAAATCGCAGTGACTGCCCCCACGATCCCTTTATGATAACATTGGCAATCCGTGATGAGCATAAATCTCAGTGTTTATGGAGTTAAGCTGCAGGTGTGCAGAAATGTAATGGTGATCGACAGTCACAATATCACTGGTGAGCGCGCGAGTACAAGCACAAAGGTGTGCACGTGTGTTGAAATGCAGGAATGTATAGTGTTGTGGTGTGAGGAGGTTACTTTTTTTATGTTGTACCAATGACAAGACAGGTTAGGTAATCATTATCCTATTCTCTTCATCCGCAAGAGTTTATAGACTTTTTATCTTCAAAAGAAAAATACTTGATCTAGCCCTTGGCCATATAAACTGGCTAACTCACTTCCACAGCTTTATGACATAGGACATCAGATAAAAGCGGATTTCACAATTTGATAAGCACCAAAAAGAGTAACCTTAGTCATCGCCTGGAAATACCAAGAAAACAGTCTACAAGGACAAAACCAAGAGCAAATGTCAGATTAACATCTGACTCATTCATCATGTATGCCTGATTTATCACAGCACTGAAGGATAACAGACTAGCAAACACAGAAAAAGACGACCGCACTTGTGTCCATCGCATGAAGAGTGAACGGTCAAATTAAACCTTGGTAATAATTACTTGGTCTCTCACGTAACGTGTAAAAAGAACAGTGAAGGCTAATTAAATTTAAAGAATACGTCCACTGTTTAACTCCATTTTACACTTAATATATAGCTGTAATCTACATAGAATTTCAGTAGGGCCTTATTCAGACAGGCATATTATAAACATATTTAACAGTCTGTCTCCCGGACTTTCCTCAATACTACTGAATCAAACCTGAAGCACCTTAGGTATCTATGGTGCTGCAAGTTCAGTAGAGCTGCAATGGGGTCTCGGTGTTACTACAAACTGTTAAATGTGTATAAACCCCCCCCCTTAGCTGTTCTCTCATTCTGAATTTACTACTAAATACATCTTCTCAAGGCGAAACCGACTATCCGCTTACTGAGAGATCAGGTCTCAGATGCCAAAATCGGTCTATGGAGAAGGTAGAAGAGAGGGAGCAAGAGCAGACAGAGAGGGAGGTGAAGATAGAGACACAGACACTACAGCAGCTTCTAGTAAGTGTTATTCAGCCGGGGACGTGCAGGCAGGCAGGAGAATCTGTTATCCTCCTCCTGTCCCTGTATGGCTGTAGATGACCCCAGTGGGAGGGGTAACATGAAGTTTTATTCATGTTAAGAACCCCCCCCCCCTCATATCAGAGAGCATAACGGTCACATAAGAGAGGTTGAGAGTCTCTGTAAAAAATATATAATAATAAGATAAGATGAGCAGTAGGTCCTCTAATCACCCCTTTAAAGCTAATTAGGCTATTTATTGACTCCACAATTGGAAGCTTATGGGCCAGTTCACACAGAGTTTTTTGACACAGACAACGTGCCAAAACACGGCCGAAAACGCCTCCCATTGATTTCAATGGGAGGCGGAGGCGTTTTTTTCCTATCTTCGGGCGTTTACGATTCGGACCTCCCATTAACATCAATGGGAGGCAGAAGCGTATTTCGCAGCGTTTTATGCCCGCGGCTCTCAATGGCCGCGGGTGAAAAACGCTGTGCAGGCAGAGGAAAATCTGCCTCAAAATTCCAAACTGAATTTTGAGGCAGATTTTCTGCCTGCAAAAAACTCAGTGTGAACCCAGCCCATCAGTTCTGTCATCATTATTCGTGCCCATCAATACAGAATGTGAAAACAGTATTGGTAATAAAGCAATAATGAATGAGCCATCAGTCACTGGATTAAAAGAACAAAACAATAGCGGACAATGGATAAATAACGAGGCCTAGGAAAGTCAGGTGAAATGAATCTAGATCTACTTACGCTGTAGCTGTGCAGCTCTCAGTTGCTTCTTTAGCCTTTCCACTTCATTCTTAAGGAAACGTATGTGTCTCATCATGTTCTCCGGGGAGTCTATTTCCATTGATATGTCCCGAGGTGATGGCGGAGCAGACACTGGCTGGTCTAATTTTTCCTGCAAAATTCTAAAATAAAATTTTTAAAAAAAAAAAAAAAAAGAGACAAAATACAGCTATAAGGCTTAAATCATAAGGAAAGACACAGGATTGAGAGGAAACAATTTATAGTTATTGGTTGATAGGTAAATAATCAAAAGAGTGCATCATTCTTACAGCGATAATTTAAAGCATATCTATAAATGGTGTTTTTTTCCGTTTTGCATAAAACATTAGTGCATGCGAATACATGAAACTTTGTAATGTGAATTATTCAGGGAAAGTGACACATTCACTATGTAGAAGCCTGGTGTCCCACTTTCCCTGCCTGGAGAAATTAGCAGACAAACAGAAGAGGAGGGGGATGCAGCTGCAGCTTCTCTTACTTTCAACGAAACTGCATGGTGTAAATCCACACACCTGGGATGTCTTGTTTGACCAACAGCTATTTCTCCTGTCTGCTGAAACTACATGTTTATTTCAATGCCAGACATCTGCTTATCTCCCACAGTAACAAAGGCTCGGGCATATTGAAATCCAACATGCCCAATCCCTCTTTCCCCTGACATCTGCTGTCGGGGGAAGAGGAGCAACGTGTAGAGATAGTATTGTGATTATACCTAGTCTGCAATAGACGTAGCTTTAACACCAGTTCAATCTAAGGTAGTCATCCAAGTTAATCCATCATTAGCTGCTATAAGAAAGCTTTTGCGGGAATAACCAACCTTTTCTCTGCTTCAAGTTTGTCCATCCTCTTCCAGAGACGATTAACCAGTGATTCCTGTTCTTGTTCCAGGGTGTTTTCAAGGTCAATCTTTTCACGTCTTAGCTGAGTGCGTAAAAATATTTCTGTTAGCAAACGAATATATGCAGAGCTTTTGAGAACGGGACCGAATAAGACTGAACCTTTAAGTAAGACCGTGAAAAAAACCACAAATTTGAATGCAAAAAAAAGACAAGATATATACAATTCTATTTATTGCATATTTACCTACCAAGAAAGCTGCAAAGAATAACCCGTCATATAGATTGAGAACCCCACATGATCAGAGAAGAGGTTGAGCCCATAAAAAACACTTGAGGTTTATGTACTTACAAATCTAAACTTCAGGTACAAAGTAGCTTGAGAATTTTATTATTGGAATATTGCATATACACACACACACACACACACACACACACACACACACACACACACAGACACACACGTTTTCTTGGCCTACAGCCATCTGCCCCAAACCTCCCCAATTGCACATGATCGGCTGTTTATATGCATTTACCAGGCACCTTGCAAATACAGTTCCATAAAGTATACAATTTGTGGAAAGACATCAAACTCCATCTAGTGGACAAAATTGAAATTACATTTCACATAAGAAAACTTCTGCACCAAATTTAACAAAAGCGTCATGACTTGAAGACCTGTGGACACATACAAATATATGCATTAACCCTTTTACTGCCAGAACAATTGTCATATTATGAATATAAACAACTAAAGCCTGACTTTTAAATGTAGACACCTGCCACATTTTGAAAATGCCATCCACTACCTTACACTCATGGGCACCTTCATTACATTTTGCATAAACGTGCATTATTTGTAAAAAACAAACAAACACTAAAAAACAAACTATTTTATTTTTATGGCTAAAAAGCTGACCCAAGCAGAGCCTGAAAGCCACAACTCCTAAAAAGTGCATACATGTCACTTCTACCTATGTCAACATGCACGCGAGTTCACTAACTCAATACAACTGAAAAGACAAAACACCTACATGATCCAGATGCCTGTAAACATCCAAGTCAGTCAACAAATGGTCTGATAAGGTTCCGGAGGGTGATTACATGTGCAAATGCTCATGTATATTATACAAATGTCATAGTCCTGAACAACCCCTTTAAAGAGGTTTTGCCACAAACACATGTATCCCATAGCCACAAGATAGGAGTTGTGTGACCACCAGGACCCCCAGCAATAACGGGCAACTGAAAGTTCAAAAGTGCTCCATGAGAATGGTGCGCATGCTCGACCAGCATGCCATTCATTTCTATGGAGCTGCCGGAGACAGCGGTCCCAGAAGTCCCATAGAAATAAATGGACCGCTGGCTAAGCATGCGTACCAGCGCTCCATTCTCATGGAGCACTTTGGGGGACTCTCCCAGCAGTCGGACCCACAGTGATCAGATGTGTATCCCTTATCCTGTGGATAGGGGAGACGTGTTTGTGGGGAAAACCCCTTTAACAAAAAGACCAAACCACCACCTAGTGGCTGCTGGTGTAATCTACTTGGATTTCACTCAAAGCCACCTTGTAATTTCACAATTCTATAAAGAATTCCTATATTTTGGATTGGCTTATTTAAAAGCTGTAACAGCGACATCCAGTCCTGTTCCCGTAATCTCTTTATTGTGTGTTTACAGCCGCCTCTCTTTTTTAGAAGCATCCTCTAGCCATGAGATACAATCTCCATTCCCACAAGTATCCTCTGTCAATATCCAGTCTTCGTTTTAACTGTCCCTTTAACTAGGTATACAGAAAGTCTTATTTAAACGGGTACATCAGCATTTTAAGCATATCTTACAATAATCTTTGCATGCATGTGTAACAAACTGAAGGAAAAAAAATACTGATGAGCCTGCGGTCACTGAAATCATCCATGTAAATGACAAACAGGAGTCACTAAAAACATTATCAATGCACAACCGCAATAAAACCAAATCAAAATCTAAAGTATCTGGATAATAGAAAGATTGTCAACTCAACAAAAGAAAATCTACTTTCATCTAATGCCCTGTGCGGGGTTTTTTATTGTCTTCTCACAACTCCCCGGCATTGTCCATCCACAGATTGTCGCTGGTACAGTGGGTGCGCAGACCTTAATTCCTAACAGCTGCCATAAGGTGTTATCTCAATTGTTTACTTGTAAAGGAAGGGGGTCAAATAAATATGAAAAAAAAACACAGTTTTTTATTTTTGGCTGTGTTTTTATATGTGACTTCTCTACATAAAAGATAACTTGAGATATGACTTTCCACACTAGCCCCTAGAGAAGACAGACTGATATTTTCTGTTCTCTGTAGCTCACTTGTCAGTTTTGTCATCTCATTATCATCAGAAGGTGGATAAGTTTATGGCAGCTCTGTTATATAGCTGGAAGCCCAGGTAAGGTAGGATAGTAAGAGTATGTTCACACAGATTTTTCAGGCGTATTTTGGGCGTTTATGCCCTAACAAACGGAAGCAGAACAGCTCCAAACATCTGCCCATTGATTTCAAATGGGAAATACGGCGTTCTGTTCCCACGGGGCGTTTTTTTACGCCTCGTTTTACAAAAACGCCATGTAAAAAGACGCCCGCGAAAAAGAAGTGCATGTTACTTCTTGGGACGTTTTTGGAGCAGTTCTTCACTGACTATAGAAAGACAGCTCCAAAAACCGGCCATAAAAAACGTCTGAAATTTAGGAGCTGTATTCCCTTCAAAACAGCTCCGTATTTTCAGACGTTTTTGATTGTGTGTGCACATACCCTAACACTATACACACAGGTAAAGCTCTGCATACATCTCCCCTGGTCACTCGGGAAGGGGGCTGTACTCCATCAATTCCTGGAAACTGTAAGGGTATGTGCACACGCTAGCTTGCTTTTACGTCTGAAAAGACACTGTTTTCAGGAGAAAACAGCTGCGTCGTTTCAGACGTAAATGCTCCTCCTCGCATTTTGCGAGGGGTCTCTGACGCCCGTAAGTTTGAGCTGCTCTTCATTGACTTCAATGAAAAACGGCTCAAATTACGTTTCAAAGAAGTGCCCTGCATATAATTTATATAAGTGCCCTGCACTTCTTTGACGAGGCAGTCATTTTACGCGTCGTTGTTTGACAGCTGTCAACCGACGACGCGTAAATGACAGGTCGTCAGCACAGTACGTCGGCAAACCCATTCAAATGAATGGGCAGATGTTTGCCGACGTATTGGAGCCGTATTTTTAGGCATAATCGAGGCATAATACGCCTCGTTTACGTCTGAAAATAGGTCGTGTGAACCCAGCCTGAAAGTCTATGACATTTCTCGGTCAATTGACTTCTATTCATTTCAGCTGCGAAAAAACAAACCCACCCTGCTGTACTGACTACACAGGAAATACATGCGTGTCTCCAATATGGCCGCCACAAGGTAGTTTATTTTCCATTATAAATAGCTACAACATTTAAAAAAAACAAAAAAAAAAAACACATCTTTATACTTAAAGCGAGCCTCCGGTCTCAGGACGAATATTAAAAGCGATGGGGTATGTGGAGTAATATTATCTGATACCCTCCAGTTGTGCCTCTCTGCTGTTGATCCGTTTTAGGGTCCCCACTGTATTGTCTCAGTCGCCACAGTGCTTCTCATACCGAGTCTAAGACACTACCTCTGTTCACAGAGTGGACAAAACTCCTCACGTGAGCAGCTCTGGCCAATCCGAGAACAGTGGGAGGGTCTCAAACTCCTAGTCTAAGAAGAGGGGCGGCCACATTGGAAAAGCAAAGAGGGGACCCTAAAACAGCTCCACAGCAGCTCAACGGGAGGGCATTAGATATTACTACTCCATATACATATTTAAAATGTTGTGCTGGGACGGGAGGGTCGCTTTAAATGTAATTCCTGAAACTAAAAATTAAATACAGGACTCAATCCGTTTAAGTGGTTGTATAAGGGGAAAAATAACCATGGCTGATTTCTACTAGAACACTCCTATCCATGGGCTGTGTGTGGCATTGAAGCTCAGCTCTACTCACTGGCTGGCACAGCACCAATTTATTACCTGTTCTAGTGTTAGCTGTTTGGAGATGGTGTCATTTTCCAGTTTCTTTATTTTCTTCATTAACTTGTTAACTTGAAACTCTTGTTCTTGCTCCAGGTGTTGTTCAAGTTCTGCTTTCTCATGCTGTAACTAAACATAAAAAGGGAAAGCGGAGAGAAGATTAAATACAGGCCACCGATGCAAAAGTAACAACGCCACAAGTATTCTGCAGCGTTTTCACGGTCCGTGCACGGCCCAGGAGCCCGCAAGGCAGAAAGAACGGGCATGTCTTATTACGGCCATGTTCTGCGGTCCGAGCTCATTGAAAATGTGAACGGCCCGCGATTTGCGGACGGCTCGCGGCTGTCACTCCGTGGCCGGCCGACCCGAAAACCACGGCCGTGCACATGTCTACGGTCGTGTGCATGAGGCCTTAGGAATCAATGATGCAATTGGCATAGCTAGTGAGGAAATAATTCACAGTTTCCAGGTTGCGCTCTCTACTTAACCCATTCCCGACATCCGCCGTATATATATATATATATATATATATATGGCGCACGCCGGGTGGGGGAATATGGAGCGGGCTCACGGGCTGAGCCCGCTTCATAGGGCGAGTGTGTCGGCTGTGTGTTACAGCCGACACTTCCGGGTAACGAGTGGGATCCCGTTTGAGCGCGATCCTGCTTGTTTAACCTGTTAAAATGCCAGGGTGAATAGCGATCGCAGCATTTAAGTGACTAAAAACAGGGAGAGACCCCCTGTAACGTCCCGTTCTCATTGTTTTCAGCCCTTATTTTTTATATCCTGTACTACACAAGCGCCAAAGAAAACAGCCAAATCTCACCCACACCAGCATTGATCTGATATTTTATATTACAATGAAACTATAGTGGGCAGCCAGGGGGATGCAGAGATTTGGCCTAGGGGGAGAAATACCATAAAACAACAAATGACCCATTACTCACATGATAAATCCCCTGCGGTTACAGCGCCACCACTCCTGTGGTCCCCACCAGTTTTTGCTTACTGTGCTTTGTTTACAGTGATTGGCGGCATCGTTCACGTGGGTTTTGGGCAGGTCATCACTGCAACACAGTAAACAAAGACTGGTCCACCTGAGCAGCGGCGCTGGAACGGCGGCGGATTTATCAGGTGAGTTATGGATCTTGTGATTATCTCAACAGTCTTAAAAAGGAGTGGTTTGGTTTGGACAATCCTTAAATACGAGCAACAATGATTAGTTCGGAGAGTCCTGCAGCTAGTAGTGCTCACCATAAACTTTTATTGAGGTGAAGGGAACCCAAAGCTAGTCCTCATTTTCTTACAAAGCATTAGATGGTGCCCATTCATTTCAATGGGCAGACCATGGCATGAATAGACAAGCCAGGACCTGCAGAGGGAAAGACGCTCCTATCCATACACAGTGGCTAATAGAAGGCATGTACGTAGGAGTTGTCTATACCAGACGGATAATCCCTTTAACTTAAATTTTAATGCACAAAACAAGGTACTCTTCATTACATCTTTCATAGGACTGATGCAATTGCTACAATGCTAATACAGTTTGCAGGGTGCCATCTGCTTTTTTTATTTTAAGGAATCTATTCTGAATTACGCCAGGGGTGCAATTATAGGGATAGTAATCCGCACAAAAGCAAAATGAGAGCGTACAGCTTTCATGCACTGCCAAGCGTGGCTAATCCTCCGGGGTGTCCAGTATTAGATAGCTGGATAAAAAGAACATAGATGGGCAGAAGAACAATATGCTATGGTAGGCTCTGTTCACACTAGATCTTGTTACGATCAGGCGTCTACGCCTGTATACCAATGTTTACCGATATGAACCCATAAACTCCTGTTGTGCAGGTGAAAGCCAAAAGATTGTACCTTTGGTATATGTTTGACATGTTTTTACTTAGGGTTACCACATAAAAGTCATATTCAACTATATAGGCATATGTTAGCATCTCTCTAGACGGTATACTTTTTTCTTTACTGCTGGAGCCGGTGCCCATTGTACATTGAATATGGCATGCGGTAGCCTGATGCACCCTGGGGAGCTGCCAGCTGGTGTGAGGGTCTATTCACCTGCATGAGTTTCCGTGACAGTTCATTAGTGAGGAATTCCTCTTCTTTCTCATAGTTCACTGCAAGTGTTTCCTTCTCCTTCTGCAAGGCCTGGATCTTCTTAAACAAGGTGTTGCTGATAAACTCTTCTTCTTGCTCAGCCCTCGCTTGCTGTAAGGAATAGAGATGTGTTTACATGAGTAATAAGGAAAGTAACCACTGTCAGCAATAACAGTCTTACAGCAAAATACATCCAAGAGGAGGAATTCTGAACTTTCATTGGACGTCCTTCAAAGTCCGACTTACATCACTAAACGTTCTGAACATTCATTTCTAGAAAGGCTTTGAAGTGAGAAAGCGAAGCGTTTATTCATGAACACTAACGTTCCCAAAGACATTATAAAAGGAGTCCTGCCAGAAGAAAACGTTCAGTTCCTTTACTGCACATTAAAAGCACGTATATCATTTATTTATTTTTTTAAATAGCTTTCTTCAAAGATGAAACGTTACTGGTCCAATGCTCAAACAGAGATTTGATGACATTTATATTTTTCAGTCGAGTGCAGGGTGGGCATGAAAACTTTGCGTGGATAAAAAAAATTTAAGAAAATATTCTCAAAATACTATGCCCCCACATATACGCACAAAAACCTTTCAAGGCAGGTAGGACGTAGGTATTAAGCTTAAAGAGGCTCTGTCACCACATTATAAGTGGCCTATCTCCTACATAAGGAGATCGGCGCTATAATGTAGGTGACAGTAATGCTTTTTATTTTAAAAAACTATCTATTTTTACCACTTTATGAGCGATTTTAGATTTAAATGAATGGAGAGGAGTGCATGATGCTGATTGGTCAGCGTCATACACTCCCCTGTACAACGCCCACTTGGTCTAAAGTAAAAACACGCCCACTTGGGCATCAAGCAACTCATTAGCATAAATCTAAAAACGCTAATAAAGTGGTAAAAACAGATCGTATTTTTAAATAAAAAGCATTACTGTCACCTACATTACAGCGCCGATCACATTATGTAGGGGATAGGGCACTTATAATGTGGTGACAGAGCCTCTTTAAATAGAGGTAAGAACACATCCCCCTTCAGGTCCTAAAGTCCTGTAGTAAGGCTTTGAAGACATGAATTCTGACCACCACCACTTAAACATATTAAATATTAACCACTCATGAAAAGATCTATGAATGCCTATATACAGTATGGCCCTCCAGTGTCACTGCCCAATGTCGTTGTGGGCCGCAATCAGACATTTTTGAACGGTTACTGATATGTTAACAGATGAACATAGTTGTTTTTGCACACCTACAGTCAAAATAAAACGTGGGCCCTTGAAAAATATATTCAATTGACAACCAGCAAATAATAATGCAACTGCAGCTCGTGCTTGCTCAAATTACAATGTGTTGAAGGGTAATTCCCATCATACACACAGGAGAATTTGCTCGGCTGTTGACATAACTCCCATGGAAATGAATGGGGAGGGCATCACACACACCAGGCGGCCCCCTGTTCAGGAGCTAGCTGCGAGAACTAGAGCTGGGACCCACTCCACGATAGAAATACCCTTATACGCTAAACCATTCCGAAACTATTATATTTTTAAATAAATCAAAATTTTAATTGTTTAAGTCATATAATGCTTTATGTGCTTTTCTGGAGACATGCCACCTTTCCCTTCTGCATTGTATATAGGCAGATCAACTACATTCAGCCATTCTTTGGATATCCCAAACTCTAAAAATAACCAGAAAGAGAATTACCAACCCTGATTAACATTTGGTTTAATCTAAAAAGCTGGATTAATTACATTTTAATAAAAATGTTCTTTTTTAGATACAGATGCTTTGGAACTTGTATACAGAGCAGCTAAAAACCTGTATCTGTCAGGTCAGCGGCACTGACAGATTCAGTGTCAGCGGGTCCTGCGTGATCCACCCGTTATCGATCACATCTAAGTTAGGAACTTGGACGTGATCGATAACAGATCGCTCCTGCGTGTCAGACACTGAACCCATCGGTCCCACTGACCTGATGGATTCAGGTCTCAGCACTAGATACAGCTGCTCTGTATACAGGAAACAAAGCAGCTGCATCTGAAAAAGTAAAAGTAACTTTTAATAAAATGTAAATGTAAGAAAGACCGCAGCACTCTCGTACATTTATTCTGTGAAAGCTGCCCCACTGGACCTGGGACATTTGTGCTGCGTGCACCATCCCTCGCTGGGATTCTTGGCCTTTCTCCTCTGGATGTTTATTTGGTGGTGCTGCTGACTTCCTCTTTATTTTAATAAAATGTAATTATGAAGTTGCACCAATCACAATGAGAGATATCTTTTTCAAAAGGTGTACAGAGACTTTAAGGACCAGGCCTGAAGGAGCTCTAATGGCCAGCTCATTTATTCAGTTATTGCATCTCCAGATTTCAGCAGCCACAACTTTATTTTTTTCTATTGACATGGCTATATGAGGCTTTGTTTTATGAAGGAAAAATAAAAAATGTCAGCGCAGTTTGGGTGGGTACATATAAATTACTGTGCAATTTATATAATTTTTTAAATAAATATAGAAAAAAAAAGTGATTTCGCCATTGTTTTAGGTTAACTTTTTCTTTTTTTTTTTTACACTGTTTAGGTTATACACAAAATAACCTGGTAAATAAATTCCTCTGGTTATTACGGTCGTGTGGATACCTAAAGTGCAGTGCAGGATATTGACTATAAAATTTATTTTATACTAAATTACTTCTTTATTTGTTGGCTTTTTCCATTATTGTTTTTATAAAATTATTATTATCTTTTAATTCCAAAAAAGGGATTACTATTTGACAACTTTTTTTTTCATACGTCTGTATTAGCATACTCCTGTAAGACAATACATTCTCTTCTGTGTCACTATGACACCAGCTGCTCTTAGGGCAACAATAGTGTGTACTAACAGCAACGAAGGGGAGATTCCCCTTTGATCATTTACCATGCCGATCCCAGCTGCCCCTCAGGAGGCTCCTGCTTAGAGAATGAACACTTACTGTAGAACTCATTAGCTTTTTCTACAGTGATTCCAAAAGATGTTGCTGTAGACCCGATACCTGCATTGCACGCCATCAAAAGACAGTGGTAGTCATTAAAGGGTTACAAAAGATCACCTGCTGCAGACACCACTAGAGGGAGCTTACAGCATACTGTTTATACATTAGGCTCAATAACACGGAAGTATGAAATAAGCTCCTACTCTCTAGCGTGGCTGCAGGTAGCAGGTTATCTTTCTAAAAGTGTGTCTATAAAGGGAATTGAAGCGCTTTATATAAAAAAATAAAAAAAGGGAGTGCAGACTGCAATAAAGAAATGAAATAGCACAGAATGATGGCCCAAAACAGACATGCGAATAGGTGGCAATTGATACATGTAGTTTTTTTTTGTCCAAAGCCAGGCTTGTATCCAAAAAGAAGGAGACTGATACTCTGTTTTATATTAACTCCTCAGTTTGGCTCAGAATGCTGCACCAAATCGGCATGTGTGAATTCAGCCTAAAGATAGCAAATAACCATGAAAGTTTCTAGGAAAACAGGTTTACCACAAACCCCGCTCAGCACAAGGGTGTGGAGCCGCTGTCATATCCAAATCATGAGCTCACCACATAAATCTATGGAAAGGCGTAAGGAACGTGCTGCAATAACAAGGTCTGAACGGTTTAACAAGAAAATACACCCAAACAAGGTTATATTGTGCATGTAGGAAATCGTTAACTATTCAGCGCTAAAGAGAATACAGACCTGCTTCCAATAAGACATTACTTATACGGAATCCACCCAAGGAGCCGAGAAATATACGGCACCTGAACACCACAAGAGAAGATCTGAAGAGCAGTTTGGGGAGGGCACAAATGTAAAACTCCCATTATGGAAAAAAAAAAATGATAACAGGCAGTATTTACACTAAGCATCTTTAGGTGCTTTTACACCAGCACATTTTGGCCAGTGCAACAAACGCTGAGATACAATGAGATAGGTGAATGATCGGCGCTCGTTTGCGGTCTTCACAAGGAGCTAGCACGGGAACGAGCGCCCGTTACTAGGATCTCTCGTCCCCATACATTTGCATCATGTCGGCAGCACGTCTCCCTGTTTACGATGTGCTACTGACAACGATAATATTTTGCACTTTTAAAACGATACCGTCAGTTGACTAACGAGCGCTTTCTGGTTCATCTGAGGTTTACACAGAGCAATTATCAGGAACGAGCATTCTTTAAACGCTCGTTTGCCCGATAATTGGCCAGTGAAAAAGGGCATTTTGTCTTCATACAAGAAGGGCGCTTTACCTTATCATTGAATTGCAGGGTGGGATAGATCTTGAGATATCAACTGCTGAAAGGCGCCACAAATCTGCCAGATTTGTCAGATTTCTCTTATTGCCTGCGTGTGATGTGGCTTCTGCTTGTACTCCGATTGCTCGTCCCCATACAGTTCTATCATGTCGGCAGCACATCTTTACACAGGGAGATGTGCTGTAGACAACGATAAAAGTTTATGCATTTAAAACGATGCAATCAGCCAATGAACGAGCATCCGTTCATCAGCTGATCATTGCCCTGTTAACACCAGGCAATTCAGTGAACACTCGTTTACACGATAATTGGCCAGTGTAAAAGGCCATTAACGCCACCAGATAGGGAAAGGGGTTACGAGTTTAAACATACCCATGTTGGCGGGCATACTTCTAACTTAAGAAATTGCGGTTTTAAAATCGATCACTTGTCAAATGCTAATGAGATGCCAAGTGTCTGCTGCACAGGATTGTCTGCTGCACAGGATAGTGTCCTGGCTTTTTGGTTGTAAACCCTCCCAAACCCTTTCCCCCCCCATCACAGATACGATGCAGGAGACTGTTTGAGAGGAGTTGTTGAGAAGGATTTACAGCCAAGAAGCCAGGACACTTACCCAACACATGGACGCTTGGCACCTCATCATCATATGCGTGTGATCGGTTAAAACTTAATTTTCCTAGTTTTGTTCTAAGTAGGATTGCCAACATAGTGGTGTTTTAACTAATCTACTCTTCACCTATCTAGCAGTGTTAGCGGTTTGGGGGCTTAAAAGTGGAGACAAACTCCCTTTAAAAATGTGCATTATGTAGTCGAGACAGTCAAGGGTATATGAACATGTATGTATTCCGATGTACATATTCCACTCCCATACATGAGTGGCAACCCTCTTACCGAACTCATGAAAACAGCCCCTCCATAAATCGAAGCTGGCCCAGCGATCAGTTGATTAGCACAGGTCTGTCCTCGGAAACCCCTGTTGATATGTGGTGGAGACGCATCATAACCGATGAGATCATAGACTTCATCTTTATGAAAGAGGACGAGTCAAAGAGTTGCGATCGGCTATTATAGGAAATGTTAGTTTCCGGCCATAATGATCATATTTTTCAAAACTGAAAACCAATCTTGTCGGGATCATCCTGTGTTTTGTGGTTAGGCTCATCCCATATAACAGCAATAAGTCATCTATCAAAGATCCAGTTATTACCTAAAACAAAATACCTAATCATAGTCAAGCAAAGAGAAAGCAGCACGGGTATGTTAGTAAATGTGTTTACCCTCTGCAGATGCAGAATTGCTTTGATTTAGTGAACACCTGAGATGGTGCCAGCTGGACAGCACCTACGGTATAAATCTCCAATCCATTCCCATTTAGCTGCGCCCCTGTTTACATCACATCACGGTGAAGGCTGCCAGTGCCGAGTGTCACACTCCTGGCTTGTTGGTCTGAATGACAAGTAAATGCATGTGACCTAGTTTAATTATCTGGAACAGGTTAATGTGCAAAACACAAACTGTAAACACTACAGCAATTCTCCCGGGGCAGAGTCTCACCAGACAAGCGTAGGCCAAAGTATTCTTATCAACCGGAGTGAAAGGAGGAGGAGGAGAGGCAGAAAGCTGCTCACATAGAGGAGCGGGACATGTCAGAAGCCAGTCAATACAATATAACTGTCTATATGGTCTTAGCGGCTGACAGCAAGCGCTCGTTTGTGAACTACCTTTAAAAAAAGGTCATGTATTAGAACCGGCACCTGTATATACCAATATACTCTTATTACATTGTCTGCACCTGTGTAATTATTACTCAAACAACATCTAGTCATTATAATTCCATATAATTATACCAGATGCCACATTGGAGCCTTGACAGGTTTACCAGGAATAGTTGCAGATAAAGTAAATGCTTTGGGAGAGTGAATACAAATAGTACAGAACTAGCAATGTGTTATTAACTACAGCTTCACAATATAGTTGAGAACTACAAAAAATAAAAAAAACTGGATACTATAACCCTATAGCAGCGTCCCCATATGACTAACTAGAGGTCAACCCTCATTTGTTCATAGAACCTTGCATTTAAAAGGGTGTGCCCCCTTTTTACCCCCCAGGCAACACGATGCTACACATTTATTGATGTAATCACGCCAGGACCAGACAATTACCAAGCCATACAGCACTTTTTCTGACATAGGGGGCGTTGTTTGCATGTCACACATAATGCAACTTTTTCCAAAAAATCCTAGTGCGCTACGCCAGGTACAAAATGCCAAAGCTCCGTAGCGGTGCTGTGTGTTACATACTGGCATATGCCCCAATATGTTTCTCTGCTGTGATTTTCCCACCCAATGTTCATATTAATTAGTAATTGGCAAAAGGCTTTTTTTTTTTTTTTTTCCTTTTCAGGGATTAATTTGTAACACTACAGAGCAAAAAATAAATACTAAGAGGGTACTTGAAAGAGGTATAAGAAGCCCAGCTAAGCAACCATAACACTAAAAAGTAAGGTCTGTGCCAAAAACATGCAACTAAAGTACAGTACAAATGTATGGGGTTTTACAAAACTTGCATGTAATTCTTCAGACTGAGAGTACCCTTAATAGCAAACGTCTATGCACATTAGTTTCCTGGGCATTGTGATAATCAATATCAAAATATTAAGCCATATTTAATTTGTGAGACCGCGCCTTAAATATACGGTAGCGTTTTGGCGACCACACAGCACAAAAGTAGGTGAGACAAGGTACAAAGACCTGAAGCTAGAAAAAAACGAATTCATTCCAAGAACAGTATAGCAGATAAGGAGATATCGGTTTTATGTCAAGTAAAGGAGTTTACAATTCAGCCAGAGAAAACAGCCGCTTCCAAAACATAGGTGGATTTTACAGAAAATAAAAATATAGGGGGTTTTTCTTTTTGATTGGTCTTTTTTTTAACCTATGGTCCTGGACTACTAAACATCTTCTGTCGTCCTACTTTAAAATGAGACCCATTCTAGATGAAGACTAAGGCAAGTGATGGTGATTAGGATTAAACAGGTAACCTCGATTACGAGTAATGAACAATTATGTAGGCCACGCCCCTATTTGCATGCTACGCCATTACAAATATATCCCAAGCCTGCTGTATACTACTGTATAATGCCCCACAACTGCCCCTCACAGTACAACACCCCCACATAGTAGAACGTCCTCATAACTGCACCTTCACAGTATAATGCCCTCATAGCTACCCCCCACACAGACCCAATAGTACCTAATAAAAATAATAAAATACATACTCACCTAACCCCCTGCTCCTCCAGTATGTGTGGACAGGCGCAGTGACATCACTGCCTCGCGTGTCTGTGCTAGGAAGGGACGTCATTCCGTCTGTCTGTGCCGGACTGTGAACGGCCAGCATTACGTAGGCCAATGACCTATTATCGGCCTGTCTAAACATGTCCGCGATCAGCCGACAATCAGCTCATTAGTCAGCTGATCACATCGTTTATGCAGGCTCTAACATCCTTGTTGTCGGTAGCACATTTCCCGATGTAAACAGGGGATGTGCTACCCTCAATATGCAAGCTGAGTGGGGACCGAATGATCGTATTAACGATCGTTCGTACCCATACAATTTGCACCAGGCCATGTAAAAGGGCCTTTAAACAAACGGCGATTGACTTGTTACATCGATCGGCGCGCATTATGTGCAGAACTCTGCCCGTGCAAAGACACCTTTAGGCTACATGCACACATTGCGTATTTTGCTGCGAAAAATACGCACCAAAATCGCAATACGCAGAAAATTTGCAGGAAAAACCTCACCTAGTCGTGCATTTTTTGGTGCGGTTATTACGTTTTGATGCGTTTTTCAGTGCGATTTTCCACAGCACTAAGCAGATACAATTCGCAAGCGGAAACGCAAGATAAATTTACATGATGCGGATTCTAGAAACCGCACCGCAGGCCATTTTCCGTCCTGAAAAATATTGCAGCGTGTACATGAGATTTCCTGGAATCCAAAAACATTGCGGAATTTGGTGCAGAAAATCTGCATCAAAACCGAAAGTAAACGCAGGTAAAATCTACACCTAATAAATGTGGTTTTATGCTGCAGATTGATGCATTTATTTTTTTATAAACTTGTCAAATACAATTCGCAATCGGAAACACAAGAAAAATTGACATGTAGCTTTTAGGCCGGATGCCCACGGGTCGGATACGCTGCGTAAAAGTCACGCAGCGCATACAACCTGGAACCCGCAGCACGTTCTGTCCAGAAAATCGCACCACATTGTAGTACGGTTTTTCGATCAGAATTTCCCTCCTGTGACGTCTGCCACAACCTCCTACAATGACGTTGCAGGCCAGTGACGCTGCAACATGTGATCGGCTGCAGCGGTCACATGGGATGCAACCTCACCCAGGAGGCCGGACCGCAGGAAGGTGGAGTGTTCTGGGTAAGTAGGATTTATTATCCTAAGTCACGATTTTTGCGGCGCAATCGCTGAAATCAATGGGGAAAACCCACAACAGAAGAGCAACGAAAACGCAGCATCAATTGACATTCTGCGGATTTAAATTTAGCACCGCAGGCCAATTTATTAACATTTACATTGCGGTTTTTTTCCCCGCAGCGTGGGCATGAGATTTTCTAAATCTCATCCACTTTGCTGCTACTGTAAATGCTGCAGAATTTCCACATAGAATTCCGTTGCGGAAATTCCGAAGTATTTACGCTACGTGGGAACCCGGCCTAAAAATACGCACCACAGGTAAATTTACGTGCGGAAACATTCTACAATGTGTAGATGAGATTACTTGAAACCTCAAGTAATACTGCGATCACTGAAAGGAAAATGTATAGTTGGCAGCAACTTCCACCGGTGATTTGTTTTTATTTACTAAGGGTTTAGGAAACCAGATGATCTGATCACTCCTTCTTCCAACAAAAACGGCAAACTCATTAAGAAAAAAGGGGTTTGGTCCCATCGTATTTGGGTTTTTTTTAATTCGTTTTTTTAAGGGGGGGGGATTTCTGTAATTGGAGACTCTAATCTGCACTGAGCTGTGGAAATGTAATAATCCCCCATAAAACCATGGTAAAATCTAGGCCACTTGACCCCCACTCTCTACCCCTTCATATTCCAAGGAGACGCATCATATTATACAAAATATTTAGCCTACAGGCAAGCTAAGAACTGCAGCACATCTCTACATGAGCAATAAACAGCAATATTGGGGCAGTTCAGGTTTCGTGGTCAAACAATCATGCAAAGTGTGAATTGGGCCTTAGTCCGGGTTCCCACGGGTCGGATATGCTGTGTAAAAACTGCACAGCGTATCCGACCTGTAACCTGCAGCACTTTCCGACGGAAAAACTGCACCACAATTCCGTTGCCGAAATTCTGCAGCGTTTACGCTACGTGGAAGCCCCGCCTTAGAGCGTGGACTGTACTACTACCATAGAATGAAAAGCATATTAGATGTTAGATTAGGAATATTTTAACATATCCTGCTACTCACTCCCATGACAGAAAGACTTTTACGGCCAAATAAATCTGCTCCAAACCATCTTTTCAGCTACTAGAGACGGAAAATAATTAGTCACTGCTTTACCCATTGCACCTGTATGTTGTTGGAGAATGACCAATGACTTAGTACAGAAACGCCAGAGGGAAACGGGTGACAAAACAGATCCAATAGTTTCCCTGGTCAGTTTTGCGTCGGATAGAATCAGTCGTGACGCCGGACAATGCGTGCAAGGTTTCTCTTTCTGGCTATAGGACCCTGACAGGTGCACACTTTTTCCTTCAGTTGAGTCAGGCTCGGGTAAACAAAAACTGGCCGGACAAAACGGTTATATGTGAATGCAGCCTTGTCTCCATGAGCAGATCTCAGGGACCGTAACTAGGACAAGTTTGCTTACATAGTGGAATCTGTGTTACTAGCTCGCCCGGAGTGCTACATACACAAAGATCAAGGGAGGCAGCTATCTCCAGGAACGACATGCTCAGATAATGTCCCTAGTAAAGAGCCCGGCTTGTACTTCTATGGGAGACTAATTGAGGAGTTTGGCCAATATCAGTCCTGTTTACCATGTAAGTGACAGAGGAACAAAGTACATCAGATATGTCCTCCCCTGGTGGCAGGTGCTGTGTAAGGTTTCTTATCCTCATGCTTCTAGTATACTGAACTTCAGTCTCCACCTGCTATATGGATTAATGATTAACAGCACCCTCCCTGTTCAGACTTGGCACCACGCTGCTGTAGAATCTCATAGTGAACTGCCCAGCGCCATAAGAAGAGACGGCCCAACTTAGACTGTAAATAGTGGTGACACGCAGTCTGTGATTTAGACAGTGTTTGCTTTTGAGCTCTAGGATTATGAAATGATCTCAATATATCATGTACAGATTTGTTTGATTTACTAAACGACACGAGGCAAAGTCCTATATATGGATTAGATGTTTAACAAAAACCCAGGAGGAGCCGGTTCACACCAGCGTTTGGTTTCTCCATTCTGCTTCGCCAGTGGAGAAGAGCAATTCATAATAGCGGAAACTGAATGACTGACCCCACCGGCACCCAACAGAACCCATAATTTATCCAAGAATACAAATCTGATGTCATGGAAAGACCACAGTTCCAGCTTCCATAATTTATACTTCAGAAATAGATATTTAAACTGCATGAAAAAAAATTTCACATATTGCGTAAATACTGTGGGTTTTCCGCAATGGAATTTGTTGCGGAAAATCCGCAGCATAATACAGTAGCAGCAAAGTGGATGAGAAAACAAATCTCATCCACCTGCTGCGTAAATACTGAGTGGGAAAACAACGCTCAGAAATTAACCTGCAGCAAGTCAATTGTATTTGCATAAACGCTTATTTGTTTCGGGTTTTCCCCGGTGAATTCAATGGGAAGGTAAAACCCACAACAAATAGCAGCTATTGCGTTCTTTTGCGGAGGAATCACAGCGATTGTCGTAAAAACCGCAACTCAGAAAAAAAAAAAAAATAATTCTTACCAGAAGTCTGTTTCTTCCTCCAGGCCGGCCTCCTGGGATGAATTCCCATGGAACTCTCAGCAGCGTACAGGGCGGATACGCTGAATGCTTTTACGCATCGTATCCGAACATGTGAACTCAGCCTTAGGCCTCATGCACACTTCCATAACCGTTTTAGTGGCCGTTTTTGACGGATCCGTGTGTCCGTTTTTGTTTCCGTGTGCACTCCGTTTCCGTTCCGTGTTTCCGTTTTACACGGACGTTGTGCTTCCGTTTAAAGAACGGATGTGAACTTCACTTTAACTTTTCACATGTCCCAGGAAACACCCATAGAAAGGTTAAAATAAGTTTTTGGTGCTGTTTTCTGTAGCTTTCAGAGCATAGTGAACAGTTTGAGATTACACTGCTTGGCTTACTTTGGTTTTTTGGGTGTTTTGGAGTGAAAATATGAGCCTATCTTCAGGAATGAATGTTTACTGTAGTCTGTGAACTTTTGCTCACCCAGCCGTTGCTATGGCAACAGATCCGTCAAAAACGGACGGCACACGGAAGCCTTCCGTGTGCCATCCATTTTTTCCACTGACCCATTGACTTCTATGGGCCACACGGTCACTGAATCACTGAGCAAAGTAGGACATGCTCTACTTTGCACGGAACGGAACAACGGATCAGTTTAAATAACTGAAGTGTGCATGGGGCCATTGAAATGAATGGGTTCAGGGTGCTATCACTGACAAAAACGGATAGCACCCTGAAGTAAAAAACGGAAGTGTGCATGAGGCCTTAATAGAGACAGTTATTAAAACTTAACAAGAATGTTTTAGGCGGTATTTGATTTAGTGCAATTGTCCACTGGATTCTTCCGGTATTTTTGGTGAAGTCCTATAGATAATGTTATGGGGGGACCACACCCAGAACATGCAGCTTTTGTAAAAAAACAAAAACACGCCACTGGGCAAATTTTTTTTACAAAACCACCAAGGCCTGGATAACACACAGTTTTTAATGAAGTTTTTGGCTCAATTCTTTTAAGTCAAACACAAGAGTAAACACAAAAGAAAGGAGATGCATCAGTCTTTTCTTTATACCTTTCCTTCCTTTTGGATCCACTTCTGGCTTTGGCTCAAAAAAAAAAAAAAAAAAAAAAAAAAAAACTGCCACAAAAACAGCATCAAAACGGTGTGTGATCCTGGCCTAAAAGCAAAAACAGTATGTAGTAGTTTTTATGTTACTGAGGACTACATTGTAAATGAATGTAAAGAAACGTACACCGATAGCCCCAAAAAAAGGTCATTAATGCGTTGTTGCCACATTGCAGATTTGCTGCAGATTTAGAATGTATTTTTTTTAAAGCCAAAACCAGGAACGTAACTTTTACAGAAGATATATGTGAAGAAAGGCCTTATAGGTCTCAATTCTTTTTTTGGCTTAAAAAACGACTGCAAAATCTGAGGCAAATCTGCACTGTTAACAAGGTCTAAAAAACGCCATGAGAAAAACGCAGCAAAATGTTGTGTGAAAACAACCTAAAGCACCATTCACAAAGCTGTATTTTCAGTCCATTTTCCTTCTCAGGAATGGTTTCCACTGCCAGGATCCATCAATAGAAGTGAATTGGTCGAATTGCGGTCCGCAATTACTGACGATTTTTACGGTCGTGTGCATGGGGCCTAAGACTGGGAAATGGTGCGAAGGACACCAAAGAGCTGTTCCCCATTGAAAAAAGAAATAAAGCTTCAGTGCAAGTGAGACTTCGACATCCAACGGTTGCCTTAGCATCTGGCCCGCCCTGCAGCATGTCCAGTTGTTAGTGAGACAGTTTCCTTCATATGTGGCTGTCAAGTTCTCCTTGTTTTTAAACAATTTAAAAAATTCAAAGATGTCCATAAGCTTTAAGTTGCCACTAAAATGTTGTTTTGTGATAGATATCTCGTTCTCTATCTCAAAGCTGTGTAAGCCGAGATCTACATGTATTGGATGTACCTAATCCCAGGAACCCAATTTACATAACATGGAGTATATTAAGCCTCAGCGATATTCTTCAGTGTGCTATACGTTCTTTTAACGGATAGCACACGGACCAATTCATTTCTATGGGGCCATGAACACCAGTTTGTTTTTTTGCGGATCCGTGTGTCCGTTCCGCAAGTTGTAGAAAAGGTCCTATTCCTGTCCGTTTTTGTGGATCAGTCTCGGTCATTCTATTCATTGGTTCGTTAAAACTACAGACCGCACAGCCATCTGTGTGCGGTCAGTGTTCTGCGGCCATATAAAAAGCCACGGTTGTGCGCTTGAGGCCTTGCTGCTATGGAACATTTGCCTCTACACAGGTCAACTAAAGAGATTTACAAAACAACTACTCAGTCAGATAGCGACACAAATGATAGATGTGCAACTTTCTGTACAGTTTCATTACTACTACTCCCTAAGGTGTGAGGACGAGCAGTTTGCAGACGACAGCAGATTACCATTGTGTGTAGGGGGACATTTTATAAGAGGAATTTTGAGCAGTGCAGTAAAATTCCTATAATCTGGCATTTACAAGACTTTACAGAATAATCCAATATTCTGGACTATGATGCATAAAATCTATATAAAACTTCCTTAGAAAACTCCAGGAAGGTGAACATCAAAGCAATAGTAGCAGATTTAGTTATTTTGTATTTTTGTGACGGGGGGACGGGACTCTCAGAATAAGTGATCTCCGCTCAGTCTTCTGGTTTTGAGAAGTATCAGATTTACTTATGTTTTCAGCACAGAACTACAACTCAAAACTATATCAAAACGTCCATTTCTGGTCTGGTCACAGCAGATTACAGGCCAGAGACTGACCTCTAGTTAGGCCGTTCACATAACGTTTGTGATATAACGTTGCCGGGAAAGCTTCTGACGTACACACTAAATGTGTCCTTAGGGCTTCATTAGTCTGATAGAAGCCAAAGGAGTGGCAGATATACATTGGAAAAATATATATATTTTAAAAAGGTATAGTAGTAGACTACGCTATTCCACAAACGGGATCCCATAAAAAAAAAATATATACGTTAAACAGACACCATTAGAGTTTATGGGTGACTGATGCCCTACAGAAGTTCCGTCACCTACGGAATAGGTCATGAGAGTTCATGATGTGTAACTTTAACAAATATAATAGCAGCCTATGGGTGACGGCTGCCACTGCTGGGTATTGGTGAAAGCCTACGTTAAACACATACGTCGGGAGCTTTTCCCAGCATATACATTAAACGTAGGCAAAAGACGAACATGATGCGAATGGGGCCTCACGTCATTAAAATGTACATTGCCAGTTTGGACCGACCACCAGTCAGTTTTACCATTCAAAAAACCTGGGTGAGAATCTCCTGTGAGAGGTGGAAATGCAGCTACAGAATAAGAAACCTGACCAAAAAAACCAAACTATACAAGGTGGGTGATTTTTTTCACAAATTACATTACACTTCAAATACACCAGTAAAACGTGGCGCCTACCTTACCCGACTTTCAAATAACAGTCAAAATATAAGCAGCAATCAATATTAGCTACTTGTATGTAATATATGAAACAGTAGAAAGAGTGCAAAAAGAGGCCATACAGGTTCTGCCTTTCCCTGGAGCGCATCAGGCTGGTTAATAAGATCTTGCAGAAAGATAATAAACTGTGCCAACTACATGAAACTCACGCATTCACATTCTGAACAGCTACAAGAATACCACTCACAATTAATGGCTAATCAGGTGCCATAACAATAGCGCTGCCCGCCCTGATGCCACGCTAACTATGAGGAAATCTGATTAAAGTCCAATCTTGTGATAGGACGAAGGTGTTGTCTGGAGCAATTCTAAGGGTACGTTCACACGCTATAGTACAGACGGCTGTAAAATACAGAGCTGTTTTCAAGGGAAAACAGACTCTGATTTTCCACCGTTTTTAAAGCAAACGTTTTTTTATGCTTTCTTTCTATTGAAACAATGAAAGACTACTCCAAAACGGCTCAAGAAGTGACATGCACTTCTTTTTACGGGGCATATTTTTATGCGCCGCTTTTTCAAACGGCCACGTAAAAATACACCCCGTCTGAACGATACGCAGACTTTCCCATTGAAATCAATGGGCAGATGTTTGGAGGCATTCAGCTTCCGTATTTTCAGGAGGTTTTTTTTAGGTGTTTACGCCACGAAAAATGGCTGAAAACACGGCGCAAGAACATACATATATATACATATACACACACACATATATACACACACTAAGGGTCCCGTTGAACGGGACCTCAACGCAGATGTGAACAGAGCAGTGTGTGTGTGTGTGTGTGTGTGTGTGTATACACACACACACACACACACACACACAAGCAGCTTGAGGAGGAAAACAAAACACAGCACTCACCATATTCCAATTGATCTTGGTGCTTTTGATTCAGTTTGAGGCGGACACAACACGGGAGACACAAGTAAGACAGCATTGATTTCAACGGTGACGGATCCGATGCAAATGGTTTCCGTTTGTCTCCGTAGTGCAAGGGCTTCGTCGTTTTGGCAGAAGCAATACCGTACGTTCCGTTTGTTTCAGTCAGGGTTCCTTTCTAATAGAAAGCTCCGATGGAACACCAGAATGGAGCCCTGACGCAGATGTGAACGAAGCCTAAAACATCTACATCATGAACTCTCAGGATTCTGTTTATGTTGTAAGTGTAAAACGGATATTGTATATGTTCGAATGCCTAACAGTAGCATCTGTCCCCCATAGACTAATATAGTATCCGTTAAAAGGGATCCGGTCAGCAGTTTTGAGGCATTGTAAACATACCTTTCTGCAACCGACATTTTATTCTCCCGGCGGTTGCAATGGTCAATCAAGTAACCGCTAGAGGTGCAGGGTGGGACTTGCAGCGTGCAGGGCGGGACTTGCAGCGTGCAGGGCGGGAGCACTTGCACATCAAGCCCCGCCTTAGTGGCACTTGCGACCATTGCAACGGGGGAATTAAACAAAATTTTCTCAATCGTGCAACTTGCATGACCAAGACAAAATGTCCCTCCGCTTTATCAGCAGTTTTGAGGCCTACAGACAGAGGAGGACTTATGGACACTCTTGGCTTCTTTTTGGGCTAATGGAACCCTATGGGCATGTTTATCGCGTATATTTGGGAGCTTTCACGACATACACGCTATGCACATGGCAAAAACCTAATGAGAAGGGTTTTATATCAATTGGAGAGTGGAGCAAATTTCGCTTGCATTAGTACTTTTCCACCAGCTTTCCGTTACATCTGGAGATTTTCCCAGCAGTACGTCAAAGCAGAAGACAAAAACGAAGTGTAAGGGGGCCTAAGGTCTGTTCACATATGAGTTGGAGGCTTTATTAACGGCTTCCATCGCAGAACTGGCCGAAAATACCGTAAACAATAGGGCAGCATGCTGTGCTATTGTTTCCGGTAAAACCACCGACACCCCAACATACCCCATTAAAGTCAATGGGTTCCGTCGGGCGCCGGTTGCGTCTGACGTTCAATGGAACTGGCGCTTCCGGTATTTTCTTTGTTCTTTTCGTTAGAGGAGCAGGGCAATGGAAACCCAAATGCAAATGTGAACCAGGCCTCAATGGGAGGTAAAAAAAAACACCACCACAAATCATAACTGGTCAAATGGATAACTAATCCGTCATATACGCCATGGACCCTGCAAAAACGGAAACCATGACAGCAGTGTGAATAGGAGCCTAAAGATAGAAACACATGCAGTTTTTGTGGCACACACTCCTGTGTGTGTACAAAAACTGAGTGTGTGCTTTATGCCTAAGGGCTGATTCACATTTCTGGGGTTCAATTTAGAGACGCATGTTCCATTTTTGTACAGTTGACATGTGCATATTAGTTCTGTGTTTTACACAGCTGTATTTCAGCAACATTACAATAAAAGCATAAAAATAGTTCATCCTTTAACAGAAAATGAAACATATGGATAAAAAAAAAAAAACAAAAAGGACATCTTACAACAAAATAGGGAACAAAAACACATTCCATCCAGAACGAAATACAAAAAGTGTAAAAAAAATTTTGGGGGGAATTTGTATTGTAATACAAATAGAATGTGTAAAGGACCCTAAGGGGGAGTTCACATGGAGGTATTTGACAAGTTTTGCGACAAAAAAAATGGCCGAAAATGCCTCCCATTGATATCAATGGGAGGGAGAAGCAGAGGCGTTTTTTTTCCGCGAGCGGAAAAACCGTTTCACGAGAAAATGAAGGGACACGCCCTATCTTTGGGCTTACGCCTCTGACCTCCCATTGACATCAATGGGAGCCAGAGAAAGCGTATTTTGCTGCATTTTATGCCCGCGGTTTCAATGGCCGCAGGTGAAAAACGCAGTGAAAATTGGCGTGCAGGCAGAGGAAAATCTGCCTCAAAATTCCAAACGGAATTTTAAGGCAGATTTTCCTCCTGCAAAAAACTCAGTGTGAACCAAGCTTAAGGGCTTATTCACACGAACGGGTGTGAACTCGGCCATGAAAAACAGACTTGAGTCTATCGAGGGATCTGTGAAAACAGGCAAAAATAGGACACTTCCTATTTTTTCATAGGCCGTTCACATGGTCCGTTATGAGAAATACATTTATTTTAATGCAACCGTGTGACGGACGTTAAAAAAAAAAAAAAAGAAAATAATCCTTAATGGAAGCACATCTGCAGTTCTCATGCAGTTTTTGGAGGCCAAAGCCAGAAATGGATACAAAGAGAAGGAAAAGCATAGCGGAAAGACTGACTTCTCGCCTCTCTTGTATCCACTCCTGGCTTTGGCTCAAGAAACTGCATCAAAACTGAATGTTTTGCAGAAATAGTTACTCCTCCAAAATCTGCTCACGTCTCCTCATGACACACACCGTATACTACCAGAACAGATTAAGTATGTAATGTAATAAACCCTTTTGGGTGGAGATAGTCTGTAAGGAAAAAAAAAAAAAAAGTGATATCCACTGAGTCATTGCGTCTTTTAGCTACACTAGGCTGATCGGTAGGAATGATTCATGAATTAAATGCAGATCTCAATAATGCAGAGCCCTGCAGCTCGGCTGCTAAACCACGCGTTTTACACTACTTAGTGTAATGAAAACATAGCCGGACGACCAGTATATTATACAGAGTACAGATGAAAGGGGTTGTCGAATCGGCAACTATCACCTATCAGCAGGATGGGTGATAAATCTCTGATCGCTGGGGGCCCACTGAATCGCAAAGAACGGGGACCCTGAACCCCCAGATCCTCCTCTTCTTAACAGGTGTGGTGGCTTGCACCATTTTGAATAAACTAAAGATGTTTTCTGACCTAACAATCCCGCTTAAAAATGTAAAGAAAATAAACGTCAATATACTTACCTTTAAAAGTGGTCATTGCTCCCATGAGGCTGCTTACCTGGGTCACCCACCACCACAGTAGAATAACATATCATCCAGCACCATGTAAAGTCACCTGACTGTAACAGCCAACCACTGGCCATTGTAATGACATCCCTAAGGACGACGACCACCACAACTAGGCCTTTTGGCAATTGATATGGAGAGAACATAGGAAAGGTGGTGGTGTATGTCTGTATGTGAGAAGTGATATGAAGGCGAGTGTGAAAGAGACAATAGTGGGTGAAGACTGTGAGGAGGTTGAAACCTTGTGGGTGGAACTAGAAAAAGAGGTAAACACTGAAAAAATTACTTTTGGTGTAATCTATAGACCCCCCAATATAACTGAGGAGATGGAAGGTCAGCTATATAAACAGATGGAGCGGGCTGCACAGGCGGGTACTGTAGTGATAATGGGAGATTTTAATTTCCGGGATATTAATTGGTGTCATGGTTCGGCTTCAACTGCAAAGGGGAGACATTTCCTCAACCTGTTGCAGGAAAATTTTATGGGCCAGTTTGTGGAAAACCCGACTAGAGGTGAAGCTCTGTTGGATCTGGTCATTTCTAATAATGCAGATCTTGTTGGGAATGTCATTGTTCGTGAAAACCTCGGTAACAGTGATCATAATATAGTTACATTTTACCTATACTGTAAAAAACAAACGCAGGCTGGGAGGGCAAAAACATTTAATTTTAAGAAAGCCAATTTCCCCAGGATGAGGGCTGCAATTCAGGATATAGACTGGGAAGAACTAATGTCAAATAATGGAACAAATGATAAATGGGAGATTTTCAAATCTACTTTGAGTTATTATAGTGCAAAATTTATTCCTACAGGTAATAAGTATAAACGACTCAAATTAAACCCCACATGGCTTACACCTTCTGTGAAAGGGGCAATACATGACAAAAAAAGGGCATTTAAAAAATACAAATCTGAGGGTACAGCTGTAGCCTTTGTAAAATATAAAGAGCTTAATAAAATCTGTAAAAATGTAATAAAATTAGCAAAAATACAAAATGAAAGGCAGGTGGCCAAGGATAGTAAAACAAATCCTAAAAAATTCTTCAAGCATATAAATGCAAAAAAGCCAAGGTCTGAACATGTAGGACCCCTAGATAATGGTAATGGGGAGTTGATCACAGGGGATCAAGAGAAGGCAGAGTTACTAAATGGGTTCTTTAGCTCTGTATATACAACAGAAGAAAGAGCAGCTGATGTAGCCGGTGCCAGTGCTGTTAATCTATCAGTTGATATACTGAATTGGATGAATGTAGAGATGGTCCAAGCTAAATTAAATAAAATAAATGTGCACAAGGCTCCGGGACCAGATGGGTTACACCCTAGAATTCTTAAAGAGCTTAGTTCAGTTATTTCTGTCCCCCTTTTCATAATATTCAGAGAATCTCTAGTGACTGGTATAGTGCCAAGGGACTGGCGCAGGGCAAATGTGGTGCCTATTTTCAAAAAGGGCTCTAGGTCTTCCCCGGGTAATTATAGACCAGTAAGCTTAACATCCATCGTGGGGAAAATGTTTGAGGGGCTATTGAGGGACTATATACAGGATTATGTGACAATAAATTGCATTATAAGTGACAGCCAGCACGGTTTTACTAAGGACAGAAGTTGTCAAACTAACCTAATCTGTTTTTATGAAGAGGTGAGCAGAAGTCTAGACAGAGGGGCCGCTGTGGATTTAGTGTTTTTAGACTTTGCAAAGGCATTTGACACTGTCCCCCATAGACGCCTAATGGGTAAATTAAGGACTATAGGTTTAGAAAATATAGTTTGTAATTGGATTGAGAATTGGCTCAAGGACCGTATCCAGAGGGTTGTGGTCAATGATTCCTTCTCTGAATGGTCCCCGGTAATAAGTGGTGTACCCCAGGGTTCAGTGCTGGGACCACTATTATTCAACTTATTTATTAATGATATAGAGGAAGGGATTAATAGCACTATTTCTATTTTTGCAGATGACACCAAGCTATGTAATATAATTCAGACTATGGAAGATGTTCATGAATTACAGGCAGATTTAAACAAACTAAGTGTTTGGGCGTCCACTTGGCAAATGAAGTTTAATGTAGATAAATGTAAAGTTATGCATCTTGGTACCAACAACCTGCATGCATCATATGTCCTAGGGGGCGCTACACTGGCGGATTCACTTGTTGAGAAGGATCTGGGTGTACTTGTAAATCATAAACTCAATAACAGCATGCAGTGTCAATCAGCTGCTTCAAAGGCCAGCAGGATATTGTCGTGTATTAAAAGAGGCATGGACTCGCGGGACAGGGATGTAATAATGCCACTTTACAAAGCATTAGTGAGGCCTCATCTAGAATATGCAGTTCAGTTCTGGGCTCCAGTTCATAGAAAGGATGCCCTGGAGTTGGAAAAAATACAAAGAAGAGCAACGAAGCTAATAAGGGGCATGGAGAATTTAAGTTATGAGGAAAGATTGAAAGAATTAAACCTATTTAGCCTTGAAAAAAGAAGACTAAGGGGGGACATGATTAACTTATATAAATATATTAATGGCACATACAAAAAATATGGTGAAATCCTGTTCCTTGTAAAACCCCCTCAAAAAACAAGGGGGCACTCCCTCCGTCTGGAGAAAAAAAGGTTCAAGCTGCAGAGGCGACAAGGCTTCTTTACAGTGAGAACTGTGAATTTATGGAATAGCCTACCGCAGGAGCTGGTCATGGCAGGGACAGGAGATGGCTTTAAAAAAGGGTTAGATAATTTCCTAGAACAAAAAAGTATAAGCTCCTATGTGTAGAAATTTTTCCTTCCCTTTTCCCTTCCCTTGGTTGAACTTGATGGACATGTGTCTTTTTTCAGCCGTACTAACTATGTAACTATGTAACTATGTAACTATGTAACAACATGAAGCCTTGTAGGGGTAGAGGAACGGTGCAGATTATTAAGGGTAAGTTCATTCTTTACTATATATTACACACTCTAAGCTCGGAGTTGTACGAATCCGTAATACAACACCCACATCTATGAGCCCATTGTGTCATTTCATATGGAGGTTTTCCATTTGGTGTGCAACATTTAAAAAAAAAAAAAGTCACAAGGTAATGACACTATGCCACAACACGTTATCCTGAAAACATTATACATAAATCTACCGGTTTGATAAAGGGGATCTACTAAAGATATTTTTACACTGGATATGGCTGCGGTCACATCAGCGTTGCCCTTCTGTTGAGGGGTTTCGTCTGAGGTTTCCGTCAGGTTAACCCCTCAACGGAAAGGCAAACGGAAACCACAGCTTGTGTTTCACTCACCATTGATCGCAATGGTGACGGAAACGTTGCTAAAGGTTTCCATTTGTCACCGCAGTGACAGGGTTCTGTTGTTTTGACGGAATCAAAAGCGCAGTCGACTAAGATCAATGGGGAGGGCAACGGAAACTAAGGTTTCAGTTTGCCTTTTCGTTGAGGGGTTAACCCGACCGAAAACTCAGACGGAACCCCTCAACGGACGGGCAGCGCTGATGTGAACAGGGTCTATTTCAGTGTGAACAACATCAAGTGGCACTGACACTCTGCTGGGACTAAGTCCAGTTCTCCAGTGCAGGCCGGACTCTTTAATACTAGTTTTTTTTTTATCCCAATAGCCTGGAAACAACTTGTAACACCAAGACCATAGGGTCTCCTGCACACTCAACAGATTTGCAGGAATTTCTGGGACCAAAAATCTGTTCTATTCACCTGAATGGGGTTGTTTCTGCGGTGTATGAATTTCTGCAACAACATCTACAGCTTGTGCAGGGGGCTTTAGGTTTCGAATAGATCAGACCAGATCCCTGCAGGACTGGCTTCTGAAAATCACAGTGATCAGTCATGATCGGTCCGGTTGACCCTACATTTCTGCTGTAGCTGGGAAAATGTAACATTTCATACCAGGACGATTATTGGGCAGAGAAGCGTTCATAGAACGCTCGTTGCCGATAATTGCCCTGGTCGTATCATTTTTAAAAAGTTAAATATTATATTTGTCGGCAGCACATCTCCCTGTGTAAACAGGAAGACGCGCTGCCGACATAATAATGTATGGGGACGAACGATCAGAGTAAGGACCGCTCATCCCCATCCATAGCTCCATGTGACAGGAACAAAACGAGCGCCGATCAACGATGCCTCGATCGGCGCTCGCTGCACCGGCTGCTTGTCGGCCAGTATAAAAGGGCCTTAAGGCCTACGTTCTCATCCTGCGGTACATGTATCCCAGGGGTACACAGTACAGTAGTAGAGAAGCACTTTCACGTTCCTGATGCTGCTTCAGTGTACGATCAAACCTTTGGGGTACTTTGACATCATTTGATTAGGGGGTACTTGGCTTAGAAAGAGAATACTTACACGTTATCAATTGGAAAGGTGACAGGAAGAGTTGCCAGAGTACTCAGTGTACAGCCCTCTGGACAATACACACAAATATATAAGATGTTATAAATACATTCCTGCACAAGGTA
This sequence comes from Rhinoderma darwinii, assembly GCF_050947455.1. NCBI lineage: Eukaryota > Metazoa > Chordata > Amphibia > Anura > Rhinodermatidae > Rhinoderma > Rhinoderma darwinii. Next base: position 41,876,211 of record NC_134697.1, on the reverse strand, counting down.
TTATAATGGAAATGACTCTATAGGCTGGAGCAGCAGTCCAGAGAATGACATGTGACCTAGATCTGTGATGGAACTACGAGTCAGCATTCCATCCAGGAGCATGCTGGGATTTGTAGTGTACCCCCTGCTGCTTCCAGTAAGGGCAGGTGCTCAGGTGACGCCCTGGGCTGTGCTACTCACAATAGTGACGCTGGCTTTCCGCAGGTCTCGGTTCTCCTCCAGCAGCGCCTTGCACTTCAGCTTGTAGGTCTCCAGCTCGATTTTGAGCACTTTGTTCTCCTGCTGCAGGGAGGCCAGGCGGTTTGTCAGCTCCTCAAGGCGGAATGAAGAGATGACGATGCCCGACTTTCCAGAGGAAGAGGCGGAGGAGGACGTCTGCATAGCGGTCGAGCTGTTGCCCGCTCCGTCCGTGTCGCTCTCGCTGGCGCTGTCCGCCATCACCGCGGCTTATGACTATGAGGGGGGATGACACAGGACAGTCGGCGGCAGCAACGGCGGCTAGACACACTCGCCCACTGTGTAAGCACACACTGCACTGCGCACACTCTCCCAGACAAGAGAGAGTCGTGCCAAGAGGGAGCTACCGCTCACTCACAAACTAAGCCACTTAACCACAGCGACACCTTCAGGCCATAATGTGAACGACCATCAGACCTAGTTCTCCAAACTTCACCATATATATTACTATCTAAACAGCTTCTTGTGACACAAAGCAGCACTTCATATTGCACATGCAAGGGCCCCGAAAGCCCAAAAATGTCATCAGGAATATTACAACTTATAGGCGGAGATGTATCAAAACTGGTGTAAGGCAAAAGTGGAGCAGTAGCCCATAGTAACCAACCAGATGGCTGCTCTCATTTTTCAAAGACGCTTTTGAAAATAAAAGCAGCAAACTGATTGGTTGCTATGGGCAACTGTTTCATTTTGGCTTTGCACTAGTTTTGAGAAATATCCACCATAGTGTTTTTGCATGATTATAACTATTATTATTTTATTTATTATCCTCATAGCTCTGGGATATGCATATAGTATTTCCTGGGACTCTGAGCCTCACTATGCTTTGTTTTCCTAAGGTTCCCAACAAATATGTATGAGACAAATGCACTTTTGATATGATGACTTGCATATGCTGAAAGCTTTTAACCCCTTCCCGTCGTAAACAACTTTCAGATTTAAATTTTCGTTTTTTCCTCCCCACCTTCAAAAAGCCATAACTCCTTTATTTTTCCGTCGATATAGTTCTATGAGGGCTTGATTTTTGCGGGACGAGTAGTAGTTTTTCATAGCACCATTTATTGTACCATATAATGTACTAGGAAACGGGAAAAAAAATATTTGTGGGGTGAAAATGAAAAAAACAGCGATTTCTCCATTGTTTTTTGCGCGTTATTTTTGCGGAATTCACTGTGCAATTAAAACAACAAGTTAACTTTATTTTGCGGGTCAATACGATTACGGCGATACCAAATATATTTAGTTTTTTCTATATATTACTACTTTTACAAGTAAAAACCTAAGTGTAAAAAAGAAAATTTATTTTGTGTCGCCAAATTCCGAGAGCCATACGTTTTTTATTTTTCCATCAATTAAGTGGTATGAAGGCTCATTGTTTGCCGGATAAGCTGTGGTTTTTAATAATACCATTTTGGTGTACATGCAACGTTTTGATCACTTTTTATTTAATTTTTTGTAGGAGATGAGGTGACCAAAAAATAGTGATCCTGGCGTTTACATTTTTTTTTTTACGGCGTTCACTGTGCGGGTTAAATCATTATATATTGTAATAGTTCAGACTTTTATGGACACGGCAATACCAATTACGTTTATTTTATGTTTTTACTATGCTCTAGGGGGAAAATGGGAAAAGGTGTTTTTTTTTAACTTTTCATTTTTAATGTTTTCTTACATAAAAAAACAACTTTATTTTACTCATTTTTACTTCTTTTATTAGTCCCCCCAGGGGACTTCAACCAGCAATCGTTAGATCGCTTGCACTATAAACTGCAATACTAACGTATTGCAGTATATCGTGATCATGACAGGCCTCATTAGGCCCCCAGGCAGCCATAGCAACCCGCGATTGCGTTAGAGGGGGTCGCCCCCTTCTTTCCAACGATTTAAATGCTGCGGTCGGTATTGACCGCAGCATTTAACGAGTTAAACGAGCGGGATCGCTACTCTGAAGTGTCGGCTGTAACAAACAGCCGACATCAGCATCGTATGGAGCGGGTTCACTCTGTGAGCCCGTTGCATACTTCCCCTACCCGACTTTGGCATATGGATACGTCAAATGCCGGGAAGGGGTTAAAGTTGGTATGTCCCTTTGTGCACAAAATTAGGCCTCGTTTACACGAGCGTGATATACGTTCGTGCGACATGCGTGCTTTTCACGCGTGTCGTACGCACCTATATTAGTCTATGGGGGCATGCAGACAGTCCATGAGTTTTGCTCAGCGTGAGTCCGCTGAAAAAAACTCACGACATGTCCTATCTTTGTGCGCTGTTTGCGCATCACGCACCCATTGAAGTCAATGGGTGCGTGAAAACCACGCTCACCACACGGAAGCACTTCCGTGTGAACTGCGTGATTCGCGCAACAGCTGTCAAACTCCGAATGTAAACAGAAAAGCACCACGTGCTTTTCTGTTTACAAACATCCAAACAGTGGCATAATGATGGCGGCTGCGCGAAAAGCACGCAGCCGCGCATTATACTCTGATGACACACTGAGCTGTTAAGTGCCTTTTGCGCACGCAAAACGCTGCATTTTTTGCGTGCACGAAACGCACATGCTCGTGTAAATGAGGCCTTAGAAGACGGTATCGTGGTGTTATAATCTATGATCAAATGCGTCTTTCTTGAGTGATGTGAAGAGAAGCCAATGGGAGCCGAGAGGGATCAGCACTCCAAATAGTGCCTCTGCCCCTGTGTTCTAGCTAACAGTGGGGGTCTCAGTGCCTAACATCTTTGGACAGCCACTAAAAAATGAAGGCCTGACTGCAGTATAGACCGCCCCCCCCCCCACGCACGGTTCATACAAGAGCCCTGGAAGCTGATAGGTGGGCTCTCATTATAAGGCCAGATTCAGACGAACTTGAGCGTTTTGCGCGCGCAAAAAATGCTGCGTTTTACGCGCGTGTCAGCAGCGTGTCGCATGCGTATTTGGCGCGTTTGTGCGTTGAATACGCGCGTACGACATGCGTTTTTCCCGCGCATGTAAAAAACGGAAGGAGGTGTTAGCTTTTCGCCAGCCTACTAAAAGCCCAACAACGCAACACCCCTGCTTGCTGTGCGCACCTGTGATGCAGCATTTTTGACCTTTGTGCGACAGAGTGTTTCTTCCAACCCCTATTTGTGGTTATTTTGCATGCTCAACTGCATTGATGCCTTCTAGCTCCCTGGCCCGTGTTCTGCTAGCATGGATGGTTTCCCGGAGATTTGGGGAACGCCGTACTATGCTACTGCCACACCGGCGTAGAAGAGGTAGGATTTGGGTTCATCCAATTGTGGCCCAACGCACCTGAAAAGGCCATTTTCATACCCTGTATGCTGACCTCCGTCGTCACCTTGAGAAATTTCGCTCCTTTTGCCACCTGTCTGTCGGCGCCTTTGATATGCTGCTTGATCTGGTTTGGCCCGGAATAACCTACCAGGACACAAACATGCGGCGCTGCATTTCCCCTGAGGAGCAGCTCCTTGTCACCTTGCGTTTTGTGATGTTTGTTAATCCAGGGTACACAGTGGTTTCTGTGCTTCATGTCCTACCTAACATGTCGGCTTTGTTTGTGTTTCTGATTTCATGTAGATTTTTGGCCACAGGCAATAGCTACCATTCGCTTCACTTCGAATTCCTTCTTGGGGTGTCCACAATTTCCGGCATTGTCACATCAACTTGTTACAGACACGCAATTTCCACACTGTATTGGTGCACTCGATGGGAAGCACATTCGTGTCAAGAAACCCCCCCACTCTGGCTCGAGATACTTCAACTACAAGCAGTTTTTTTCCATACTCTTGCTGGCCTTGGCGGACAGTAATTTATTCTTTACCATCGTAGACATCGGGTCGTATGGAAGCTCTGCTGATGCACGCATATTTCACTCGTCCAGAATGGCTCAGCGCCTAATGTTAAACCAACTTGATGTTCCCAAACCTAACATCCTCCCTAGCACCAGCGGACCACCAATCCCATATGTTATGGTTGCAGATGAGGGTTTTGCCCTCACAAGACAAGTAATGCGTCCATTTGCGAGGAGGGGCTTGGATGACCGTAGGCGCATGCTCAATAACCGGCTAAGCAGAGCACGAAGATGTGTGGAATGCGCCTTTGGCAACATGTCAAACAAGTGGAGGGTCTTTATGACATCAATGCAAATGTCACCGACCAATGTGACACGTGTGATCAAAGCGTGTGTTCTGCATAACTTTACCCGCATCCATGATGCCAGTTATGATGGGGAATATCTGTTAGCAACTGCACCCACCACCAACATTGTGCAGTCAGTTCGCGCAGGGCGCCCACCAACATCTGGGCTCCGAGTGCGTCAGCAATTTGCCGATTATTTTGCCAGCCCGGCAGGAGCTGTACCCTGGCAGCACGTTGGCATTTAAAGTGTTGCTAAGTTATCATTATTGGAGAGAAAGGTCGTTTCTCCCTCTAGTCCTTTTTTGTTTTGGGGGGGGGGGGGAGTTGAGTTAGGGCCTCGCAATACTTGAGGACCCTTGACGTGGCTTGCGAGCTGAAATCTGTAGGGGTTTGTATTTCCGAGTTATGGGCGCACCAAGTCATTGGCACAACATACCCTTGATTACCCCACTGTTTTCCTGTCCTATGTCAGTGGCCCTTTCTGCCCGAGGTAAGCTAGTTGTGGGCAACAAAATACCACCTTAGTACCTGGAATTACAAACCCCTACCGATAAAGTAATACCTCAACGATGGCGGAGATAAATGTGGTACCCTGCAAACCTGGTAAAAGACATGTGACCTCATAGCGTGAGAAGCAACATGCATTTGGGAGATATGTAAAAGAAGGATTGTCCACACGGATTGAAACAAATAACTTTCTAGTTTATGTTATTGTCACATAACCAGCAAAAAAACAAACAACATAGTTGTATAAAACACCCAATCAGATTTTTGCACCAACATGATGCTATAAACATAAAAATAAGTAAGTAACACAACCCTGTGAAGGGTTTCCCCTATTTTAGAACATAAAGGGCCTTGACCACGCACACCTACAAATCCTGGTAGGAATGCGGCGGCGAGGTGTAGGCGGACATATCAGCACCACTATGCTGTCCACGGCCCTGATGAGGATGGTCCTGAACAGCATAGTGGTGAGGAAACTGGGGCTGGTAGCCGTGAGGCTGGATGGGAAGTGGATAGGTTTGGGCAGGTCGGGAGTAGGGACCTAAATGCCGGTCAGGGCCAGCCATCGGACCAGGGGAGAAGTGCCTAGGCCCTGGACGATATTGCAGCATATGCGCGATGGGTGGAGCAGGTTGTGAGGGGCCCGCGAAATGGAACCCCGCCGAGGGCACTGGGATAGTACGCCACTGCTCAATTGCAGTGAAGCACCGCCCTGGACTATGCGGGGGTGTAGCACTGTCGATCAGCGACGGTATGCTGGATTGGAGGCGCCCCAGCCTATGCTCTGGTACCCGCCGCATTAATGGGGCCATGCTGCGACAAAAAAAAATCACAATTGTCCTCATCTGCGGCGCAGGTAGTCCAGGACACGAGAGTCCACATGTGCATCTGCGGGCGGGTTTAGTGGCCGTCGGGGTGCTGCAGGTGCCACTTCCTCTGGTGGGCCTGCTTCTGGCGCCGAGGCTACTGGGTCCGGCTCCTCTGCTGTGGCTTCGGACGCCTGAGACGACTCGGTCCGTGCCTCCTCTTGAGAGTCGTCCAGATTGTCGCTCGTTCTACAATAATAGAAACGATTGTTGAGTTACACATTTTACAGTTTGAAAACACTGCCTCTTTGACGTATATGACATTTCAGAGAGGTCACTTTTTCACAAAGGTGAAAGGACGATTACTTACTGTGGCATGTCCATGATGTCTTTCAAGAACAGCAGCTGGTAATAATAAATATACCGGCGCTTCCTGGTGCCACCATCTCCGCTGCGCCCCCTCTGGACCCATATTCCCTGCGGAACTGGTCGCGTGTGCTTCGCCACCGTCTCTTGACATCATCCACTGTTGAATGAACAGAACAAAAAATGAACACACATGATGTTACTGCACACACAGGCACTGCGTAAGAAACGAGAGGATGACAACTAGACAGAAGAACAGACATTACTGAAGCTGCTAAAGCTGTGACTGAACCGAAACGTTGGGCATGAGAGGAACTGTTACCACAGGGACACACTAGTGAATATGGATGACATTACACATATATCTATAAAGACATCGACTCACCAAGACGTTGTCGGTCGCGGGAGGTGCTCTTGGCCCAATCTTGCTGGAAGAGCGCCTCCGCAATCTGTTCCCATGCCACCTCCTTCAGTGTCCGGTCATGGTATGACTCCGCATGGGTTACCTCGGGCCTCTCCTGCACTAAAATTATGAGCTGCTCCACATCCATGTGTCGTGGCATGGCTGCAACTTGCTTGTGCTGCCGGAGTACGGTATGTTCTTTTTTCAAACCTGGGCTCAAAACAACTTCCTGCTTTCAGCTGGTTTGGACAAGTTTGCTCTAACTCATTTGCATAGACACAACCAGTCTTGCGTGAAAAACGCGCGTTCCACGCAGGTGCCTCCATGTGGCATGCGTGATTTTCACGCACCCATTGACTTCAATGGGTGCGTAATGCGCGAAAAACGCAGACATATAGAACCTGTCACGACTTTTACGCAGCGGACTAACGCTGCGCAAAAAACACGGACTGTCTGCACTGCCCCATAGACTTGTATTGGTCTGCGCGAGCCAGGTGAAAACAACGCGGGCTGCACGGACGTAAATCATGCTCGTGTGAATCCGGCCTAAGGCGACATGCACACGTTGCATATTTTGCTGCTGAAAATATGCACTAAACCTGCCGCAAAATGCAGGAAATTCGCAGGTAGAAACAAATTTTTCAATGCGGTTTTTACATTTTGATGCGTAAATCGATGCATTTTCATTCTGTGGGTTTTGGTGCGCGTTTCTTTAGTCTTAGGCAGATACAATTCGCAAACAGAAACGCAAGATAAATGAACATGATTTTAAAATATGCACTGCAAGTCAATTTACGTGCCAAAAAATACAGCGGAGTGTACATGAGATTTCCTGGAATCTCATTGACTATGCTGGTACTATATTACGCTGCGAAAACTGCACGTAATACACATCGTGTGCATTGAGCCTTAGGCTGGATTCACATGAAATGAAAATGCTGTAGAATTTCCGTAGAATTTCTCCAGAAAAATCCGCTCGTGTTATCTATAGATTTTGATGCAGATTTCATCCTTTCTACAATGAAAAGGGTAAAAATCCGCAGCATTTCCACCCAGTGTGAATCCAGTTTAGTTCTGATTTAGCTGTGCCTATAAAATGGTGGGGACACTTCGGTCACCGATGATTAATGATTTATTTTTATTGCAATGTAGATGTTCATATTATATATTATTTACATGGATAAATACAGAACATGTATTTTTCTAAAAAAGTTTATAACCCCTGTTTTAGATAGTATCTGTCAGCTCTCCTGACATCCTCATTAGTAAATACTTGAATTTCCCATAAAATAACAACTCTGGAGCACATTTTTCTTAGAACTCTGCATTGTGCCATTCCTCTGTTATCCCTCCTGGAATTGTATATGTAAATTGACAACTCGGCATCAAAATTCCCCTCGTCAATGGGTTTTGTCCCTACTATCAGCACTGAATGAACCATCTAAGGACACGATTTATTTTCTGGAGGGACACGGGGGGAACAGCACAATAAAGAGTTCTAAGACAAGATGCTCCAGTTTTGTAATTTTATGAGGAAAACAAGTATTAAATAAAACAGACATTTCAGGAGAGCTGACAGATCCTTTAAAGTGTACCTTTCATGACCAAAACAAAAAACTAAAAACCTGTGTATATGCTGTGTATCTATGACAAACCTATGGCAGTCGATTTGAATGATAGACTTGTTTTTGTACCTTTTGGTCCCCATGGTTTTCCGCCATTCTAGGGTTCCAAAAACGCTGTTGAAAAATCCCTAAGGGATTCCAGCACTTAATGTATGGCGCTAAGTTCCCCCACTTCCCACAATGCAGTGCGGCTCACTTCGGAGTGACAATCTGGTCATTTCCAGTCAGTACTAGTGTTTGAGTGCTCGCCCAATGGAAATAGCCAATGCTCAAAGACACACACAGACAAGAGGGCATCCCCCATAGCAAGAATCTGTAATATACCTTGTAAAATACTTACCTTAGCAAATCCCTGCTTCATCTCCGGCACCTCATGGGTCGCCCTCTACTCTGCATGTTTATATTGTTGTAGTGACATATTATTCATGAAGACAACACAACACAGTGGCAAATCCTCATTGATGATACGTCACCATTCAGGGAAGTAAAGACGTGGAGCTGTGTATACTTCCCTGACCAGGCACTTTTAAGTCTCAGCGATGCTTAATGTAGAAGGACTGCTGACAAACAGCACTCTCTTCCTGCTGCACCCAGGTTGTCCCAAGATGTGGCATACAGATGTAGCCACCCTTACCTTTGCTTCAATTTGGTTAAGAAATCTGATTTCTCATTAAACCAATTCAATACAATATCGCGACATGCTATCAAAACCATTGACAGGTTGCCGCTCACATCACAATCACTTGGTGGCCACACAGACAACTATAGCATATACATCTTGTGACAGAGTATCACAAAATCATTATTTTGTTTTTTTAAAACTGGTCATCTCTGCCACACATCTCCGGATAAGTTGATTTAAGGTAAGGAAGGACACATCTGTATAGCACCCCAAAATGCCTCCTGCTTTAATGAGGAAACTGTGACTGCACCATTGTTTAGGAAGTGGACTTTCAGTAACCATAACCCAAAGCAGGCTAAATTAGGTGTTTGGCATTTAAGGTTGTCTTTATAGTTGAGCCTCTCATAGAGGTATTGACTTTGCTGCAACGTTCTCCTCAGGTTGTGCTCCCAGGATAGGCTGTGATCGGTGGTACCTGCACTAATGTAATTGGAAGTGGTGGAAGGTCAGAAGTTGCCAGATGTCCGAAACTCAGATCAGAGTGCTGTAGGACCAGGGAGTGGACATAAGACATGGTCAGAAACATAGCCAAAACCAGAAGTCAGCAGCCAAGATGACAAAACTAGTGACATGTGCAGGGACAATGTCAGGAACATGCAAGGTCAGGACAAAAAGTGACTAGAGGAGATTTTTAGGCAGACACAGGCCACAAACTACTGTAACTCAAGCAACAAGTAGAGGATAACACCAATTGCCTCAGCAATACAGCATGACGAGAGAGGAAGTAGAGTGGCACAGGTGCCGGACGTGGTGAGTAACAGGCTGTCTGGTATGTTGGCTCTGTGGCTGGCCTATATGGAACAACATGGCTGGCTCTTATGGGGCACTGTGGCTGGAATGTATGGGACAACATAGCCGGCTCTTATGAGGGTTACTTTGGCTGTTGTTGTTATTAACTGTTGTTGTTATTAAGTACTGTGACAAGTGAAAAATAAGTGCATGTCTGTCTCCAGTTAGGCTGCCAGTGACAGGCATGCGCTGCCACAGATGGGAAAAGATGTCCTTCCAGAGAGAGGGAGATGTACTTTCAAAGATGGGAAATGCTGCAAAGAGAGAAGGAGATATGCTGCAGACAGTGGAGGACATATGCTGCAGAGAGTGGAGGAGATATGCTGCAGAGAGTGGAGGAGATATGCTGCAGAGACTGGAGGAGATATGCTGCAGAGAGTGGAGGAGATATGCTGCAGAGAGTGGAGGAGATATGCTGCAGAGACTGGAAGAGATATGCTGCAAAAGAGTAGAGGAGATATGCTGCAGAGAGTGGAGGAGATATGCTGCAGAGAGTGGAGGAGATATGCTGCAGAGAGTGGAGGAGATATGCTGCAGAGACTGGAAGAGATATGCTGCAAAGAGTAGAGGAGATATGCTGCAGAGAGTGGAGGAGATATGCTGCAGACAGTGGAGGACATATGCTGCAGAGAGTGGAGGAGATATGCTGCAGAGACTGGAAGAGATATGCTGCAAAGAGTAGAGGAGATATGCTGCAGAGAGTGGAGGAGATATGCTGCAGAGAGTGGAGGTGTTATGGAAGGAAGGAGGTGAAGGGAACAAGTGAGCCCTAATCTACCCACCGCCCTGTCCCTGCCTACTTGCAACGACCCGCCCTAGGCGACGGGGTACAACTTGGCGGCGGTCCCTACGCTGACTAAGTGCAAGGGGATACAAACAGGGAACAAGCAAGGGAAGGGGCAGTAGCCCACGGAACACCGTGAGGAAACAGAGTGGTGAACGAGCCAGTCAGGATCAGGATGTAGTGGAGTATACAAACGCAGAGCACGGAGCAGGAAGCAAGCCAGGGGCAGAGCGAAGCAGGATAAGCGGGAACTGAAGCAAGGCAGAAGCACGGCAGAAGCAGGCTGGAGCAAGGCAGCAGTGGGGCCAGGAATCCAAGAAGAATAACAAGCAATGAGGAAGAGAAAACGGCAGGTATAAATGGACAGGGGGCGGAGCTAACTCCGACTGACCAGGCCGCGATAGGCTCTCCCACTCCTGAGCCTGCCACCCTGATTGGTGGGAGCCGGTGTCAGTAGTGCCTGGCAGATCCTTTACAGTACTCCCCCTTTTATGAGGGGCCACCGGACCCTTACTAAGAGGACCCGGTTTAGTGGGGAAGAGAAGGTGGAACCTCCTGACCAATACCCCAGCGTGAACATCTCGAGCAGGTACCCAAGTCCTCTCCTCCGGCCCGTATCCTCTCCAATGGACCAGGTACTGGAGGGAGCCCTGGATCATCCTACTGTCCACAATCTTGGCCACCTCGAATTCCACCCCCTCAGGGGTGAGAACGGGAACAGGAGGTTTCCTCGAGGGGGACCAGGACGGGGAGCAGCGTTTAAGGAGGGAGGCATGAAAGACGTCGTGTATGCGAAAGGATGGGGGCAGCTCCAGACGGAAGGATACAGGGTTGAGGACTTCAATGACCTTATAAGGCCCAATAAATCGGGGAGCAAACTTCCTGGATGGGACCTTAAGGCGCAAGTTCCTAGACGACAACCACACCAGATCCCCGACGACAAACCGGGGGTTAGCAGAACGTCTTCTATCAGCCTGAATCTTTTGTACGCTCTGGGACGCCTCTAGGTTCTTCTGAACCTGGGCCCAGACTGTGCACAGTTCCCGATGAATGTCCTCTACCTCGGGATTATTGGAACAACCAGGAGAAACGGAGGAGAACCTTGGATTAAACCCAAAATTACAGAAAAACGGGGAGACCCCTGACGAGTTACTGACCCGGTTATTCAGGGAAAATTCGGCGAGGGGAAGGAATGAGACCCAATCAAATTGACAGTCAGAGATGAAACACCTTAAATATTGTTCCAGGGATTGATTAGTCCTTTCCGTTTGGCCATTAGTTTCGGGATGGAAGGCGGAGGAGAAGGACAGATCAATCTCCAACTTTTTACAAAAAGCTCTCCAAAATAAGGAAACAAATTGTACCCCTCTGTCAGAAACGATATTGACTGGGGCCCCATGGAGACGCAAAATGTGTTTAACAAACAAAGAAGCTAACGTCTTGGCGTTAGGTAGTTTCTTAAGGGGCACAAAGTGGCACATCTTGCTGAAGCGGTCTACTACCACCCACACCACCGACTTGCCCTGAGATGGAGGCAAATCGGTGATAAAATCCATGGAGATATGGGTCCACGGTCTCTGGGGATTGGGCAAAGAACGTAGTAAGCCCGCAGGTCGGGACCTAGGGGTCTTGGACCTAGCACAAACCTCACAAGCGGCGACGTAAGCCCTAACGTCTTTAGGCAACCCAGGCCACCAATAGTTTCTGGTAATGAGGTGTTTGGTACCCAAGATGCCAGGATGACCAGATAGTGCGGAGTCATGGTTTTCCCTGACTACCCTTAGCCGGTATTGCAGGGGGACAAACAGCTTGTCCCCAGGGAGGTTCCCGGGAGCTGAACCTTGATCAGCCGCAATGTCAGAGGCTAAATCAGAATCAGTGGCAGAAACGATTATACCAGGGGGTAAAATACAAGCAGGATCCTCCTCAGAAGGAGGATTGGCCATGAAACTACGTAACAGTGCATCAGCCTTAATATTTTTGGACCCAGCCCTATAGGTAACCAAGAAGTTAAATCTGGTAAAGAATAGCGCCCATCGAGCTTGTCTAGGATTAAGCCTCCGGGCAGATTCTAGGAAAACCAGATTCTTGTGGTCAGTAAGGACCGTTACCTGGTGTCTGGCCCCCTCCAGGAAGTGACGCCACTCTTCAAAAGCCCATTTAATGGCTAAAAGTTTGCGGTTGCCAATATCATAGTTACTCTCCGTGGGCGAAAACTTCCTAGAGAAGTAAGCACAGGGGCGGAGATGGGTGAGGGAGCTGGTACCCTGGGACAAGACGGCCCCCACTCCCACCTTGGACGCGTCAACCTCCACAATAAATGGCTCCCTTTAGTTGGGCTGAACCAGCACGGGGGCCGAGATAAAGCACTTCTTGAGGGTCTCAAAAGCCTGGACGGCCTCAGGAGGCCAGTGGAGGACATCAGCACCCTTGCGAGTGAGGTCCGTAAGAGGCTTAGCGACGACCGAGAAGTTGGCAATAAATCTCTTGTAATAGTTAGCGAACCCCTAAAAACACTGTAGCGCCTTCAGGGAGGCAGGTTGGACCCATTCCGCCACAGCATGAACCTTGGCAGGGTCCATGCGGAATTCATGAGGAGTGAGGATTTGACCCAAAAATGGTATCTCCTGTACCCCAAACACACATTTTTCGGTTTTCGCAAACAGATTATTTTCCCGGAGGACCTGGAGGACCTTCCTGACATGCTCCACGTGGGAGGACAACCCCTTGGAAAACACCAGTATGTCATCAAGGTACACTACAAGAAAATTTCCCAGGTAATCTCTCAGAATTTCATTAATAAAATTCTGGAAGACGGCAGGGGCATTACACAACCCAAAGGGCATGACCAGGTATTCGAAATGACCTTCGGGCATGTTGAACGCAGTCTTCCACTCATCCCCCTCTTTGATGCGGATAAGGTTATATGCCCCCCGTAGATCGAACTTAGAGAACCATTGGGCCCCCTGAACCTGATTAAAAAGATCCGGAATCAAAGGAAGGGGATACTGGTTCCTTACTGTGACCTTATTCAAGTTCCGATAGTCAATGCACGGCCTAAGACCACCATCCTTCTTCCCCACGAAGAAGAAGCCAGCACCTACAGGAGAAGTCGAGGGGCGAATGAAGCCCTTGGCCAGGCATTCTTGGATATACTCCCTCATAGCTTCACGTTCAGGACATGAAAGATTAAATATCCTACCCTTAGGAAGCTTAGCACCAGGTACCAAATCGATGGCGCAATCGTAATCTCTATGAGGGGGCAACACCTCGGAGGCCTCCTTAGAAAACACATCAACGAAGTCCTGAACAAACTCAGGTAGCGTGTTTACCACCTCACGGGGAGAAATAGAGTTAACTGAAAGACATGACGTCAGGCATTCACTACCCCATTTGGTGAGATCCCCAGTATTCCAATCAAACGTGGAATTATGCAGCTGCAACCAGGAAAGACCTAATACCAGATCGGACGATAATCCCTGCATCACCAGTACAGAGCACTGCTCCAAATGCATGGAGCCAACAAGGAGTTCAAAAACAGGAGTATGCTGAGTAAAATAACCATTAGCAAGAGGAGTGGAGTCGATACCCACTACCGGGACAGGATAAGGCAAATCAATAAAAGGCATTTTTAGAGACATAGCAAATTCCACAGACATGATATTAGCAGATGAGCCAGAATCCACGAAGGCACTGCCAGTGGCAGACCGGCCAGCAAACGAGACCTGAAAGGGAAGCAAAATTTTATTGCGTTTCATATTAACGGGAAATACCTGTGCGCCCAAGTGACCTCCCCGATGATCACTTAGGCTCGGAAGTTTTCCGGCTGCTTATTCTTGCGCCTGGGACAGGTGTTCAGTAGATGCTTGTCACCCCCACAATAGAAGCAGAGACCATTCTTCCTGCGAAACTCTCTACGTTGTCGAGGGGACATGGAGGCCCCGAGTTGCATAGGTACCTCCGAGTCTTCCGTGGAAGAGCGAGGAGACAGGACCTCGGGGGAAATCGCAGGGAAGTCAGAGGGGAAAACATTGAAACGTTCAAGCTGACGTTCCCTGAGACGTCGGTCAAGTTGTACTGCTAGGGCCATAACCTGGTCTAGGGAGTCAGAAGAGGGGTAGCTAACAAGCAGATCCTTCAGGGCGTCAGATAATCCTAACCTAAACTGGCACCTTAGGGCCGGGTCGTTCCACCGAGAAGCTACGCACCACTTTCTAAAATCAGAACAGTATTCCTCAACAGGTCTCCTACCCTGACGTAAGGTCACCAGCTGACTCTCGGCTAAGGCAGTCCTGTCAGTCTCGTCGTAAATGAGTCCGAGGGCAGAGAAAAAACGATCGACGGAGGAAAGCTCAGGGGCGTCAGGAGCCAAGGAGAAGGCCCACTCTTGGGGCCCTTCCTGGAGTCGGGATATAATGATACCCACCCGCTGGTTCTCGGAACCTGAGGAGTGAGGTTTTAGACGGAAGTAAAGTCTGCAACTCTCCCGGAAGGAGAGAAAAGTCTTCCGGTCCCCTGAGAACCGGTCACGTAACTTGAGGTCGGGTTCTAGAGGTGAGGTGAGGGGTACTACTATGGCAGCGTCAGACTGGTTGACCCTCTGAGCCAGGGCCTGGACCTGTAGGGAGATTTTAATGATATCATTTTGGTGTACATGCGATGTTTTGATCACTTTTTGTTCCATTTTTTTTGTGGGAGATAAGGTGACCAAAAAATTGCAATTCTGCTGTTTACATTTTTTTTTTTTTTACGGCGTACACCGTGCGGGTTAAATAATGATATATTGTAATAGTTCAGACTTTTACAGATACGGCGATACCAATTATGTTTTTTGTTTTTTTTACTATGCTATAGGTGGAAAAAGGGAAAAGGGGGATTTTTTGAACTTTTAATTTTTACATTTTCTTACATAAAAAAACAACTTTATTTTACAAATTTTTACTTTTTATATTAGTCTCCCTAGGGGACTTCAACCAGTGTTCCAACGCTGCACGATATACTGCAATACTAATGTATTGCAGTATATCGTCTTTCTGACAGGCTTCTATTAAGCCCTGCTGGAGGCAGCCATATCAACCATCGCCACACCGCGATTGCATTGCTGGGGCGCGATGAGCTGCTAGATGGGGTCGCCCCCCTCTTTCTAACAATTATTTAACGTGTTAAACGAGCGGGCTCGAGCGCGATCCCGCTCATTAGGCTGGATTCACACGAACGTGGCGTTTTTGCGCGCGTGAAAAATGCAGCGTTTTGGTTGCGCGGTAGTTGCGTGTGGCATCTGTTAGGGCTGCGTGATTGCGTATTTTACGCGCGTATGGCATGCGTTTTTTACGCACATCAAAACAACGGAGGGTGGAGTAATGGAGAGGGCAGCCTACAAAAAGACACCTTCTCCAACACCTGCTTGATGTGAGCACATGTGTGCATCGAGTTTGCACCTTGCAAACTACTTTTGGCCGTGTTGGGTGTTTTTTGGGGTTTTTCCAGGTTAAAAAGCTACACTATGCCCTTGACTCCGCTGGGCCGTGTGCTGATATCATGGATGGTTTCTCGGAGATTTGGTGAGCGCCGACCCATGCTTCAGGAGGGAACCCGGAGAAGAGGGAGGATTTGGGTTCATCCACTTGTGGCCCAGCGCACCTCCAAAGGCCATTTTCATACTCTATATGATGACCTTCGCAGCCACCCGAGAAATTTCGGACGTTTTGCCTCATGTCTGTGTCGACTTTTGATATTCTGCTGGACCTGATTCGCACAGGAATAACCTACAAAGACACAAATATGCGGCGCTGCATTTCCCCCGAGGAGCGACTCCTTGTGACGTTGAGGTATGTGTGTTTTAAACAATTGCAGCTTACAGGATGGTGTGTGGTTGTCATATCCTACATCACGTTTATTTGTGTGTTGTGTTTTTGCATCTCACCCGTGTAGATTTCTAGCTACCGGAAACAGCTATCATTCGTTACATTTTGAATTCCTTCTTGGAGTGAGCACAATTTCGGGCATTGTGACAGGCATCTGTGTTGTGTTGTGGCTGCGATTGAAGGCCACAGTGATGCCTCAGCCCACGACAGACCACTGGCTTTCGATTTCTGCCGACTTTATCACCACCACCCAATTTCCAAATTGTATTGGTGCCCTAGACGGGAAGCATATTCGGGTCAAGAAGCCCCCCCACTCAGGATCCCGATTCTATAACTACAAACAGTTTTTTTCCATCGTCTTGTTGGCCTTGTCCGACAGCAATTATTGTTTTACCATTGTACATATAGGGTCCTATGGAAGCTCAGCTGATGCCCGCATCTTTCGTACATCCAGGATGGGCCATCGTCTGATGTGCAATCTACTTTCCGTGCCGGCGCCGAACAACCTGCCTGGCTCGCGAGGACCACCAGTCCCTTATGTGATCGTGGCAGATGAGGGTTTTGGACTCACAAGTCAAGTCATGCGCCCATTTGCTCGAAGAGGCTTGGATGACCGCCGGCGCATATTCAATTACCGGATTAGCAGAGCACGCCGATGTGTGGAATGTGCATTTGGCATAATGTCCTCCAAATGGCGTGTTTTTCTCACCACCATGCAACTGACGCCGCAAAATGTCACCCGTGTCATACAAGCGTGTGTCGTGCTTCATAATTTTTGTCGCATACATGATGCCGGTTGTGATGCCGAATATATTCGGCAAAATGTTTCCACATCAACCATTCCGCAGCAAATTCCACTTGGAAGGGCTCAAACATCTGGGATTCGAGTACGCGACATATTTGCACAATATTTTGACAGCCCCGATGGAGCTGTGGCATGGCAGGAGGATGTTCTGTGAGGGCTGTCCTAGTGTAGATTAGTGGCCCACTGTAGCATTTGTAAGTAAAATTTGTTGTTATTTGGGGAGGGGATATTTTGATTAGGGACTCGCAAGACATGAGGACCCTTGACGTGGGTTGCAAGCTTATATCTTTGGTGGTTTTTCATTTTAGTTTGAATGTCCTCTAGACTAAATAGCTTGGGAGGCAGATTGGCTTAGCCCATGTTCACTAATCCCAAGGCAAAATACATTTGTTCGACATTTCTCACACCACTGCAATGCAGGCGAGCACAATATGAGGAATGGAGGAAAACCACCAAAGATACACTAATACCTCAATCATGGCATGCTACAATCTTGCTCCATCGGCATAATGTTTGAACATTACCTAAAAGAATCTTTGGGGGAACCGGGTTCCACCACATAGATGGAGGCAAAAACATCAAATCTTACTTGCAAACAGAAAAACAATTTAATCTGTAATTTCGAACGGTAACTTTTAACAGAAACCAGCAGGCATCCAAAAATAGAAAACACACCAACATGATGCTACATTAACAAACTGGGACTTCGATGTTTACATAACCACATCGAGCCAGCCGTAATCGGCCTACACACATCTATAAATCATGATACCTCTGTGATGGCGACTGATGGCTCTGCATTTCAGCACCACTATACTGTCCCTGGGCCTGCTGAGGATGTTCCTCAACAGCATAGTGGTGCTGATACAGAGGGTTGAACCCTGCCGGGGGGCCCTGGCCAAAGGGAGGCTGGGGTCTGACGTAGGGGGAGAAAGGGCGCTCCCGAGGCACCACATGACCAGGTGACATAATGCTCACCATCGGCCGTTGGTACTGTGGCCGTGGAAAGGTGTGTGCAGGCTGGGAAGGGAGAGGTGCAGTAGAGGGCACCAAATCCTCAGGCATTCCACGCCATTGCTCTATTACCTGGAAGCACTGGCGTGGATTGTTAGGAGGAGTGGCAGAGTCAATTATAGCAAGGATGGCCCCTTGGACGCGTGCCATCCGGTAGTCCGGGACTCGCCGGAGTAGCGGCGCTATGGTACGGCCAAAAGCGTCACATCCATCCTCCTCCGAACAGCGCCGAAGGTACTCCAGGACTCTCGAGTCCACGTTGGCACCTGCTGTGGCAACCTGGGTGCGCCGGCGTCTGGCTGGTGGCGTCCGGGGATTGTCCACGTCCCGTGGCAGCTGGGGTTGGCTGCTTAACTGGGTGGCTGCTTGTGTTTGCGTGAGCTCGGGGGTCAAGGGCAGCACGGGATGTTGTTCCGTGACCAGCTGCGACTCCACATGGCCAGCCTCCTCCTCGGTGTCATTGAGATTATCACTGCATCTGCCAGAAACATTTTGCGTTACTCCTTTTAACATGTCCACAAGGGCCAAACTGCTTTTTAGGCCGATTATACAGTGAACACACACATGTCATCAAGGTACAGTCAGTACTTACGGCCGCATCTCCATAATGTCCTTGAGGAACATCAGCTGTTTCATATATATGTAGGGGCGTTTTTTGGACGCCCCATCCCCACTTCGCCCCCTGCTTCAAAATTCTCTCCTGAACTGATCCCGACAGCTCCTCCACCTTGTTTTAACATCATCAACTGGACATAGGAACAGGAAACAGACAAAAAAAGGAGACCATGTGACCTAACTGAAAACTGCACTTGTCAGAAACGTCGCTAAACTTTAAACACAACGAAACATTAAACACTTGCCTAATGATGCAGTGACACACCTGCGACCAAGCACAGTACAAACATGTGAAACACAAGGATATACACTACAGCATGGCCGATTGCATTAGCATCAATAGAGATCTGCGCTTACCTATGCTTTTGCGGTCTCTTGTGGTGCTTTTATCCCACTCCTGTCCGAAGAGGCTCTGCGCGACCTCATCCCAGCCAACCTCCTTGCCCGTGCGGTCGTGGTAGGCCTCTGCGTTGGTGTTCCACAACTGGGGTCTGTCATGCACCAAGCAGATAAGTTTTTCCACATCGCACGCACGTGGCATTGCAGCAGATGTCGGTTGGAACTGTGCGCAAGTGCTCAGAAAGTGAAAAGCCACTTCCTGGTTTGTACTTGTTTTGTCTAGTTTGGTCAACTAATTTACATAGACTTAACAAGTGTTGCGTGAAAAACGCTGTGCGTACGGAGGTGCTTCCGTGTGACGTGCGTTGTTTTCACGCACCCATTGACTTCAATGGGTGCGTGATGCGTTGAAAATGCAGAATCAACGGACATGTCGTGAGTTTTTTGCAACGGACCAACGCAGCGCAAAAATCACGCACATGTCTGCACGGCCCCATAGACTAATATAGGTCCGTGCAACGCGCGTGAAAATCACGCGCGTTGCACGCGCGTATTTCCCGTTCGTCTGAATAAAGCCTTAGGGGGGATTCACACGAGCGTGTATTCGGTCCGTGCGGGCCGCGTGGTTTTCACGCGGCACGTATGGACCAATACAAGTCTATGGGGCAGTACAGACAGTCCGTGCTTTTTGCGCAGCGTTTGTCTGCTGTGCAAAAAGCGCGACAGGTTCAATAACTCTGCGTATTTTGCGCATCACGCACCCATTGAAGTCAATGGGTGCGTGAAAGCCACGCAGGTTGCACGGAAGCACTTCCGTGCGAACCGACTGAAACAGCGCACCAGCTGTCAAAAGGATGAATGTAAACAGAAAAGCACCACGTGCTTTTCTGTTTCCGAACATCCAAACGGAGTGTCTTTGCGATGAGAAAAGCCGGACAAGCGAACCGAACTTCACCGTGTTCGGCCGAACTCGTTTTGGCCGAACCCGACAAAAAAATTATCGGTACGCGACGTCAGGAGATAGTCACTGTCCATGGTGCTGAAAGAGTTAAACTGTTTCAGCACCATGGACAGTGACTTCCGATCCCAATATACATGTAGAAAAAAAAACGAAGTTCTGACTTACCGCTAGCTCCCGGCGTCTTCCTCCAGTCTGACCTCCCGGGATGACAGTTCAGTCCAAGTGACAGCTCCAGCCAATCACAGGCCAAGCACAGGCTGCAGCGGTCACATGGACTGGCGCGTCATCCAGGGAGGTGGGGCCCGATGTCAAAAGAGGCGCGTCACCAAGGACGCGTCACCAAGGACGCATCACCAAGGACGCGTCACCAAGGCAACGGCCGGGAAGTTCTCGGTAAGTACGAACTTTTTCTTTTTTTTCTACAGGTTTTGCGATATTGTGTTCGGCATTCACTGTCGAGGGTGCTGAAAGAGTTAGCTCTTTCAGCACCTTGGACAGTGACGGGCGTCGACTAGCCTCATCTCTATGATGGCGGCTGCGCGAAAATCACGCAGCCGCGCATCATACACGTATGACACACGCAGCTGTCAAATGTTTTTTGCGCGCGCAAAACGCTGCGTTGTTTGCGCGCGCAAAAACGCTACGTCCGTCTGTATCTCCCCTTACTGTGTAGTATCGACTGTAACATACAGCCGACACCCGCATCGTATGGAGCGGGTTCACTCTGTGAGCTTGTTTCATACTTCCCCCTACCCGGCTATGACGTATGGATACGTCAGATGTCGAGAAGGGGTTAATAACTCTGGGGTTTTTAGTGGCAGATTTTGAAATGCAGGCGGTTTTTAACACTTTTTTGGACAAGTTTTTGAGGCTTTTTTTACGCTTTTTTTTAGGCATTTTAAATCAAGTGCAAAAACCACAGTGTTTTTTTTGTTAAAAACTGCGTCAAAATACTTTCTAAATGAATGGCCCATATTTCTGCCTCCCATTGATTTTAATGGAGATATAGCGGTGGAAACCGCTTTAAAATAGGATGCTTTTTTTTGCCTCTGCCTCCCATTAATGGAGGAAGATTTCAGGAGTTTTTGGAGCTTATTCCAATGCGATTCCTGCACCAAAATCAGCTTAAAAAAATGCTGTGTGAACTGGGCCTAAGGGTATGTTCACACGGCAGCGTCCGTAACGGCTGAAATTACGGGGCTGTTTTCAAGAGAAAACAGCTCCGTAATTTCAGCCGTAATGGCATGTTGAGGCGCTTTTTCGCAGCGTCCATTACGGACGTAATTGGAGCTGCTTTTCCATCGAGTCAATGGAAAGCGGCTCCAATTACGTCTGAAGAAGTGACAGGCACTTCTTTGACGCGGGCGTCTTTTTTACGCGCCGCCTTTTGACAGCGGCGCGTAAAAAAAAAGACTGTGTGCACAGAACATCGTAATACCCATTCTGATGAATGGGCAGATGTTTGCCAACGCTATCGAGGCGCATTTTCGGACGTAAATCGAGGCGTAAAACAACCGAATTACGTCCGTAAATAAGCCGTGTGAACATATCGTAAGGGCTTATTCAGATGAACATAAAATACGTCCGTGCAACACGCGTGATTTTCACGCGCCTCGCACGGACCTATGATAGTCTATGGGGCCGTGCAAACAGTCAGTGATTTTTGCGCAGCGTGAGTCCTCTGCGTAAAACTCATGACATGTCCTATATTTGTGTGTTGTTCGCGCATCACTCACCCATTGAAGTCAATGGGTGCGTGAAAATCACGCGTACCACACAGAAGCACTTCCGTGGGACGGGCGTTATTCGCGCAACAGCAGTGAAAAGTATGAATGAAAACAGAAAAGCACCACGTGCTTTTCTGTTTACAAACATCCAAACAGAGTGTCATAAAGATGGCGGCTGCACGGAAAGCACGCAGCCGCGCACCATATGATCATGACACACGGAGCTGTTAAGTGCCTTTTGCGCATGTAAAACGCCGCGTTTTTTGCGTGCGCAAAACGCACACGCTCGTGTGAATCCGGCCTAAATAAGCAGAAAAATTCTGTGTGGGAAAGAGGCGTTAGGTTACCCAAAGTTTCCTATAGAGAAAAACCAGAAAAAACGCCATATACAGAGCATGCTGCGTTTTGAAAAAAACACCACAAACTAAAAAGCAGTGCGTTATATATTTTATTTACGGTATATATTTTTATTTATTTTTTGTTTGTGGTGCGTTATATATTACACTATAGACTTTCAGATAACATCTGACCGCAACGTTTTTAGCAAAATAAAAAAACCCAAGGAAAAAGGCAGGAAAAATGCTGTTTTTTTTCCCTAAAACTCTGTGTGAACCCTGAGACCAGTTTCACACAAGTGTAATACGACACATTTTTTCAGTCTCTAATTCTGGCCTGACCGTGGGTCTAATGACCCAAAGTAACAGTATCTTAAATCCCTAAAATGCTGTTATGTTCTGTTCCCATCATGCGTTAGGGCTTGTTCAGACGAACGCTGAAATCGTCCGTGTGAGGGCCGTTGTTTTTTATTAGGAAGAATACATAGGAAAATACGGATGTTTCCTGTGGCGCAAACATCTGTATTTTCCTATGTATTCTTCCTACTGAAACATCGAGACTGCTCCAGCCCTCGAATCGTATCTCCGGCTGCACCCAGACCAAAATACTGAAGCCCCAGAGGATTACTGGACCACACGATTTTGGATATTATGCTCCCAGCATAACTTTTCAAGGTTAGCATAACTTGAATTTATCACATATCAAGTTTGTTACTGTTTCATTCACTATGTGTGATTTGTTGCTTTTTTCTTTTCCCGTCTAGTTTGTTATTGACTCACACGGCTGCAAGTATTCTATGGGGCTATTCACACGGCCGTAGTAATTCTGATTATTCCAGGGTGTAAGATATTGCATATCTTGGAGTGTTGCCATATAAAAGTGTTCTCTATAGAACAAAATTAAATGCCATTTTCTATATGCAATTTTTTTTTCTTTTAATTCCTTCCCAACATCCGCCATATATATATGGCGCAGGTCTGGTAGGGGAGTATGGAGTGGGCTCACGGGCTGAGCCCGCGCCATAGAACTAGCGTGTTGGCTGTGTGTAACAGAATTTCGCTTGTTTATCCCCTTAGATGCTGCTGTCAAAAGCGTCTGTGGCATCTAAGTGGTTAGTGCCATTGCCCCCCCCCCCACGCAACGCGATCACTGGGTATCGATGGGCTTCACAGGAGACTGTCAGTATAACGATATACTGCAGCTTATCATGCAAGCGATCCAACGCTTGCTGGTTCAAGTCCCCTAGGGGGACGAGTGAAAAAAAAAAGTTAAATAGAATTTTTTAATATACTGTATAAAAAAAATTAAATTATTAAAAGTAAAAAGAAAACCTTTTCCCCATTTTCCACACAATTTGTCTGCACAATGTAAAAAAAAATAAGAAAAAATTAACAAAACTGGTATTGCCGCGTCCGTAAAGGTCTAAATTATTACAATATAGCATTGTCTAACACGCACGGTGAACACTGGACAAAAATATTAAAATGCCAGATTCTCTGTTTTTTGGTCACATCATCTCCCCCAAAATAGGGAATAAAAGTGATCAAAAAGTCTCATGTACCCCAAAATGGTACCAATAGAAACTACAGCTCGTCTCACAAAAAAAAAAAACAACAACCTTAGGGCAGATTCAGACGCACAGTGCGTTTTTGCGCGCGCAAAAAACGCGGCGTTTTGCGCGTGCAAAAACCACTTGACAGCTGCGTGTGTCATCCGTGTATGATGCGCGGCTGCGTGATTTTCATAGTGATTTTCATAGAGATGCAGCTAGTCGACGCCCGTCACTGTCCAAGGTGCTGAAAGAGCTAACTGATCGGCAGTAACTCTTTCAGCACCCTCGACAGTGAATGGCGAACACAATATCGAGAAACCTGTTAAAAAAAAAGAAAAAGTTCGTACTTACCGAGAACTTCCCTCCTGGCCGTTGCCTTGGTGACGCGTCCTTGGTGACGCGCCTCTCTTGACATCGGGCCCCACCTCCCTGGATGACGCGGCAGTCCATGTGACCGCTGCAGCCTGTGCTTTGCCTGTGATTGGCTGGAGCTGTCACTTGGACTGAATTGTCATCCCGGGAGGTCAGACTGGAGGAAGAAGCCGGGAGTTATCGGTAAGTCAGAACTTCGTTTTTTTTTTACAGGTTCATGTATATTGTGATCGGAAGTCACTGTCCAGGGTGCTGAAACAGTTTAACTCTTTCAGCACCCTGGACAGTGACTATCTCCTGACGTCGCGTACCGGAATTTGTTTTGCCGGGTTCGGTTCGGTTGTCCGGGTTCGCTCATCTCAAAAACACTCCGTTTGGATGTTTGGAAACAAAAAAGCACGTGGTGCTTTTCTGTTTACATTCATCCTTTTGACAGCTGGTGCGCTGTTTCAGTCGGTTCGCACGGAAGTGCTTCCGTGCGACCTGCGTGGTTTTCACGCACCCATTGACTTCAATGGGTGCGTGATGCGCGAAATACGCAGAGATATTGAGCATGTCGCGCTTTTTGCGCAGCTGACAAACGCTGCGCAAAAAGCACGGACTGTCTGTACTGCCCCATAGACTTGTATTGGTCTGTGCGTGGCGCGTGAAAACCACGCGGCCCGCACGGACCCAATACACGCTCGTGTGAATCCCCCCTTATACTGCTCAATCAACGTGAAAAATAAAATGTTGGCACTCAGAATATGGCAACCAAACACATATTTTATTTTTAACAATTAGTTTTTTCTTGTAAAAATAGTAAAACATAAAAAAATTAATATAAGTTTGGTATCGCCGTAATCGTATTGTGCAATTTTTACCGCACGGTGAATGCCATAAAATTAAACCCCAATACGAAAAATGCGGTGGCATTATAGTGGCATTTCCACACATAACGGAATTGCTGCAGAAAATTTCTGCAGCAATTCCGTTGAAAGTAGCAGACATTGCGCTGCGGAGAAAAACGCACGATTTCTTGCATTTTTTTCTGCAGAAAATGGTGCGTATTTTGCTGCGTTTTTCACAATGCTGGGAGATGGTGACATCTCCTCTGAAAAACGCAGCAATTGAGTCCACTTTCCGCAGCAGGAATTAACTTGCTGCGGTACGAAAAATACGCACCGCTGGTCAATTTCTGGTCTGAATTTTCACGCAGAGTGTGAATGAGATTTTTTAAATCTCACCCACTTTGCTGCTACTGTATTCTGCTGCATATTTTCCATCCGCAATTCTGGACGGAAAATACGCAGCAATTCCGCTACGTGTGGACAAGCCCTAGGAGTGTTTATAGTGATCATAGTTCTGTGAATTCCTCCTCCAGCCACTAGGGGCGTAGATGCCATGTTCTCTGTCGCATACTGCGTGAGTCTTATCTGAGTTTCATATCAGTCTCTTTGGTAATTTCAGGTTGTCTGCAATGGATATTTAGGATGGACAATGAAAGGTAACTCTTGCTTTGCTTACATAAATTCAGATTTACTTTAGTACTTTCTATGATTCCCAGCTGTCTGTGAACATCCCAAATCACCGGCTAGCAACAATTGTCAGTTGGGCTGGGTCCACATTGTGCATTTTTGTTGCGTTTTGAAATGCTGCCAAAAAATGAATCTGAAAAAACACATGTGTTTTTTAAATAAAAGGTGTTTCAGCTGTAATCTGGTCTTCAATTTAACGGTCCTAGGCTTACAGCGGAACAACAAAAACGTACAATGTGAATCCAAACCAAGGCCTCGTGCACACGACCCCAGCCGTATTTTGCCCGTGATTGCGCCACGGGGTTTGATCCGCGGGCCGCCCACAAATCACGGACCGTGCAAACATTGATTTCAATGAGTCTGGACCGTATAATGACTTGTCTGGATTTCCGGCCAATGCGTGGACCGACCGTAACTTTGCGGCCGCAAAAACACGTTTGTGTGCATGAGGTCTAACCTTGCAGACTAGGTCAGATAGTGATTGTGCATATGAAACGACAAGATACTATGTAGCGCGTGTGTAAAGAGTTTTTTTGGAATCAACTGTTTCTTGTCATTAAACATGACTTTCCGTTTGCTGGAAGAACAAATATTGTTTTATTTTGTTGCTCATGTTTGTAAATTTGTGGGTTCTAGTTTTGAGAACTTGCTCAAGTCTATATTGCTCAAATGTTACAAAACATAAATAAATATTTGCAAATAATGCCTGGCCTGACTGCCAATTGTTTGCAGTTGAAAATGTTACATGTGGGTGGAACGATGCCAGGACGACCTGCACCTGGCGTGGTTATACGGACAGTTTTCATGTTTCTGCCCACATAGTGTAAACACTGCAGATTTTCGGCAATAGATTTCATTGCGGAAAAAATCAGCTTAGAAACCGTTCATAAATTGACCTGCGTTGTGTTTTTTTAATCTGCAGCATGTCAATTTATGCCGCTGAAATGTTGCTCTTTTGTTGCGGGTCCTCCCTAAACCAGCAAATGTTGCAAATTCTGCAGCGAAAAAGAAAAAAAACTTTTTTTTATTTTTTTATTTAAAGTTAATAAAACAGTTAATATTTACAGCCCGGCATTGTAATAGCGACGCACTCTTCTGTTCTCTGTCCAGGCCGGCCTCCTAGGGTGATGTTTCATCCTATACATCATATGTGACTTCTGCAGCCAATCACGCGCTGCAGCGTTATCTGAGGAGGCCGTGCTGCACGGAAAACACGGGGGACTAATCGCTATAACAATGCGGGGATGGTAAGTATAAACTTTGTTTTTATTCCTGCACTGTTTCTGCAGTTGAGATTCCGCCAAAAAAGCTGCACTACAATTTGTCGTGTTTTTTTTGGGCGGAATTCCCTGCGGGTTCCAGGCCGGATATACTGTGTACTTTTACGCAGTGTATCCGCTCTGTTCAAAAAGTTCAAAAATAAATCCTTGTCAATGTCATTGTCAGAAATCCTTAGGCCCCATTCACACGACCGTATTTTTCCCCTCCGTAAATATTGGCAGTAAATACAGGTCCTTTGTCACACGTTTTTAACCCGTATTTACGGACCCGTGCCCGTAAATACGGGTCTGTTGTCATCTGTATTCCACGCGTATTTACGGACCCGTAAAAAAATGGGGACTGGAAATTGTCAAAATCATGTGCAAACCCCTTAAAAGAGTCACATGATCACTCAGACGCCATTTTATCTGCTTCTCTTTATTAAAAAATTCAAATCCCCTGATGTCGCCTAGCAACGCTCCCGTAATTACGGGAGCCCCATAGACTTCTATGGGCCTGCCCATGCCATAATTACGGCCTGAAATAGGACATGTTCTATATTTTTCAACGGCCCGGGCACCTTCCCGTAAGCAAACAGGAAGGTACCAATGGCCAATAGAAGTCTATGGGCCCGTATTTAGGGGCGTTTTTACAGTCGTGTGTATGGGAACTTAGTGAAGGAGTCATGCTTGGCGCCCACCCACTTTTTTCAACTACCTTTTTTATAAGCCCTTCCCCCTCTTTTTTAAAGTGTTTAACCCTTTCATGGCCAAGGGTCATTGATGCCCCTGTGTCCAGGTCAAATTTTCCATTTCATTCTGACATGCACTTCTTTAAACTATATCTTCGAAACCGCTTGGAATACCACAACTATTTATTTTTACTTTGTTTTTTGTTTTTTTACAAGACTTCTGAGGCTTTCAATTTCTAGATTACTTAATTAATTCCATGTTTTTAACTTTTATTATGAGCAGACAAATCACAAAAAAATTGAAAAAAAACCCCACTTCTATGTCTATGTCTATCTATCTATATTATAAGTATATATTTATATACGCTGTTGCAGCTCTGTAACCATTAGGGTTCGTCCACGCGCTGCGGAATTGCCGTGTTTTCTCTGGCCGGAATTTTGGATGGAAAAAATGCAGCAGAATACAGTAGCAGCATAGTGGATGAGATTTAACCTATCTCATCCACATGCTGTGTAAAATTTCCGAGCAGAAATTGACCTGCGGTGCGTATTTTTCAGACCGCAGCATGTAAATTCCTGCTACGGTAAGTGTGCAGAATTGCTGTGTTTTTCAGAGGAGATGTCTCCATCTCCTAACATTGGGAAAAATGCAAGAAATGGTGCGTTTTTGCCGCAGCGGAATGCAGCGGAAATCCTTTGACTTTCAATGGAATTGCTGCAGAAATTTTCTGCCAAAGTGTCCCCTGCATATAGTGCCCATATAGTGCCACAGTGCCCCTGTATATAGCACCTTCCCCGTTTGTAGATAGCACCAGACCCCCACCCGTGTAGATAGGGCCACTTAAGCACCCTCTGGGAGCGGAATCCACGGTCAGAGCGCTCTAGTCGGTAATTCCGCTGCTAGAGGGAGCCCATGATGTCTCTGTCCATATATGGAAAGTGACGCTAGGGGCTCCCTCTAGGAGTGAAGACCCCGGCCAGAGTGTTGCCTATGCTTTGGCAGGGATTCTGCTCCAAGAAGGAGCTTAGGTGGTGCTATCTACAAAGGAGGATGATGCTATCTACAAAGGAGGATGATGCTATCTACAAAGGAGGATGATGCTATCTACAAAGGAGGATGATCATGATGATGCTATCTACAGGGGGGATGGTGCTATCTAAAGGAGGGGTGATGCTATATGCAGGGGGTTGACACTGTACAGGGGAGTTGTGTGTGGCCCTATCAACAGTGGGGGTGTATTTAGGGGCTCTCACAGCCCCAGCAGACAGAGTGCAGCGCTGCTTACAATGAAGTAGCACTGCACTCATTAAATCCCATTCCAGGCTGCTAACGTTTATATACGTGACAACTTCACGGGACATCGGCAGTTGGAATGTATATAGCCGTATGGCTGTCATGAAGGTGTTAAAGAGGTGCAAACATCTGATCTAAAAATGCGCTGTTGTGGCAATTTTTCGACACATAGCAAATCTGCCCCTTTATTTTCGGATTGAAATACACTTTTTTTTTTTTCCAATATAAAAACGCTGAAATACCGGCATAAATACAAGTTCGGATCTGTTCACATCTGGGTCAGGGTTTTCCGTTATTCTGCTCTGTCATAGGATCAGGAAAACGAAAAACCAGAAGCACTGCATCCTTTGTATGACAGACACTAACAGCGCCTTTGAATTTAATGGGTTCTGTCAAACTTCCACCAAATAGTCGACTACGCTATTGATTCAGTCAAAACCACGGAACCCTTGCACAACAGAGACAAACGGAAACCACTGGCACTGGATCCGTCATCATTGAAATCAATAGTGATGGAAGCCGAAACCTATGCTTTCCGTTTGTGTCAGTCAGGGCTCAGTTCCGACGGAAAGCTCAGACGGAACGTCAGAACGAGCCCTGACGCAGATGTGAACGACGCCTTAGGCTGGGTTTCTACAGGTCATCTTTATTGCGTTTTTACAGCCTTTTTATTGCAGTTTTGTTGCAGTTTTGAAGTGCTTCTTAATTGCTTTGAAAAACGCATTTTAAAAAACACATGCGGTTTACCAAGATTTGTGAGATTTTGAAAATCGCCACAACCAAAAGTGGATTCCCCCAAAAAAATAGGAGAAGTAGAATCTTTCCAATATAGTTTCCCCTCCCTTTACGATCCAGTCCTGGTTGTGGCTTCAAAAATTGCATCAAATAACTTCACCAAAACTGCACTGTGTGAATTAGGCATTAATTACTTTGCAAACCACATTTTAAGGTTTGAGTGTTTTTGAGATTTGGTTTTGCTATTACAGGTCAAGCCCACGATTTTAATTTCTGGCCTGACCGTGGGTTCTAATGACCCAAACTAAGGGCTTATTCAGACGAACGTATAATACGTCCGTGCTACGCGCGTGATTTTCACACACGTCGCACGGACCTATGTTAATGAATGGGGCCGTTCAGACTGTCAGTGAATTTCACACGGCGTATGTGCGCTGCGTGAAACTCATGACGTCCTATATTTGTCCGTGTTTCGCGCTGCACGCACCCATTGAAGTCAATGGGTGCGTGCAAATCGCACTTGGCACAAGGAAGCACTTCCAGGGGCCGCACGTGATTTGCGCAACAGTAGTAAAATGAAAGAATGCAAACAGAAAAGCACCACGTGCTTTTCTGTTTACAAACATAAAAACAGGGTGTCATAATGATGGCGGCTGCACGAAAATCACGCAGCCACGCACCATATGCTGATGACACACGGAGCTTTTGCGGACCTTTTGCGCGCGCAAAATGCACACGCTCGTGTGAATCCGGCCTAAGTATGATTGATCCCTATGATGCTTTTATGCTCTGTTCACATCACGTGTAAGACCTTTGTTGGTGATATATGTAAAAGCGGTTGCGGCAACCTGTGGCTCGCAGGGAGTGCGACGCAGCGATCACACAGCGATACTTTACCATGCAACCTGTGTCACAACCTAAGTCGCCGTGTAGCCCTAGCCTTTTAGTGATAATTGTTCTGTAAATTCCTCCTCCAGCCACTAGGGGCGTAGATGCCATGTTCTCTGTCGCATACTGCGTGAGTGAGTCTACTCTCAGTTTCATATCAATCTATCTGGTAATTTCTGCAATTTTAGGATAGCAGATTATTTTGCAACTGCTAGTAAACAGCTTGGATATTTAGGATGGACAATGAAAGATAATTCTCTTGCTTTACTTTATTTACTTACATAAATGCATATTTACTTTAGTGTTTCTTATTATTTCCAGAACGTCCCAAATCACCTGTTAGCACCAAATGTCCGTAACATTTAATAGATCAGTGGGATTAGTGTAATTTATTAATTTGTTTTTATTAATTCTTAATTTTAGTTTTACTTTTGGAGATGCAGCTGTTCTGTATTCTCTATGCAGAACAGCTGTATCGTTCGCTATCCACTGACTCCGTCAGTCAGGCGGACTTGTTGGGTTCAGTGTCGGCGTATCCTGAGTGTCTCTGACACGCAGGATCCACCTGTAATCTATCACATCTAAGTTATGAACTGAACCCGTCAGGTCCGCAGGACTGACTGATTCAGTGAATAGCGAACGATACAGCTGTTCTGCATAGAGAATACAGAGCAGCTGTATCTCCAAAAAAATAATACATTTTTAATAAAAACTAATTAAGAAGTTACACTAATCACACTGAATGATCTATTTATTAAAAAATTAAATAAAATACCCTCAAAGGTGTACATAGCCTTTAAACATAACTTTCAGTCTAGTGGAAGGGCAACAAATGTTCTATTTACTTGAACATATGTATGTAAATCTAGTGTAAATGGCTATTTTTTGCAGTTAAAAGTGTTGCATGCAAAAATTGTATGTGTGTGTGTGTGTGTGTGTGTGTGTGTGTGTGTGGGGGGGGGGGGAGGGGAGGGGTGTTACAATGCCAGAACAACCTGCACCTGTAGTGGTTTTGCAACTCTTTTCTAGTTAGAAGTGTCAGGCCGGGTTTCCACCGGAGTTTTTTGCAGCCACAACTTTTGCTGGAAAAAAGAAAAAAAAAAGGCTCGGCTCTATGGCAACCATGATTGTTGCACTGCGCGATCGCTAGTGTTACCCTATGGGAGGCGCATACAATTGTATCAGACGATATCGTGTAGTGCAATAAATGTAATATGAAGTATAGGCTATAGCCTAGAAGCCCTGAGCCTAAAGAAGCAATTCTACTTCTGTTGAAGTCAGTGGGTAAATACTCACTGCTACATACTACTACTTAAATGCCATAAAATCGCAAGAGACAGGACACGCTCAAGAAACTATGCAATTTTAAAGGCAAAGGTTTTGGTCCTATGTTTAACGTGTACACCAGGAAAGCTCCCAACGTACATGATAAATGTATGCATAGGGCTTCACTAACCCTTGTGGCCTCCGTCGGGCTTATGTACGTCAGTATAATTTTTTTTGTAGGTATGGGATAGCGTAGTAGATTACGTTAATTCATACAACAGGATCCTAAAAGAAACGTATACTGCACATTTTTTTTTACGTCGGAGCCTATGGGTGACGTATGCTACTGTATGTGTATGCATACATTAATGTCCTCTAAGTTGTGCCATGATGTATATTGAAATACACACTTTATTATCCCTTTTGTGGCACTGCAGTGAAATTGATTGAAATTGAACATTTGTGTCAAGATTCGAACCCGAAAACTCCTGTTCCAGCTCTTCTCATTGAGCCACTGGTGCCGTTGGACATCTCCAATTCTGGATTTAGTGTATGGCCTCTCTGGATTCCATCACCTTGATTTCCTTGATCAGTTTTACCATTGTAGCGTGGACTTGCCAGACTATTAAGCTATCCCGCTTGTGGTCTAGTTCCTCTGCCTCACGTTACTGCCCATTGCTGTTTAACTGTGTACCGAACCTGGACCGTTACTTAACTACTTTTTGCTGTTTTCACCCTCCTGCCTAACCGTTTCAGCTACACTGCTCATTCCTTCTGTGTAATCTTTTCCATGCTGCTGCATCTTCTATATACTGTATATGTGATAGCTAGAGATAGGAGAGCAGGATTCTCCTCTCCTATGTGTGCAATGTTTAGAAGACATGATAGTAGTTAGACTCCAGCCACTAGCTCAGAGACAACTGAGAATTACACGCGTATGACCGCTTATTCTAAATAGTTAGGTACGCTTTAAGCAACTTTAAGAGGAGTAGTCAGCTCTCCTGACCTGTCTGTTTTAGCAAATACATACCTGTGAAATAACAATTCTGGAGCACCTTTTCTTAGAACTGTAGGTTGTCTAGACAGCCCTCTGTTATTACTCCTAGAATTTTATTAATAAATTTACAACTTGGTGTTATGAGTTGGGGGTGTGTGTCTTTTACACAGTCTGCTATTCAATCAGTGCCAGTTTAAAGGGACACGCCCACTTTTACAAGGGGAATGGTAACACCCAGTAGTCCATTTAAGCTCAGTACATATATACAACACCAGAACCAATCTCAGTACATATATATACAACACCAGAACAAATCTCAGTACATATATACAACACCAGAACCAATCTCAGTACATATATACAACACCAGAACCAATCTCAGTACATATATACAACACCAGAACCAATCTCAGTACATATATACAACACCAGAACCAATCTCAGTACATATACACAACACCAGAACCAATCTCAGTACATATATACAACACCAGAACCAAGCTCAGTACATATATACAACACCAGAACCAAGCTCAGTACATAAAAACAACACCAGAACCAAGCTCAGTACATAAAAACAATACCAGAACCAAGCTCAGTACATAAAAGCAACACCAGAACCAAGCTCAGTACATAAAAGCAACACCAGAACCAAGCTCAGTACATAAAAGCAACACCAGAACCAAGCTCAGTACATAAAAGCAACACCAGAACCAAGCTCAGTACATAAAAGCAACACCAGAACCAAGCTCAGTACATAAAAGCAACACCAGAACCAAGCTCAGTACATAAAAACAACACCAGAACCAAGCTCAGTACATAAAAACAACACCAGAACCAAGCTCAGTACATAAAAACAACACCAGAACCAAGCTCAGTACATAAAAACAACACCAGAACCAAGCTCAGTACATAAAAACAACACCAGAACCAAGCTCAGTACATAAAAACAACACCAGAACCAAGCTCAGTACATAAAAACAACACCAGAACCAAGCTCAGTACATAAAAACAACACCAGAACCAAGCTCAGTACATAAAAACAACACCAGAACCAAGCTCAGTACATAAAAACAACACCAGAACCAAGCTCAGTACATAAAAACAACACCAGAACCAAGCTCAGTACATAAAAACAACACCAGAACCAAGCTCAGTACATAAAAACAACACCAGAACCAAGCTCAGTACATAAAAACAACACCAGAACCAAGCTCAGTACATAAAAACAACACCAGAACCAAGCTCAGTACATAAAAACAACACCAGAACCAAGCTCAGTACATAAAAACAACACCAGAACCAAGCTCAGTACATAAAAACAACACCAGAACCAAGCTCAGTACATAAAAACAACACCAGAACCAAGCTCAGTACATAAAAACAACACCAGAACCAAGCTCAGTACATAAAAACAACACCAGAACCAAGCTCAGTACATAAAAACAACACCAGAACCAAGCTCAGTACATAAAAACAACACCAGAACCAAGCTCAGTACATAAAAACAACACCAGAACCAAGCTCAGTACATAAAAACAACACCAGAACCAAGCTCAGTACATAAAAACAACACCAGAACCAAGCTCAGTACATAAAAACAACACCAGAACAAAGCTTAGTACATATATACAGCACCAGAGAAAAGCTTAGTACATATATACAGCACCAGAACAAAGCTCAGTACATATATACGGTACCAGAACCAAGTTACTAGTGTTGTATATATGTACTGAGCTTTGTTCTGAGAATGTATTTATGTACTGAGCTTTGTTCTGGTGCTGTATATATGTAATGAGCTTTTCTTTGGTGCTGTATATATGTATTGAGCTTGGTTGTTATGATGTATATAACTCCAGAACCAAGCTAGTACATATATGTATAGCACCAGAACCAAGCTCAGTACATATATGTACAGCACCAGAACAAAGCTCAGTACATATATACAGCACCAGAATCAAGCTCAGTACATATATATACAATACCAGAACCAATCTCCGTACATATATACAGCACAAGCACAAATACAGCCCAGTACAGAGATCATATGCAAATTCAGTTTAACCGCTGCCATATAAGTTTTTATGACATAAAACTACAGCTCCCAGTATAGCCAGAACGATGGTAAGGATATGCTAGGAGTTGCTGTTTCACAAAAAAAAAAGATACACCCATCATCTCGCTGCAGATCATACAGTGACTATAGTACTAATCTGTCACAGGGAGAATCACGGCCTGAAAATTGCGGGGACGGCCACAGGCAGCGGCCCGCATTTTCGGCCCGTGCTCCCATAGTCGGCGGGATGGTAATGCAGGTAAGCCAAGACAATTGATAGTCGTAGGGGATTCTATAATCAGGAAGACGGATAGAATAATTTGTCGCCAAGACCACCTCAACCGAATGGTTTGCGGTCTCCCTGGTGCCAGGGTTCGGCATGTGGTGGAGTGGGTGGACAAATTGCTGGGAGGGGCTGGTGATGATCCAGCTGTCGTGGTCCATGTCGGTACCAACGACAGAATAAATGGTAGGTGGAGGAGCCTTAAGAATAATTTTAAAGAACTAGGCTACAAGCTGAAGGGAAGGACCTCCAAAGTAGTATTCTCAGGAATACTGCCTGTGCCATGCGCATCACAGGAAAGACAGCGGGAGCTCAGGGAGTTAAATGCATGGCTGAAGTCTTGGTGTAGAGGAGAAGGATTTGGGTTCCTAGAGCACTGGGCTGACTTTTCATTGGGGTACAAACTGTATTCTGCAGATGATTTGCACCTAAATGGAAGGGGGTCCGCTGTGCTGGGGGAGAGAATTCTAGCTGGGGTGGCGGAGTATTTAAACTAGGGCTGAGGAGGGAGGTCAATGTAGAAAAAAAAGGGGTAGCCAGGTTAGAGAGGGGTCAGACTATATTGGTGGGGGGAGAAACAGAATGTGGGGAGAGGACTAGACAACAAGATAAGGAGATCCTTTCTTTACAAAACAGCAGTGTAAATAAAAAGGCCCGATTAATGTCAAATCACATTTCTGATAATATAAGTGAAAAACTGACAGGCAAGTTAAAGTGTATGTTCACAAATGCCAGAGGTCTAGCAAGCAAAATGGGGGAGCTGGAGGCCTTGATACTGGAAGAAAATATAGATATAGTTGGTGTTGCTGAAACATGGCTGGACTCTTCACATGACTGGGCTGTAAATCTACAGGGTTTTACACTTTTTCGGAAAGACAGGACAAATAGGAAAGGTGGTGGTGTATGTCTGTATGTGAGAAATGATATGAAGGTGAGTGTGAAAGAGACAATAGTGGGTGAATACTGTGAGGAGGTTGAAACCTTGTGGGTGGAACTAGAAAGGGAGGTAAACACTGAAAATATTACTTTTGGTGTAATCTATAGACCCCCCAATATAACTGAGGAGATGGATGTTCAGCTATATAAACAGATGGAGCGGGCTGCACAGGCGGGTACTGTAGTGATAATGGGAGATTTTAATTTCCGGGATATTAATTGGTGTCATGGTTCAGCTTCAACTGCAAAGGGGAGACATTTCCTCAACCTGTTGCAGGAAAATTTTATGGGCAAGTTTGTGGAAGACCCGACTAGAGGTGAAGCTCTGTTGGATCTGGTCATTTCTAATAATGCAGATCTTGTTGGGAATGTCAATGTTCGTGAAAACCTCGGTAACAGTGATCATAATATAGTTACATTTTACCTATACTGTAAAAAACAAACGCAGGCTGGGAGGGCAAAAACATTTAATTTTAAGAAAGCCAATTTCCCCAGGATGAGGGCGGCAATTCAGGATATAGACTGGGAAGAACTAATGTCAAATAATGGAACAAATGATAAATGGGAGATTTTCAAATCTACTTTGAGTTATTATAGTGCAAAATTTATTCCTATAGGTAACAAGTATAAACGACTCAAATTAAACCCCACATGGCTTACACCTTCTGTGAAAGGGGCAATACATGACAAAAAAAGGGCATTTAAAAAATACAAATCTGAGGGTACAGCTGTAGCCTTTGTAAAATATAAAGAGCTTAATAAAATCTGTAAAAATGTAATAAAATTAGCAAAAATACAAAATGAAAGGCAGGTGGCCAAGGATAGTAAAACAAATCCCAAAAAATTCTTCAAGTATATAAATGTTAAAAAGCCAAGGTCTGAACATGTAGGACCCCTAGATAATGGTAATGGGGAGTTGATCACAGGGGATCAAGAGAAGGCAGAGTTACTAAATGGGTTCTTTAGCTCTGTATATACAACTGAAGAAAGAGCAGCTGATGTAGCCGCTGCCAGTGCCGTTAATATATCAGTTGATATACTGAATTGGATGAATGTAGAGATGGTCCAAGCTAAATTAAATAAAATAAATGTGCACAAGGCCCCGGGACCAGATGGGTTACACCCTAGAATTCTTAAAGAGCTTAGTTCAGTTATTTCTGTCCCCCTTTTCATAATATTCAGAGAATCTCTAGTGACTGGTATAGTGCCAAGGGACTGGCGCAGCGCAAATGTGGTGCCTATTTTCAAAAAGGGCTCTAGGTCTTCCCCAGGTAATTATAGACCAGTAAGCTTAACATCCATCGTGGGGAAAATGTTTGAGGGGCTATTGAGGGACTATATACAGGATTATGTGACAATAAATAGCATTATAAGTGACAGCCAGCACGGTTTTACTAAGGACAGAAGTTGTCAAACTAACCTAATCTGTTTTTATGAAGAGGTGAGCAGAAGTCTAGACAGAGGGGCCGCTGTGGATTTAGTGTTTTTGGACTTTGCAAAGGCATTTGACACTGTCCCTCATAGACGCCTAATGGGTAAATTAAGGACTATAGGTTTAGAAAATATAGTTTGTAATTGGATTGAGAATTGGCTTAAGGACCGTATCCAGAGAGTTGTGGTCAATGATTCCTTCTCTGAATGGTCACCGGTTATAAGTGGTGTACCCCAGGGTTCAGTGCTGGGACCACTATTATTCAACTTATTTATTAATGATATAGAGGATGGGATTAATAGCACTATTTCTATTTTTGCAGATGACACCAAGCTATGTAATATAGTTCAGTCTATGGAAGATGTTCATGAATTGCAGGCAGATTTAAACAAACTAAGTGTTTGGGCGTCCACTTGGCAGATGAAGTTTAATGTAGATAAATGTAAAGTTATGCATCTGGGTACCAACAACCTGCATGCATCATATGTCCTAGGGGGAGCTACACTGGCGGATTCACTTGTTGAGAAGGATCTGGGTGTACTTGTAAATCATAAACTCAATAACAGCATGCAGTGTCAATCAGCTGCTTCAAAGGCCAGCAGGATATTGTCGTGTATTAAAAGAGGCATGGACTCGCGGGACAGGGATGTAATATTACCACTTTACAAAGCATTAGTGAGGCCTCATCTAGAATATGCAGTTCAGTTCTGGGCTCCAGTTCATAGAAAGGATGCCCTGGAGTTGGAAAAAATACAAAGAAGAGCAACGAAGCTAATTAGGGGCATGGAGAATTTAAGTTATGAGGAAAGATTGAAAGAATTAAACCTATTTAGCCTTGAAAAAAGACGACTAAGGGGGGACATGATTAACTTATATAAATATATTAATGGCACATACAAAAAATATGGTGAAATCCTGTTCCTTGTAAAACCCCCTCAAAAAACAAGGGGGCACTCCCTCCGTCTGGAGAAAGAAAGGTTCAAGCTTCAGGGGCGACAAGCCTTCTTTACAGTGAGAACTGTGAATCTATGGAATAGCCTACCGCAGGAGCTGGTCACAGCAGGGACAGTAGATGGCTTTAAAAAAGGGTTAGATAATTTCCTAGAACAAAAAAATATTAGCTCCTATGTGTAGAAATTTTTCCTTCCCTTTTCCCGTCCCTTGGTTGAACTTGATGGACATGTGTCTTTTTTCAGCCGTACTAACTATGTAACTATGTAACTATGTAACAAAGTATCATATCCTACATGTCCTATCTTTTGTGGTACACTTCTACGGCTCGAACACCTTCCGTGGACAATAGAAGTGAATTGGTCTGTAATTGCTGTCCTAAATTATGGACATTTTTTACGGTCGTGTGCATGGGGCCTAAACATTTACATTTAGTGACTCACCGGTGGCGACTTCTCAGATTGAAGTCGTTCTTTTCCATCTGGTCCATACCTCTATGATGATGCATCCTGGCCACAACCCATTTCTGCAGAGTTGGCCGCTCAGATGTCTTCAGCTTCTCACTTTTCCAACATTTCCGCACCTATAAATGAAGAGAAAATTCTCATGGTGCCATACTCTATGCTCCTAAATATAATAGTATCATACACTGTGCCCCGAATATAATAGTGCGAATATAATAGTACCATACTCTGTGCCCATGAATACAATTGTGTCAAACACTGTAAAGTAATGCACCACACACATACAGTGCCCCCTGTAGATAGTGGCCCTCGTAGAGCCCCCTGTAGATAGTGGCCCTCGTAGAGCCCCCTGTAGATAGTGGCCCTCGTAGAGCCCCCTGTAGATAGTGCCCCTCGTAGAGCCCCCTGTAGATAGTGGCCCTCGGAGATGCCTCCTGTAGATAGGGGCCCTCGGAGATGCCCCTCGTAGAGCCCCCTTGTAGATAGGGCCCCTCGTAGAGCCCCCTTGTAGATAGGGCCCCTCGTAGAGCCCCCTTGTAGATAGGGCCCCTCGTAGAGCCCCCTTGTAGATAAATGCATTCCCTGTAGATAGGGCCCGCTGTGGCATTCCCTGTAGATAGGGCCACTATATAGTTCCCTGTAGTTAATGTTCCCTATAGATAAGGCCGCCAACGCTGTCCCGTACTGAAAACATGATTACAGTACGGGACAGTAGTTCCATGGAGAGGCAGGGACTCCTAGCATCGTACATAACTATGATGCAAGGAGCCCGGCTCCCTGCAGTGTGTGCGGCCGAAATACGTTCTGTCCATTACGGACGTAATGTGCTCGTGTGAATCCAGCCTTTATAGGAGAAAGCATGGCCAGTTAGGTAATTGCCCTGCAGGGAAAATGTAGTATTATATAGTAGTCATTTAGATGAATGGAAGTTCATGTAATACATTGATGGCCAATGTCTGACAGCTAGTACCGATCCTCCATACTGACTGGCTCTCAGAGGGCAGTCCAGATCTGATAACCACATGCCATAATATAGTTGAAATTGTAAAGTTAAAGATTACACTCTGCAGTGTTGGTCTGGCATAAAACTCAATTGCAACGTTGTCCTTTTCAATAATTAACAATGCAGGCCCTACACGTGCATTAGTTATAGGGATAGTCCACCTTTGCAACCAATTTTTTATAATTGTTTTTCTAAAACAAAAAATGATGCATCTTTGCAGATAGTCTTAAAGGGGTTGGCTCATATTGAAGCCACCGGCTTCTAACACCCTTGTTAAACAGCTGATTTTGATAGGGAAAGACTTCTTAAGCCAGGCGTCTCCCTGGAAATATAGTATTACACGGCGGCAAATTCAGATGAATACAGAGCGGCTCTTTGTTCTAACTCATAGTGTAAAAATATATATGAACTACACTGTGTATTTCCAATTAAAATCAATTGGCAGCTGTTGGCAGGCGTATTTCAGGGCGCAATATGAGTGTTTTATGCTCCAAATTACGCCTGAAAATAAGCCATGTGAACATGGCCTAAGACGCTGCTATGTTGTTGCCTCTGGTGCTTCTTAGTACTATAAGTTGAGAACAATTCTCAAAAATATACTGACGTTATAAACTTATGTAACTGCACTCCAGCGACATCCTGCTCTCCCGATACCTGCTATTCCTTCTACGTTTACTGACCGCGGCAAGTTTTTGACCTCGTATTTGCTTGTGCACGCCTATGCCAAATTTGCCTTCTGTCTCTCTCTATTCTTACCTGACATGTTTTGTGACTATAATTTTGCCTATAGGTTTGTACATATAGTTTTAATAATTGAATTCAGCCACGTAGGCTATGCGGGAGAACTCCTGAACCTAATCCAGAGATCCCAGGTGGAAAGCGGAGTGTACGTCATTTTTGGAAGCTCGGAGGTCTTTCATTTTCATAATATCGTGAGGAGATTCAACCCAAGGGCGCATGAGAAGGATAGCTAGTCTCATAGCCATGAGAAAATGGTGGTGTAGGCAGAGGCGTAGCTAGGTTCTTCAGCACCCGGGGCAAAGATTCCGTTTTCATTTTTTTTTATGCAACTCGAGCAAAAAGCCATTTTGTACTTTTTACAAGCAATATAGTTCTATATACAGCACCAGAACCAAGCTCGTTACATTTATACAGCACCAGAACAAAGCTAATTACATATATATAGCACCAGAACAAAGCTAATTACATATATACAGCACCAGAACAAAGCTTAGTACATAGATACAGCTCCAGAAACAAGATCAGTACAAATATACAGCACCAGAACAAAGCTCAGTACATGCATACAGTGCCAGAACCAAGCTCCGTACATATATACAGTGCCAGAACAAAGCTCCGTACATATATACAGTGCCAGAACAAAGCTCCGTACATATATACAGTGCCAGAACCAAGCTCCGTACATCTGTACAGTGCCAGAACCAAGCTCAGTACATAAATACAACACCAGCACACATACAGCTCAATTTAGTGCAACCCCTGCAGTATAGGTTTGCACTAAATTGTATACATCTCTCAGCATGTTCCAAACAATAAGGATATGCTGGGAGTTGCTGTTTCACACAAAAAAAATCATACCACCCACCATCTCGCTGCAGATCATACAGTGACTACAGTACTGATTAGAGGCAGAATAAACATTTACATTAAGTGACTCACCGGTGACGATCACAGATTCTAGTTGTTCTTTTTCTCTTTTTTTCTCCATCCCGTCAAGACCTCTATGATGACTTCTCCCGGCCACAGCCCATTCCTGCAGTTTGCAACTCGTATATCTTCAGCTTCTCACTGTTCAAACATTTCTGCACCTATAAACAAATATAAAGTTATCATGGTGCCGGACACTTAAATATACTTAAATATAATAGCACCATACACTGTACCTCTAATTATAATAGCACCATACACTGTCCCTGATTATAATAGCACCATACACTCCACACTGTGTCCCCCCCCCCCCCACACACACACACACACACACACACACACACACACCGTGCCCCCTGTAGATATTGCCCTACATAGATCCCCCTGTAGATAGTGACCCCCATAGAGCCCCTGTAGATAGTGCCCCACATACAGCCCCCTGTAGATAGTGCCCACATATAGCCACCCCTGTAGATAGTGCCCACATATAGCCACCCATGTAGATAGTGCCCCACATATAGCCCCCCTTTAGATAGTGCTCCACATATAGCCCAGCCCTGTAGATAGTGCCCTACATATATCTCCCCCTATAAATAGTGCTCCACATGTAGCCCACCCCTGTATATAGTGCCTCACATATGGCTCCCCCTATAGTTCTCCCCCGTGTAGATAGAGCCGACCTCTGTATATAGTCCCTCATAAAGATAGAGCCTGCCCTCTGTAGATAGAGCCCCCCTGTAGATAATGTCACTTAAATTTTTATTAGGATAAAAAAAACAAAAAACTTTACATACCTTAATCCCGTTCCCACGCTATCTGGTATCAATGCAGACCTGCTCTCTTCTGACATACTCGCGCCGCTTGCATTGTTGAAAGGCACTGACTTACAGGGCAAGTCATTCTGCCCTGCCAATCAGCGCCTTTCATAGACGCAAGCGCCACAATGCCGCCATCGCGCTGCTTGCGTCTATGAAAGGTGCTGATTGGCAAGGCACTATGACTTGCCCTGTCAATCAGCGCCTTTTAATGATGCAAGTGGCGCAAAGAGGTAATCTCACCGCTTTAGTCATTGAAAGGCGCTGAATGGCCGGGCACGGAAGGTACCCGGCCGTTCATCACCTACAGTGCAGGAGGGGGTAGTGGTGGCTGGTTTCAGTGGCGTCGCCGCCCCCTCAGGGATGCAGCAGGCCGCCGTCATGGACGGTGTGGTGTGCTCCTGGCCCCCCCCCCCACCTTCCCCCTTATTTTTGCCCGGGGCACACGACCCTCCTGCCCCCCCCTAGCTATGCCCCTGGTGTAGGAGATCTTTTTTCGATGGCAGAGATGGGGCCTAGAATCATGGACTGTGAGGCCAGCTCGGACACTTTTGAATAAAAGTAGAACACAAATGGTTATATAAGTGAAAAACATTATCCAATCTATCTTTCATAACTTGACAACCCCACTAGATCTAGAGCATGGAGCCTGTTTCCCTTTCACACCTCCATAATAGGACCAACACCATAGGAAAGATGCCATGCAATATCTTTCTCTGGTTTTATGCCAGCAAGTTGAGATTTTGTCTCCTGTAATCTAGGGGATATGGAGAACTTGTGTGTGAGATAAAAGTTGTTGTCCTATTCCTCCGCCTAACATTGAGTTTGCCTAATCCTTAAATGTCTTTTTGGTTTTGGCCCAGCTAGTCTACTACGAGACCTACTGTTGTTACTAGCAACCACTTGCTCCTTTTACGTTCTCTTTAGGGGGGATTCACACGAACGTGTATTGGGTCCGTGCAGGCCGCGTGGTTTTCACGCGCCACGCACAGACCAATACAAGTCTATGGGGCAGTACAGACAGCCCGTGCTTTTTGCGCAGCGTTTGTCAGCTGCGTAAAAAGCGCGACATGCTCAATATCTCCGCGTATTTCACGCATCACGCACCCATTGAAGTCAATGGGTGCGTGAAAACCACGCAGGTCGCACGGAAGCACTTCCGTGCGAACCGACTGAAACAGCGCACCAGCTGTCAAAAGGATGAATGTAAACAGAAAAGCACCACGTGATTTTCTGTTTCCAAACATCTAAACGGAGTGTCTTTGAGATGAGCGAACCCGGACAACCGAACAGAACTTCACCGGGTTCGGCCGAACTCGTTTTGGCCGAACCTGGCAAAAAAAATTTCGGTACGCGACGTCAGGAGATAGTCACTGTCCAGGGTGCTGAAAGAGTTCAACTGTTTCAGCACCATGGACAGTGACTTCCGATCCCAATATACATGAACCTGTAAAAAAACTTTTTTACTTACCGATAACTCCCGGCTTCTTCCTCCAGTCTGACCTTCCGGGATGACAATTCAGTCCAAGTGACAGCTCCAGCCAATCACAGGCCAAGCACAGGCTCATGGACTGCCGCATCATCCAGGGAGGTGGGGCCCGATGTCAAGAGAGGCGCGTCACCAAGGCAACGGCCGGGAGGGAAGTTCTCGGTAAGTACGAACTTTTTCTTTTTTTTTAACAGGTTTCTCGATATTGTGTTCGGCATTCACTGTCGAGGGTGCTGAAAGAGTTACTGCCGATCAGTTAGCTCTTTCAGCACCTTGGACAGTGACGGGCGTCGACTAGCCTCATCTCTATGATGGCGGCTGCGCGAAAATCACGCAGCCGCGCATCATACACGGATGACACACGCAGCTGTCAAGTGGTTTTTGCTCACGCAAAACGCCGCGTTTTTTGCGCGCGCAAAAACGCAACGTTCGTCTGAATCTGCCCTTACTCTGATTCCTCTTCACTTTAACCAGTGAATTACTTACCAGAGAACCAACACCCACTGAAGTCCTGGGGCCAACAGAGTGCAGCACCATGGAGATATTTATGTGAATTGCTGCCTGCATTCAGG
Organism: Rhinoderma darwinii; assembly: GCF_050947455.1. NCBI lineage: Eukaryota > Metazoa > Chordata > Amphibia > Anura > Rhinodermatidae > Rhinoderma > Rhinoderma darwinii. Next base: position 41,831,978 of record NC_134697.1, on the reverse strand, counting down.
ATAATCTCTGTGATGAGGTTGTAAAACATATGGTGCATGATTTTCATCAATATAGAATGGATTCTTCTGTTTAAATTGATTGCTAGATAGGATTTCCATAGCAATACTTCCCCCCTCCCCCCCCCCATTATGAAATTATAAGTATTCTTTGCAGAGGTGACATAAATATGAATTTTATTTGAGGGTGAGGTAGGTGAAAATATTTTGTATTGGCAATAAATGTTCGTTCTAACAAGCCTGATACAATGTTACCTTTAATTGCTGTTGTGAAATCTGTGATCATTATGTAATATGTATGCTCAGTGATGCTGATTCTTGCAAGCACTTTTTCACCCAAATATGAAAGTGTTGGAAAAAGTGTTCGGGGCATTCTGTCACACCAAGAGCGGCCTATTTATCAAAGTTCGGTCTGGCGTTGATTTGAGACACCTACAGATTCGATAATAGGACGTGCGCATTGTTGATGAATCTGTTGCATGCTTCACTGGGGAAGAGACTAAATGAATTCGTATCCGAGTCAATGTGTATAAATTTACATCCATTCTGTCAGATTTTTTTTTCTCCAGAACTCCAAAAATGCTACTGGACGAGCTATTTATCATTGGCAGAGTTTGATTATATCAGTTTTGCAATCCAATAATTTCAATGAGTAATGGTGGTTGAAGATGCACCCGTGCCAAAGCCCCTCCTTCTGCGCTTTTGCCATTAGTGTTCTGGGGAATTTGGATCCATTGCAAAAAAGGCATGAATTTTGTATTATAGCATGTTAAAATAGAGCTGACCACCAGCTGCTCTGTAATAGTACACTTCAGTACAAGAACAGCGTAGCCATGTGGACAGAACCGTCCGTTTGCATAATTGTACTGATCAACATAATAAGCGGGTATTAAGCATTGCCTTAATCTACAACTTTATACAGACAAATTATACATTTTATTATCCACTTACAATGCGTGTTCTTTGTATTTTTTAGATTTATCACTTGAGAGTTAAATGACGCCAACCAAACATGTATGCGTTGTATAGTCATCGTTGGCTAATATAAAAAAAACACTGATAGAACAATAACAAGGCCAGGCATTAATTCTATAATGCCTATATTTTTCTGGTTTTAGCTATAATTATACAATGAGACAAACGCTTGACAATATAATTGTAGACTACTAGGCCTGCAGCAAATAGAGAGAAGAAATGAAATATGTATTTCATATCTTCTAAGGATTAAAGTGTAGCTAAACATTTGACAAACTTCTGACATGTCATAGTCACATGTCAGAAGTTTTGATTGGTCGGGGTCCGAGCACTGAGACCCCCACCAATTGCTAGGACGAAGCAGCTGAAGCACTCGTGTGAGCGCTCAGCCGCTTCTTGTGTGTTCGGCTTTTTCCGGAAATAAATGTATCGGTGTACGGACTCAATAGAAAGTCTATGAGCCCGTACTCCGATACATCGGCTTTCCAGAAAAAGCCGAAAAGAGACAAAGCGGCTGAGCGCTCACATGAGTGCTTCAGCTGTGGGGGTCTCCGTGCTCGCACCAATCCAAACATCTGACATGTCACTATGACATGTCAGAAGTTTGTCAAACATTTAGCTAAACTTTACACTATTATAGGACAAAATAAATGAAAAACAAAAAAAAGCTGCTTTTGCCGGAGGAAGATACAGAACCTTAGTGCGTCAGATCGTGAGCTGCTGCTTATTAGTAGCTCTCCGATCTGGCTCATCGTTTACACCCTCTATAACATCCATATGCCGTGGTTTTGCATTGAACACTGCTGTGTTCCTGCATGCAGATTAGCTAAATTCAATGGGGCTAATCTGCTTGTGGCTATCCGACATGGTGTTCGTGGGGGAATACACCGCAGAAACTGCGTCAAGAAATGACATTTTAAGCAAGTTTGCAATTCTGCCCGCTGAAAACCGCCCCGTATGAATAACGGGCGGTTTCCCATTGAAGGCAGTGATAGGCTTGTTGCAAGCATTTTTCACATGGATTTGGAATCGGTGTGAAATTTCCACTGTGTGAACAAGGCCTAAGTCTCTCTTGAAGCAGTGAGCTGTGTCCTGAGGTAGACATTTCCACAGCTTCACAGATTGTGCAGTAAAGCAGGGCTTTATTCTAATAGAGGTTGAACCTTTTTTCCCCCAGCCGGACAGGTTGCACTCTTGTTCTATAAGTTGTCCTTATATGGAACGGATAATTACATTTTATTTTTTTTTAATTATATGCTTTTAGTATCGGCCATGTATATATTTGTACAAATTGAGCATGTCCCCCTTCTGATGTCCCTCCTAAAGACTAAATAAATGTAATTATTTTACAAAAAAGAGAGATAGAAGCAGCACTCAAAAAAACTCTTGTTTATTCATCCAGCATCCACTGCAATGTTTCACCTTCTCTACTCATCACTGAGATTCTTTAGTCCTCTTTTCCATTTTGTTGCGATCCTTTGCACCTTTGCCAATTCCGGGGGCATCCTTTTTATGAATTAGTGCCCAGAACTGAACTGCATATTCTTGATGTGGCTGCTGTTTGGAACTTCAGTGGTCATCTGTAGTGGAACTGGCAGTAAATGTTAATGTTCCCTGCAGCACCTCCACAGGGGAAATGAACCATTACACAGTTCTCATTTAAATGTAATGGCCTGTTTCCATCATGCACAGACCTGTTTGTGCTTTTAGAGAAAGACACACTCTTTGTAGTTGCTCTCTGTTATGACTAATAGACCTATGGGGCCCCCACAAACCTGAGACTGAAGGAGCTGCATTGCTGGTTTAATTCTTAGGATCGTGGGGTTTGTAAGGTCCACAAGGGTAGTGTAAGGAAAGATAAGCAAAGGGACTTGGGGAGGCCCTCAAATTGAAGAGACAATCCTGTGCCTGGCTATGACATGGAGAAAATGCTGCAGCTGTGGTAAACTAGCATCTCTCTCTCTCTCGATGGTAAAAAAAATATATATATTTGTGACTTATTGGCTGTGTAGAGTCATTATTTTTCTCCCTCATGACTCTCTTAGTATTGTGAACCTCATCAGGATAGATTAGCGCTATCCGGTAGTTGCCACCTGCCATCCCCATGTTGGACAGATATGAATTATTTTTTAAAATCTTATCTAAAAAATTCTAAGCATAAACCTCCAGCATTGACTGTCAGGTGAAGTTCAGATGTCTTGCTCAGATTTGACAATTTCTTCCTACAGTCTCTCTGCGTATTCTCCAGTACGTCTTCACATTAGCAGTTTTTTTTCTCGCTTCAGTCTCCAGGATATTTGTGTGGGTGGAGAGGTTAGATGCAGCTCGGATATAAATGTAGAAATAACATCTTTATAAGCAGCGCATACAAGCCCTGTAGACATTTTTCTCGGTTATGTCGTTTTTGTGCAGATACAGAAGCACTGGATGGAGGTTTCATGTTTGCACTTTCTAATGATTTCCTATTTTAATCATTTCAGTCTTGCCTCCTATAAGTGACAGATCACTGTCTATGTCTGAGTGTCAGCAGATACATTTAAAAGCTCAGTGGTCTCATACAGCAGATGTAGATCATCGTAAATTGAGAAGTGCATGTATACCACTATATCTCTGTGCAAAAACTATCTTTGTTTGGAGATTTTTCAGTGGCAGTAATGCACAAGTTAATTCTCCAGGAACAGAATATACTTAACACTGAGAAGAAATAATCCAAGCTACTGTGGTCTGATAGTCTTTGTCACTGATGACAAACTGATTGGCACACCTAAGTAATTTTGCCAGGATACCTGGACGTCTATAAAGCAGTGACTACTCTGTTGACTGAAAGGTGTACAAATCTGCACCACCCTGTACATCAGATTTTTTTGTAAACTTGAATTTTATTTATTTAGCTTGTTGATACGTTTTATGCATTAGACAAATATTGTAATTCAGTCAGATTTCTATTACAGTATAAAAAATTATACATAGTAAGATGTGAACACTCGACTGTGACAATCCCAACGATTTCACCACTATGTGCACCGAAGTTGTAAATTGAAGATATTAGTTGAATTATTTATTTAATGGGATTTTGCTCCTGAGTAAATATGGTCAATTCAATAGTGATTATCCCCAAAAATTATTTCTGTAATATATGGTAAATATTGCAGAAACTTATTTATTTCTATTTTCTACTCCCAACAGTCCCATATTTTCCCGGTCGAACTGGGTTTTGAAAGGTAAGAGGCTTGGAGAAAACGGACAAATACACAGGACAAAATTTGTATGTGAAAACTATAGATGTACTTTATTGTGAATACTTATGCATAATATGTATACAAACTTGATAAAGGAAGCAAAAGAAAAGAACCATCAAAAACAGATAGTAAAACTGAGGTGGTATATAAATAAAATAAAAAGAGAACTTTATCCCAAGTGTTCAGATGCTCCATCACCCCACTGATAGAGGGTAAATAGCTGTATAACTATACAAAGCTAGAGTGGAGATTAATCAGAGAAAGGGATGATATAGGAAGAGAACAGAGTAACAAGTATATACCAACCTCAGCCCACCACCAAGCCCCAATGTACTTTTCGGCCAAGAGCATCTTCGGGGGGCAAGCTACGCTTTTTCTGTAGCTCTTGAGTTATGGAGATAGCATAGCATGCCGTACTACGCTGTTTGTGTAACTTCCATTTACTACTTTGGGTGTTGCGAATTCAGCGTCGCTCAGCAAGCTTTGCTGTTTGTGTAACTCCCGACTACCTTGTCAGACAATGGCCGGGAAGCAGCGGGTCCTGAGTGAGGTAGGATTGGGGTCAGGGACCCTGTTCCAGAGAGAGGTGTGGATATGCCATAAATATCCAAGATGGAAAACCCCTTTAAGGAGGAGCTGTGGTTGGTCTGAGAGAGAGAAGGAGAGGGCACACCGGACTGAAAGAGAGCCAAAGTGGTACAATGTGAAACAGCTGCCAACTGCGAGAAAGAGATACTGCACGAAACTGGTGTGGTAGTAACGGGGGATGGTCTGTGAAGAGGAGTGGGACATGCTAGCCATCACTAAATGAGCAGTCTGTGATACACACCTTCATCTGTGCCGAGTGACTTGGGCCCTAGGGACTAGAAGGTATTGTGTCTTCTGCAAGTGGTTATGTACCACATCCACCGAGAGAGAGAGAGAGAGACATTGTACTGAGGCAGGTGGAAGCTGTTGATCCCTGCCGGAAAGAGTGTCACCAGAGACTCAACCTGAAGAAGACACATTTCCCTGTGTATCAAAGGTGCAGTGAGTTTTGCTGTGTGCATTTAGAGTTTAAAACTGATCAGCCCTGTACCCATAAAGAAACTATAACTGCTAAGCCCCGTGCCCATTTGTGACTGTAACCGCTAAGCTGTATACTACTTTCTGTAACCGCCAAACTGTAACCATTAAAGGGGTTTTCGAGTCATGACAAATGTATGGCCTATTCTGAGGATATGCCATCAATATCTGAATGAAGGTGGACTGACTACCGTCAACCCCGCTGATCAGCTGCATTCACTTGAATGAGAGAAGGCTGTAATACTGTGAACCACCGCTATATGTAGGCGATTCAGAGTACGAGCAGGTAAGTAATGAAGGGGAAGCAGTGCTTGTTCTTAGACTTGTCTTGTAGTTCAGGACTGCCATTTCACCTTCTCTGGATGTCTCCTCCTCTCAAATACTTATTGGACAGTGATGCCAGGAGCAGTGCTGGAGTTCCCGGGCAGAGGACCAGCTGATGCTCTGCTCGGGGACTACATTGATGGGAAATGTGCCAGTCCCTTACAGTCATGTGCTTGATAACACGCCAACACGAACGGCAGAGGAAGCAAGCCCTCTGTCATGTGGGGCTGTGTTGGCACATCATCAATATTGCGAAAACTACAGCACTTCTGGCACCACTTGATCGGGTTAAAAATTCAGGACAGAGTTAAAAATGAAAGTATATTAGTAAGTGACTTATTTTCACTTAATAATATAAATTCCAAGCAATTTTTGGTCCCCGGATAACCCTAAATGCTGTATCTATATCTTGCATCAATTTGTATCAGAGTGCTGCATGCATGTAGAGGATACTCTGATTATAATGCACATCGGACACAGGACTCCCATTCTTGTGATCTGTGGGGGTTCCACAGGTTGACTTTCGATTTATCCGATATTATCTATCCTATGGATAGGTGAAAACTGTTCCAGAAGGCCTTTAATAAAGTTAGATTGCTTACATGCTTTTTTTCTGACCATCACATTTCAATCCATGTGCATTATTATGGAATTGGTATCCCCGTTATGGTTATAATAACCATTCTGTGCAGGTGCGTAGCTAGGAAAGACCGAACTCCATAGCAAACTCTTAACCGGGGCCCCCCCATGGGTGCCACAAGCAGTCCCCCTTATAAATAGTGCCCCCTGTAGAATGTGCCATACAGCCCCCCTGTCGACAGTGCTATATAGCCCCGCCTATAGACCACCACACCCCATTTGTAGATAGCGCCCCCACCTCCCCCTTGTAGATAGTGCCATACAGCCCCCCTGTTGATATCGCCATAAAGCCCCCACCTTATATAGCACTATACAGCTCCTACTGTATATAGTGCCACACAGCCCCCTTTGTGTATAGTGCAACACAGCCCCCCCTTGTGTATAGTGCCACAAGGCAATGGCACATCTGAGAAAGTTGTATTAGCCAGGGAGATGTCACTCAAACATGGAATGGTGGGTTTGGAAGCAGGACTACGTAACTCTTCAGGACAGGGACACTGCCCCATGACCCTTTAATGAGTAATTAGCATATAGTGTGCGCCGTTTTAAAAGTGGACTGAAAAAAACATACAAGGGAGTGTTTGGAAATATTGTCAGGTCATATATCAGCGCATGGTGGCGGTTCAAGGGGTTAAAACTACCTGACAGATTCCCATTAAATATACAATGAATTGAGAACAATTCCATCTGCTCTGCAATTTTATTATTAGAAATATATCCTATATAATTACAGATCCAGAACCAAGCCCTGACATGTATTTATGTACTGAGCTTTGTTGTGGTACTGTATATAGCACCAGATATATCAAATAGAAAATCGCCCCTAGGGTTGAAAAAAAAATCTAGATTTTATTTCCAAAATCACCCAGCCCTAATGTGACGCTTACATTCAGCAATATTTTTTGCTGTTTTTAGTGCAAAGTACATAATAATTTCAGTTATTTGTCTCATTAGTAGGATCACCATGACAGTTTTGTCTGGGGAATGGCAGCCAGTGGCGTAGCTATAGGGGTCGCAACGGTCGCAGTTATGACCGGACCCCCAAGCCTGGGGGCCCACAGGGCCCGTGTTGCCACACAGCGCTGACCGCACTGCCAACTGTATTTGCATCCACAGGGAGGCGTTATGTAGTGATGTCACCGAGCCTGTCTGCGCCGAGTCACTCACAGCACAGACCGGAGGAGAAGGATTTTCCTCTCGTCCTGGGAACGGGGATAGGTAAGTAATTATGTTATTATTTTTCTTTTAGGTACCTACATATGGGGCATTTATACTGGGTTATGGGAGGGGGGCTCATATGGTAGCTGCTGAGGGGGCATTATACTATATGGGGGGCATTATACTGTATAGGACAGATTAGGGGGCATTATACTGTATGGGGGCATTATACTGTATGGGACAGCTATGGGGGCATTATACTGTATGGGGCAGCTATAGGGGGCATTATACTGTATGTGGCAGCTATGGAGGGCATTATACTTTATGGGGGACATTATATTCTATGGTACAGCTATGGTGGGCATTATACTTTGTGGGGCATTATATTGTATGGGACAGCTATGGGGGCATTATACTGTATGGGACAGCTATGGTGGGCATTATACTGTATGGGACAGCTATGGGGGCATTATACTGTATGGGACATTATATTGTTTGGGGCAGCTATTGGGGGCATTATACTGCGGGGGGCAGCTATGGGGAGCATTATAATGTGGGGGCAGCTATGGGGAGCATTATACTGTGGGGGCAGCTATGTGGGGCATTATACTGTGGGGTCAGCTATGGAGGGCATTATACTGTGGGGACAGCTATGGGGGGCATTATACTGCGTGGGGGCATCTATGGGGGCATTATACTGCATGTGGGAAGCTATGGGGGGGCATTATACTGTGTGGGGGAATTATACTGTGTGTGGGCAGCTATGGGGGCATTATATTGTGTGGGGGCAGCTATGGGATATTATACTGTGGGGTCAGCTATGGGGAGCATTATACTGTGGAGGAATTCATGGAGTCTATCGGGCAAGGCGGCTAGGCATAGGCATGCGAAGGGGTCTGGTGCAGTTGGGAAGGGGTAGGGGGGGCCCAAGCGGAATTCTTGCACCAGGGCACATGAGCCTTTAGCTACACCCCTGATGACAGCACACTATCAAAACCAATCTGTTAATAAACTGCTGACAAATATATTGATTGTAGACTCAAAATGGTTAGTATCACTACTGACAACCCCTTTAGGCCTAATTCACATGAACATGTGCGTTTTGCGTGCGCAAAAAAACTTGTTTTTTGCATGTTGCATTTCCGTGTGTCATCAGTGTTTGCTGCGTGGCTGTGTGATTTTCACGCATATGCCATACTTATGACACGCGGTTTTGATGTTTAGAAAAATAAATGAAGGAAGTGGTTTTATTTTTTCCTTAATTTCTTTATCTACTGTTGCGCGAATCACGCGCGACACACGGAAGTGCTTCCGTGTGCCGTGCGCGATTTTCAGGCACCCATTGACTTCAATGGGTGCGTGATGCGCGAAAAATGGCCGAGTATCGGACATGTTGTGAGTTTTACGCAGCGGAGATATGCTGCGTGAAAATCATGGACTGTCTGAACGGCCTCATTCACTAACATAGGTCCGTGCGACGCGCGTGATTTTCATGCGCGTATCACGGACGTAAAACACGTTCGTGTGAATAAGGCCTTAGTATGAGCGCTACCGAGATCAATTATCGCTGGCTGCTCATTTTCCCTGCAGTGGCTGCTACAGGAGAAATGTAGTATTACATGCTGCAATTCAAATGATTGACCGTCCATGTGAGCCTCTGTTTACATCTGCATTATAGGCTCCGTTAGGGCCTCCATCGCAGATCCAGTCAAAAATGATGCTTCGCTACATTTTCAGATAAAATGACAGACACCCTCACGGAAGCCCGACACAACTCATTACAGTCAATGGTTTTCGTCGGGCAACGTTTGTGTCCATGATGCAATGGCTTTGGCACTTCAGTTTTTCTATTCTTCTGTTCCTATGACAGAACGCAATAACTTTGCGCAGATGTTAACAAAGTCTTATACATGGATGGCCTGAGTCTTAGGCTGGATTCACACGAGCACATTACGTCCGTAATGGATGGCGTATTTCGGCCGCAAGTCCCGGACCGAACACACTGCAGGGAGCCGGGCTCCTAGCATCATAGTTATGTACTACGCTAGGAGTCCCTGCCTCTCTGCAGGACAACTGTCCCGTACTGTAATCATGTTTTCAGTACGGGACAGTAGTTCCATGTAGAGGCAGGGACTCCTAGCGTTGACATAACTATGATGCTAGGAGCCCGGCTCCCTGCACTGTTTTCAGTCCGGGACTTGCGGCCGAAATACGTCCGTCCTTTACGGACGTAATGTGCTCGTGTGAATCCAGCCTTACAAAGAGAGAGTCACTGCTTTTTGCTCTGGCTCATTGATCTGGGGTCCCAAGTAGGTGACCGCTCTCTGACATGTATATGCCTTTATAGGGCATAAGGAGAGTAGCCCTGATGGGTTAGTGAATCTTCATTACACTACTGAAGAATGGCACTGCTGCTTATGCTATTAATTGTGTATTCATTTCTGTTCCTTCTAATTGCTTCTGTGACTCCGCTCCAGTTTTGTACATCAAGTAAATGACATTGTGCTACATGGGTTATGCGTAGTACAGTCCGGGTCCAGGATTTATGTTCGTTTGGATGCCTCATGTTCCCTTTGTGAAATTCTTATGTCCGTTCCTATTCTGTTATTGTTCCCCTAATGCCACAATTGAATTGAGGCATCTGCAGTTATTTAACAGAAAGCTGGCAAATAAAATGTTTGACTGTAGTAATAATGTCCCTGAATCATCCAGAACTGCATCACGTGGACTATTCATGAGATGCTAAAAAAAAAAGGCTAACCATCTGTTTTATACACACTGTATTTACTATAAACTTATTGTACCCGGCCTTTACAAATGCTTGCAAGTATTGCTGAAATGTAGTTTCTTCTAACCCTTTCAACTAAGTGAATTGCAGAATTTTTATGTATTAACTGGTTTGAAGAGTTGAAAGTAATAGGTTACCACCATTTACCCTAAAATAATGTCTATTGTATTGTAATGTGTACTATGGATGGACAAAAAATACAAATAAAAACCTTTAGATTAAAATCCTGGCTCAGTCACCTTTTACAACATGATCAGAGCACTAAAACTAGAGCTGCCATGTCTGGAAAAGCTAGAGCTACATCTGTTATCATACCAGATGCCACCCTTTTCCCTGAAGTTATCTCTTGGCAACACTGGCACCTTGTTATGTTGCCAGATTGACAGAAAGCTTCCGGTGTTGGCAGAGTGATAGGACTTTAATTCTTGTTGATCCAGACTTTTGAGGATGTGAAGGATGAGGATGAGATTTGTTCAAATGGCATCCACATGGCTGGTACTGTAAGGAAAATCCATACGCAGAAAATGCCCAGCGATCTTGTCCCATGGGCAAGGGGGCCTTTTGATTGGTAGGAGCTAAGGCATGTGATACATTTTTATATATAAAATGCCTGTTCTCCCAACCAGACAGCCAGATTCGACAAAGCCGCATTCTAATCATCTCCTGTATTTTTTTGTTTTTTTTGCATTCGACATTGGAGGCTTTTACATGCTGCTACTGGAAATCCTTGTTTAAAGAGGCTCCGTCACCAGTTTAAAAGTCCTATCTCCAAACATAATCTGTTCGGTGCTGTAATGTAGATAACAACTGTGGTTTTTATTTTGAAAAACGATCATTTTTGAGCAAGTTATGAACAATTTTAGATTTATGCTAATTAGTTTCTTAATGACCAACTGGGCATTTTTTTTTAAACTTTTTACCAAGTGGGCGTTGTAAAGGGAAGTGTATGACACTGACCATGCTTTTGCTGACCAATCAGCGCCATACAATTCTCTTCATTCATGTTTAGCTGTACTCACAGCACAGGGTAATCTCGCGAGATCACGCTGTGCTGTGAGTAAGTCCCACAGAAACTTGTTCACATAGTATTTTTTACTCTCTACTGGGGGGCATGTCATCCAAACTGACAACAAAACAAAGCTATGTAGAGTAGTTATATAGCAATACTAAGCATGATGGTCTTGTTCGCTTTACATACCTTTTAAATTAAGCGTAGAAATGGGGGGAAAAATGTCCGAGGCTCTTCACGTGCTGGCCCAATACCTAAACTAGCTTTCTGCATTGTTTCTATTAAGGCTGTACCCTCCAAGTGAATTGGGTATTGATCTAACATAAAAAAACAAACTGAAAAACCCTATAATATCTGGTGTCTAATTCACAAGGAGTATAAATATGTAATTACATTAACTCCACCTGAGATTCCCTCATTTTCTTTCTGCACCATCAACTTTTTATTTTTTATATTTAATTGTCATTTCTTGGAATAATTCAAGAATATGTTGCTTCCTAACTTTACTAGATTCACAAATTAAATCAGACTACGTGAATATTAGGACATTGGAAGATATTGGATAAATTGATGGTTGGGTAAAAAATAAAAAAAATAAAAATCATTAAAAACAAAATGTAGAATTTGAGACAAATTTCAATGTTTTTTAAATAATTCAAGTCTGGGTTCAAAAGTAGCCAAAATAAACTGATTTATCAAGAAGCACATCAGTGGATTATTTCGAAGATGTTTTCAACTGTCTTCAGAGGAGGACAAACCAGGATAGAAGTCATCAGAGTCTGCAGTTGGAGAAATCTTGAGATAAATTTCAGGTGCTGAGTGGATGGCTTGTAGTACATGGCAAATACTAATGTCATCTCCAACAGTAAAAAGTTGACCCTGGGAAGCTGGTCTTACAGGCAGTCTCCTGCGATCTTTAGATCACCTATGCCATTGACGGCAATATCACAATATTGCAGTCTATGGCAAATTAAGGGCATTGCTAATGAGACCTGCCACAGGCCGGTCTCAATAGCAATCTTCCTATAACAAGGCTAGGTGCATTCACAAGGCTCCCAGCTGCTAGAGGAATACACTGGATCTCGCAATCTCGCCGGCCCTGAAGCAAAAGGGCCAGTAAAAACCCCTCGGATGCCGGTGGTCACATTTGACACCTGCATCTGAAGGGTTAAATGCTTGCAATCAGAATTTTTTTCCGCTTGGTCCCGGTGGCAGCAGAGACCCGGTGGCTATAGCGCCCCCTCTGCTTCTGAGCAGGCGCCATTTTTAAAATCAATTTCCCGACGTAAATAGGCATATTAGTGTCCGGAAAGGGTTAAAGGTGTTCTCCCACTAACACAACCCTATTCTTTATGCACTATTTAGTGCCTATGGATATCAGAGGGATGGGAGTGTCCATATTCTACTAGCCAGAACAGAGAGCTGCTAACAAAGAGCAGTTCTTGGTGACCTGGCCTGCCGTGTATTTGGCTCTGTTCACATCTGCATCATGACGTGCTGGATCCATCAGAGCTCCATTGTGGTGTCTGTCATTTTGAGGGAAAAAAATACATACAGTGCTATTTTTCATCGTTAAACATGAGGTAACCTGCGACGGAGTGTGTAAGTCTGACTGGATACAATAGGGGGACTAAATGGTTGGCCATTAATTTAAATGGCCAACAGGTAATACTTTAATTTTTCTGCAGCCTGTGCTGCAAGGGAAATGTTTAGCCAGCTGCTGCTTTGCCTCATAATATCAGATTTTAGTCTGTAGTTTTAGACCCTAGACCTGGAGCGATCAGCTCATCCCTGAGCCGCTTTAATTTTAAAAACGGTTGTCTTGATGTGACAACCCATTTAGGTTTAAGGACATTTTGAGAGAATGTGTTAGAGGGGCTTTTTCCAAGAGACTTTGGTTCAAACTTCCCCTGAATATTTAAAAACAACTGACGGCTATTATGTCAAATACCTGGAAAGCTGTAAATGCTGCAGTTATCAGATACTTTAATGTATTTCTATGATAAATTGAACAAACCGTTGTAAAAATGATAATACTATAGTTATGACAATTTAAATGTATTGACTATATTTTGTAATCAATTTATTTGTACTTTGATTTAAAAAATTATTCTTAAAAAAACAAGCTCATTATTTAGCGATTCCAAACTTTTTGTCAAAAGTATATAAAAGATATACATTTGTGGCTTTAAGTTTAATTTTGGGAGATAGGGAGATAAAAAATTGAATATCCGAGGGCGCAGCTGTACTGGAAATTGCTTTTATTTGTACAACAACAACGTGTTTCAAGGCCGTACCGGCCTCTTCGTCAGGTTAGGTAACTTGTACCTAACCTGACGAAGAGGCCGGTACGGCCTTGAAACACATTGTTGTTGTTGTACAAATAAAAGCAATTTCCAGTACAGCTGCGCCCTCGGATATTCCATTTTTTTTTCTCCCTATCTCCTGGATCTACATAGTGGATTTTTACCAATCTTCAAACCGGAATTTGGGCTGCAACTGTCTCTACCTAAGTCTAACTTGGACACGCACCTTGGGATGTTATGCTCCGAGCATAACAACATCAGGTCAGCATAATTGACCACTTTTTTCCTTTTGTTCTCACCTAATACAGGCTCATGCACTATGTGCGCTTTGTTTCCTTTTTCCCTATAGCGTGAAGTTTAATTTTGATATCCAACATTACAATGTAGCAGAGCTCACTATCCAGTCTGGTAATTTATCTTCCTCGTTCTAGTCATACATGTGATTCAGCCAAGATTTTCCTTAAAGGGGCTGTCCAGTTGAGAAATCCCATTTTTAAATAACCTATTAGGGCAGTCTGAGTTGTAGGGGTATTTCCAACTTAGACATTTATGGCTTATTCAGCTCTGTGAACCGCACCTATATCGAGAACAGGCGTCACATGACCCCATTTAGCCATGCAGGGACCAGTAAAGAGGGGGAGTGCACTACTGCGCGCTGCTCTCTCCATTTTGTTCAATGGGGATTACGAAAACAGCCGAGCAAACGGCTGCTCGGCCGTTTCCGTAACTCCTATACAACTAAATGGAGAGAGTGGCTCCTTCTCCACTAGTCTCTGCCACATAAGGCGAAATGAAGGTCAGGTGAGCCCCGGTCTCTATATAGGTGTGGGTTCCAGAGCTGGGACCCACATCGATCATACATTTATAGCATATCCTGTGGATATGCCATATGTCTTTGTTGGGAGTATCCCTTTAATTGAGGAGTTAATCAGTTAGCCGGAGAGCGGCTACAAAGAGTGTCTCTGGAGGACAATGAGCACTATGTAATGGTTTATTTGCTCTATGGTGGTACTGCAGGGGAAATAAACACTTGCTGCCAGGTTCCCCCACTGATTATAGCTTATTGTTGGGAGTCCCAGCAGCAGAATACCCTGTGATTAGCTTCTGGCGATCCTTCTACAGCAAAGGGATTGTCAAAAGTGGACAATCTCTTTGATTTTCAATAGAGAGTTTGTGATAAGTAAGAGCATTATGTTTAACGTTTATTAAGGGCCGGTTCACATCAGCGTTGGCTTTCCGTTCAGGGGTTCCGTCTGAGGTTTCCGTCGGGTGCACCCCACAATGGAAAGTCAAACGGAAACTTTAGCATTCCGGCAGGTTTCCGTTTTTGTGATGGAATCAATAGCGCAGTAGACTGCGCTATAGATTCCGTCGAAAAAACGGAAACCCTGCTGGAATGGTTACAAACGGAAACCATTAGCAATGTTTCAGTCACCATTGATATCAATGGTGATGCAAACGGAAGCTAATGTTTCCGTTTGACTTTCTGTTGAGGGGTTCACCCGACGGAAACCTCCAACGGAACCCCTGAACGGAAAGCCAACGCTGATGTGAACCAGCCATAAGGGACCGGTGATATTGGTGTTACTTTAATAGTACCATTTTTCATTTCCAAGGCTCAGGTTTTAGGTCCTTCACATGGCATTATTATGGTACAAATGCAGCATGTTGGCTCAGTGATTAGCATTGTGACCTTACAGCACTGTGGTCCTGGAATAAAAACCTACCAAGGGCAATGGCAACATCTGCGTGGAGGTTTTATGTTCTCCCCAGTCTTTGCATGGAATTTCTCTCGGTACACCGCGGTTTCTACCAACACTCCAAAAAGATACTGATAAGTTTATGACTTGCTATCAAATTATCCATAATGTGTCTGGCTAACTTATTGAAATTAGATTCGGAGACCCAATGAGAAATAAATCATCATTGTATGCAACTAGTCATCCAGCACTGAGGTGCCAAGCACTCCTGAGTGACTACATAGAAAATGTGTAGGTCTGTTGTCCATCATGAATACAGAGGTCATGCACCTAATTGCAATTTCAAAAAGATTATTTTAAAATACTGTACATAAAGTGCGGTTTTGGATTCATAAATAATTTTTCAAAAACTCAATAACTCGAAACAGTTTTAAACACAATTTATTTTTGTTTTAAATAATCAACTAGATCATCCAGTGTTTTGATTTCATACATTGTTATTAGAGCTATTATCAATGAATGCTGTTTTCATATGAATATAATCAACGAATGAAAAGATTTCACCAAAACCCAAAAATAAAAATGCCCTTTTAAAACACAGCAGCAATAACAACCTAATATTACACTGCTAGAATGAATACAGATGATTGGCTTTACTGAAAAGAGTCTACATCTTTATAGCCAGTACACAATACAGTAAGGACTTTACATCGTGCCGCCTGCCTAAGATCTAATTGTTCCTTTTCAGTTTTTTTTGTGCTTTGCTTCAGCACAACTTCATCTATAAAACCTCAAGCCATTACCCCGCCCTTGTAAAAGCAATACAGTGAGTGCCCGTACCTATGCACTACCGTACAATATATTATTAGTTTCTTCTTAAAATTCATGAGAGGTTGGCAACAGCAATACGATTAAATAAAGGGCTGTGTGGATAGCTCCGATGTTGGTTTGTGTTCTAGTGTAGCTTTTACAAAGTTGAACAAAGGCTAAATCAAATTAAAGTGAGTGACACATGCACCAAAATATTACTTATTCTGAAGAAAATGATTTGGGATAGCAGAAGTCCCTGTTTTGTTGTGTACACAAAAGAAATTTGTGTAAAATCTGCTTGGCTTTTTTTTTTTCATATACAAACAATGCAATTGATAATATACAAGATTTTGAGAAGACGTACCCAGTATATACCCCATCGGTGAAGTATTATCGGACACTTATCAGGTTATATGGATATGTGAGTGATCTCCGGTTGGTAAGTAGTTACCAGACGGTGCATTATTAACATCAATTGTAGTCTTGTTAGAGTTTTATACAAGTGTCAATTATTTACAGCAAATCCATTGATGATTTATAAAATAAAATCAAGAGCATTTTACATCCCAGTTTTCAGGGGAAAAATGTAAAATAAGGCGAACCGTTGCTTATTTAGTGATTATTGTGTCTTTCACAAGTCCATCCAATGTCATCATCTTCGGTGGTGTTCCAGAGCCAGGAAAATCCAAATGCTTGAAGAGATAGCATTAACAGCATGGTATTTAATATGTACACTGCATTGTAAACTACACACTCCTTGACCCCATCCGAATGAAGGTGATTTCCCATGCTCTGTTTAATAGGCTCATGCTAAAATAAAAGGTTTCTTGCATAAAAAAAACCCCATGCGGTTAATGTGTGGAAGCGGCAAACACACACTTTTTGTTTTTCAGCGTTCTCCATTATTTTTCTTCTGAATACTGGCAGTAACCATTCACCCTATAGGACAATAAAACAAAAACGATGAATGAGTTTCATATTCCTCCATTATGCTTTGTTCACACCAGTATCATGACTTCTGTTTATAATGGAGCCCTATTTATGGGATTCATCGAGGTTCCAGTATTTTAATGGCAAGAATAGAGCTTCAGTCTGCACTATTCTTGCCATCATAAATACTAGAAAGCATGATGAAAACCCCAACATTATAGAGGTTATTTGGGTTTTTAAAATTGGTGGTTGGATTCTCGGCACCCCCTCGATCAGTTGTTTGAAGGGGCCATGGTGCCAGTACGAGAGCCGCAGCCTCTTTATTCTTTACATGGTTCTTCTCCTAGTTCGCACCTGCACGTGCGGTTACATTTGTAGCAGCCATGCAAGGTGTTGCAACACTCTCCCATTCACTTGGGAATGCAGCCCCTTCATACAGCTGAGTGGCGGTTGTGCCGATAGTCGGACCCCAACTGATCTTATATTGATGACCTAGCCTAAGGTTAGGTAATCCATTTTAAAAACCTGGTTAACCCCTTTAACGTTCGTGTGAACGTATTGATACTTGAAAAATTGCTTATGTACTTGTAGCAAAGGGCCTTAGCTATCCTAGAGAGGAATGAGTAGCCCAGTCCTATATGCATACTGAAGGTGAGCTTGGTGGATTACTACAACACTATACTCCTCTGGTTTACTAGAACACAATACGCCTCTTTTATGAAAACTGTAGCAAGAGCCTAAAAGTTACAGCTCTTGCTACTGCTGTCTTCTAAGGAACTCCTAGCAAGGGCCCAAGGAGCCCAGTTGGGAAACAATAGTCTTACCAGAAAAAGTGGCCTTGTTATCCATAGCAACCAATCACAGTGCAGCTTTATTTTTTTCAAGCGTAGTTTAAGAAATAAAAGCTGAACTCTAATTGCTTTCTGTTAGACAATTTTTATAAATGAGGCACAGTGTATACTTAAAGGGGAAATCCAGCCAAAACTGACATATCAAAGATATGTGTCAGACGATGATGGTGGAATGAGCACAGAGCAACAGTGATTTCCAGAATGAATGTCCTG
Organism: Rhinoderma darwinii; assembly: GCF_050947455.1. Taxonomy (NCBI): domain Eukaryota; kingdom Metazoa; phylum Chordata; class Amphibia; order Anura; family Rhinodermatidae; genus Rhinoderma; species Rhinoderma darwinii. Next base: position 41,813,974 of record NC_134697.1, on the reverse strand, counting down.
CAATTTTTTGCAGAGTATCCAAACTCTGTTGACCCAGCTCTGAGATTACAGTTACTAGAAATCTTAGACACAATAATCTAAGCAAAAAAAAACATTGATTTGAATGGCCGTGCGTTTACAATATTGTCGGAGATTTTCAGTGATTAAAATCTCTAAGCAGTGATGAACAGGTTTGACACGTTATTATGTGGGAAGTTGGTCAGGGACCAGCCACCGTTGTGATCACTTGACATGGAGAACTTTTGGGTGGCCTTCGCCTTTAAGGTATTTTCAGAAGGAAGTGCCATGACTTTATTTCTTTCAGATTTACCATCACATTAGAAGTGTATGCGCATGCATCTATCAGAGCACTCATTGCAGTTTCCATAATTTATATTAAACTATCATTTCATGGTAAAGTTGTTTAAAATATTGTACTATGCCAAGCATTTGCACATTTGGCACAGTGAATTTATCCATAGACATAATGGGCATAGCTGGCTTTATGTCTTTCAATTGACCATCAATGAAGACTTCTAATTTAGGAATAACATTTAGAACATCAAGCATATAACATAAGCGGATATGCTACTATAGTTTATCAGCTTCCAGAACTTGGCTGTACAAGTGGATACTTGATGTCTGTTTTATTCTGTAATATTACATTGTTTCTAAAATCATTCTAGATCTCAATCATTGAATTCTACGGGAATAATCTTTCCCAAACAAATACACGCACATAACTAACCTGAATCACTATGGTATTAAGAATAAGTTTTCTTCTCAATGTGTCTGACTTCCTTCTTGGTTTTCACCTTATATCCGTCATTCTAGAATAAAAATGAACAAGAAATGTTATAGGTATACCAATTTTTATTCAAATCTTAAAATCAAGAATTAGGGTATGTTCACACGGCCAAATTTCAGACGTATACGAGGCGTATTATGCCTCGTTTTACGTCTGAAAATAGGGCTGCAATACGTCGGCAAACATCTGCCCATTCATTTGAATGGGTTTGCCGACGTACTGTGCAGACGACCTGTAATTTACGCGTCGTCGTTTGACAGCTGTCAAACGACGACGCGTAAATTTACTGCCTCGGCAAAGAAGTGCAGGGCACTTCTTTGCCACGTAATTTGAGCCGTTCTTCATTGAAATCAATGAAGCACGGCTCAAGGTTTACGAGCGTCTCAGACGCCTCGTAAATTACGAGGAGCTTTTACGTGTGAAACGAGGCAGCTGTTAACAGTCTGTCTTTTCACACGTAACTGCCTCTCAGCGTGTGAACATACCCTTAAGGTACAACAGATTGTATTTATACTCTAGATCCACCCAATGGCTCAGAGCAAAATAATCTATCCATTTGTTTCTATATTATTAGGTGATATATCCATTTATTTCCATATATCAGTGGGATTGTGGCTGACCCATTTCTTCCCTAGGTTTTTAAAGGGCTCGAGTATCTCTGACCAACCTAAACCAGAGGACAAGCACTCTCCCAGCCTAGACCTACAGTACGTCTTTGGGCGGAATTAGGTTTTAGTTAGTACAAATACAATTCAAACAAAAATATTATTAGCAACAAGACATAAGATTAGCTCTTCCATAACCGACTGCAGTAAAAAAAATTCTTACATAGTCCAAAACTTAAGAGTAAACAATTAACACAAAAATCCAATTAAACCTCCGTTATTTTGGAACAAATAAGTTAACTCTGAATACTTACCGAATAGCCCTGTTCAACTACCTGTATAGTTGATTCTTGGATTAGTTGAAGTACTCCTGGAAGTAGTCTGCATTTTTCTAGATTGCATAATGTATGGCATACCTTAGTTCAGTGATTCCCATTTTTTACTATTCCCAAGGAACCCCTGCTCTCATTTCTACTATAAAGAATCTGGGTGTAGGGGAAGGTAAAGCAATCTATAGTCTATATTCCAGTCAAGATTTGTCAACTGCTTTGCCTGGCCCCATTCTGAGCATTTTTGAGCAGCCTGTAATACGCTTGTCTTCTCTACAGTAGAAGTGACAACTCTGCTGCTGTCAACTGGGGTACCCTGGTTGGGAAACGCTCCCTTAGGTCATAGTTATGAAATAGACAGGGTCAGACAGACAATAGAGGGCCCTTGTTCAGGAGCACTATGGGTGGTCTTGCTGTCAACCTGCTAATGAGAGTATAGGAGAACCTCCAGAGATCTCTTTAACCCCTTTCTGACATTTGACGTATCCATACATCATAGCCGGGTAGGGGAAGTATAGAACGGGCTCACGGAGTGAACCCGCTCCACACGATGCGGGTGTCGGCTGTATGTTACAGTGGCAGTGGTTTCTGGCCACGATTTTACTATAATTGGGCAAAATGAAGCCACAAGAATTAGTGTGAATACATCCTGATCCTGGTAATTGATTTTTCTATTACAGACTGCTATTCCATATTTAAGTAAATAGATGGATTAAGGATCAAAAGCATGTATGACACAAGGTTAAATACAAACCAAACTGATGCTCATCTTAAGATATTAAACTTGGCACACAGCAAGGCATGTATCAGCACGACAAACAGAACTACTTGCCCCAACCATTACAGTTCCACCAACTTTTTTCTCTTGTGGAACCATAACCCGTCTCACGACTTTCCGTGTAACCTATGAGAAGCAGGAACATTGACTTTGTATGGTGTCCAAAATTCAAAAGGAAAAAACAAAAAGCTTCACACCACACACGCCAACTATGGGAATATGGTACTACTTTCCAAATCGACATACAGAAAAAAATTACTTTTTTGGTGATAATGTTGCCTTCTTCATCTGTGTATTGTTCTTCTGTAACAGATTCACCGGGAATGTTTTTAACTTCCTCCCCCTAGAGAGTGTCAGATTATTACATCAATTGTACTTCTTAATTCCTAAACACAGCACGCCAGGCATGCAAGGTAGGAGGGTAACAAAACTAAAACAAGCCTTTCGAGATCATGCTGTGTGCGGTTGTAACTGGTGATAAGGAACGTTTCATGAAAACTAACATATTGTAATATTTCAGGTCTACTGCAAATTCTCAGATCTTCCGCTATATAAGGCGTACGTTTCAGATATATTGCAGGAAATGTCAGGCAATTGACCCATTTTGTAAATGGGGGTCACATAATCCCAAATAATTATAATTGGACGTTTACATGTGCTGTTGGAACTGGATGTTGAAGCCTGCACTAATCCAGCTGACAAGTGTGAACGGGTAAATGTGCAGATATTGTCCAATTTAGTCATAAATGTCATAATCCATTGGGTGTACATACAGCCCATCAACCCTCGAAATGGTGAACATTACTTACATCCGATACAGTCGTTGTATTGTTTTATGTTACTTTATGTAACTGTTTTATGCAACTTTAGTATTAGGTGTAAGTATAAATTGTCAGGACCAGTTTACAATGGCTCTTTTTTAAATCGGTCCATGGCGTTGTGTGTTTTATTGCAGCTCTGCCCCATTGAAATAAATAAGGCTTAACTGCAATACCACACACAACCTGTGTACAATTGTCACACTGTTTTTAGAAGAAAGCATCCATGTTTTTCTAATACTGTACAACCCCTTTAATTAATGTGAAAATCTATATTAGCAAACTAGATTGCACAGTGATAAGCTGAAAAAAGTGTGGCCTATCAATTCTTTGAAAGACCATGCTATTGCCTAGAAATGATAAATTGGTTATTAAAGGGATTGACTAAGATTAGAAAAAAGGGTCTGCTTTGTTTCCAGATGCCGTCTCACTCTGGTCCATGTGTTTTGCCTAGTTTTATAGCTCGGCACTCTTCACTTGAATGTCTCTGAACTGCTATACCAAACACAGCCAATCGATAAGAATGGTGCTGCTTTTGGAAAGACCTTTTTTTTTTTTTTCTTATCTCAGACAATCCTTTTTAAAGGGTTTCCCACCAAAGAAAGTGAAAGAATATGGCTATGATATGCCATCACTTCCTGATCGGTGGCGGTTCAACTGCCAGGAAACCCTCCACTCCTCAGTGAAGCTCTATGGTTTCTCTACAGTTTTGCCGGCACAGTGGAGCTACCCACTGTGTATGGAACTACAACACATTAACATTTACTTAAATGGAGCAGCGTTGCAGTTCTCATCACAGTAGGTGGCCTGGGAGAAATGTATCGGTCCCTTTGTTCTTTGGATCAGCAGGTATCCCAGAAGTCGGACCCCCACCAATCATAATGTTATAGCATATCCTAACAATATGGTATTAGAAGATGGGAATACCCTTTCATTTGAACCCATAGAATGCTTGCTTTCAGCCTGTGAAGTATTGCACAATAAGAGATTGACATATTAAGTGTATGACCTGTATATAACTGCAGACATGAACTGTTAATATTTCTGACAATAAAAACAATGTAGGTTCAATGTTGTGTCAGCCTAATGTATTTCTCTATTGTGATAGATTTTCTTCTTCCACCAAATGCTACAAACCAATCCTACAAACCAAATCCTACAAACCAAACAAACATGCACTGAAACTCAGGTCTAGATCTTCTGTTAACCATGCTTAAAAAGAGAAGTCTTCTATAAACCAAACTGAACAAAAGGAATAATCGTGGGAGGACAAAGCTCTTTATATCGCAGGAAAATATCACTGTTTGGAAGCCTTGTTATATTTTATTAGCAGAGCACATAAGTAATAAGGAATCCACAGGGCAAGGATTATAGTTTAACCAATTTCAAAATTAGTCTAATGATTTCCTATCTGAAAATACATGCTCATGATTCGTCAGTCGTAAAGCACCAGATTCTGCTCCATCTGTTATATTGTCAAGTCTCGTTTCTATATATATTTAAAGTTAAAAATCAACATATATCACGGCCAGGAAGCTTGGCCAATGATGTATGCATTGTAAAGCCTTAGAATTAAAAAAATTATATTATTTTGCTACAAAAAGAATTGACCGTCAGGGGCTAAATTAACATTGGGTTGTTGCAACATGCTTGTAAGAAATTTCGAAATAGCAAACATCCAAGCTATCCGAGCCAAAAACTCATGCTAGAGCTTGTGCAAAAGCCAGCTGTACTCGGTACCTTGTAAATCAGCCGTCGCCGAGTAACTTTTGTAGTGATTCTTCGTTCCTCATCTGAGCTTGAGCCACTCTCATATTCACTGTCACTAGAATCCTGATAAATGCATTTTAGGCATGTTTTACCAGACTTAAAAGAAAAAGAAATATTTTTATCTACGAAGCCAGAAAATGACAGGAGTCTTAAGAGTTTGAGTGAACACGGGCAACGCTTTTCTTTGGTTGTGAGGCCCCTTCCTAAATATCTGCCGATCCGGCGTAGTTTCCATCTGGTGTGGTACAGAAACGTTAGAACGTTCCTGGCGTCAGTTGCATCCAGTTTTACACTGGATGTTTACCCTCGTCGGACAGAAGAAAGTTGCATGCAGCGTTTTTTCTGTCCGGCTATGGACACCGTACCGGTGCAAAAAGTGCACAAAATGTTATCCGTTGTGTCCAGTTCTGGCTAAAACTAACTGGCCAGACTCAACTGCTATATGTGAACCCAGCCTTCGTGGTTGTAGATAATACCAATAATAAAAATATAGAGCAGGACTAACAACTCTGCCTGAATCCATAACTTCTACACTTTCTTTATTGTCAAGGCCCAAGATTTGTGAGTTTACAACTGATTACCTCGTTTACAGTGACAATAAGAAATGTCCGCATTGTACAGCAAGCTTGTACTAGGCTACTGTCCATTGGAGTGGGTAAATATCTGGCCCCTATTAAAATGGCTTTGCAGGACTGTAATATTAATAGCCCATCCTCAGGATGTAATATCGGTGGTCCAGCACACCTGTGAATCAGCTGCATGAAGGTGCTGAAAAGCCACGTCCACTTCATTGTTTAACCAGCTACATCGCTGTAAATTTGATTGGGACTGTGCCTGGTACTGCAGCTCTGTCCCATTCAAGTGAAGTAACAGGTACAGTCACAGTCGGTGCTCGATGGAACACTGCAACCACTTCATGCAGATGAGTGCCGGGGGTCCCGGGCCTTCATTATTACATGTCGGGAAAACTCCTTTAAATTTTTAGATCATTTTTCTCATTTCATACAAGCAAAAAAATGGGGATAAGAATTCAATACCTTTTAAGATTAGACCTTAGCAGTAGAGCACAATATAAAATTTGCTCAGTTCAAAATATTTATTCTTTTCCTGTGAGCCATTTTGTCTGAATGGAAAAATACTATTTCCCACTAGTTTATACAGTAGAGTAATCATGGGGCTTAACCCTTCATGACTCAGGGGGTCCTGCTAAGAATACAAAATCCTGTCTGAATGTTTTCGCAGGATTTATGCGAGTGAGTCCTCTGACACTTTAAAGTGGTAGACTAGACATTTCTAAAGCTGTATACATATTGTGGAAATTTAAAGAGGCTCTGTCACCAGATTTTGCAACCCCTATCTCCTATTGCAGCAGATCGGCGCTGCAATGTAGATAATAGTAAAGTTTTTTTTTTTAAACGAGCATTTTTGGCCAAGTTATGACCATTTTTATATTTATGCAAATGAGGCTTTCTACAGTACAACTGGGCGTGTTTAAAGTAAAAGTACAACTGGGCGTGTATTATGTATGTACATCTGGGCGTTTTTACTTCTTTTACTAGCTGGGCATTGTGAATAGAAGTGTATGATGCTGACGAATCGGCATCATCCACTTCTCTTCACAACGCCCAGCTTCTGGCAGTGCACAGACACACAGCGTGTTCTCGAGAGATCACGCTGTGACGTCACTTCCCCAGGTCCTGCATCGTGTCGGGCCAGCGAGGACACATCGGCACCAGAGGCTACATTTGAGTCTGCAGCAGCATCAGCGTTTGCAGGTAAGTCGATGTAGCTACTTACCTGCAAACGCTGATGCTGCTGCAGAATCAACTGTAGCCTCTGGTGCCGATGTGTCCTCGCTCGTCCGACACGATGCAGGACCTGGGGCAGGAAGTAAGTGACGTCACAGCGTGATCTCTCGAGAACACGCTGTGTGTCTGTGCACTGCAAGAAGCTGGGCGTTGTGAAGAGAAGTGGATGATGCTGATTCGTCAGCATCATACACTTCCATTCACAACGCCCAGCTAGTAAAAGAAGTAAAAACGCCCAGATGTACATACACAATACACGCCCAGTTGTACTTTAGAAAGCCTCATTTGCATAAATATAAAAATGGTAACTTGGCCAAAAATGCTTGTTTTTAAAAAACAAAAACGTTACTCTTATCTACATTGCAGCGCCGATCTGCTGCAATAGGAGATACGGGTTGCAAAATCTGGTGACAGAGCCTCTTTAACATCATATTACGCCAGCTTCCTAACGTAGAAAAGTTGCAACAGCCCAAAATCTTAAAAAGGTTAACTTTTGGGCCATTTCCGCTGCTCTCGCCATTTTTAAAGAACGTGACCAGATCTTAGCGGTTGGGAGTTTGACCACCCACAGACCACCGTATTTAGTATAATTTACACCAGAAGCTGGCGTAAAGATGCAAGAAAGTTATTTCAAGGCGTGCTTCTCTTAAAAAAACAAAAATAAAACCACAGGAGTAAGAAGCAACAAAAGCAACAAAAGTTAAGACTGGCGTATGAAACGCCAGTCTTAATAAATCTCACCCCATGGTTTTTTTGTTCTTTTTACAGACCATTTGATACGAAACTCCATAGGTGTTAAGGCAGTGCTATGTCTTCTAAATTAGAGGTTCTCACGGTTTCTAAGCCATCTAAGTACCCCCTAACAAAATTGCTCAACTGCCTAATATTGCAGCTATTAGTAACAGATGTTACTGCCTAGGTTTATGTTTGAAAGTCATGGCTGTTGAGGGGCGTGTGGCTCAAAATTTTAGAGATGGAACATAGGGACATATATGTGTGGTGCATTAAGATCTTGATAAATTTTTTTGGTATCACAGTGCTGCCATGAAAAATTCAGCAACCTTGCCTCCTAGCAGAGGCTACAGTGCCAATCACATTGCCTCCACTTTAGTGCCAACCACAATCCCCTATAATAGAGCACCTAAAGCAGCCAATATGCAAAAGTGCCAGCATGACAAAAAGTAGACTGCACTAATGTCCCCGTAACAAACCGCTTTCAACAATGTCTGAAACATCCTACAAAAGTGCCTCAACAGAACAGGTTGCTATAGTTAAAGAGGAAAGAGAAAGTCTGAGACAGAATAATAACTTGAGTGCACTACACGTCCCCTAGATCTATGCCACGTAACTCCTAGGGTATAGTTCCCACAGGTTAAGAACCATGTTTCTGAACCACTGCTTTATGTACTGTATGTTGTCTACATACTTAGGCCACTTTCACACAGCAATATTGTGATCAGTATTTTGCATCAGAAATTTGTAAGCTAAATTCGGGAGTGGAACATAAACAGAGGCAAAAAATTTGTAACTCTCTTGTGTTTTGGACTTACTCCTGGTTGTGCTAATCTCTGCTTCAGATCACATCAAGCTCCCATCGTGCACGCTAAACGTGTCCATGGGGCTCCATTAGCCTGCCGGAGGTCAAAAGAGTGTCCTTTTGGCCTCTGTTGGGCTGGTATACATTCGTATACCTTTTTCTGAAGGATGGAATAGCATAGTAGACTACACTATTCCATTTTGAGGGATACCGCAACATAAATAATTTTTATAACATGGGCGCCTGCAGGTGACGGATGCCACTGTATGGCGTAGATCACCGGTATGCTATAAATGTATATGTCGGGGAGCTTCTCCAAGGCCGGAGCCCTGGGGCAGAGCACTTCCAATGCCCTGCTCGGTAACTTCTGCGTTGTAAAGCTCTTGATATCACTGTCCATGTATGTATGGCATCCCAGGGCTAGAGTCCCCGGACAGAGCGTTTCTGATTTATAGCATCTGTCACGTATACCTCAGACCGTAGGAAAAAAAAACATGATGTGAATGGGGCATTGCAAAATGCTGACCAAAATACTGCTGTGTGAAAGAAGCTGAAGATCTGCGTAAAAGTTAGGTAATTTTGCAAATAGATTGCTTTATGTATCCTAAGTTACAGTCCGCTCCCAATAGCTTCATCCACATTTCTGAAACCTAATGACCTCAAATCTCCCAACATTCCCAAAGGTCTGCCCAGATATTGCACTGATGACTTGCATTCTGGGAACTATAGTCTTTACCGCAGGAACTGCACAGTAATCCAACATAAGAAAACGTAACTTTCTAATTGCAGTGTGGCAGAGAGCATTGCTTAGTAGGAGCTGAGGGGTGTAACTGTTGACAAGTTGTCTACTGGATCTTATAGCAACATAAACCATTCTGAATGCAGCTCTGGACTAAAATTCATGACAAGTCTCAGGATTTGTACCAAATAAGTAAAGTCGTGTTTACAATGTTAGTCAACTTGTTATGCAGGTTGTACCTTCATATTGGGTATAGAGGTAAATCTCTCATAGGCTTAAAGACAGGTCATGAGTGCTGGTCTGAATTTCTGAGTTGTGTGGTAAGAAATGAATTCTACATTGCTCACCTCTTTTTCTTTTTTTTAAATCACAAGGTTACCAAATCCATTCGGTTGGACATTGACTATGTCAAAAGCTTTGAAACAAATTGAACTGTACCTTTTCAGAAGATGTTCCTTCTTCTGTATGGGTTGGGGGCTTGGATTTTCCTTCTTCCAAGCCAGTCCGTTTTGCACTAATAGGTAATGAGCTCTTATGCTCTCCTATTACTGACTTGCTTGTCATTTCTGTTGATTTCTGATATCCCGTTGATGCTGTTGTCTGTTCCACTTTGCCATGGAGTGTTTTTGGTTTCTGTTTTTCGTTTAGTTTCACAGTTTCTTTCTCCGGAGCACTGGAACTGGTCTTCCTTTCTGTTAAAGACTCAGAAGGGCTAACATTAGATCCCAGTCTTCCTACTTCTCCCTTAAGATATGAGGTAATAGACTCTTGGCTACAAAAGCACAAACAAAATAAAAAAAGCTTTATTACCTAATATTACGTACAGTCCAAAAGCACAAAAATAGAAAATCCATCGCAAATTGTTTTGTCATTGTAATCTGTGACATCTTGCATTATAATTACTATTAAGAACAGTAAGCAGACTGGGATCCATGTATTCAAGTCGCTCATTGGTCTATCTGCTTTTATTATTCTAAAACTTCTCTCAATATTTATGGAAATTCAACAACCAGTAATAAAAACAAAGAAGCCATAATACCCAAAAATGTACTGAAAAGCTATTAGGCCCCATGCACACGAACGTGATTTTGCAGCCGCAATTCCCCGAAAATCCACAGGAGAATTGCGGCCCCATTCATTCCTGTGGGGCCATGCACACGACTGTGGTTTCCACGGTCCGTGCATGGCCTAGGAGCCCGGACCGCAGAAAGAACGGGCAAGTCTTATTACGACCGTGTTCTGCGGTCCAGGCTCATAGCAAATAATGGCAGCAGCCATGTGCACGGCCCACGATTTGCGGGCAGCTTGCGGGTGACACTCCGCCCCCAGCCGACCCGAAAATCACGGCCGTGCACATGGCTACAGTCATGTGCATGAGGCCTAATTCCATGGGCCCAGATTTACACATTCCTACATGTTGTCATGCTTAAAGAGAGAGCCTTTTAAATACTTTAATATAAGATATTTCGAAGTGCAAGATGAAGGCAAATATTTAGGTTGTATATGTTTATACTAGATCATAGCTGTTTTTTTGGAAGGACAGTCCAGACTTTTACTATTCTCACTTCCTCTGTTGTCTCTTCTTTACAACTTATAAATCTACTTATAAAATGTATTATTCTGCTCCAGAAAGTGTCAGTCTGGTTCTAACTGTATGTTCATTATGTATTATTTCATGAATTATGTAGGAGGGATATTCCACCAATTCTATAAATAGGGTCTCCAGTCCCGTCTCTCCCCACCAGCATGTCTGCTCTCACTCGGCTGTTTCTGTACCTCCCATAGGGTTGTATGAAACAACAATACACATTCTCTTCCATTACTCATCACCGTGGATGTGTTAATAGGAAGGGAATTCTATCCTACTGATCGGCAGGGTCCCATTGTTTGGACTCATGATGTCACATTTATCATCTTTTCCATGGATAGGTGATAAATGTTTACGTTTTGAATACCCATTTATTCTGTAAATTAAAAACTATTGAAGAATATGCACATGCATGAAATCGTAGATCTTTTGAAAAATTAAGCTTTAGGCGAGTTTAACAAAAGGTCACACCTCAACTTGTATGAACACAGTAAGTGTCGCTCTTTGACAGTCTGTACAATTTTAGATTAGATACAACAATGACTATATTTCCCAACTTTTCAAATTTCTTTTACACACTTCCTTTCTGCAATAAATCATACAAAGTACCAATGAAATTATTTTCTCTGATTCTTTTCCAATTTACAAGGGGTAAATTGTGACATACCTGTCATCCAATCGTTCTAACAGTTCACTATTGAGTTTCCGCTCAGGCGTTGATTGTTCCAGATGAATGCTTGATGCTTCTGTGTGCCAACCTGCAATTGAAGACATCTCTTGTTCTGCTTGTTCAACATTTTTGAGGATGGCCTGCACCTTCTCCTCAGTCATCTCCTCTGACTCAACCTCTTCAAGATGAAGATGCTTAAACAGTAATTTAAGCCTTTCTTCCGTGATCTCCTCCTCAGGACCAGATGTATCTCTCTCAAGCTGGTCAGTCTCTTCTGCTCTTTCAATCAGTTTTTGTTCTTTGTATCGAATAGACTTGTCAACTTCGATGTAGCTACCCTCACTTTGGGGTTCATCATGCAACTTAACATCTTCAAATTTCACCCGATGAATGGCCATTTCAAAAGAAGCATCAGGACTGTGAATTAAGTAGTCCAATCTATTGTCATCTATAGATGTGTCTTCTGCCACCACCACGGGTGGAGCAGCTGATATATCTCCATTTCCCTGTTGATTTACATCACTCAGTCTACTAGGAGTTCTAAGGGGTGACTCTACACTAGAATTATCGCTAAAGAAATCATCTTGGTGGAGGGGGGTGGGAGGCACATAACGCAAACCAGTGGGAGTTTCCAGTTCCACTTGAATGGTAGGATAACCTGAGGAAAACAGTACACTGACCTGAATGAAATGGATTATGAAACAACAAAAACAAAATTACAGTACAAAGCATGCGTATCACTGTGATATGATATAATGATTGAACACATGGAACGTGCAATGTTATTCTGAAATAAAACATTTTGACTGGGAATGGTGTAAACATTCGTATGTATGCGAACATCTTCCCACATATATAGCTTCTTATTCAACCCTATTAATTAACTTTTATTTTTCTTATTTTAGATGTGAATTAAAATAGGCCAGTGCATCTGGAAACGGAATCTTCCACACTGGTATAAGAGGCTACGGAGCATTTTGAAACAAGAAGCTAAATCTAAAGGGAAGAGGTGGTACAAGAAAGGTTCTCTATAATAATATTTCAGGTATAGTAACAATAAGTGAATGAGTAGAGTGTGATGAATAAGATGATCTTGGAGAGGGAAGAGAATTCATCAGAAACACTGAGAAAAAGAAAAAGAAATAGTAAGCCGTGGAACACACAGATACATTTATAATGATCACGGTTATGTTACACAATGAAAGGACAATACAAATGATGCAACATATATTGTAAAATGATCATTCAAACTAAAGCTTTAAAAGAGCATCTGTCGCCAAAAAGCTGTTCATTGTATTTTTGTTCACTAATTATTTTAGAATGCTAAATATTGTAAGGGTGTTTTTTTCTCTGTTCTGTTGTGATCCTCCTGAATCTTTTGGTATTTCTTAATCAAAATGGCGTTTATTTAAAATTTGTTAAAGAATGGCTTCAGTGAAAAATAAAAACTTCACAGTGCTCTTAGATCTTCACCTATAGTACCTTTTGTGAAGCCTTTCCCTTAAAAAGATGTTTGTGCTATAGACCTCTCTTTCCTAATTCACTAACCAGAAGTTATCATTGTCTGCCATGTTACAGATCTAGTGGAGATTCAGCCCATTCACTGTCTACACACTTGCTAACTCACGTTACACTTGCCAAGATTCTTTCCTAGTCCACAGTTAGCATACTTCTATGGTCACACTCCTGTCACACAGCAGAGACTGCCTGCTAAAAATCAGTGCAGATGCTGCTGTAATCACAGGACTTTATTAGCTTGCAAGTTCCCTATACCGACACAGACAGCTTTTAATTCCCTGTTTGAGTAAGCTATTCAAGTTATTTTATCTATATCTCACTCATTTATCTATGTACTCCTTCAGCTAACTGCAGAACGGTGAAAGCATAGGGCTGAAATAATTCAAGCCTCCTCCTACTCTGCCCCATACTGAATTGAATGGAATGTGCAGCCTGACTGTGTATGAAGATACCAATTAGCACAGAGCAAGTTTTAATTCTAGATTAGAAACTTGAATTTACACAGTGAGTGCATAGAGGTGCATGTCCTAAAATGTTTGTAAGTGGATTACTGGAGGTATGCTTTAACCATTTCACCCCTGCCCTGCACCCCATAAACTTGTCCACAGAGATGTAAACCTTTAGACTGAAATACTTAAAATGTAAGCAACATCATTTCACCGAATATTCCCTAAAAAATATATTATAAAGTACTATTAATTTTAACTTGCAAAAAGTGACAGATGCTCTTTAAGTGAGTTTGTAACAGAGGTAGAAAAAAACAAGGTTTTAAAGATCCTTGTGACTTGGGTATTCTGGAACTGGAAAAAGAACTTTAAATTGTTGGATGGCTATGACATTTATTGTATCTTATCTTTAGAACATATTGTTCTTAAAATACTTCAGGAATCTCTCTACTTGGTATTGTTTTGTATTCATGGATTGCTGTATATTGGGTATCAAATGGACAGATCTGGCTAAGTGCATTAAGTCACATCAATTTTCCAATGCGTGGTGAAAAGTATTACTAAAAAAGTGATTGCTTAAAGTGGCTGTCAGTGTAACTGGGGATATTGATGATGATGATTATTATTATTAAACATGACGTATTACTCTTAATATTCAGTACCTAAAATATGACAATCCCACTGTCTCCCGACTGATCATTGTGGGGGAGTAGATCTCGATACCTTTTATATATTTAGGAGCCTTCGGACCTTGCTCTCAGCCAGAGGGCCACACGCTGTTTTTGCACTGGAGCCCTCTGCTCTCTTTCCACAATGAAAATCTGACTTTTTTGGTTTGTTTTTTAATCGATAATACATTCTAGGTGAATGATCTGATTCTTATATTGAAAGAGCAGTAGTCTGTAGTCTGGTCTTGATGAGGTGTAATAGATTCAGAGGAGAGACAGGAACAGTGTTGCTCAGTCTTTAAGAATTGCAGATGCAGACTCAAGCTGGTTAAATAAGAAGATGATATGAAACTGCAAAGGGTGCAATGCTTCTCACATGCATGCACTTAAGGTAAGCATTATGACAAGAATGTCCAAATGAAGGTCTGCAGGTGTAGAGTGCAACATAACACAGTTGTAAATAACATTGCATTACATACTTAATTGTGGTTTAGATAAGTGTCCCCCCAGTTATGGCACAAAACCTGATCTGGGGTCCACCATGAAGGTTTATACCGTTGGTTGTGATGGTTCTCTTTATCTCTCTTTATCTCTCTTTTAGCATTCACAAACCATTCTGGTATTATCTCAATAATTAATTTAAAATGAATTATATTTCAGTGAAATGAAAACATCTTTATTACATTAACAAATTTCAGAAATTCTGCCTCTTTCCCAAGGGTAGGCTGTAGGACCTAACTCCCCACACTTTTCCCACCTTCTATGGCTTACATTTGAAGGTCCTGACTGTGGAGCTCCGCTAGCTTCTTAAAAAGTAGATATGTAAGGAGACGTTTAACGTGAACCTTAAAGAGGCTCGGTCACCAGATTATAAGTGCCCTATCTCCTACATAATCTGTTCAGCGCTGTAATATAGATAACAGTATTTTTTAGTTTGAAAAGCGATAATTTTTGAGCAAGTTATGAACAATTTTAGATTTATGCTAATTAGTTTCTTAATGCCCAACGGGGCGTTTTTTAACTTTTGACCAAGTGGGCTTTGTAAAGAGGAGTGTATGACCCTGACCAATCACAACCAATGCCACATACACCCACATTAACTTTACTGATGTGTCTTGAGAGTGAATAGACATTGCCTCCAGCCAGGACGCGATGTCTATTCACACTCCCGACACTTCGGTAAAGTTTCTGTGGGACGTACTCACGGCACAGTGTGATCTTGCGAGATCACGCTGTTCTGTCATTCACAGTGTGATCTCGCGAGATCACGCTGTGCTGTGTGAGTAAGTCCAACAGAAACGTTACCGAAGTGTCGGGAGCGTGAATAAACATTGCATCCTGGCTGGAGGAAATGTCTATTCACTCTCAAGACACTTCAGTAAAGTTAATGTGGGTGTATGTGACAGTACAGGGTGATCTTGTGAGATCACAGTGTGCTGTGAATACAAATGGACATGAATGAAGAGAAGTGTATGACGCTGATTGGTCAGGGTCATACACTCTTTACAATGCCCACGTGGTCAAAAGTTAAAAAAACGCCCAGTTGGGCATTAAGAAACTAATTAGCATAAATCTAAAATTGTTCATAACTTGCTCAAAAATTAATCATTTTTCAAAATAAAAAATACTGTTATCTACATTACAGTGCCGAACAGATTTTGTAGGAGATAGGGCACGTATAATCTGGTGGCAGAGCCTCTTTAAGTGAATGTCCTCCCTTGAACATATATATTTTTTTCGTCTAAATTGGTTTAAAATTCTGTGGTGATTCATTTATCTTTATGTTTTAGTGGTTGGAGCTCTGTTTTCCTTATACAGAGCTCCAAATCCCCTGCCAAGACCTAGACCCACATTTACTATGCCTGGCGTATCTTACACTAGTCTTATTAAAGGAGATAGTTGGCGTGATTTGCCCCAAATGTATTAAACGTTGCACTCTTAATAAATTTGGTTCATTTTGAAGAAAAACAAATCTACATCTGCTATGAGGTGAACATTTGTGTAAAAATGTGCGCCATTTTCAGGCTTTCTACGTAATAAATTTGACGAAAAATGAAGTACCCACTAAGTTTTTGTCACTTCTAAATTTGACAAGAAAAGTCCCAAATCTTAACGCAGATTTGACGCATACTGCTATTTGTGACTTTTTTGTCACAGTTTATGCCAAAACCTGGCGTAGGCTGCATATACATGTGGGCCATAGAGTTGGTGGATGCTGGTTGGCTTCAGCCACCACTGCTGGCAGTTTATGAGCTTACTAAATACTGCTTTATAATGCAGTTCAATTTATAAACGTTAAGTAGCCAGAATCTTCGCATTTAACTTTATGTCTATGTAGGGGGTTTAGAGCATTGTATCCGAAACATGGAAATATCACAACTCTAAAGATGTATTAAAAAATTATTTGGCACAGAATGTTGGAGCTAAAAACCATATGGTGTTAAAGGCTGGATATTTATTTTAAACAATTTATTTTACTTTAGCCTGCATAACATACTGGAGTTGGTCTTTTGAATCCAATTTCTGTTCGATTTCTTTGAATCGCCAAAATGGATATTTCCTACATAGTGATGTCACCAACTCCACCCATCGAACTATTCCGGTTTTAAAAACTAGTAAACTAAATGTAATACATTTATTTTTTACATTTTATATATTTCTAGACCTTTCACAAACAATTTGTGGAAGAATGCCCATATACTATGTCAATACACCTCACCATTACATGTTGATTTCCTGTTAGGGCCCATGGACGTCATAGAGCGCGTTCCACGCTTTGTGACAGAATAGAGAGTCGCTCCTGCTCTGGCTGATCCAGCATGCAATGCATTATATGGACGGCTTCCCCTGGTCAGAACAGCTGACCACTGGGGGTAAGAGAAGCCGGACCGCATTGTCAGACAATCCATTTAAAATAACTCTTACTACAGGTTAAGAGGCTCCTAATGCAGTTTGGCCACACTTTTTTTTTTTTCCCCCGCGTTACTGATTTACGGTTTTACAAATCAAGCAAAATTATTATAGCATTGAAATAGTACCTATTTTTTTCAGGATAAAAAGCTATGTGTAAAGTTAACTGAATTCAACGAGGGAACTGCTGACCATGCAAAATCTCTTCTCTCTGTGCACAATTGTTTTTTACTTTTAGTTTTACACGTGACAATATTAGGGAACTGAATAAAAAGCAATTGCCCAATATAGTTTAGTAATTTAAGTGCTACAAGAATACTTCAAAGGGACAGCATAGTGGCTTAGTAGCAGGGGGGTCCTGAGTTTGAATCCGACAAGGGCAAAATATGCATGAAGTTTATATGTTCTCCTATTTTTGGTGGGTTCTCCAGTTTCCTCCCACACTCCAAAAATATACTGATAGGTTCATAGGATTCCTATGAAATTAACCCTAGTGTGTGTAGTCATTGCACAAATCTTTCCTCAGCAATCCCATACATTAACTTATTACTACTGTACTTAACCTGCATGACTAGTTATAGAGCAAATATTTTTTACCTGCAGTATGAATGAGAACTGCCATCTTATCTATAATAATGGACAACATTTGTAGAATACTATCAACTCCTTTCCATTCCAACCTACATAATATGTAAAGCATCTGCAATTCATATTTGTAATCTACTTTTACCATCAACAGTGGGGTCACCGAACACATTGTTGTCATCTGCAAAACTTCTGGTGCCACTAATGTTTCCATAGTCAAAAATTGGACCCTCCAGCAATGTCACAATATCTATTCGGTTGACTTTTGTCAGGACATTGGTTAACGTATCAGCTAAATTAAAAAACAAAACAAAAAAAAAACACATAATTACATTACTCTCATTAAATACATAAATCATTAAATAAGATTGAAACCAATTATTTCTATTGCTATAGTGCATTTAAAATTAAAAAATGAAGCAACTTTGCTAATAGTCTTGATTAAAAATATCAAACCACATGCGCTCTTCATAAGGTGTGGGCTGATGCTGGGGTGCTTTTGTCTGAACAGGGGCAGAGTGCTATACCCCTAATTGCTTCTCTCCTGACTGGAGAACAGAGCAGCACTAAGCTTCCTTCCCTTAAGTGGGTATCGTTATTGGCATTCACTATCTGTGCCATTCCATCAAGAAAGAGTCTGAGCCAAGAGGATCCATCTTTGTGGTAAGAGGAGTATTAAAGCTTGTATTGTTTATCTTATTTTATGGCTGGAGCCCTCCTTGCCATATGCAGTATGTACTTTATGGGGTAGTGGACATATGCCTTTCAGTATCCAGCCCTTTGTACTCTTTTATGCTCAGGTCTCTTTTCTTGCTTAAAAAGTTAAAATTGACTATATTGCATTAATGAAGGCAGGATATTCAACTTCCAGGAATGGTCATCACCGCAAGGAAGTATTGTTTCCCACAAAGTAAACTTACAAGCAAGCTACAAATGACTGACTAAAGGCAGAGGACCGATGTTTAAGGACGCTTTATGTTTTTAATAAAGAGACCCTGTTGAGGGGCACTGAAAGTAGTCCCTGTGCCATCTGCAATGCTTCCTAAATCAGGAGTCAGGAAATCAGGCGGTGCTTTCGCTATGAAGGAGAAATCAACTAGTAAAGAAGAGGTTGCCAAGGTCAAAAGATGGAACACATAAAATAGACAAAATGTGGAAGTCCGCTGCCCAAATGGCAAGTTGACGAAAATTCGATTTTGGAACTTAATGGTGACTTTTAAGGGGTTGTACGGGCACGGACAACTGATGACCTATCCACAGGATAGGTCATCAGTATATGATCGGTGGTGGTTTGACACCCGGAACCCAGACTGATCAGCTGCTCCGGGCGCCGGATGTAATGCAGGGTATGCAGTGTTCGGAGCCGGAAGCAGATGGCTCCGTGCGTAGCGGCTATGTGGCAGAACTGCAACTCTGCTCCTATTCACAGTACTGCAGCTCGGCCGCTATTCTGTGACCGGAGCCATCTGCTTTCCGGCATGGACATTTGGTGTTTAGAGGCAGCCGGAGAAGCTGATCGGTGTGGGGTCTGTGTGTCGGATACTGATGAGCTATCCGTGCCCAGATAATCCCTTTAGCAAAAAATACAATGGAGCGGACCTCAATAGTTGGTGGGCGTGCAACAGTTAAATTAAAAAAAGGCTGCCTGCCGGCAGAAATAAGCCCGGTTTTCCAACCATTATTAAAGAGTAAAAATAAAATAAAAAAGTCTTTATTCAATTTGCAACAAGGACAGACTACATGAAATTTAAAAGTTAATGTCCATTTCTGACAGCAATTAGCACAGTGCCAGACGTAAGAGCTCTGTCTAGAAAGGGTTAAGTACCACAACCACAGAGCGCTAGTTATTAGTTAGATTCAAAGGTGTCAATAGGACAATTATTAAAATAAAGGTAGAAGCCCCCCCGACATGTTTCGCTACGATGTAGCGTCCTCAGGGGTATCGGGGGCCAATGACAGCGAGCGGCGGTGTCAGTCTCATTAAGTATTCACTGCAACTAGCTGAACATGTGTCCACAATCAGTCGATAGCCTATCCAAGGAGGAATAGAGGACCGAGCCTCCTCCTCCGTTGATTGACAGATTCTGCCACCAATCACTTACTAGTTAGATGCCACCAATGAACAGCACTCAAGTGCACAAGCACACCAGGCTGCTTGATGGTAATCGCTGTACATATAATCATAACATTACTATAATACAAGAAAGAGGTCACCGATGAGTTTATAGATAAGTGCACAGAGGCACAAAGTGAGAAAAGTGATGGGATAGTAACGAATGTGATTAGTAATAGTACCATTCTAGGTACAAACGCTGTGCCCTGATTAAAGACGATATTATAGTTGCTGTGAGCGGCACAACAATATTACTATGATCTAAAGAAGTTATTAGTGGGCTTATAGATCAATACGTTTATAGGGTAGAAAGACATAATAGGCAGAGTTATCATGGACACTGTAGATAAGTGTACGAGTCTACACACGGAGACAGACACACTGGTGTACTGGCATGACTGAATCAGAATGCCGTATATGCCGGACAGCAAGATAATCGCTATACACAGTATCGGGACACTGCTACTATGCAAAAAAAAAAGAAAAAAAAAAAGAAAAAAAAAAAAAGGGTTTACTGGAGAGTTTGTAAAACGGTGCACAAACGCACAATGTGAACAGAGTGATACAATAATAATACAATTTTATTAAAAAAAAAAAAAAAAAAAAAAAAAAGGGTTTACTAGAGAGTTTGTAAAACGGTGCACAAACGCACAATGTGAACAGAGTGATACAATAATAATACAATTTAACACGCTGGCGCTGTGAGGTGATTAAAGGTGATGTTACAATTACTGTAAGCAGCACAAAAGATGTTACTGTGATCTGGGAAGGTTATCAGTGGACTAATAGATCAATGCGCTAATAAACTAGGGTAAATCAAAATGAGCAGATTCATGATAGGCATTGCAAATTAGTATACACGCTGAAATACCAGAGATATACGCGCAAAGGTGTACCAGAACGGCATAGTAAGAATGCCATTTATGTCAGACAGCGATATAAGTAGTATACAGAATAATACAATAATATCTATGGATAGATAAAAGGTATGAGATATTACACTCATCGGGCTTAGTAGAGACCAAGCATTCAGAGTCAGTTGCTATCAAAGTGACTCATAAAGAAACGCAGTGAGTTATAATTGATCAAAATATTCAAACCGCCGCTATGTCGCTTACCAAGCTGTAGCCTGGGGGGTACCTGAAGCAAATACTAAGTATGATTGATAGTAGTATATTCATATAAGAAATGTGCATAGTAAGGCAGATTATAAAGAGTTTAATGACTACATTGTCAGTACAGTACCAGAATAATCACACAAACTGAAGTATAGTTCCAGTGTTTGGGTAACGTGTAGGATTCACAGAAAAGCAGCAAACGTAAATCCCTCATTGAGGCCTCCTGGGCTGAGAGATCCAAGGCGATGGATCCAACGTGCCTCCTCCTGTAACAACTTGCGGTCAAGGTTACCTGCTCTAGGGCCAAGTTTGACTTGCGTAATGCCCCAGAATTTCAAGGAGCGAATGTCCCCATCATGTACAAGACGGATGTGCCTAGACAGTGGTGTATCCTCTTTTTGGTTTATAGTGCTTAGATGTTTAGAAATTCTCCTCCGTAATTCTTGTATTGTCTTCCCTACATATAACTTAGGACAAGAGCAGCTGGCTATGTAAATAACTCCCTTGCTACGGCAATTAATAAATTGTTTAATCCGATAGGATCTGTTATCAAGTGGATTGGTAAATTCTTTTGTAGTAGCCATTAAGTGGCAAAAAGAACATCGGCCACATGGATGAGAACCAGTGACCGATGTCTTCAGCCAATTTTTTGACACAGAAATCACTCCAGAATGATGACTATGCACCAGATAGTCACGTAGATTTCTACCTCTTCGATATGTGATGTTTGGTGTGGAAGGAACAACACCCTGTAAGTCAGGGTCTGCCAGGAGAACCGGCCAGTGACGTTCAAGAATATCACGAACCTGTTTGGAGCCAGTATCAAAGGTCCCAATGCATCTTACACTGGTCATTACAGCAGATTTGCCAGTGACTGTTAATTGTTGATCAGTAACGGATTTACGTTCACATAATAGATCTCTTCTATCAGTGGCTCTCGCTCTGGCATACGCTTTGTGTAGCCATTTTTTGGGATATCCACGTGCCAAAAACTTAGTGAAAAGCCCACTACACTCCAATTCAAAAGACTGCTCGTCCGAGCAGTTACGTTTGGCACGGAGATATTGCCCTATTGGGATTCCCTTCTTTAAGGCAGGGGGGTGATAACTGTCCCAGTGCAGCAGGCTATTAGTGGACGTTGGTTTACGTGAGATATCCGTGTGGATACCACCAGCAGGATCCAGAGAGATTTTTAGGTCCAAAAAGATGATCTCCTTTTTATGAATGACGTGGGTAAATTTCATGCCTATATGATTAGAATTGAGTGTGTGCATGAAGTCGTGAAATGTGTTTAGGTCCCCATCCCAAAGGAGGAGAATATCATCAATATATCTCCCCCAGAACAGGATGTGACAAGTGTATGAAGCTAAAGTGTCAGTGAAGACCAAGGTATCCTCCCACCACCCCAAAAATAGGTTTGCATAGGTAGGTGCACAAACAGTGCCCATAGCTGTTCCTTTGGTCTGCAAATAAAATTTGTGATCAAATAAAAAATAATTGTGAGTGAGAAGAAACCGGAGTAGTGATAGTAGGAATTTGTTATGAGCATGAAATTGAACTCCCTTGGTACCCAAAAAATGTGCAACTGCTGTGAGGCCAAATTGGTGTTGGATATTAGTATAAAGTGATTCTACATCTATACTGGCAATAAATGTAGAAGAGGTCACATGAATCTCCTGGATCCTGTTGATGGTATCCTTCGTGTCCCTTAGAAATGAAGGCAGGGAGGTGACAAATGGCGAAAGGATTTCATCCAAGTACATACTAATGCCTTGGGTAAGACTATCATTGCCAGACACGATTGGGCGACCCGGTATTGGGCGAGACATCTTGTGGATTTTCGGCAGTGCGTAGAATGTCGCTAGTGTAGGAGTAGGGTTATTAAATTGGCTGAAGACATCGGTCACTGGTTCTCATCCATGTGGCCGATGTTCTTTTTGCCACTTAATGGCTACTACAAAAGAATTTACCAATCCACTTGATAACAGATCCTATCGGATTAAACAATTTATTAATTGCCGTAGCAAGGGAGTTATTTACATAGCCAGCTGCTCTTGTCCTAAGTTATATGTAGGGAAGACAATACAAGAATTACGGAGGAGAATTTCTAAACATCTAAGCACTATAAACCAAAAAGAGGATACACCACTGTCTAGGCACATCCGTCTTGTACATGATGGGGACATTCGCTCCTTGAAATTCTGGGGCATTACGCAAGTCAAACTTGGCCCTAGAGCAGGTAACCTTGACCGCAAGTTGTTACAGGAGGAGGCACGTTGTATCCATCGCCTTGGATCTCTCAGCCCAGGAGGCCTCAATGAGGGATTTACGTTTGCTGCTTTTCTGTGAATCCTACACGTTACCCAAACACTGGAACTATACTTCAGTTTGTGTGATTATTCTGGTACTGTACTGACAATGTAGTCATTAAACTCTTTATAATCTGCCTTACTATGCACATTTCTTATATGAATATACTACTATCAATCATACTTAGTATTTGCTTCAGGTACCCCCCAGGCTACAGCTTGGTAAGCGACATAGCGGCGGTTTGAATATTTTGATCAATTATAACTCACTGCGTTTCTTTATGAGTCACTTTGATAGCAACTGACTCTGAATGCTTGGTCTCTACTAAGCCCGATGAGTGTAATATCTCATACCTTTTATCTATCCATAGATATTATTGTATTATTCTGTATACTACTTATATCGCTGTCTGACATAAATGGCATTCTTACTATGCCGTTCTGGTACACCTTTGCGCGTATATCTCTGGTATTTCAGCGTGTATACTCATTTGCAATGCCTATCATGAATCTGCTCATTTTGATTTACCCTAGTTTATTAGCGCATTGATCTATTAGTCCACTGATAACCTTCCCAGATCACAGTAACATCTTTTGTGCTGCTTACAGTAATTGTAACATCACCTTTAATCACCTCACAGCGCCAGCGTGTTAAATTGTATTATTATTGTATCACTCTGTTCACATTGTGCGTTTGTGCACCGTTTTACAAACTCTCCAGTAAACCTTTTTTTTTTTTTCTTTTTTTTTTTTTATTTCTTTTTTGCATAGTAGCAGTGTCCCGATACTGTGTATAGCGATTATCTTGCTGTCCGGCATATACGGCATTCTGATTCAGTCATGCCAGTACACCAGTGTGTCTGTCTCCGTGTGTAGACTCGTACACTTATCTACAGTGTCCATGATAACTCTGCCTATTATGTCTTTCTACCCTATAAACGTATTGATCTATAAGCCCACTAATAACTTCTTTAGATCATAGTAATATTGTTGTGCCGCTCACAGCAACTATAATATCGTCTTTAATCAGGGCACAGCGTTTGTACCTAGAATGGTACTATTACTAATCACATTCGTTACTATCCCATCACTTTTCTCACTTTGTGCCTCTGTGCACTTATCTATAAACTCATCGGTGACCTCTTTCTTGTATTATAGTAATGTTATAATTATATGTACAGCGATTACCATCAAGCAGCCTGGTGTGCTTGTGCACTTGAGTGCTGTTCATTGGTGGCATCTAACTAGTAAGTGATTGGTGGCAGAATCTGTCAATCAACGGAGGAGGAGGCTCGGTCCTCTATTCCTCCTTGGATAGGCTATCGACTGATTGTGGACACATGTTCAGCTAGTTGCAGTGAATACTTAATGAGACTGACACCGCCGCTCGCTGTCATTGGCCCCGATACCCCTGAGGACGCTACATCGTAGCGAAACATGTCGGGGGGGCTTCTACCTTTATTTTAATAATTGTCCTATTGACACCTTTGAATCTAACTAATAACTAGCGCTCTGTGGTTGTGGTACTTAACCCTTTCTAGACAGAGCTCTTACGTCTGGCACTGTGCTAATTGCTGTCAGAAATGGACATTAACTTTTAAATTTCATGTAGTCTGTCCTTGTTGCAAATTGAATAAAGACTTTTTTATTTTATTTTTACTCTTTAATAATGGTTGGAAAACCGGGCTTATTTCTGCCGGCAGGCAGCCTTTTTTGAATTTGCAGATAATCCCTTTAACACTTTTACTAACTCTGGCTCTAGATTCCCCATACTTGAATGTGAAGGAATGGACGGAAGGGTCCTGGAAAGGGAGGAGATGAATGACTCTATTTTCAGGCATATTTTAGGGCGTAAACGCCTCAAAATACACCTCGATAAATGCTAGTGAAACGCTGACAAATCGATTCCCATTGAAATCAATGAGACAACTGGTGTTTTTTACGCCTCTGTTTTGGAAAAAAGGCGAGTAAAAAGGAGCAGGTCACTTCTTGGAACGTTTTTTCATGGAGTCAATTGAAAAACGGCTCCTAAAGCAGCTTAAAAAAAAGGCTAAAAAAGAAATTTTTTGCTTCTAAAACAGCTGAAAATCAGAGGCTGTTTTCCCTTGAACACAGCTCCATAATTTTTAGCCGTTTTTAATTGTGCGTGTGAACATACCCTTAGGAAAATCTTAAAGACAGTGAATAAATGTAGCCCTTCCCTGAATGACGTGTCATCCCAAATAGGAGGTGTCAGAGTGTATAGCTCTCTCTAATAAGTGATGATCTTCAAAAGATTGTAGATGTCATCTAGAGGCATAGGGGAAAATTTTATATTTACAGTCTGCAGTACAGGATTCGGACAGCATCCTTGATATGGTAAAAAAAAAAAGAAAGAAAAAGGACTTCCTAAAGTGGTCGACTTAGAGAAACAATCACGATGCTTCAACTTAAGGATCCTCAGCTTCCCAGAGGGGGGAAGAAAAGGACAATATGAAGGATTTTATCCAAAACTGGGTCCATGAGATATTTGGGAACAATCTCTTCTACCGTCCATCTGGGGTGGAGAGAGCACATAGGTTACCTGGAGGGAGACCTGTGCCAGATTCCTTTCCTAAGACAACTCTAGTAAAAATGTTAAATTTCAAGGACCGAGACTTAATATTTAAAAGGGCCAAAGAGCTAAACCCCTTACAATACGATTATTTAAAGATTGCTCTGGGCCGAGAATATTTTGTAGAATACGGTAATCCGTGGCGTTTATTGCCCAACAAAGTAAAAAATTAAATGGGGTCGTATTTGATCTCTACAATCCGAATACGACGGGGTTAGCTCAGTTCGAATCTAGAGACTATTAGGACAGAGTTCGCTGCCTACTACACAGAGTTATTTTATTCATCCATTGATTATACAGAAGAGGACTTTGAAGGGTTCTTTGCAGTTATTTCATTCCACCTCCTCAAACAGCACCGGAGGAACCAGCTCAATGTCCACATTACAATCAGTGAGGTTAGGTAGGCATTATAATTGATCAAAGGCAACACCTCACTGGGTTCCACCGGGTTCTCTTACAAATAGAGAATATTGGGGGAAATCTTTTTACCCAGACTTGGAAATATCTACCACTTTCCATGGAAGAATCCATAATTATTTTGAGAGTATAAGGAAAGAGTTTGGAATTCCCCAGCATTATAATTTTTTTTAGTCTCCAAATACAACATACATATCAAAGTTCTGCTGAAAAGAAATCTTTTAGAGCGGTCAGCTTGGAACTCCTCAAGCTTCTATTGGAACACAAGAGAATGAAATGAGCACTTTCAACATTTTATGGAGCCCTGTTAAAAACACATGCTGTTTTGTTATGGCAGAAGTATATCCCAGATTTCACAGAGGAGCAATGGTGAAGGATCCTGAAAAATCTTTCAAAAGCATTCCTAAATGCTAATCATAGCGTTGTACAATTCAATATTCTTCATTGGCTGTACTAATCTCCCCAGTCTCCTTTTATAGGATTAGTAGAAGAGAGGATACAAGCTGCCCACCGTGTACCCACAATGACTTCAATGACTTGTCTTTTTTTTTTTTTTTTTACCCTAAGGTAATGTCTGGGCTTGGAATGTTTTTGGAAGATGTCTATTACCTTATTGGGAAGAATTATGCAATTAAGGTGGTTCCCGATCCTGAAAGTGGCACACTGGGGATGTAATATTGATGAGGTGCCCTGGGGAATCTGGGAGTACCATTGTTAAAATCTTATTTTTGCCCATTTATTAATCGCAGGACTTTGGTTGTCTCAAAGTCCCAACACTCACAATTTACTCGTTAGTTAGTTGTATTATGGGGTATGAAAGAGTATGGTATTTTCAAGAGGAAATAGGAGGCAAGATTGTGGAAACTCTGAGTTTCTATATTTTTTGCCAGCTTGGATAGACATGGGTCAGGTGGGTGGGTAACGTTGGGCTATATAGTCAAGATGCCATTTTTATTGATTATATGTAAATGGAAATAAAGTTAATTAAAAAATCAATCAAATCATTTTGTTTGTAAGCAGACCTATATTTCTCTGTGGTTACAGGCTACAACCTGTATAGTCTGATAACTGTGTAGTCTGGTCCTTCTATTTGTCTCTTATTTCTATCAAATGTAACTTCGTGAGAAGTAGTAGGGGATAGAGGGAAGTGAGTATAACTGCAGAATCACACTACAGTTTTTGTGTTCTGCATCGAAGTAGACGCAAACATTATAACATTTTTAATCAAGACTATTTGGAAAGTTGCTTCATGTTTTATTTTCGATTCATTGGAACAATAAACAAAATGGGGTAACAAAGCTGGACATAACCTTTTAGGGTATGGTCACACAGAGTTTTTTGCAGGCAGAAAATTCAGCCTCAAAATTTGCTTGTGCCCATTGAGCGCCACAGGCAAAAACGCAGCGAAGTACGCTTTCTCTGCCTCCCATTGATGTCAGTGGGAGGTCAGAGACGTAAACGCCCGAAGATAGGGCATGTCGCTTCCTTTTCCCGCGAGACGGTTTTTCCACTTGCGGGAAAAAAACTCCTCCACCTCCCATTGAATTCAATGGGAGGCATTTTCGGACGTATTTTGGCGTGTGTTTTCCGACACGGTTTCCGCGTCAAAAAATATATACATTCATATATGTTTGTGTACATTCTACTAATGCATCTTATTACATTTGTTTTGTTCTAATTATGACTTTGATAAATGCCAAGAACAAAAACGCATATTTTCACATAATCACCAAACAATTCGATTAAATTAGGCATATCCAATACATGAGTATTCCTTCCTTGTGCCCCGGCTCATAAAAAAATATTAAGGTGTTACGAAGGCTTCGTTCACATCTGCGTCAGGGCTCTGTTCAGTCGGAGCTTTCCGTCGGAACGGAGCCCTGACTGACACAAACGGAAACCATATGCTTCCGTTTCCATCACCATTGATTTCAATGGTGACGGATCTGGTGCCAATGGTTTCCGATTTGTCTCCGTTGTGCAAGGATTCCGTCATACGCACCCAGGCCTTCCACGTGATGTTACAGAAAATGGGATTAATCAGACCAGGCCACCTTCTTCTATTGCTCCATGGTCCCGTTCTGATGCTGAACTGCTCATTGTAGGCGCTTTTGACAGTGGACAAGGGTCAGCATGGGAACTCTAACCTCTATGTTGGTATGCAGCCCCAAATGCAGCAACCTGCAATGTACTGTGTGTGTTCTGACACACCTTTCTATCATAGCCAGTATAAACTTTTTCAGCAATCTTTTCTCTTCTGTGGGATCAAAACAGATTGGATAGCATTCACTCTTCATGCAAATCATAAACCTGTCACCGGCTCACCGGATGTCCTTCCTTGGACCACTTTTAGTAGGTAGTAGCCACAGCATATCGAAAACACACCGCAAGACCTGACAATTTGGAGATGCTCTGACACCGTCATCTAGTCATCACAACTTGGACCTTGCCAAAGTCGCTCAGATCCGTATGCTTGCCCATTTTTCTTGCTTTGAAGGCCTTATTCACTCGAGTCTGTTTAAATAACTGACAGCACACTGACCAATGCAATTCAATGGGGCTATTCACACATCTGTGTTTTTTCATTGAGCGTGTGTCCGTTGCATGAAACTCACAGTATGTTCTATTCTGGTCCCTCTTTACGGATTGCACTGACTTACTGAAGTCTATGGGTGCGTGAAAAACACAGACCACACGCAGATGATATCCGTGTGCTGTCCGTGTTTCACGCATTAGTTGCGAAGGAAATGCTGAGAATAAATAAAATAATAAAACCAGGAAGTGCTCACAGAGGAGAAACACAGACGAGAAATGCAGATGCCACCCGGAGAGAACACAGAAGCAACAAGGACATGAAAAAAGGCACGTTTGTTGCGGCGAACACTAATCGGACATGCTCGTGTGAATAAGGCCTCATACATCAACTTCAAGAACTGACGATTCACCGATTGCCTTATATACCCCCCCCCCCGTTGCGATTATTATGAGATAAACAATGTTATTCACTTCAGTTGTTAAGCCTCGTTCACATCTGCGTTGGTGTCCCGTTCTGACGTTCCGTCTGACGTTCTGACGGAAAGCTCCGATGGAACGTCAGAACGCGACCCCAACGCAGATGTGAATGAGGCCTCAGTGGTTTTATGCTGGGTTGACTTTGTGCGTCTTTGTTGCATTTTTTAAAATACATTTGTTTGTTTGGCTAGATAAACACCCATGTCTCTTAGGCACTGTTCACACAGTTTTTTTGCATCGGAAAATGCGGCAAAAAACTCCTGAAATCGCCTCCCATTGATTTCAATGGAAGGCGGAGGCGTTTTTCTCCTGCGACCAGAAAAAAAACGTTAGCGGGAAAAAGCGACATGCCCTTTCTTGGGCGCTTCCGTCTCTGACCTCCCATTGACATCAATGGGAGGCAGGGAAAGCGTTTTTCGTGGCGTTTTTTGCCCCTGACGCTCACTAGCCGCAGCTGAAAAACGCAACAAACGGCGTGCAGGCATGTCAAAATCAGCCTCAAAATTCCAGACAGAATTTTGAGGCAGATTTTGTAAGTTCATCTACCAAAACAAAAAAAAATGCATGTTAAACACGTAACACAAATGCACAGTGTAAACCCAGCCTTATTGTTATGGCTGATTAGTGTATATAGCCAATGTTAATTAAATGCGAGGCTTCACTTTTATATACAGAATGTATAAGTCTTCTTTACTAGTATTCGGAATAAGTTGATATAGAAAAAATACATATCTATCGTACTTACTTGTTGCATTTTTGCCATCCCTGATAACCCATTTCTTTAACAACATAAAGCTTTGTGTAGTCAGCGAATTTGGATTCTCAACACGAATTTGATTAATTTCATCCACTGAAAAGTTGAGTTCTCTTGCAAGTTCTAAAAAAAAAAAATATATTTATTTAAACAATAAAGATCTAAGATATTGCAAGTAAAAGGTGTTGTACAGAAAAAGGGTCAGCTTTTTACTAGAAACCACAGCATTCTTGTCTTGTATCTCATATTGCAGCGAAGTTTCATTCAAGTAAGGAGTTTCTGGGGGGAAAAACGCTGACCTTTTTTCTAATGTCATGCAACGTCTTTAAATAAAAACTTCCAATCACAAGTAATAAGACCTACCAGAAATAAATGCACTTTGCTCCTGATGCACGGACGCTGTACAGAGTCCCTGCACTCCATACGGCCGAGCAACAGGAACTCCATGTGCCACTGTTTGGTATTCTGTATGGCTCCATATTACAGAGTTATTCTATAACCCTAATAACTCTGTAATATGGCTGTGGCATAGTATACCACCTTTTTTTAGTCCGACCGCAAAAACCTTTTTGAGCTTCTGTATAAAATCTGAGGCAAACGGTGGTACAGTGGGCCTTATAGACGTCTATAGGCGCCCCATTATGATCCCATTAGACTCCGGT
Source organism: Rhinoderma darwinii (assembly GCF_050947455.1). Classification (NCBI taxonomy): domain Eukaryota; kingdom Metazoa; phylum Chordata; class Amphibia; order Anura; family Rhinodermatidae; genus Rhinoderma; species Rhinoderma darwinii. Next base: position 41,783,440 of record NC_134697.1, on the reverse strand, counting down.
TCTACATTACTGCAATGTGAATAAGGCCTTAATGCACCCATTACAAATTAATGAGCCCATACTGTATGCCTTATTCACACGACAGGGTTTCCCGGCCGTGTGACGCCCGTTCAAAAAACGTCCATCACACGGCCGCAGTAGGAACAATAGACCCCAAGTGAGGCTATTCACACAACCGATTTTTTGACGGCCTGGGAAACCGGGCTGTCAAAAAATGGGACATGCCTTATTTTCGGCCGTTCTCCCGGCCGCCCTGCTCCCATAGAAGTCTATGGGGCCAGGTAATACACAGCCATCCCTCGAATGTGTTCCGAGTGACGGCCGTGTCTTCTGTCTCTCGCTTTCTCCTCCTCCTCCCCACAGTGCGACGTGCATGTGAGGAGGAGGAGGAGGGTATTTTTTTGCCTAGGCGCGGAATCCCCAATCCCCGGCCACAGCTTCGGCAACGTTGTGGCCGGGGATTGGGGATTCCACTCCAGGAAAAGTCCCTGACTTTACTGTGTCCATATAAGGACACAGTGACGCCAGGGACTTCTGAAGCGGAATCCCCAGCACTGCGGATGGGGTTTCCGCTCCAGGAGAAGTCCCGGACGTTACTGTGTCCATATATGGACATTGAAGTCAGGGACTTTTCCTGGAACAGTGGCGCTATCTACAGAAAGGTAGGGGAGGGTGTGCCTTCTGTTAGGGGGGGTGCTGTGTGGCACTACCTATGGGGGGGGCTATGTGGCATTACCTACTGGGGGCTGTGTACCATTACCTACCGGGGGCTGTTTGGAACTACCTACAGGGGGGCTGTGGCTGTATCTACAGAGGGAAGTGTGTGGCAAAAAAAATTACAAATTAATTTCATCCGTTTTTAAAACGGACAGGGAAATAAAATGGATGCAAAACGGGTCAAAATCGGCCATTTAAAACGGAAACACTGCCCGTAACGCATGCAAAACGGCAGAGAAAAATGGACCAAAACGGCCATTTTTATTGGTTGATACCCTGACCCTGTCGTGTGAATAGAGCCTTAGATTTCATAATGAAGTTTTTTCCCTCATAGATTCTTATGTAATCTGTGAAAGAAAACATTTTCCGTCACATGCCATAATGCGGAGCTATTATAACGCTTGCCTTGAAGCGTTGCTTGCTTGATTTAGAAGTTTTATTTGCTTTTTTTTTTAAAGGGGTTGAAGACTAGCCTGCCCAGGCCCCCTTCCTAAAAGGGAGAATGGAGGGATGGACCCATTCAAGAAGGAATTGTCTTTGAGACAACCCCCTATAATTAAAAAAATAAAAACAACAACTTAAAACACTTGGTATTGCTTCTATCTTGTACACGTATATATGTAATATAATATTATTATTAGAATAAGACAAATTCTTTACTTTGATTTTTTTATTGTATTTTACCTATAACGATATATATATTTTTTATATTTCATATAATGGATGAAGTCATGTAATCATAGTTATGGTATTCTATTGTTTGTTTGTTTTTAAATCTTGGGAAACGGCTAAAAAAATGGGGTATTTGTTTCATATTTTAATGGGAAATAACATATCCTTCAAAGACCTTTACTTTGTATACTGGCATATAATGGCACACATTGTTTTCAGATTTGCAGTGACCATATTACAGGTATTTATTTGATGTAAGAGTTTATTCTGTGAGTATAACCTTGTGGTGTCAAGCATTTTAATGTTAAATCATATAACCATTTTAAAGAAATATGTGATATTTGTAATAATTATGAAAACTATATTCTATCTGAAGCAACGTCTGTGAAACCCGCTTCTATTAAGCAACATACATGAACGTACAACCTCTGTGTGCACATGTGGACTAATATTGGAGCATTATTGTACCTGTCCAACTAAGTCCCAAATGATCAGCAACTATGGCCATCCTTATGTCCGTCCGCTCACATGGACTCTGAGGACCTGAAATTTACAAAAGAGAAATTATAACATTTTGTTGTTTTACAAGAATGTGCTGGAATTTTGAGATTGTCTAGTGAAACTATTCTACAAAATAATGTGTGTGATCAGTGACCTACAAACATTGGACTACTTTTACTTTTATGTGTTTGGGGAGTACAAGTTAAGCTCTGTTATCAAATGGATGTAAGCATGCTGGTTGAGTGTACAAAAGGTGAGTTTCAGTGTTGGATGGTGTTGGCCTTTGTAGAGGCAGTTTTCATGTTTAGATCCATGGGTAAAGTGTGATTTCTTCGAATTACTGGCATGCTTTTCTAGCTAACTGAAGTGTATCTCTTAAAAAAAATAAAAAACGAGTAGTGTAAGACACAGACACAGATGACAATGAAAGAATGGAAACTAACATAGGTCACTCCACAAGCAATCACGACAGGTCATGCACTAAGGTCAACAAGTCGATAGGTTTACAAACTAGGCTGAATTTCCACGATGTGAGCTATTACAGCTCCAGAAACCTGACTGCCTTTATTCTCACCAGTCCTTCTACTGCTCCTTCTCTCACTGTCGGCCTTTTCAATCTTTGATTTTAAAGATGTTGCGTCTGCTTTCATGTCTTTAGCAGACCTCGATGTTATCGAAGGCTGGGACACTTGGGTGGCTTCAGATAGTGATGTATTTCGCGATGTACTGTCTTCATCATCAGAGAGGTCAGGCTGCATCTTTTTTTCTTCATCAGAAAGGCGATCCACAAGCTTTAATGTCTCACCACTAATTCCCTTAAAATATTCAATAGAATGTTTACAAACCTCACTGAACTCATGTTTCCTTACTTTGACTGCTGAAGTGGCAGTGGGCAAAGATCTTACCTTTACTGGTAATTTTGAAGGAGTTGGTTTACTTGCCTCCTTCTCTACCTGCGTCTGTCTGAGTTTTGGTGCCCCTTTTCTTTGTATTGGTGGGTTCACTCTATTGATGTTTTTAACCGGAATTTTCGACTTTATTTCTGTGTTTGATATATATCCCTGCCTTGTTTCTTTTTCAACCTTACTAGGTAAGTTTCTTCTAAGTGCTGATGTGTTTGTATTGTTAGTTCGGTCCTTAACTGGCCTTACTGATATGGCTTTGACTGGTAGCTTAGACCTCGGCCTATTCCCTGGTGGATCTGACAACTTCTGCTCATTTCTTTGGGGTTTCCCCTTATCCCTATCAATGTTTTTATTGGATGTCCCTACTTCATTATCTACATTGACTTTTGTTTTACTATTATTTTCCAAAGACTTGGATTCACAATCTTCACTAAGTACCAAATTAATTGTGTTATTATTTACATTAAAAGTTAATGAATCCAAATTGTTATTGTTGTTATAATTTTCTGCTTGAAAATCGTGTATTTCTATGTGCCTAATAATTGTCTCACTGGTTGTTATGTTTGTGAAAATAGCCTTACTATCATTATCTAAATTCTTGGAATCTGGCATAGCCTCTATTTTATCTGCCACTTCTCCAGTGCCATCTTTCTTCGCGGTCATTGTTGAGGCAGATATGCCCATCTTTATAGGTGTACGCAATTTAGGATCAACTTTACAATTGATAGTAGTAGCTGGTTTGTCCAGTGAATTATTACCATTTGTTCCATCAAGACAATCTCCACTTCCCTGGATGATGGTAGCATGTTCAACTGTAGATGTCTCTACTTGTTTCTCTAGGATGGGATCTATCAAGATGTCCCCTGACTGTGGAAGTGTGATGACAGTAATTTTGTCCCCTTCCCCCTTGTCCCCTGACTTCCCTTCAGAATTATGCTCACCAATCTGAAAAAATTGAAGTCTTTCTTCAACAAAATCCCTCTTGCTCATGTCAATAGCACCACTGCGAGTCATCTCAAACATCTTCCCTTCATGAAATGGGAAGGGGTTGGGCTCACTAGTTGGAGTACTTTCATCTGTAGGAGTTCTGGCAGGAGTTGTATCAGGTGTAGTTGCTTGAGAGCGATCTTCTACAGCCAGACCAAAAGGCTTTGGATCCTCATCTTTTGATTTGGTTTCAAACACATCATCATCTCCTGCTTTACTGGACCATGGATCAAAGTCGAGGCTCTTTGTAGCTACAGTTTTAAAAGGTGTTGCAAACTCTTCATCCACTTTATAACTAAAGTATGTGTCTGGAAACACTGGCCTGTCTGGATGCCTTCCTTCCAAAGTAAAAAATTGTCCTCCTTGATTTTTGTCACCAGGATCCGTTTTATTTTCACCATCCGATATTTTTCTACATGGCTTATACTCCTCAGTTACTACTTTTTCTTCTTCTTCAATAACTTCAAGTTTACTTTGACTAAAACTACGGTCACTGTGTTTCAGCACTCCTTCTTTTGTCCATGGTTCCTTTTTTACTTCCAGATCTTGACATGGTCCAAGTTTTGCATCAATTTCTGTCAAACCATCATCTTCATCTTGCAAGTCATAGCCATCTAGAGAATCTATCTCGGTTGCATCAGTATCATGTGAGAATTCTGCAGTGGTTGCTATGGAGCACTCTGTGACAGATTGGTCATTATTACCATTTAGTTCAAGGTCATTGGATGGTTCATTTAAGCCCATATCTGACTCTTGAGCTAGATTTGAAGTACAAGACTGCCCGGAAGGATATATTTTTGAACATTCTTTTATTTCTTCATCTTTCACTTTGAATGTATACTTTTTAACATCAATGGGCTGGAGAACCGATTCATCATCACTTGAGTCACTGATCTCTATTTCAGGGGGGACAGGAGATGGAGGTTGTACTCGTATTACTGGCTCAGCTGCAAGAAACTTATCATGGTCATCTTGCAGGTTAACTTCAGTTAGTTCCATTTCACTGTCCGTTGAATTCTCCATATTTTTCTTGCTAGAGTCACTGTGCTCAGAATCTAGAGGCGGTGGAGGTGGAAACTCAATATATGCAACTCTGTTGTCTTTCGATCTTTTGTTTAAGTCTTTGCTAACAGTAACTGGTTTTGCTATATTAGAATTTCTAGCATCTGGAATGTTCTGTTTAATAGATGGAAGTTTGACTAATTCTTCCTCCTCTGACTCTTCAGAGACTTCTGGTATGGGGCTTGGTTTTCCTGGTAAATATGGCATTAGTGAGTCGGGGGTTTTAAAATTAAATTCATAGCTAACTTCCTCTGAACTAGGTGTTTCTGGAGTTAGAGGGCTTTTGCCTGAGCTGTCTATAAATGATACTTGTTCTAGGGTATCATCCTCTGGGCTACCCTGAGGTGATGGAGGTTGTTTCTGTGGTTTAATATTAAAGAGTGTGCCTCTTGTTTCTTGAACTGTCTTAGTCTCCTGGCTAACTACTTTTTTAACACCTTCTTGTTGCACTTCTATCTCATAATGTTTTCCTACTTGTACAATACTAACATAAACTGGTAATGTTTTTATGTCCTTTAACACCTCACTATTTCCTGCTGTATGTTTGTTGTCCAAGTTCCCTTCTAGCCTAGATTCATGAATATTGGCTAAGCGTTCTTTGACCGGACTAATCTCTAAAGAATCTGGGGATTTAACAGGGGATATCTCGTTATCTTCAGTAGAAGGTGATAACCCCAGGAAATCTTGGGCCTTATCTGCACGCCTATTACATTCATCTGCAACTAGCGTGGAATGTAGTATATCAGGCTTTCTCTGCTTGTTTATAGGTAATAAAGATGTTCTATTACAATTATTTTCAAGTTTTGACTGGCTATTATGGCTGTCTGCACTATGCCATACTCTCTTTTCATCAGGGACTCGGATAGGGATATGAGATACATTTGTCCCCTCCTTTTTGTTCTCAATTTTTTCATTACTGATATAGCCTACATCCTTTCGAGCAAGTTCTGTGTACAAAAGTTTTTTTGAAGGAGATTTAACACTCTGTTTTGTATTCGTTGTACAGGATCCATTTTTGGGCAGCATTTGTTCTTTATCAGTTTCACAGTTTGAATGATGCGATCCATTCATTTCTGCTTCTTTGTCCTGAATAATCACATGTGTTAGTTTTTCCTTCTGCGTTTTTTGATTAGAAGCACCAGACGACTCCCATGTTCTATAAGTTTTCTTTTCAGGGGAGTCTTTAGTGCCAGATATTAAGGTCACTGACTGTTGTGGAAATTGATCCATTAGTCCTCCAATTAATTTATCAGCTTTGTGGTCTAAAAATCCACCACTATTTTTAATCATTTCTTTGAATTTTAAACATTCTTCATTGATGGCTTCGGTAACTGACTCCTTTAGCAAGGGTATCTCTCCATTCATTTCCTCAATGGTCTTTTGTGGTTTATCTTTTGTGTGAAACTGAAAAAATGGAAGCCGATTGTCCTGTGTTTTCTTAATTGGAATTTTTGATGGGGTCTCATGTTTTTTTTCTTCCTGGCTGTTGTCCTTATTTTTTAGATTTATACTTTGCTCAAATTTTAATTTAATAGAACTGAGTTTTGACTGTTTTAGTTGGAATCCAGATTGTGAACCTGTTTGTTGACTGTCTGCCCTGTGGTCAAACATCCTTTTCTCAGGACTGCAAGGCAAACTTGTTGCTTTTCGGTCATCAGCTAAGGTGGTACACTTTCCATCATGCAATAATTGCTGCATTTTAGTCCAGTCTTCGCTGGAAGTCCTAAAATCTGTAACCTTTTGTTTTTCTGGGCTACTGTTAGTAGAATGGTGACCTGCGTTATAATCTTTACCGTTCTTTTTGTGTGGCGTCTTTTCCGGTGACTGTAGCTCATCATTTAGCTTTTCAGTTTTGTCCCGAAAAAACTGTGATACTTCAGTCAATTTTTCTTCTGCCTCTTTAACAGTCCTGTCAACCCTATCTTCATACAATAACTTTTCTCTACCTCTGTCTAGCCTATCCTCTGTAAACCGCATCCACATTGCATGTTTAGGGCTTTTAGAATCTCCAGCATAATGCAATACTGTCACTTTATCAAGAGAGTCATCACTGCACATTTTACCTAAACCATTTTCAGCCACATCCTTATATACTTTGGAAAGAATTTCCTTTTTAGGGGTAGTGATTGTTTTTTCTCTGCATTGTTTGTCAGGTAGATGAAAATCAGATCTAAGAAGTACAGCATGATCCGTCAGAGACTCCTGAGTGTCATCTAATTTTTCGGAAAGAAGCATTTTCTCAGCAAATCGGTACGACTCGCCTCTTAGTTCTGAAAGCTCATCATCATGATATTCTACTGAATGTTGACTCAGTAACTTGAGTGTTTTGTATGAGTCATCTGATATAAGTTGAGCAGAACTTGGACGGCTATCTTCTTCTTGAGAAACTGGGGTATTTACTCTTGATGACTCCAAGTAAGATGGTAAAGACTCCTCTGCAGTCAACTCCTCCTCTTCTCCTCCCTGTCCCTGTTCATCTGAACATGAAAACATTTTATTTCTTTCTGCTAACATATCTTTGACGTTAAGATCACCCTGACTTAAGTCCCTTTGATAAACATACATTTCCTTCTCTGGGTGTTTTTTGGTTTCTCTAATAATGACTTCTGTAGGCTCAGCTTGGTTACCTTTTTCAATATGGACCTCAATAATGCGCTCCAATTTTGGTTTCATTTTGATGTCCCTTTCAGCATGTTGTTGTGAGGTGTCAGCACACTTCTGCACATCTGAAGCTACGGAAGTTTTATGTTCAAAGAGGCCTGCCAGCTCTTTAGATGGATCACGGCCTGACTGGAAAGCTTTCATTATGTCGTGAACAGACATGCTTTCCTCGATTCTTTCTGACTTTTCCGCAGATTGTGCGGGATGATATACCATTCTCGTAGTAGTTGTTATATGAGTTTCTTCTTTTACTCGCACACCCTTTCCCAAAACTGCTGCATGATCATCTTCATCAATTCCAGTTTTTAGCTGAAATGCCTTATTTTTTACTTTTAAACATCCAGGTTGAGTTTGTTCTAGCTCCATGAATGTTTTATCTGGTTTTAACTGTGGTAGTTCTATTTTGTCAACTTCTGCACCCTCCCCAATTGATGGCTCATAGCTTCTTATGACATGAACCACTTCTGTTCTTGTTTCTGTAATAACTGGTGGAATAGGTACTTCATGAAAAAGGGGCTTAGGACCAGTGCTCTCTGCACTTTGTGGAGCTGATGGGGTTTTTTCACTTCTTGTTTCAAATCCACTATCCGATAAAGGACTCTTATCCTGCTCATGTTGGGAAAAATCATCTGGTGACTCTAATATCATGTCTGTTCCAAATACGGCGTCTGCAATTTTGCACAACTCTTTTTCTGATGCTGATGATCTCATTGATGATGGTGGCATTTTAAGTTTATGATCCTGCAGTGCTATGCCTGGTTTCAGAACTCTCTTTTGTTTCTCTTCTTCTTTTTTCCCATCATCATACTTGTATTTTAAAGTTGAAAATGTATTCCCACCAATGTCATTTGTCAAGTAGTCAATTACTTTTGTTAAATTATATTCTTTTTCGGATAAAGTTCTAGATTTCAAATCTACTTTTTCTGGTGGGTATAATGGTAGGTTTATACTGGAACTTTCTCTAGCTTCTTCAATCTCATCCCTACTAAATTCTACCCAGCCGTCTTCTGGCGATTGCCCTTGGTCACATGAAGATGTAATTTTTTCTAAGAAGACATCTTTTTTTAAAATTTCACTGACTTTTACCAAGTCCTCTTTTACTTTCTTTACTATTTTAAATGGTTCCTCGTCTTCAATTCTGACTTCTTTAGCTAATTCAGAATGGAATGGTTTATCTTCAGTAGTATCCGTTTGTAAAATTGCTGTCATTCTTATTAAGTCTTCTTTCATATCTGCAACGTCTTTCAGAATTTCCTGACTTGAAGATAATGAAGAGGTTGTACATAACTTGAGGGCAGCAGGGGAAAGAAATAAGGATGTCTTAAGTGGTGAGGAAATTCGACTGAACTCATTAGCTTCGGTTGATGCATTTTTTGATGTTGATAAGAGGGCAGCTGCAGACTTAGTCAAGGATGCAGACTCTGTCAGTTTCTTTAAGGTTGGCTCTGACAGAACATTTACCACTGAATACACTGGTACAGTTAATGTTGAAGATGTAACAGATGAGGTAGTAGAGGACAATGAAGACCTAAAATTTGTGTAGACTGCACCAGCAGGGGGAGCTCTTATTGTCTGAAAAGCTGATGCTGTAGATGCAAAAGACTTGAGAGGCGAATGTAACATTTGAGTTGTTGTGGGAATGGAGAAACTTTTTTCAGCCGTATCAATGGCCGTATTAAGTGATGCAGTTGCAGATTTTGTAACGGCTGATATCTTGTCTTGCACATTTACAGCCGAGCCATTGATATAATTGGAACAGAGTGGATACTTTAGTGGTGATGCACACCCATTCATTAATACAATGTCACTTGGCCCGTTCCCAATCTTTAAAGGTGAAGAAAGAGAAGGTGCAATGTTCACTTTAGAAGGAGTAGAGACCGTAGAAGAAACCACAGATTTTAGAGGTGAAGATGAAAGTGACCCTGCAGAAGTAATGATTGATTTAAAAGGGAGGCTTGAAGAGTACATGTTAATGTTTGATTTAGGAGATGCTGGAGGTGTCATTGTAATGGATGATCTTTCTAAAAGAGAGCCAGCAGTAGTCACTGGAGATGTTCTGGAAGTAAAAATAGAGGTGGAGGATAATCCCTTAAAAGCCGGTGCTTCTGCAAGCGAGGAGGCTCTGATTGGTGAACCAGTGGAGCCTTGAATTGTATATAAAGGCTGTGTGACAACAGTTTTTATTGGTGAAGCAATTGTCCGAAATGATCTTATTGGAGATGCTACATCACTAACAGATTTAACGGAAGATGTAGTTGAGGCTCCTAATGTAGATTTTATTGGAGAAGCCGAGGAGACTGACCAAATTGATTTTAATGGGGATGCTGATGGAGTATTAGAGGAAGAGCTTGACAGAGAGGTAAAGCCTGATTTGGCCTGCCCAGGCACTGTGATTGGAGCAGTTGTCCATGACTGATATGGTCTTGTTGGAAAGCCTGACTTGTATGAATAGGTAACAGGTATAGTTCTTGGTGCTCCTGCAATCCGATCAATGGGTTCTTTTATGAATAAATTAAAATTAAATGCAAAATTAATAAAAAATGATTGGAAAAACAGAGAGACCAGAGAAAAAAAAAATTGGTCAGTAACGATTATATTATTTCAAAAGCAAGTACAACTGTTTTATTGAGTGAGGATGATGGTTATGGTTTTAATGTATGGAATAAAAGAAATAAAAAGGGATTTTATGCATATAAAATGAGCCGACCGTATAAGCAACATAAAGTGAAGGACAAACACAAAACAATAAAGGGACATAAAAGACAGCACATTTAAAAAAGGACTATAAAACACGTATTGCTACTCAAACTTCCGATTGACTTTCTGATGTGCTAATTTTGTCCTGCAGAATACAGTATAGTTGTGTAGCGTTAGTGTTCAGAATTAGTGTTGTCTTTTGCGCTTTCTCTGGTTGTGTCATGATGCACATATTACTGTCAATTAAAAAACAATATAAATTGGAAAAAATAATTAATATCTTATTTAGGCAGAACCCTTCATGCAGACTCCAAATTGAAATATATGTGACAGGCAAGTACAGTGCAAAATTGTGGAGTAACTTTGATACATTCGAAAATATATTTTTTTCCATGCAGAATTTAGATATAAGCTGCACAATCACAAAGCCAATAAGATCAGTTTTTCTCAAAATATTGTCAATTTTATTTTCCTTGCATTTTTTTTCATGCTGTTGTTTGTCTTATTTTTTCATTAAAAAAACACAAAAAAAACATGAAATGAAACTAAGTAAAATCATTGGGTCAGAATGATGGGTGAAACGTGTGATGTCTGAGAACATGGTCAGGCAGGGTTTGCTAAAGAACGGTTTCTGAACTTAAGCGTGCATGGAATGTTATGTCAAAACAAGCAATGGATTATGACATTTTTTTTTTTTTAAGTATTGTTGCAGAAATCATTTCCAATGCCAGCCTTTCAGCTTCAGCCATAGTCAAATTTCAGAATAAATTACTGATTACCAAAATATTCAAATAAACTATTCATGTAAAATATGGAAAATTCCGTTTTACTGTAAAATGGCTGGATTTGGAAAACCACTGTTCAATATATACATTCACATTTCCTTTTAGAAGAAGAGTTGTTTTTGATTATAAAAGGGATTTTTTTTATAAATTTCCAAATGTGGAGATATTTTTTTTTAGCCTTTAGACTATTGCCTATTGAGATCCAGAATTTCTTTAAATTCCTGGTTGTAACACATTCTACATCTCTATTATTGCTATAATCCTGAATGATCCTTTTAACTTAAAGAGACTCTGTCACCACATTATAACTGTCCTATCTTCTACATACTGTGATCGGCGCTATAATGTAGATTACAGCAGTGTTTTTTATTTAGAAAAACGATTTTTGACGGAGTTATAACCTATATTAGCTTTATGCAAAATGAGTTTCTTAATGGCAACTGTGCTTGTTTTTACTTTTTGACCAAGTGGGCGTTGTGGAGAGAAGTGTATGACGCTGATCAATCAGTGACCAATCAGCGTCATACACTTCTCCCCATTCATTTACACAGCACATAGTGATCTAGTAAGATTACTATGTGCAGTCACATACACACACACATTAACGTTACTCAAGTGTCCTGACCGTGAATATACGTAACTTCCAGCCAGGACGGGATGTCTAGTCAGAATCCTGACACTTCGCTAACGTTTGTGTGAGATTTACAGCAAAGCTTCTGATAACTTGCAGGGAATTTCAAATTTCCCACACTTGCCCTGTAGATCTATTACAAAAATGCTACCTACTGTCTATCACTAATACGGTACGTCGGTTCTACTTTGTGCAGAAGATCTGATATTACACAACAATCCATCCTGTAGTTACTGCCCAAGTAGATGTAGTTATGTTGCTGTTTGCATTAGTAAAGTTCAGTTTACTGTCAACAAGGTGGGGGCTTATTCCTTAATTATTCCTTTTGGGCCCTATCAATTCTAGTAACACTTCTGCCTATCAGCATGGAATAGTGCTTGAGAACAATGCACAAGGCTGAAGGCCCTTTTACACGGCCGAAATTCGGCCGATACAGCGAGCACCGATCACTGTTTCGTTGATCGGTGCTCACTTGCTCGTCACACAGAGCTATGGATGGGGACGAGCAGTAGTTACTCCGATCGCTCGTCCCCATACATTATTATCATGTCGGCAGTGCGTCTCCCTGTTTACACAGGGAGATGTGCTGCCGAAAACTATACTACCAGCAGATGATCGAGCATTTGCACTTTCATCTGCTGATTGCTGCCCTGTTTACACATGGCAATTATCGGCAATGAGTGTTATATGAACGCTCGTCTGCACGATAATCACCCAGTGTAAAAGGACCTTTAATGTGAGTTCATCTACCAAAACAAAAGAAATGCATTTTAAAATGTAACAAAACACACGGTGTAAACCCAGCCTTATTGTTATGGCTGATTAGTGTATATAGCCAATGTTAATTAAATGTGAGGCTTCACTTTATATACAGAATGTATAAGTCTTCTTTACTAGTATACGGAATAAGTTGTTATATAAAAAATACATATCTATCGTACTTGTTGCGTTTTTGCCATCCCTGATAACCCATTTCTTTAACAACATAAAGCTTTGTGTAGTTTGCTCGTTCATCTGCTGATTGCTGCCCTTTTTACACAGGGCAATTATCGTCAACGAGCGTTATATGAACGCTCGTCTGCCCGATAATCGTCCTGCGTAAAACCCCCTTAAGATAATACAATCACATGAAATATGTGGTTGGCATTTTATTAGGAATACCCAGTTAAGTAACTAGCGCTTTGGACAATCCCTTTTTGTTAGAATGATCTCCCGAAAATACACTGCTAGTAAGGGATCTCACTGCATGTGCCAACAGTGATCAGTAGTAATCTGCTGAGGAACCTTGCCACAACTGCTCCATTCCACTACAGAGCCACCACAGGGAAAATTAAGCATTACATGGTGCCCATTGAAATCATTGATCTGTCTATGTAATGCATGGACGTCCTGGGGTCATCCAGAGAAAGGATGCTTTTTCTAATAGCTCTTTGGTATGGCTCATTCATGGAGGTCCCAAATGAAGGACTCCCCTCTATCAACTCAAATAGGGTATTGAAAATGGGTTTGCTAAACTAGACAAACCCTTTAAAGAACTATTGCAGCTCACAAGATACTAGCTTCTAATCGTGTTTTTTTGGGCACTTAGGGGCCCACAGTGGTAATTGCCAAAAACATCATGGATACTGGAAATGTACTGGGGCCTACTTAATTCATCAGGGTAATGCCACTTGGGCTGCTCTTACCAACATGCCTAAGGAATTTGCAACTATATCCCAAAAGTGGATACATAGGAATAATAATTTAGATGTCTGTAAGGAAGACTCTTCTTTTAAATCGATTAGTATTGTTAGAATGTTAATAAACTCACTCATTCCAGGCTCAGTCAGATAGCTGTATCGCTTACGCAAGGCTAAAGACACAAAGTTCTGACGTCGATCCACCTTCTCTATCTGTGGGAAACAAGAATATAATAAAATAATTCCTTTTCTATAGAGTAGGGACTTCTAAAAATTTTTACATACACCTAGTACTCGATACAAATTGTAAATCACATTTAACGGACACCACAACATTTTTTTCACATTACTCCATAAAAATTAGGACAAAAATAAGTATTAAATTACATTTTATTACACAAAAAAACTTTTAAAAATTAATATTGTACAAAACAAAGTAAATTGTGTGTGGTCATAATATTTTCTTTTTACATAAACTCTGTACTTGATAATGTAACATTGTTAATAGCACAAACAGTTGACAGGGGGAACAGCCTATAACAACAAAACAAAAACTATTGAATATTGCGTCACTTAGGATAATGTTGCTAATTTGGACTTGGCTTCTATGTTTAGTTTCATCTGTTTTATTTTTATTTAAATTACTTTTTAATATTTACTATATGACTTGACTAAGAATTGTTATAATGTATTTATGTAAAAAGTAAAATTACACACATTGTTTCTAGGGAACAAAAGAGAAATCCCCAGGGGAGAGTTGTGGATCGGGTTAAGGCAACCAAAGAATAAAAAATTTTTTGTATGAAAATATAACAGAAATTGAGTCTTAGTTTACAAAGATTTTTAGTGGCAGCATTTGCTTGAAGCATTAACAAAGAGGAGCATAAAGAAACACAATGACAGAGCTGCAGAAAGATTATAAAGTCAAGGCTTCATGGCTAAAACCGCTCAATACATTAGGTAAATATTGGCAGAAACCAAAAATTTTGGTGTGATTCGCAATACAATCAATCAAAAGTGTATAGGGACTGACTGACCCGAACCTTTGTTCTTCTGGCAGATAAGACACTGTTAGAGATGTCTGACAGCAGCTTGTCCCTCTCTCTCTATGGACTAAAAACGCATGTTCTGACAATGTTTATGGGGAGGTTGAGGAACGTTGCTGTCGGTAATGAGTATCAAGATTTATATTGAATTCTACTGGAGTATAACTTTGCATGCAGACATCCTAATGTGTCAAAGTTGCTACTTTGCCAGCAGTTGTATCACTACACGTTGGTGGGTACACATTGTGCATCGTGATGTATTCCAATGTACAAGATCATCCTACGACTTTAACTGCCACAGATACATTTAAAGTTGGCAAGTATCCCACACCTAAATAATTTATAAATGGTTAAAGATTTCCACCGAAAACCTAAAAATGGCCATATATTAGAAGTTATAACCAAAGCCAGTTCGATAATTCTGTACCTTTTACTTAGAAATCGTATCACTTTTCTATTCCGTTGCAGCGGTAATTTTTGCAAAAGGGATAACAGGATGTGCAGCCATATCGGTTGTATTCGATTCTCAAACCTTTGACATCTATATAAACATCAGAACATCCTGAAAAAACTTACACGGTGACCGATTTACCATAAGTTGTTGAGTGGCTAATTCAAAAGGGACAACAAATATGGCTGCACTTCCAGTTGCCCTTTTTTGCAAAAATGCTAATATCTCTGCGAGAAATAATTGACAAACTTTGGCTACTGCTCTAACTTCTAACTTAGTGTATGGCCAATTTTAAGTTTATTTATGAAAGATGATATATATGGTGTTTATGGAAAAGTATGCATTCTCTCCTCGTGTGCGGGTTACAAGATCAGCAATGGAAATTTAGACATATATGAAACATACATGCAGAATGGCATCTAGTGCACTTTATTCAGATGCTTACCGCATACTAGAAAATGAATACACAAATTCTACATGTATCTGTATTTAGTTAGGAACCCTACGTGCTTTATATATTACATAACTGATGTTGGAACCTTAACTACAGATTGTTATTGAGAAAGGTGCATGATTTTTATTACCTCATCATCTTGGTCTGACTCTGTTTCCTTTTGGGTCCAAGATGCATTGCAGAAATAAGGTAAATTATAGTGGGCAGCAGGGAAAAGAATATTAGGATGTGATCAGGGATAGGTAAGCAGCAGCGCAAGCACAAAAACAGCAAACATCGACATAAAAGATAAGTAGACAAGTAAATTAAAGATAAAGAAACATACAGGTTTTATCTGAAGAATACAAACTCAAACTGTGAACTGAGCAATCCACTTTAAGACGGAATTACAATTA
The DNA here is from genome assembly GCF_050947455.1 of Rhinoderma darwinii. NCBI lineage: Eukaryota > Metazoa > Chordata > Amphibia > Anura > Rhinodermatidae > Rhinoderma > Rhinoderma darwinii. Next base: position 41,767,797 of record NC_134697.1, on the reverse strand, counting down.
TGACAGCACAGTGGGAAGGACATAAATTTATCACATACTTCTAAGGACTAAGCAGGATGTGACGAAACCCAGCCAGTGTGACAGTGCGCAAATAATAGGAATCGAGATAAAACACTAACATTGGACCTTGAATTATGGGATCAGAAGCGTTATCAATGTTTGGCCAGGCGTCCTATTTAATCTGCTCATTTTACGTATTAATAAGGTTATCTTTTATTGGTGGTCATAGAAGCTAGCTTAATTTTATCTATTGTTTCTTTTCCCTCCATGTTTCGGAAATTGGCTTTTTTTTCTCTGATAGTAAAATGATCAAGAATCCATTAACACTGTGTATCTTGGCCCTTTATCTATGACTACCAAAAATGCAATTAAAAGGACAATACTCTGTGCTAGGTCAGCGGAGGACATGAAATAAAAGTTTAGGTTAACTTTATGGCATGAAACTTGTAATCCTAACATCTAATAGTACTTTTCTACGCACACGCCATCTTAAAAAGTTAAATTAAAAAAAAAATTGCCTTTATAATATACCCACTTTTACAATTAAGCGTCCCCTGCTCCTACTTATCATTTCTACACAATGGAGGACATGACACAGAGAAGGCCAGCAATTGGCTGCCATGAGAAACTGCGTTGGACAATACAACATTACGCAGCAATGACCAGAAGTGGACAGAGGCCCGAGTGACTGATGCACGGGAATGGTGCCGAATTTTAATGGTAAGTATAGTGTAAAGTTGTTTGTTTTTTTAAGACTTTGTGTGTATGTGGGAAGGTTTTGTTAGAGGGCAGAAAACCACTTTAAAGGTCTTGTCTCATCACAGATAACCCCTTTAATATGACAGCTGATCGCTTCAGGTTCGGCTCTCGAGACCAAAGGTAAGCAGGCAATTGTGGACTCCACAAGGAACATGTAGTATTGTGTGTGCCAATTTAAATGAATGTATTACATGGGCGGACTGGATCTTTCAGAGTGGGCATATGAAAAGGAGTTGTTGAGATGAAAAAAAATCCCTTTTAATTCTAACCTATAAAACAATTCACTGCGATTAACTTTGCTTTGCTTGTATGATCAGCTATTTTTATTCTGACTATCTATAGATTAAGTCGAGGTTTTTGCCCTCTGCAAAACAGACCTCAATAATTAACACAATATGATAACACTAAAGTGGTTTGCATTATTTCTTTTTAGAACCTTTGCGGTCTTAATCTATATTAATCATTTAGGGTCAATGCACACGAAGCGTATTACGTGGGGTCTTGCCGCGTGGATTTGCGTGTGGCAAATCCGCAGCGTAATACAGAACCAGCATAGTCAATGAGATTCCAGGAAATCTCATGTACACGCTGCAGTATTTTTTCGGGACTGAAATGGACCTGTAGTGCGTTTTTTAGAATCCGCAGCACGTGCTGAAAAACACATCAAAACGGAAAAACCTCACCGAAAAACGCATCTAAAAACAAATTTCTTGCAGTTTCCTGCGGTTTTGCTGTGTATTTTCCGCAGCAAAATAAACAACGTGTGCATGTAGCCCTAATCCTTTATATATGTACAATAACGTGCATAATATATGCAGAATAATCCGCAAAGTCCCAGACCATGTCTGCAGCACTTCTCTTCTTGTCTCTAATTACAATGTATCCGCTAGTTGTTATGGGAACATCCACATCAATATTCACACGCTAATCGATTTTAATAAAGACAGTTAGGATGTGGACATAGATAAAGTTTCACAAAATGTCCCCATGACAATGCTAAACCACTGGAGTATAGTGGTGGAGCATTGTCATCGGGAAGACGTGAAGAACATCTTCCGACAACAGGCCTGGAGCTAAAGGATACTGGGCTAAGGTAAAGAAAAACGACTTTCACACCAATCATATAGGACTTTCCGAAGTTTTAAGGGGTTTTTACACAGGAAGATTATCGGGCTGACGAGTGTTCACAGAATTAACTGCCGTGTGTAAACAGGGGAACGATCAGCAGATAAAAAAGTTAAATATTATCGTTGTCGGCAGCACATCTCCCTGTGTAAACAGGGAGACGCGCTGCCGACATGATGATAATGCATAAGGACGAGCGATTGGAGTACGACCGCTCGTCCCCATCCATAGCTCCGTGAGACAGGAGCAAACGAGCGCCGATCAGGGGCTCGCTTTACCGGCCGGTGTAAAAGGGCCTCTATAGTGGAAAAGCATACCATTAATTATAAGTACTATTTATACTTAATTTTCTTCACCATTGCATCTAATAACATTTAATAGCATATTGTATGTAATTTTGTATTGTATGTGAAGTGTCTATACGAACCTTGATGTGATTTCTAAGTCAAATCTAATGTAATGGCTTTTCCTTCTGGATATGTTGCACACTGTTTTTTGTATTTTAAAGTGGCAGTAGCTGCTGCTGAGTCGACAGGGTCATGTTTGTAAAATATTAATTTTTTTATAAATATAAATGCTATAGACGGAACATGGTAAAATCTACTGTAACATTTTTCTTCATTGTTTTAGTAGAATTCATAAATACTTAGATGCCTATAGTTGCTTTAAGAATTGTCTTAAAGAAAAACTGTACTCAAGGTTAGTGTCTCCTGTTGGTAAGCTTGACATTTCTTTAGACCGGGCTGATGGCAACCTCAAGAGAATCTGGAACCACAGGCGTACGAGCACAGAAAGTACTATGTGAAATTCTTGTGCAGGTCAAAAACTAAAACAAGATCACTGTGGCACCAAACCAGTCAGCAGCCACTCTGAACTTTACCCCAAAAAACCACTACAATTAATGTAATAAGTGGAAGGAATATAAACTCAAAGGTGGCTTCATAGGCATAGACGAAAGCGGCAAGGATACATTTGGGGGCTGCATTAGGCACTCTACTATATCAAGGAAAAATTATAATATAATTTAAAAAATATATAAATCGGAAGAATTTACTCAGGCTAAAAAAATGTAAATCTAATCTCAATCGCCATTAACTATGGAATCTGGAAGGTTTCCTTTTAGGGGATAACCAATCTGAGTAGAGTTTTTCTTTAAAACTGACACAAAATTAAATATATTGTGTTCATGCAAATTGCTATGAATAAAGCTATATAGGACAGCCAACTTTTTTTAGTCGTCTTCTTATTACCTTTTTCTGAGTTGGCAGTGTAATGTTGAGGTTGCAAACGGCAGTCTGTGGCAGGCCTTTTGTTGTCTTCGGCTCTTTCAAAAAAGACAGTCGACCACAAGGCTCCTGGCTGGGATCTCTCACCTAAAAATGTAAATTGAGAAATAATTGAAAAACAAAACAAAAACAAAGCCCATTGATTAAAAATAACTTGCGTACAATCTTGTAACTTGTATTTTTAATACTTTACTTACTTATCTTGCACTGAATCTGAGTTCCAGCCTGTATTGCAACTCCTTTTCTAGAGCTGCATTCTTAATTCTGCAGGAGCCATAAGCTCAAATCTCCCAGTAATTTATGCTTGTTCGGTTTCTGTACAGAGCATGATTTGGTGTACTGTATTTGCAGTCCTTATACAAGGCACTGTACAGTAATCTGATGTAAGCATTACCAGAGTTTAGCTAAACTGTTAGGGATGTATCACTTGATAGGCTTGTCATCTGGTTCCAGAAGCAACCAGCAGAAATCGAAATGCAGCTCTGGTCTATAATACAAGCTGCAACTCAGGAACAGAAAAAAATAAGTAGTATATTGTATTTACAAAATTGTTTTATATGTAGATTATATCCAACATAAACTAATTAGGTAAGCCTAATAAATAAGTACAAAGTGGCAGATAGTCAAAGGTGCATGTGGGCTGTCATATACTCTCAGGTGCCTGTTCTCCGAAAGTAAACGTGTTTTCCCGTCTGACTTCAGCCCTAGAGGTGTTTAGAAAGCGCTCACCCATTCTGTCTTCATAGGAATTATAATACACATCAAAAAAGTTCTACTACTGATAGTTTATACAAATAGAATTTACATACACGACATCCGAGCACACAGAAATTTGTGGCGCTACATATGGATTACTTATCTCTCCTTAGTAATCTGTCATAGCTCATTTCTGCCCACCGGGAAGTTCCATCTCTTATACTGACCTCAGGCAGAGGAAGAGGAAGATACATGTGAGTGCCTGGGGATTGTTTTTAGCACTGAGGTTGATGGTTACGGGCGGCATTAATGTCTGGCACTGTTATGGGGGACACATTTGTTGCCACTGGCGTACCTTTGATGCTGCAGGGCCTTGTGTTTGAGAAGGGGGATTCATACAGCTCAGGTACTGTATGTATTACAATGAATAATAACAGTAAATTCTTAAGAATATTAGAAATCTGTCTGAAAGCACTTGGCCTCAAGGGTTGGGCTTTACTTATATAGCAGAACGCCTGTGTGACAATTTAAGCCAAGCGATTGAAAAGAGTTTCCTGGATTTATTAGCTTTCATACTTTGTTCTTAATCTATACTTGTCATAAAATGCTACAAACAGTAAATACATGATAAAATGTTAGCTTTTATCTTTTTACCTTTACAGAAAATGGCAATCTATTCTCTTTGAAAGCATAGAAATTAAATACAAGCTGCTGCCCGCCTTTTGTTAGTGGCGCTAGGTTTCCATAGCAGTCCACGTGGATGGGTTTCCCTTCTAGTACCTGTTCAGATAATAAAAAATAAAAAAACATTGTTAACTTGATGGTCAACTAAATGAAACTATCTCGTATTTACAGAGAACAGATCCTGTGTTAGAGGGCTTTGCTCTTAAAGAGGCTCTGTCACCAGATTTTGCAACCCCTATCTGCTATTGCAGCAGATAGGCGCTGCAATGTAGATTACAGTAACGTTTTTATTTTAAAAAAACGAGCATTTTTGGCCAAGTTATGACCATTTTTGTAGTTATGCAAATGAGGCTTGCAAAAGTCCAAGTGGGTGTGTTTAAAAGTACAAGTCCAAGTGGGTGTGTATTAGGTGCGTACATCGGGGCGTTTTTAATACTTTTACTAGCTGGGCGCTCTGATGAGAAGTAACATCCTCTTCTCTTCAGAACGCCCAGCTTGTGACAGTGCAGATCTGTGACGTCACTCACAGGTCCTGCATCGTGACGGCCACATCGGCACCAGAGGCTACAGCTGATTCTGCAGCAGCATCAGCGTTTGCAGGTAAGTCGATCTTACCTGCAAACGCTGATGCTGCTGCAGAATCAACTGTAGCCTCTGCTGCCGATGTGGCCGTCACGATGCAGGACCTGTGAGTGACGTCACAGATCTGCACTGTCACAAGCTGGGCGTTCTGAAGAGAAGAGGATGTTACTTCTCTTCACAGCGCCCAGCTAGTAAAAGTATTAAAAACGCCCCGATGTACGCACCTAATACACGCCCACTTGGACTTGTACTTTTAAACACACCCACTTGGACTTTTGCAAGCCTCATTTGCATAATTACAAAAATGGTCATAACTTGGCCAAAAATGCTCGTTTTTTAAAAATAAAAACGTTACTGTAATCTACATTGCAGCGCCTATCTGCTGCAATAGCAGATAGGGGTTGCAAAATCTGGTGACAGAGCCTCTTTAAGGGGAATGGGAACACCCAGTTGTCAATTTATACATACACTTCCAAAAAGTGTAAAAGAGAAACAACACAATCTAGAGTTCCAAGAAAAGATGCTCCAGAATTGTTATTTCATAGGGGGTACAAGTATTTACTAAAACAGATGTGTCAGGGGAGCTGACAGGTCCTCTTTAATCGCAGACTTAAATATTCTCCTGGGATTGAGAAACTCACTTCTATGTCTTTACTCCTAGCAGCTTCTTCAAAGTTCTCCTGCTGCTCCAGTGTTTTGTCCACCTTGTCATCTGTCATACAGAAGCAACGTAGTCGAGCTTCCACAGGGTCATTCATTTTGGCAAAGACCACAAACTTGGCCATGTATGGAACGCATATCAATTCTCTGTAGAGCTGTGTCGCCAAACTAACAGTTTCAGGAATCTGATGGCAGTCGCCAAGCCAAAACCTGCACAAAAGGGACACACCTTATGTAAGTTCCATATACAGTATATGTGCGATATATTACATGTTTTGTTTTTATGAAAAGAGATCAATATATGGAAAACCTTAGTCTCTAAATTTAATACTCTAAGACTTATTTTCTACAGATTATGACCTGTTTTTCGAGTAACAATCCTAGTATAAAAAAACATGACTAAGCAAGGTACAGAAGTTTCCATCCTTAACTTTTCTTGATTTGCGTTTAGTTAAGTAATACAATTCAGGTATATATTAAACGTATACTTTTTTTTAACATGGGAGTCTTTAAGCAATGCATGGCTGAAAGATGGGATAACAAAAATGTAAATGTTTCACATCTTGGGATAAGTTACGTGTAGATATAAGTTAGGGAGGACACATCTGTAAGTAAGATTATCACGGTAATTTATACCTCAAATATATCTACTTTAGCGCCTCCTGAGCTTAGTATTTACCTGGCAGACACGTTGGTTGTAAATGATACACAGTCATTGACAAATGTTAAAGGAGTTGTTCCTGTGATGTCCTCCCATTGAGCTGGAGACGTCCCACCTATGAAAAAACACCAAAGGTAATGTAATTCGTTACCAGTAAAATTAGTGTTAAATGTATTACTTTTTTACTTCAAGAGAAGGCATACAACTCAAATTGAATAACTGGTTTGCTGGAAAGGGGTTCACTCTTTTATTTCTTTAGCCACCAGAAATAAGATTTTTAGTGGTACTTTGTATAAATATCGCATTGCATGACAGCAATTTGCTGACCAAAAAGTAGTCAATATCATGCTTCAGTAGTAATACTGAGCTATGTCCATTCATCATGGGGTTCTGTCTACTTATGTTATAAGTTTTTGCCCCTTAAAAAAACATTGCGCTTTTCAGTGTTAAAATGCAGAGGTTGTAATGTCCTATATTTTAAGTCTCGTTTTTATAACATGGAGCACTATTTAAATTGATGGGCCTGTTAATTCAGAGGGATGCTTCATGCCAAAAAAATATATAAAAAAATATATATATATATAAATATAATTTTCCAAAAACAAAGGGGTTAGTATTTTTTAGCGTAACAGGCAGCACTGTAGTATTGGTTTATGCAATTGCAATGCTCAAAAAACACTGCTCAAAAAACACTGCTCAGTTTGTTTGCATTATTAAAGCGGTTGCCTCATAAAGACTCAGGACCTCCACCTATCAGCCAAAACGGAGAGCCGCTATTTTAGAGCGGCTCCTGCCTTGGCAGACACGAGCAGTCCATGTGTTACGTGGTCAGACATTTATTTTAATTGCCACCATGTAATGCTACATTTCTCCAGTACTGGCTGCTGTAGGAAAAATAGAGACGGGCTTGCTGCAATCCTATATGAAAGGGTATAGTGAACTTATACTTAACTATTAGGGAATTATATATACTAAAAATCCCCTATTGTTAAATATACTTTTGCTATCCGGATTCTGTTCATTTTAAGCTGTCCAATAAAAAAAAAATTACATTTTTTTTTCCCAGTTACAAAAAGACTACATTGATTACACACACAACATAGCAAACCCATCCACCCCAGGAAATAGAGAGGGCAGAAAAAAAAAATAATAATAAAAGAAGTAAAACTAATTCACAACTACTCAACATTGGACTAGGATCTCGTGTTAGAAGTGGTCTCCAATGTAAAGATTTGTTTTGGCAAATTGAGCCTATCTACACTGGATAAATTTCGACAAGAGACCCATTTTTAAAAAAGTGGAGTCTTCCTATAACTTTAGTATATTGCGGTGATGGAAGATCAATCGCAGAGCTGTCCCCCAATATGTATATCACTGGTTTCAGGGGTACAGAGCAATGTAATTTTTCTTTAATCATGGCTAACACAGTAATCCAGTACTTTCTAATCTTTGGACATAGCCACACTATGTGAATAAGGTCCACCTCATCTGATCTACAGATGGGCGGTATTTAATTCTAAAGAAGGATGAATTGTAAGATACCTATGAACGAATATAAATTGTGTCATTTTGTGAACGAAATTAGGTGATGAGTTCTGAAATGATAGCAAAACTTTTGCCAAACATTATTGGAAAGTTTTTCCACTACCTGTTTCCTTGACTTAAAAATTATTGTAGATGAAACACAGTCATTAATTAACTTGTATAGCACCCAAGTGACTTTCTTTTGTAGACCTCAAAAGGTCCAACATAGGAAGAGGATTGACTAGAACATTTCCATTTAGTGAAGAAAAAAGTGCATGTCGTAACTGAAAATATCTAAAAGAAAAAGCAGAACTCATTAGAAAGAACCTCAAAGGGTCTTAAACACCCCTTAAAATTTGAGAAACAAAAAGCGCCACCTTCAAATGTTCCTAACCATGGGAGATGTAGATTATTTCCAGAATGGGGAGGCTCTTGTGAAGTGATAAACCGAGAAAATGTGTTTTACATTTGACAAAACATTAGAAAAAAAGAACAAATAGTGGGTAGGATCTATATTTACCCGAAGATAGCTGCACTGAATCCAGAACTTGAAAAAAATTCTCATAGGATAATAAATAACGTAGCAATATCCAATAAATAGGAAGTGGACAAAGACTCAGAAATACCGAAGTCGGGAGGCAAGAAAATAAAGACCCAAATTCGGGACTGAAAAGCCCCCTTATTAAGAGGGACAGTAAAGTTAGAAACTTTAAACTTGCCCTGAATTATCTAATTTGGAGAGGGCGTAAGCAGATATTACAAGACCTTAAATATCCTATCATTAAACCATACAGGTGAATTACCCAAAATATATAGAAGTTGTGGAAAAATAATCATCTTGTATAAACATATTCTATCGGCCCTCGATAAGACCAGTCTACACCAAGACCTAACATTAGATTAAATTACTTTAGACAGCGGTTTTAATGCTGAGATGAATAAAGTCCTCTATGTTTGAAGAAACAAACAGACCCAGGTATTTAAAACTGGACCCTGGCTGAACCATAAAGACCATTGGCTGGTTCTTAAAGCTTACTGGACGTGTAGGAAGAAGAAAGCATTTAGCAGTCTGGAAAACGAACCAAAACACTCCACCATCTAGAACACTAAGGCCCCATGCACACTACCATAAAACCGCGGACCGTAACACGATCTGCGGTTTTATGGACCCATTCAGTTCTATTTGCCGCTATTGGATGGGTGTCTGTGTCGTAGAACTGTGCCGGGAATTATGGAGCATGTCTGTTTTTTCATGTTTTACTTTGTATGGGAGCACAGCCGGAAAATGCGGGCGGCCGTCAGCAGACTGCCATGACCACAATCGTGGGCCGCGATTACGGGCACGGTCGTGTGCATGAGGCCTCAAAGTAGATCTTCAGCTGACCATTAGTTTGATCATTCAATTGTTCATAAAATGGGCCCTACCATTAACAATTGCATAAAGTGGTGACTGATCGATCACCTTTTCAGCAAGCATTGGTAATGTGCCAGCCATCGTGAATGATCGTTTGCAGATGAGCCCAGACTATTTTGACTGACATTGATCTAATTTGTGTAGCTATCTCTACTCTTTTAATAAAGTAGATGTGAATTTAGTCATCTCAACTCACCTGTAATACTGCACAGCAGCCTGAGACTTGGGGTGGTGTCTCCTTTATAGCCATTGGTTATACCTTCACCTGAGGGTGGGGGCACTGGGATTGTCATAGTTATTGGCTTGTGGAATTTCCTCCTCCTGGGTTCCACTGTGACAATAGGGCTGAATGTTGCTCGGTTTCCAATAACCTTTTTGACCTGCTCATCAGGTACCGGTTGTGCCTGTAATTTATTAATGTTTTAAATAATTAATTGTAACCATCTACTGAGGATTAACAATAAAACAGCTATCGTTTCAGTTTTCATTAACTAAAATATAATTTGTACGTAATTGATTTAGAAAGAATTGAGCTGCTGAGCTGAGCAGGTGCATATGCGGCCAACCAGAACAAATCGACCATAACCTGCATAAAAACATTTTTTTCTGCCTTGTATTCCAGTTCCAGCATCAAATTACAATACAAGTACAAACTACAGTGTAGCACAAAATTTTGTCTTTATTATTAACCCCTCAACGACTGCCATTTTACGTTACATCAAAATCCTAGCTGAACGTATAATTGTGCTGCCAGCTTTGTGATAAGTAATGCTGATGCCCCTCAGAGCAGACAGCAGCATTTTTTTTTTACCTCTTCTACCTCTAGTACTTTATATTTTTACCTCTAGACTGTATATTCATGACAAGATGTACATTTTTATATTTATTTTGAGGACAATCTGACTGATCAAGAGAGGTTGGCCTCAACAAGTCACAATGAGTCAGTTTTCCCTGAAAATGGGTGTTACTATGTCATCTCAGCTTTCTAGAAGAAACTATAGTATAAGAAAAAAAACTTAGACAATAATAATGTATTCTGACCTCTGGGGACAATGTCACAACAACTGTTCTAGCCTTTAAAGCACTGCACCCCAAAAAACTGCTAACCTGTGTCTGATTAAGGTTTACAATACCCAACCATATACTATAAGTTTACGTAGTGTTGGAAACCGTAACGTTTCCCATGTTTCCAATATTACACATACCTTGATATTTCTGATATACTAATGTTCTTCAAGAAAACTGTATTTGCTTTTAGATTTTCCATTGTCTCCATATATTAGACATGGCATATTGGCATTAATAGCATTTTCTTATTTACCTGAAGGCCTACTCGAATTTTCTTGGTCAGAGCACCCTCTGGGAAGGAAGCCTGAACTTGTGGGACTGTTGTACTCTTTAAAATTCCACCTTCGGGTCCAATCTGGTTACTCTCTTGCTTTATCCGAGACACGACAGCAAAGTATTGTGGGAAATCCTTTGTAACAATTCTACATATTCTCTTCTGTTCAAGTTCTTCTGTGCTGTCCAGTTCTTAAGTAACAAAGAAAAAATATATAAAATATTGTGGACATCCTCACTAAAATGATCTGACCGAGTGTATTATGTGTATAAACAATGAGTTGTATTTTTGTGGGGAGCGTCAACTGGCAGAACAGTTTGGCATCTTTTAGAGAATCTCTTGAATTTTTTACAGGGGAAGACATTGGGGTAAATTTACTACTATGTCTAGGTCTAGAAAGTCCAATGGAAACAGGAAGATTACAGCACCAGGATAAATGAAAGAGATATGGGTGCAAGCCCAGCAGCACTGGATCCAACCGTCCCATGCAATGACAAAAAACTGAGATTCATGCAGCACATCCAAAAGGATAGGAACTTTTATTCTTCCCTGCAAAGTTTTAGCTCCTCAGAGCCAGGCTGAAATGTTGCAGGGGTGAATAAAAGATCCTATTCTTTTGGATCTGCTGCCTGAATCTGTTTTTTTGGGTCTAGAAAGTGCCCAGAAAGCAGCCAAATTTTGATGTTTGTAAAAAATGCCCAAACAGCTGGCACAAAATTCAGTTGCAAAATAAGCCAAACAAAAGTGGTATAATAAAAAGTGTCTAGGGCTGGGCAATTAATTGGAAAAAGAAGAAACCAATTCAGCACAGATAACAGATTTCATCTTGCGCATTTAGATTTTTTTTTTTTTACTTTTCTCGGCTTCAACTGTATCCACGTTCTCAGGACGCAGATACAGTCAAATTCAATGGTAGAGCTGGGGGCCGTTATGTACCTGCTCTACCATTCATTATGTAACGCGTCCGCTCATGCCTCGACGCAGACATGTGTGATGACATTACTACCCCAAGTGTCTGTCTGTATGGAACCGCTCACGACTCGGCGCAGACCGGCGCGATGACGTCCATGCACGCGCTAGTCTGCACCGCGCCGAGTGGCTCGGCACCGACAGGCTCGAGGCAGTGACGTCATCGCGTACGAGCAATGCGGCCCCTTCAAAACAGCAGATCGGCAGGGGTCCCGAAAGTCGGACCCCGACCCATCAGAGTGGCCCAATTTTTAGTGGCTGGAAAACCCCTTTAAGTATATCACGTCTATCAGTTATATTGATCGTGGTCGATGGTATGCTACTTCCATTTTATAATCCTATAAACCTATAAATATCAGTGTTTTCAAAACCGTCACATGCAATGTCCAAGTAAAAGGTCCATTACGTGCCAGCTACACCTTTAAAATATAAACGGCTGAATTTGTAGTAAAATCTAATAAGAGGTTCTGAATGGTTCGCTGACATTGATATTTTTACTTTATTTTTTAAATGTAACTATAAGGGCCTGGTTCGGCCCGACAGAAACCTCCGACCGAACCCCGGAACGGAAAGCGAACGGTGATGTGAACAGGCCCTAAACGGTTTTCCTGAAGACTTCCCTCCCTGAGGTCTGTGTACAAATGCTAGAGAATGGTCTCCTCGTTTGGTTGTATGACAAGGTGGGAAAATATCTGTATGAAGCAGGGACGTAAATAGAGGAGAGGGGGTACCAGAGCCCCTCTCCACGTTACAATCCCTCCAGAGACAGCAGGACAGTGTGTTCTTCCTTTCATGTTTTCTAACATTACAATACCTACAGAAAGGGGTAGTTTGCACATGATAGATAATAATGACTTTGAATCGTATAACTAATAAAGGAGTTGTCCAGGACTAGAAAAAAATATGGCTGCTTTTTGCTAGAAACAGAACCACACCTGTCAATAGGTTGTCTGGTATTGCAGCTTTTCTCTATTGAAGAGAATGGGGCTGAGCTGCAATACCACATACAACCTGTGGACAGCTGTGTCACTACTGGAAGTAATCAGCCACGTTTTTCAAATTGTGGACAATCCATTATTTAATCTTACATGGTCTAAACGTGCTTGGTTTATAGCAGTAGCCTAGTCTGACCAATGCTTCTGCCAAGCTGAGAAAGTCACAATAGACCTCTGACTACAGAGTAAAGTCCCAACTCTCTAATTTATGTTCTGTTGATGAGCCAAACTTTTACCTTCATCCATGCCGTTCAGCAATTCATTCAGCTCTTCCAGTTTGCAGTCATATTGGTGCTCCTTCCAAGACTCTCCATTTTCACTTCTCAGTACAATCAATTCCCTTTCCTTACTTCTCATTGATCCAAAATGGGGAATTTCTACTATGACAGGTCTGCACAGAAACAAAACAATGGGTTTAAAAACAAAAATGCCAAAGACAAAAATACCAAACCCTCTACGGTAAAGTGACATAAAAAAAAATAAAATGACAAAACAAAAAGCTGCAGAATCCATCAGAATATAAATGGTTCGTTTGTAGCATTGCAAAGCACCTATCCAGTGCTCTTCATATTAGAATTAGAATATTGCTTATTCATATGTTACTTCTTTCTGAGGTTGCGGTTACAGATATTTCTACAGAGGACTGATTTTGCAGCTTTCCTGGTTTATTATTAGACAGTATCCATATTCTCCTACAGAGGTTGTACATATGTCATCCAAGCTGTGAGTTTTCTGTTGCAAAAAAAGCACAGAGCAAATTTTTAGAAGAAGGAGAATATATCATTGTATGGACCACATCTGTTAAATCTTTTAGTTTCCTATTTAGAGCTAAGGAATTAGGCTGTTTAGAGTAAATCTTCAATGGAATCCTGTAGACATACAAACATAGGAGACGGGACATACTTCAGCCAAAGAAATGAACACAGGGCAATGGTAAGGGCAATACAATCTTTGCAGGTTAATAGGTCAGATACTGTCTGCTTTTCGTCAGAGACCACATAATCATTGTGCATGGTGTAAGACGAGACTGTTCGGAGAGAAGGTATTTCACAGTCATTTTATCATTTCAACTTTTTTCAAATTTTATAATTTGTTTGTTACATAATTACATGTAATACTGTACAGCTAAAACTGGTATACTCAGCATTTCCATAAGAGTGTTACTTTCAGAGTGGGGACCCATATCAATGTAAAAGTTAATCCTAAAATGAAAAGATGTCCTTCTATAATCATCTTGTTGTTAAAAATTTTACCCAGCTGTTTCTTAGTTCTATCTTTTCCTGGGATGACTAGGTGACAACCACCATTACAGCTCACGCAAAAACCCAACCCAAAGAGGTTTTCCCACTGTAGGAAGTGATGGCATATCCTATTGATAAACCATCACTTCTTATTGGTGGGAGTCTGACTGCCAGGACCCTTGTAATCCTCAGAATGAAAGGTCTGCAGCGTTACTTAAATGCTGTGGCTACTTTTCCTGTACCGTGACTTTTATTAGGGAATGGGGTGGGTCCCAGAGGCCAGGCCCACACCGATTAGAATATTATGCCATATCCTGAGATCGGAATACCCCTTTAAATTCTGAAAGGCAAGTCCGTTGTTATGAAGTATTATCGTAGGGTGAAATGTATCACTACATAAATAAGTCGATTCTTCATTTTGGGCTCTAAAAAAACTGGGTGAATAATCCTCTGGAATCTATAATAGTGGCCATATTGGTTGTCACTCACTTTCTCAGACACCGATATACCTATGAAACTTAATTTTTAACAACTTAACATAAAATGACAATAATTTACTTTGGGGGCAAATGCACTTTAAACCTAATAAATTAGTTTAGAATTCCAGGGCTTCAGACAAGGTTATAAACAGTCGTTCTATATTGATTTCTATGTGATCCACAATCTATATAAAATTAGCCCATCATAACATCGAGACTAAAACAATGGTTCGCATTTAGTTTACATAAAAATATAATCTACATACAAAGTTGAGAAACCTGGTAAATGTGTTGTATTATATATCCACAGCTGTACTGACCTTTCTGATAGTTGCTGCTGGAACTACAGGCTTACAGTTTATCTGAGCACCTACAATACACGGCTTTCTCTTGGATTATATTCTGGGGAAGTTCTTTCTATAACAGAGTACATTACAGTGCCTTGCACAAAGACTCTTCCTAGATCGTACTGTATCATCAGGTCAAGCTCTGTACATACACTGAACAAGCAGGGAATTCTGGAATGTATGAACTCCGGCTACACAATTCTAAGGTGTAGCAGCTGTAGATGAGAAGGGGCTATAAAAAGTGCTGTAATACAGGCTCAGTACAAGATAAGTGAAGCAAAGTGTTAGTAAAGCTCTTAACTTTTTACATATATATATATATATATATATATATATATATATATATATATATATATACAGTGAAGGAAATAAGTATTTGATCCCTTGCTGATTTTGTAAGTTGGTCCACTGTCAAAGTCATGAACAGTCTAGAATTTTTAGGCTAGGTTAATTTTACCAGTGAGAGATAGATTATATTAAAAAAAAACTGAAAATCACATAGTCAAAATTATATATATTTATTTGCATTGTGCAAAGAGAGATAAGTATTTGATCCCCTACCAACCATTAAGAGTTCAGCCTCCTCCAGACCAGATACACGCTCCAAATCAACTTGGTGCCTGCATTAAAGACAGCTGTCTTACATGGTCACCTGTATAAAAGACTCCTGTCCACAGACTCAATTAATCAGTCTGACTCTAACCTCTACAACATGGGCAAGACCAAAGAGCTTTCTAAGGATGTCAAGGACAAGATCATAGACCTGCACAAGGCTGGAATGGGCTACAAAACCATAAGTAAGACGCTGGGTGAGAAGGAGACAACTGTTGGTGCAATAGTAAGAAAATGGAAGACATACAAAATGACTGTCAATCGACATCGATCTGGGGCTCCATGCAAAATCTCACCTCGTGGGGTATCCTTGATACTGAGGAAGGTGAGAGCTCAGCCGAAAACTACACGGGGGGAACTTGTTAATGATCTCAAGGCAGCTGGGACCACAGTCACCAAGAAAACCATTGGTAACACATTACGCCGTAATGGATTAAAATCCTGCAGTGCCCGCAAGGTCCCCCTGCTCAAGAAGGCACATGTACAGGCCCGTCTGAAGTTTGCAAATGAACATCTGGATGATTCTGAGAGTGATTGGGAGAAGGTGCTGTGGTCAGATGAGGCTAAAATTGTGCTCTTTGGCATTAACTCAACTCGTAGTGTTTGGAGGAAGAGAAATGCTGTCTATGACCCTTAGAACATCGTCCCCACTGTCAAGCATGGAGGTGGAAACATTATGTTTTGGGGGTGTTTCTCTGCTAAGGGCACAGGACTACTTCACTGCATCAATGGGAGAATGGATGGAGCCATGTACCATCAAATCCTGAGTGACAACCTCCTTCCCTCCACCAGGACATTAAAAATGGCTCGTGGCTGGGTCTTCCAGCACGACAATGACCCGAAACATACAGCCAAGGCAACAAAGGAGTGGCTCAAAAAGAAGCACATTAAGGTCATGGAGTGGCCTAGCCAGTCTCCAGACCTTAATCCCATCGAAAACTTATGGAGGGAGCTGAAGATCCGAGTTGCCAAGTGACCGCCTCGAAATCTTAATGATTTACAGATGATCTGCAAAGAGGAGTGGGCCAAAATTCCATCTAACATGTGTGCAAACCTCATCATCAACTACAAAAAAGGTCTGACTGCTGTGCTTGCCAGCAAGGGTTTTGCCACCAAGTATTAAGTCTTGTTTGCCAAAGGGATCAAATACTTATTTCTCTGTGCACAATGCAAATAAATATATATAATTTTGACAATGTGATTTTCAGTTTTTTTATTTTTTATATAATCTATCTCTCACTGGTAAAATTAACCTAGCCTAAAAATTCTAGACTGTTCATGTCTTTGACAGTGGGCAAACTTACAAAATCAGCAAGGGATCAAATACTTATTTCCTTCACTGTATATATAATATATATATAAAAAAATCTATCTGAAATGAGGGTAGACCTATGAATTGATAATGCACATGTTCATTTGTGTGCCTGGCATTGCCTCAGTTCATAATTTGCAAGTGTTCAGAACATAATGACAACTGTGACTGCCAATAGTTTTTTTTTTTTAGGTTATAAGGAGCCTGGGTGATGGATGGACCATGCTTGAGATCCAGTTGCCTAGTATGGACCCCTCACCTTACGACAGTACATTGCCAGTCTGACCATTAATCGAGAAAGCTAAGCAGGTGTTGGAATGTGTCCTTCATTCGGTAATAATTAACTTAATGATACCCATTTGTTTATTTTTCTATATATATCTAGCTAAGTTTGCCCATGTATTGCATACGTGGCACTAGTAATATAGATACGAATACATGAGTTTTTCTAAATGTTCTTAGTCTTGTGTTTCTTACATTATAGAGAAACCCAATATATTATCAAAAGATTATGACGTGGACCAATCCTTAGCTTGATACTAATCCTCGTAGTTTTATATTTTTGTTATGCCATCAGGATTGTGCATTTTTTATTAATACAAATTACCATATGAACGCTGACGTTTGGTGATTAGTGGGTGCATTTATTGTCTATATCTTCAATTCTTTAAGGCTGGATTCATGCCCTACAGCATGTGTGGATCAACACAATGTATGCCCACAAATAGTAAATTAAATCAAATGGGATTTTCCTAAACCTCATTTGTACACAATGCACAAAAATAAACACAGATTTTACAGTGTGTTGTGGAAATACAAATCTGCAACATACCCTCACCATTGCAGATATTGTATTAAATTGGGTGAAATCTACACACAATCCTTTTTTCATTTTCCAATTCATACTTCCTGGAGAGTATGAACCTGGTCTGAGAATATCTTTTAATAGGTCCATGCCTTCAAGAACCCAGTCTGTTGACAGATTAACTTTATATGGCACTTTTTTATTATTATTATTATTATTATGGTGGGACCACGATAACTGCTACAACTTGATTTCAGGCCATAGATTAAATTGCAGATTTTGCTGAATCATTTTTAGTGTGGATTAAAGGAGTTTTCCAAATTTTTTTGTGTTTTACCTAGCCTTCTGGGCTTTCCCATTTTATGTCACATACTGTTATTTTGTCATATGCATATGGCTACAGCGGGGACACCCTCTCTGTGCAATGTACAGGTATCCCATAGGGGTGCATGTAAAACCTAAACACCACTACAATGTTTTCACGTATGAAAATCCTCTTATTCTTCATGAATCAGGGGGCTAGGTATAAAAACAAACAAACCTGGAAAACCCCTTTAAGATGCATTGCACTTAAGAAAAATGCATTGCTTCCAACCTCAGCATGTAAAGGGTAATTCTGTTTTGCCAGTAAGGGAATAATAGGACGAGCACTTGTAACTGATCTCAGGGACTGCAGCGAAGGGAAAACCAGTATTTACGTGTCTGAAATCGCTGTACGTGCATCATCCTTTTACAGTAGCTGCCTGTACAGATGCCGGCATGTAAACACTGCTTCCTCCTCAGTCACAGTCCAAAATATCAGTTACTTGTGTGTATTATCTATTAACCCTATAAGAACGTTGCTTTTCATTTTGTCCACAGTCTGTAACTGGTATTGCAGTTCAACCCCATACGCTTGAATAAAAATTAGTTGGAATACCAGAAACAACAAATGAACAGACGTGACATTGTTTCTGGGGAAAAAACACAGACCCTTTTTTCTTAATCATGGACAACCTTTTTAAGGCTGGGTTCACACTGAGTTTTTTGCAGGAGGAAAATCTGCCTCAAAATTCTGTTTGGAATTTTGAGACAGATTTTCCTCTGCCAGCAGGCCGATTTTCGCAGTGTTTTTCGCACGCGGCCATTGAGCGCCATGGGCATAAAAAGCCGCCAAATACGCTTTCTCTGCCTTCCATTGATGTCAATGGGAGGTCAGAGGCGTAAATGCTAGAAGATAGGGCATGTCCCTTCTTTTTCCTGCGAGCTGGTATTTCCGCTTGCTGCAAAAAAAACTTCTCCGTCTCCCATTGAAATCAATGGGAGGCATTTTCGGCTGTTTTTTGGCACGTTTTCCGACGCGGTTTCCGCGTTAAAAAAACGTGTAAAAAAACTCTGTGTGAACTGGCCCTAAAGGAAAACTCCAGGAAACAAACTTTTGCACTGTGTTATGTCTAGTGCCTAAGATCTTAGAAGGTGCTGATTCCACTTGCAGAGAGCCAGCTGGTAGGTAGCCTTAAGGGCAATACTCTCTGGGAAAAGTATGCAAAATAGCTCTCCTCCAGAAGAAGGAAAACTGCCTCTCTAGTGCCACCTATAAGTGACTAGAGATTTAAAAAACACTAAAGATTGAAGTCATGCACTGCCCTTTAGACCCTGCACTAGGTATAATACAGTGTATCAGTTTTTCCTGGTTTGTTTATTTAATTAACAAAAGTAAAATTCTCTTTAAATTTATAACCGTACTCGCCAGGGATGAAATAATCCATCATAAAAAGGCTGTTCTTACCATAAAAACCCAGCACAAATGTAGGCAATAGTCATTTCAGTGAGTGAAAGGATCGTCTACAGGCTAGCTGTAACAAGATAATTATTACAGTATCTATACGCATAGAAATAGCCTGTGTTTTTGCAAATATCAGGCCACGTTCAGACAAGAACATTCCTTATTGTTCACATGACTGGAATTCTTTGAAGAGCGGCTCCTGATAAGCAGCTTGGTGTTCCTACTGCCAGCTGGGAATGAAAAACTCATTCAATGCTTTTATTCAGCTGCCATCCTCTACATTGTGTAACTGAACCCACATGGGTTTCTAGGTCTCCCATTTACTATCCTACTAGCAGACATAGATCATTATTTAAAAGTAGAGGAAAACTAAAGAGCGATTTAAACCATGCCTACAAGTGACTTACCTATGTACAGATATATCGTAGTATAAATAATGACATATTTTTCCATCAACTGCAAATACCTTCTCTTGAACAAAATAAAATGAAAATACTGTCTCTCCAAACTACAACGTGTTAGATGCAGCATAAACATAGAAAACAGACAAAAATATAGCAATCGTGAAAAAAGCAACTTAAAAGAAATCATTGTTTGCTATGAGTTCCACATGCCTAAAAGCACAATAAAGTCAGAAGCAAAAGACAAGTCACTCTCCTTTCAACAATATGACTTCACTTAAAGTTGTGACAACGGAAAAAAAAAATGTGGATGGAAAATAATAATAAAAAATGTACAAATAAAACCCTCAGACCATTTATATCCTTAGTTTTTGGTTTAATAATGCAGCATCCTACCCAATAAATTTTGTCCCTTCAGGCCCAAGCTGCAGGATTCGGCTAATCAAGCTCTCTCCCTCGTTTAGAGGGGGGGAATTGGTTGGAAGATGCAGATTACTGAATAACATCCATGCAGCAAGAAGAGAAATAAGAAGGGGAAATTAGGATTGGACGGCCACTTCAGACAAGGATTGCCGGTTCTACACCAGATGTCTGGTGCCTGCTTCGGAAAATAAGATAAAATCCTGCATGCAATCTAAGGGGGCATTCGTGGACATAGTGGTCAGAAGCATATGCTTTGCCTGTCTATGTGCAATCACTGGAAGTTCTAAGCATTTGTATTACAGCCACAAAGCAACCCCATGAAAATGTGATAGAAGTGCTGTAATGCAGCGTTTCAGAATAGTAGTAATAATATGGGTTTCAAGGCTTAATCCATACCATGAGGATTGCTGCCGGTCAGCAGCTGGATGATACAGCAATGGCACAGGTATGATTGCTTGCAAAATAGAATATGAATGTGACACTTCTACTAACATTATGGCTTCTCACTGCCAACAGATGATGAACAGTCTGCATTATTCACCATTTATCGGAATCAGCAAGACCTTCTCATAATGCCTCTATTATATGAACAGCTGTAACACTGGTAGTTTCATCATTTGGGAATTAGTGATTAGGACCATAAGTTTGGAAAAAAAGAATCAGGCTGCAGTGAAATAAACAGCAGACTTTAGTCTTTAGTCTTAGGGTTGCTTTTACATACTATCTGTGCATCTTATTTTGTGTAATCCTATAAGTACATAAGGAGCCACATTAAAAATGGACACGGTCATCATCAGTGACCTAAAACTAAACTGGCAGTTTTTGTCTGTAATGTAAAAGTAAATGAAAGATTTCACAATGGCCACTAGATGTCAGCACAGCAGGCTACACTCTGATCTAGTAAAGAAAAAAAACCATCTCATTTTACAGTCTACAGTAAATGTGAAGGTCACTGAATGCCACAGTCTCCAGTAGTCAGAGGGTTAGTGATAGAATGACAGGTCTGTCACAGCAGCAAAGAGAGTACTGTAGGGCTGAGTGGGCAGGGAGATCTGGGGAAGACCTTTCATGCTATGCAAAGAGGTAAGGGACCTAATCCAATGAGGCCGCCTCCAGGAAGTAAATACAGCGTGATGCATAATAAATGAATATAACATTATAGAAAGAAAATAACAAACATGCACTTATCGATTTTAAACAATGTAAAAACTTTTGCTGATACGGTTTGTCCTCTTACTGATCTCGTGTCACATTTTATCACCACAACTGCTCTCTGCACAGGAGCATTCTGCTCATAGCCTGCAGAGCTGCATTTGTTTTTGTTTTTTTACATCACTGGGCATATTTATTATAAAGTGTTATTTTGCAGGCTTCGGACACATGGCCCTGCTGTGTATGACGCCTTTTACTGGTTGTTAGTGAACGGAGCGGCTTCAGTTCCCAAAAAACAGGTCACTCGTCAAAGTGATGTTTGGGAGAAAGTATAGTCACATCACAAATCTTCTAAAATGATCTGTCTCATATTAAAATGTGTACGTTTTATTCAAAACGGAAATCCCAGATATAAAACAGCAATAATCTACATGATAATACAGTAGTCCTTGAAATACAAAGGAATAAAAATTATTTCTGTACTCCCAATAAAGTTGTATCGGCTTTCATCCACCGCTCTAATAAGCTAGTACAACCCTCACTAAAATTTACAAAATAGGGCCTTGCATAGACATAAAACTTCTCAATTAACGCCATTAAGCGGAACTAGAACAATTTAAGCAACTTTTTCTGCTGTATTCTCTTTTATTCAAGAGGACTAACATTTCCAACCATATACATATTTCCATTACTGTTCATTCATTTGTACTCACATTATACT
The DNA here is from genome assembly GCF_050947455.1 of Rhinoderma darwinii. NCBI lineage: Eukaryota > Metazoa > Chordata > Amphibia > Anura > Rhinodermatidae > Rhinoderma > Rhinoderma darwinii. The sequence goes on along the minus strand of NC_134697.1, from coordinate 41,745,842 downwards.
CACATAAATTTGTCAAAAAAATAATGCCCTCTAGTATTGAAAGATAAGTGTACTTTATAGATGTCACTATGGAATAAGAATGTGTAGTTTGCTTTATCTGATATCATGGTATGAAGCTTATTTTGAACTGTAAATGATAACCACAACATGCAAAGAAAAATAGCAAAGAATGTATATTAAATTAACTCACCCCAAAAACTGAGCCCCTGCTGGGCCCATTTCAACCAAACGACTTGCCAAGCCTTCTCCTTCTACCATTGGTGGCGGTGTTGCTAATTTGTGCCTCTTGACTAGGCGGCAGGTAATACGTGTTGGTGCTGTGCACTTCCTTGGTGGGATAATGATTCTCATGCCATTATGTCGGCTTCCTCTCATTGAGCCACCACGGGCGTCCACCATGAAGCTAACCAGGAAACTGTTAAAAACAGAACCTCAGGTGTAAGGAAAATTGTTATATGGGGACAAATAATAGACTATGTAATGCATCTATTCATGCAGTTTATCTCCTCTAATAATAAAGTAAACACTTCAGAAAAGGTCAATACTGCAATTATAATTTTGGATTAGTTCATCATGCAAATACAATATTTCAAGTCTAAAATTCTGTCCTGATTACTTTCTTAATATATATTTATAGCAGTCAGAGCTTCATTTTTCTGATACAGAGCTCCAAATACCATGCATAGACATATAGCGTTAAATGTTAAAATTCTGGTGTCGGACGCCACCACTAGGGGGAGCTCAGAATCTTAATGCATGTGGTTCATACAGTAAACATGGCCACTTTGAATTACATAGGTCCAGAGGGACGGCCGCTGTTTCAACGGCCGTCCCACGGACGTTTAACACGTTCGTGTGAATCAGGCCTAAGGATTATGAAATTAATCCGAAAATAATTTTTGACCTAAAAACAACCTGGTGTTGAACACTCGTCTTAAGCATAATTCTCTGTATTGCTCAAACATACTCAAATGGCAAATTTACTTGCCAAGATTACGCCAGTTCCATATATGTGAAATATGGAGAATCTGGATAGATAAGGACCATGGCCTTATATTTCATATGTAGTCAACAAGCAAGTTTTTTTTTGTGGCCCAATCCATACATGGCTGCTATAAAACCAGTTCTGTACAACTTATACAGCTATTACCGGCGTGCGACTAAACTGTGTTAATGGCCAAAGGCGTTAGTAAAGCATCTTCCAGTTTTCAGATCTACAGTAGCAGAGGTACAAAGAAATCTTATGATCTCCTAAAACACTCAATTAGCTCTAAGTCTGACAGAAAATCTAGCAGTGTATGGTTAGCTTTACGCCTTATGCAAAGAACCGTATTAAAGATAAATAGAGTTTTTTGGGCCCATATTGTAGCTCCATGTGCCTCTGTTTATATATGGAGCCTCACAGAGGTTTTTCTAAAAAAAAAAAAGTTGCGGTATATTCAATTACATGCTGTATTTTGGAAGTAGTCTTCCTCAGAAGCATTTCATGTACCACCCGTTATAGGGACAATTATAAAAGCACTCTCTGTACGTTTGTCATGCCTTCTGCATGAGGCCTTGGGAATGTAGTACGTCGTAGGTTTCGTTATTTTTACCTATTGAGTAAATCTTGGTAAGCCCACCGGCCTAAACATACACCTACATGGCCTATCATTGATTACTACAGCAGTTCTTTCCTTCTCATACAATTAAACAAGACACAGATTTTCTGGCAACAGTTGGCTACCATGAACACAAACAAGCAATGCTTGTCTGAGGCACACAAAGCTTCTTTCATCTAAACCGGTTTATTTAATGAGGGACAGAATGCCCTTACAGGTTATGGGATATCCTCAGGTTTTCCCAACCATTGTGTAACAAGAATCCTGAGTGAAACAACTCTGCTTCATTGGGACTGCTAAATTAGACAAGAAAAGACATTCTCCATAGACTGTGATCAGCTCTTCCACACCCATAAAGTCAAGGTGTACAGTGTCCTGAGACAACAATAACTGTCTTCACTTCTGTTTCAAGATATGTCAAATTTCGACAGAATTTTACATGGATGAAGAACGGAATCTGAGAACACAAACATGATTCCTTAAGTGGACCATACACATCAGATGAAAGTCGACCGATCCTGGCGGGACATATGATTTGTGTATGGGGCAGCATGACTATCTCTCGACCTCTGTTTTCTGAGGCAACAAGGATCTGGCATGATTTCAACATACCCCATCCTTTGTTCTACAGGAGGTAAAAGACGGCTTTTTATCTTCCTCTTTTAAAATAGACATGCACTCGGACTAATCAAGCTTGTATGTCTGTGGGTCAGTCTCTAAGTATTTTATGTAATGCCCGACATTACTCAACCCAACATTTTTAGCTCAAGAGCCAAATACAAAATGTTGAGTCGTAGTAAGAATTAAAAAACAAAACAAATGCTAAGGAGGAAAAGCCAAGTTGTATTGATATTATAATTGATATGAGTCTAGCTATACATTGAGAAGTGTAGTGCCAAACCCTGTAGCTACACGTCAGTGAAAAAAGTTCTTGGTGTCAACTGCCAGTGACTTGTTTCTGACCTTGGCACCAAGTTTCAATACCACTATGACAGGGGTCAGCAAACTTCGGCACTCCAGCTGTTGTGAAGCTACAACTCCCAGCATGCCCTGTCAGCCAAAGGCTGCCGGGAATTGTAGTTCCACAACAGCTGGAGTGCCGAAGATTGCTGACCCCTGTACTATGACATCTCTTCTGGGCTACGAGTCTGCCTGTTCTTTGACTGCTTCTATTAGTCACATGACAATATTTTTTTGTGCCGTTTTGGCGAATAGGAAAGCCGACCTGTTTCCATACTATGCTGCCCTTACATAGGGCAGCATAGTCCGATGACCGATCCGATTTAACATACTGCAGACAAAAAGACAAGTTTTATATGTATATATTTTGTACTTATTGTCTTGCCCCTTCTTGTTTTTGCATTGACAATTGTATTGGTATTATGCTTCACCCATTTTGTATAACATTGCACAGCGTCACAGAAGATGATATACATAAATAATAATAATTCCAAAATTATATTATATTGGAAAGTGTTAGTAGTGAGTTTTACGGTGCTACATCAATCCGGCAGATCACTTTGGCAAACTGTAATTCTGTACCAGCATGCTAATCCATGAGGGACGCATTAAATAAAAGCATTCATTCTGTAGTGAGGTTCTACATGTACATCTTCGTGTCCATGATGATCACACATTAAAAAAAAAAAATAGTAGTCAGGTCTGTAGTTACATTAAATATAGGAGGGAATCTACATCCAGCAATGAAAACCAAGTTAGTACTTTTAACACAAATCGGCAAAACCACACACCAATCGGCATTATCACCTTGCATCGTACAGAGGAAGTGAAGAGTAATAGCTGCAAAATAATATGGAAAAGCAAAACGGGAAAATAATCATATAAACAGTTAAAAGCAAGCGACAAACTGATCAGCATAAAAAACCTGTACGGCTAGCAAAGTAGAGAAAAGCAAGTCAGCATGAGCGCATTGTATTCCTTCTATAGAGCAGGTCGCTAAAGCACAACTGGCACCTAGTCTGAAGTCTTTCCAGTCATCGCAATATTACTGAGGATATGTCACATGGTACTTTTATAGTACCGCAAAATGTAAGGGAAACTAGCAGAAAATATTAGGGAGTCGCCTAAGTAGCTTTTTGACGAGGTGGAATTCATAAGCACATAAGTGTCATGCACTGGAGTTCATTCTCATCCTGAGCCGCGTGACACACAGAAACCATACGGCTCCATAGCAAGACTCCTAAAGTAGTTATCCGAGACTTTAAGAAATAAAATAGGCTGCTAGATATGTTCTAAAATAAAAAAACAATACATACCTGTTAAATCCCTTGCCGCTCCAGCACCGATGCTTTGGTGGTCCCTGCGGGCCTTTCTTCACTTCTCCTGCAGCGTTGACGTACCGTACATCCACGTGACCATTGCAGCCAATTACTGGCCTCCGAGGTGATGCTTTTTATAATTGTCCCTATAATGGGTGATGTACAGCACAGTGATTGGCTGCAGTGGTCATATGGATGTACAGCACGTCATCACTTCAGGACAAGTTTACAAAGACCGGCAGAGAACATCAAAGTGCCGGAGCCACAGTGAATTTAACAGGTGACTTATTTATTATTTATTTTAGAACATATTCAGCAGCCTAGTTGATGTCTAAAAGTCTCGAACAACCCCTTTAATAAGTCTCAAATGTGCTACATATTTATTAAAGCTAATGTTCTATTTTAAGGTTCACTATTCAATGCTGATTAATTTAATAATATACCTATATAGGGTAGCTGTGTTTTTCTAACTTTAAGATATACAATTCTTGCTTCATGTACCGCTAGGGGAAGTGAACTGTATATGGACTCTTACAGCTAGTATTGAACTCAGTGGGAGCTATATAAAAGTAAATGCAAAAAGAAAGTGGTGCCTGCAGTCAGCCGCGGTGACAATGTTGTGGCAAGCAGGTGAAGCTCAGGGCCGAGCCCAATAGTGTGATTTGCCTCAGGGAAAGCAACTGACAAAGCAATGGTGAGTATGTACCGTATATATGTATGTTATGTATGTACCGTATGTTATGTATGTACCGTATGTATGCATGTACCGTATGTATGTATGTACCGTATGTGTCACTGTATGTATGTGTCATATGAATGAGTTAGACAACAAACAAAAAGGGCCCTAGGCTTATCCTAGTGATGCACATACAAAGCTCCAGGGAGTTTGAACTCTCCCACCATTGCACTGTAGATCCTTCAGCATCCTAAAAACAGCTCTTTACAGCAGTCAGTAGTCTGCCTATGTATTTCATAGAAGAGATCGTCATCAAACAGCCTGTCTCGACTGACGGACCCACAGGGTGCTGGTGAAAAATGTGAAAAGCCCTGCAGCCCTGCCTCCCACTGCCAAAGAGAGCGATTCCAATAATAAAGCCACAAAACTGCTAGGCGATTCCCCCTTTATTCCGCTTTAACGTGGAGTCTTTTTTTTTTTTTTTAGCAATTGAAATTCCTATAGTATCCTACATGATAAAATACAGAAAACATATAGATTACTTATATAGACAAATGATCTCGCAAAGGAGACGCACAAATAGAACGACTCGGATTCAGCAGTGCTCAGTGGTTACATCAGCAAGAGCGAAATGCGGCGCCTCATACTATTTGATTTCATGTATTGTCTTTTAGATATATAACGTCACTAATGGGAGAAAAAAAAGTGTTACTCCATATTAGCCTTGGATATACCAGTATACAATGGAAATTCGACTATTTTTCCTTCAGTCTCCAAAACAACGAGAGCACCAGGGTCTTCTCTGGCACATGTGTGGGTCTACGGTCAATTCACAAAATCCAATAATGTGTTTTCCATTTGAAATAATAAAGTTAATAATAGAATTAAAATACGGAACTCAACTTACCCAGAATGCACTGGACTCGAGACAAGATTGACGTTGTCCAAAGTGTCTGCCGCCCAGCTGTAGTGCCTCAATGAATCCGAGTCAAATTCTCTTGTAAAAGAATGGTGCTGAAACAGAGAAAGGTACAGCTGGTAAATAGAGGAGATTAGGTGTAGCCTGCGCTTAAAATGGTACAGGAGTAACTACTAAAGACTGTAGTCTGCAAACTACTGCCATATACATATACGTTCACCATTGCTTACCTGAAAGGCAGGGACATTTAAAGAGCCAGTCATATAAAAAGGAAAACAAATACTTCTTCGTCACTTTGTAACGCTTTGATTATACACGTTTCGCTATTTAACCCACCAGGTAACTCAATCACCATATGGGAGGCCCAACATGAGTATGACAGAAGGAAGGAAAGGCCCAGCACAGCAGCTATAACTGATTTGGTTTTTTACTTTAGGAATGTACTGAAGTTTTTCTTAAGATGAAGTGAAATTTTGAAGGTTCTTGGTTATTAGGGAATGGAGATCAGAAAGCTATAATCTAAGTGACCATTCAGGATTATTAGTAAATTATGGCAGATGACAAGCGCTGGACAGTCTTAGATTCAATGTTGTACAGTCTAGAAATGTTGTACTTTTAGCGTATGTTTACCACAGAAATAAATGAAATGATTGTAGGTTTTATATTGTTGTTGTGTGGCGCTAAGTTCTTAGTAGTCAATGAGGAAATTAGCCGCAAAACTCTAGGAATGGAGCACGATGTCGTTTCTAAACCACATAGGGGGGAATTTATCAACTTGTCTGTTTCCTGATCAACAAAAGTCGCAATCGGCGCAAAAAAATTGTGATGCTTTTACACCACTATTTCCGCATTTCTCTTTTTAAAGTGGGCAGGGCTTAGCGGAAGGGGTAGGGCCAGACACATTTCCTATCATTTATGGTAGCAGATGATTTCTGGCACACAGTCAGAGATGCACCATATTTTTATTGAGGCTTGCGCTTCCTAGTAAATTAGATGCATTTTATTCCAGCATAAAACGCCAGTCTTAATAAATTCCCAAATAGTGCGAGGGTGACTTTTTAAAACCTCAGATGTGAATAAACTTGGTAGGACAGACACTGCCCTTTTACACAGGACAATGATCGGGCACTCATACTAACGCTCGCTGTTGATCATTCGTCGGCTCATAGGATCCTTGATGTGGCTGAAAAACGGTTGCAGCACATCTTCCCGTGTAAATAAGGGATGTGCTGCCAACAAGATACAACTAGATGGGGATAAACGATCATTCATCCCATACATTCCTATAATTGTTTTGTTTCAATGGAGAAAACAAGTGTCGATCAGCGCTCGTTTACTGGATAGAATATCTCCCTTAAAAGGACCTTTAGGGTGTTGCTCTACAGCGACACAAAGTCACTTAAGAATCATTGGGAACTTCAGGGTGCTTATGAGTTCAAAAGCTCCAATAGCTCTACAGTAAAAAAGAAGTCTAACGTGACCTTGCAACTATTGAAAAATTTCCAACTTGGTCAGAACTTTTGCGATGGTGGCTTGAAACTTTTGTACCAACAGGGAACAACTGAAGTTGCATGCAACCATGATTTTACCACGATTTGCACGTGACTTCATATCGCCGTGAAGCCCTAGCCTACATCCTACAATATTTAAAAAGTATCCGAGGTCCATTAGTATTCAGAATTCATTAAACAAATTCTAGGAACGTTCTTGCACCTATGGTCTTAATATTGGGACACAAGGAAATCTATCCCAATCTGTTCAATTTACACAATAGCGTGAATTAACGTAGATGCATATTGGGATTGCGTAACTCCTATAGGAATCAATGGAGAGAAACGCGGCCACATCTCCGTTGATTCTCCGCCTGGATGCATTGGCCGGCGGATATCTTGCCGGATAGGGCGGTGGTCTGGTAACCACCCGTTCCGGAGATAGGTGCGGGTCCCAGAGATGGAAACCGCCCTTATCAGTCATTTATGGCATAGCCCGTTGATATTAATGTCTTAGATGGGAATATCCCTTGAATACTACTGTAAAGGAGTTTCATACTACAGGATAAAATATTTCTGAAATATTGTGCAAGCCAATGGTTATATTATACATTTCTATATGGTTGCTTGTAGTCTGCAGGTAGTCCAGCTTTACTTTTTCTTGTGCTTCATTATTTGTATTGCATGTAAAGGGAAGCAGATGGATGATTTTCCACTGCATATAGCCCTTTGTTGGCTATAGCCTAGCATTGGAAACTTTATTGTTCTGAATATATTGACTCACATAACACATATAATCCTATGTGAGTGCATCACAATTACCTATTAGTCCAGGTGCACTGATAGACATTTTCCTGCCAAGCGCTTTCCCCTGTTCATTAATAAATGTATTATTTAAACACCAGGCAGTTGCCTGTTACAGGATTGTCAGTGTGACCTAAAGTGAAGCAGATGGTTTCCGAAAAGGAATGGGATTAAAAAGTTCACCTTATTGTAATTAGTAGTTACTGGGTTGTATACACACTAAAAGATACCTTTCTGGAGCTCTGCAGCTGTTCTGTGTCCTGAAGTCCACTAACCTCTCACAGGACGGAGGTTTAAACTTGCTATATTTAGCAAATGGCTTAATAAAATAGTGCAAAAAAGTTTCATGGATTATAATGACCAGGATAAAGATATGTCTGGGTTTTTTTTTAAATTTAGCGGCATTGCCCATATTCATGAATTCAAAAAGTGTAGAGAGTATGCATCTACAGTAGTAATCCAAATGCCTTTGCATAGGCCATACTTTTTCACATAGTATTTCAAATTATACATAAGGTGGGCAAAAGGTTTCCACTCTTTAAAGAGGATGTTGCATTGGATAGTCATTATTTCCGTGAGAAGGGTCCCCTGATGAGCCGACTACAAGGTGTACCACTGCTTGGACTTCCTAGCAATCTGCTATATTCTGGATGGAACTCCGCAGCAAGCATTCAATTCTCCTGCAGCACCTCCAGAGGGAGAATTAAGCATTACATTGAAAACAATGGGCCACCCACATAACACATGGATGTGTTGGGTCCTTAACAGCAGGAGCATTTTTTTTTTGTGGCCATTCTCTGCTCTGGCTAATAGATTATATTAAATGGAGAACAGATAGTGTGAACTATGGCTCATTGTGGCTTATTAGGTCCTATAGTGTGACTGGAATCGGAGTTGCCAGCTTAACATCTGGAAATGGCTATAGAGTTGGAAGATGGTTCAAAAAATGTGTAATCTTCTTAAGTAATGTGTCTTTTTTGGCTACTTCTATATTTGTAAGTGAACATGACTAACCTGTATCTCAGTATGTGTTGGCTGCTCCTATGATCTTTCTTACCACATTTTGCATTCAGTTTTATTGGCCCAAAGCCTGAGAGAACAGCTGAGGGTTGTTTATGAGCTAAGAAGCATGTGTGCCTAATGATGGATTAATAGAAGGTCAGATGCTGGGCTGTATACAATTCTAATAAGCAAGAAGATAAACTGAATGTGTATTGTGAACTGGAAGAACATATATTCTACCAGACATTCAATATATACAATTTAGACACTTGCCCTATAACAAATTCGCTAAGAATTTGAAGGATATTTTCAGAAGGTCATTGGTGTTAACCCCTTTGCACATTTTTGAATCCAAGTATTTATGTGATTGGGACAATGTAATCATCCATGACTTCATCTAATAACGTAGTAGCTTCGCTGGAGACTCAGAGATGTGAGAAATCTCTTAGGCTGTAAGCACAAATACCAGTTTAATAATGGCTCCACTATGGTTTTTGCCCCAACTTTTTGGAAACCTGGCAGGAAAATATTTTAACAAAAATTTGCGCCGAAACATAAATACAGCCTACGGGTATGTTCACACAGGGCGCATACGCTGCATAAAGGCACACAGCGTATCCACCTGGGCGCCGCAGGGAATTCTGGTCTAAAAATCGCACTAAATTGTGGTGCAGTTCTTCGGCCGGAATGTCTACTGTGAAAACTGCAGGTAAAAAAAAAAAAAAGTGACATACTTACCTGTAGAATAACCGATGCGTCCCTCAGCCCGGTCTCCTGGGATGACTCCTCATCACATGTGACCGCTACAGCCTGTTATTGGCTGCAGCGGTCACATGGGTGAAACATCATCCCAGTAGGTGGGCCTGGACAAAGAAGCACAGAATTCTCGGTATAAATTTTTTTTTCTCTGAGTTGCGATTTTTACGGAAGAAGCACATCTTTTCTGCAGCAAAAATCACAAAATCTGCTATTTGTTGCAGGTTTTACCTCCCTATTGAATTAAATGGCGAAAAACCGCAACATAAAAAGCAGCGATTATGCAAATACAATTGAAATGCTGCAGATTAAAAAAACGCACCGTTTTTTTCACGCTTATCATTTCCGCAGTGTGATGATGAGATTTGTTCAAATCTCATCCACTCTGCTGCTACTGTATTACGATGTGGATTTCCTGCAGCAAAATACGTTGCGGAAAATCTGCAGTATTTACACTATGTTAACTTTCCCTTATGGCTCAACACCTGATGAAGCTGTGAACGAATGCTTTTATTCCGATTTTACAGCTTTTCTTTCAGTAGTCAGTATAAAAACAGATGATAGATTATAATATATGAAAATGTTAAAATAGCAAACACAGTTTTAGCGCAGATTTAAATTATACTGATGATTTGTTGTGTAATCTGCATTCAAGTTACTTTCACATTGTAGGCATTTAACCTGAAGCTAGACTTTTAGGCATAAAAATTAAGGCATGTTGTAACTATTGTTTTTGTGCAGTCCGTCCTTTTTGGTCCCATATGGCCAGGAGCTGACCGTAGATAAACACTGGTATCTGAGTAGATGGGTCTTGGAACTAATATACTGCTGTTGATGATGGGGGGGGTGGGGAGTGATCAGGGGTTAAATGCTTGGCAGCAATGGGCGCTGGGACCTTAAGTGTGAAGTTATATCAACGGAACTACAGAACTTAGTGGTGTATATAACTCAAAGGTTACAGCTTGCTAAACATGGTGTTCAAACTCCCAATCATCCAGTAAATCCTTATACACAGACTATAGGCACACACTTTTATCATTTTTATCACAGTACCAGTCACATTTTTCTACACCTGCATTGGATATTTCTTTGTTGTTAAAATGAACTGAATACATGATGTCCTGCTGCTGGAACCCCCAGCGATCAGCTGGAAATTCAGGGGACCTGGCAGAAAGTGTTCAATTTCCCTGCAACGCTGCCACAGGGTGAATAAAGCGTTATGCAGTTCCTAAATTTACAGTCCATTGAATAACGCATGCATTTACTGGGTCCTCCAGAACAAGAGATGCTGTGCAAGTAGATGAAGGTTTTGAATTGTGAACCACCTCTCTCCTAATTCAAATTTTCTTAAAGTAGGTTTTCTAAATCGGGCAACTTTTAATAAATATTGCTTGAATAATAAAGGACTTTACTAATATGGGCGGTTACTGCTAATAAAAAATGTATTAAGAATATGTTTTCCTGCAAGAAAAATGAACGTACCTGTTCCTTTGAAGGTGCAAGGAGTTCTTCAATCATCATACTGTCCCGGGCGAAAGAACTCCTGTTCAGTGTGTAGGACCTATCCGAACTGAAGGAGCGGAGGCTGTTGTTGCATTTACAATTTACCACAGTACACGTAGATGAGAATGAGATGGATGGGAAAAAAAGGAAACAATGAATGCAGCTTCCAGGGCAAAACAAAATATGATTTAAAAAAATAAAAATTAAATCGGATCAGTGCAACAATGAATTTAGAAAATTGTGCGAATGAAAAAAAAACTACTATTGGTCACAAATGATTTGGGTGATATGACTTTTGGAGAAAAATGTACTATTGCTAAGAAAATATTTTTATATACATACAAGAGTTCTAGCTCCGCAACCGTGGCTGAGCATCTCATTGAAAACCCGTTCAGTTTTATAGTAAAGTTTGTGTCATATGAGAATGGGACCCTGGAAGATACATGATTGGTAGAATCCAAGCCAAACCCTACATCTAATAGGCAAAGCAAACATAACACTAAACAACCACTAAGTCACTCTCACTTCAATCCGGTACATGCACTTCACAGTTCTTTATGTTGTCAGAACAAAATTGAGGGGTTTCCAAAGAATCTTGTGGAACCCGGGGCTAAATGGTCAGCGATTAAACTTAAAAAAATGATTTTATTATCTTCAGATTAGTAAATCTGACAATTGACCACTAAGAACTTCACATATTGCCCTCAAACATGGTCTACCCTAGAGTTTTCTGTACCTAAAGGTAAAGGGGGAACATAAAGGAGAAGAATTGGAAAGTTTAATCCTTATGGACTCTCTGGGATCTGATACTGTTTGTTTGTTTTTTTATAAGGAAAACCGCATTTATAGACACTGCCTTGTCAATACAATTTGTTTGTCCCATGCTTTTTGAAACCAAAACCAGGATTGGATTCAAAGGAGAAGTATAAAGATTTTCCTAAAGCAGACGGCAGTATTATGATTGTTTGGAGCCGTAATACATATCCATAGAAGTGCAGGGGGTCCGACTGTACCTCTATATGCCTTCGGTTTGATACGGAGGCATATGTAGGTTTTTTTTTCTGTTGAATTTTGTAAAAAAAAATTGTAGCATGCGGTTATCTCTGGCGTACAGCACTCAACTGAGTGCCATATGTCAGCAGGTCTTCTGGCCCTGTACTATGGGGCTCTACCTTGTGCATGAGGCCTTATACTTACACCCCCTTTAAGATCTTACGCTGCCAACATGCAGTGTGAACCTAAGCATTACATCCCTTCACAGTATATGTACCGGGCAGATAAACCATTGATAGTGACATAATCCCTTATCCGGTTGAAGGAGGTATCAGGAATCTAATATTTAATAAAAAGACGTTTTCTGTAAAATTGGGAATACATTGGGGCCCTTGCCTAGTTTCTAAAGAAGATGTGATCTTTGACTTCTGAATGGACGTTGCTTCAATTGTGATTTGGAAGTCATGATCAGAAGTAGATTATGACATACATTATTGTACGTTATTTAGGCAGTATATCTTACACAAGAACTCCTTCCTCGACACACATTAGAACACTAAGCCTTACATGAGCAGCATTTCATGTATTAATAAACACGATGGTCATTTAAGGATTTTTCGCCTTTATTTTCTCTTAGAATATGCTTGGTATTTGTGGGTTTGGCCATTTTATGGTGCAACATTAAGTTGTTGAAATAGTGCCTGCAAAAAGTGGAGCAGCTGCACAAAGTAACCACTTAGCTTTCAACTTTTTAGGCTCTGCTTTTTGTCTGTACCACTTAAGGCAGGCATTTCGAGGAACTGCCTATGTATTGGTGCAGTTTATCAAATCATCAGGAACCAGTATTACTGAATTACTAAAAGCCCATTTTGGTGTATTCTTCAAATGTGGGTATAAAAAAAAAAAGCAAAAACAAATAATGGCTTACAAGTTGAGGCCCAAAAAAAACAATTAATGATACAAGCCCCTCGCAGCCATTAAGGGTACAGTCCCATGAAGCAGATTTTGTTGCAGGATTCTTCTGCGACTAAAAATCCGTTCCATTCATCTGAATGGAACTTGCAGAAATCCCTGCACCTGCTGCAGAAACAACTCCATCCAGATGACTGAAACGGAAATTTCTGCAACAAAATCTGCCACATGTGACGGCACCCTAATAGTTCTTAGGCTAGGTTAGGCAATAAGTTCCACTGGATCGTTTGAAATGATTTGCCAAGCATATGCCCCCGACATATGACAGTATGCCGATGCAGTTGTATATGTCTGCCATTCACACCCATTAATAAAGGATGTATATCATGCAGTATAATTATTTTTTTTTTAATACAGTTTAGGCAAAGGTATACCGATATAAACCAACCAAACATATGCCAAAAGCACACCTTTTGGCACATTACACGTATGTGTCGGGAGAATATGACCGGGTATACGGCGAACATTGACCCCAAATGCAGTGTGAGCCTTGCCATATTTACACAGTTCAGTTATGCTTTCATTTTGAATAACCAAAGCAAGGATTCAATTTATAAAAGTCCTTTCTATATACATTTCTAATTTTGGGTTAAAAAAAAAAAAATTGTGAATCAAGAACTGCAGATGGATCCAGATGTCAGCTAGGGTAGGACATATAACTACATCACTGGTCCTTAATAAAATGAAAGGCTGTGATAAACCAAATATGGAATAAGCCACCCAAAAATGTACACATAAAATGGCCTCAACCCACTTATAAACTCTTAATATTAAGATTGATTTTCAAAAAAATTAATAAACAGGAAAAGCTGCTTTAAACCAGTTATGATGAATGAAAAAAACTTTCCTCCAGTAATGGGGAAAATGTAAAGAACGTAAAACCACAACTTTCCAAATCTAGAAATGAAGAAAAAAATTGCCACGCCACAGCACAATAATGACTAATATGAAAGACAATGAGTTAAAGCAACAGTCTGAATCGATGGATTACATGCCTTCTTACCTGATTTTAGGACTAGTTTAAAGAAATTAATTTTGAACAAGGAAAAAAAAAAGTAAAGTAAAAAAATCAGATGCAGCAAATGTAAAAACTATAAATGGACAAGCAGTTGATATTTGACTTCTCTGTACATGTTATACACAAATATATATGCAAATTGATCATTAATATAATATCTTCTAAGCTACGTACAGACATTTTATAATGTATATTATGTGTATAACATGAAAATTGTGACTTGATATGTAAAAGCGGATATAGGATAAAAATTTGATGAATGAAAGCTTCAATTCAATGCATTAGATATAAGGTAATATGCACTTTTATTTGTAAAGTCTAACATTGATAACCTGCATATCATATATTACTAGTACCCAAGTGTAGAGTGTAATATCCGGGGCCGGATTTTCTATAGGCACATAAGCAGGGCTGGGACGAGGGGTAGGCAGAGTAGGCAGTCGTCTACGGCACCACTGACCAGGGGGAGGTTGCAATTTATGAATTTCTATTTCTTTGTACAGGCAGAGATGCTGTCTGGGATGTTAATAATGCTGTAGGTATCATTATCTAATGAGTGTTTCCATGTGCTAAAGGAAAGCGTTTATTGTTGCTGTAATGACGCCTGTCACACAGGATTGACAATTGCTTTGTGACCGGCCACCACTATTAAGAATTAGTGCTTCCTTTACAGGGAATAAAAAGTGAAAGCAACAGCACCGGTGGTGCACATTCTAGAACTTGGGCATCAAGAGAGCTTGATGCCCAAGGGTAAGGATCGAGACGGTGCCATGACTCCACGTCACATGTTGCGCTGACATGTCTCTGCTCCCCCGTGCCTTGTGGTCTCTGTGCTCCAGAAGTGGGACATCTCCATCTGGGCATCAAACAGTGGATTGGCTAGTTTTTATTAAAATATCCACGGCATGCACATAGCACCACCCCCCAGGCAAAGGCGGTTTGTGCCAAAACACGCGAAAGGGTAGACGGAGCTCCACTGTGTTGTTGCTCTAGTACCACAATTGGTATGTTAGTGCCTCTTTTCATATACTGTACATAGTACCAGACTTGCTGCTACAATTATTTTTGCACTGAATATCTTTGTACTGCATATCTATTTATTGTTCCTATTGGGCACTTTCACATAACTTGTATTGTATGGTTCTGTATACCTTGGGGTCTGTTACGGTTATTACCTCAGTGAGCTGTCCTATCTTGTTTGTTTGTGGAATCTTTTTAAACGTCATGTGAATTTTTTAATAAGAAATTTCAATAAAGATTGATTCTTATATACAGGAATGTGCAAGCATAAGTTTCTTTGTAGGACTAGAGGGTGCTAGATGATGTGAGACATGCATTATTTTGTAAGAGCAACTAAACACGTAAATAACTTATGACATGAGGTGTGGCCTAATAGATGGGCGGAGTCTTTCACGCCAGATATTCTGTACTAGGCTCCTAACATGTAAATCCGGTATTGGTCATATACGTGTTATATTAACCAATGAACAATTGGGTGGGTCTATTAAAAAGACAACTTTTATAAACGACACTATGGATTGTAGAAAGAGACTTCATATCATATTGGGTGGCATTAAAATTCTTGCGTGTATTTCTTGATTTTTACTTGTAAGGTCTGTAGGGCTTTTACTTTTAATAGGCGGCAGTACATTGGCCCATCAGCAAATACAATGCTGTACAGTAATCCAAAACACTGGCAGTGCCGACACAGTGCCGGGTTTTGTGTTGGGCTTGGAATAAGCTTCACAGAGAATGTATGGCTATATCCTGGCACTCGCAGAACTCCAGAGACTACAAAGCACAATATCTCAGACAGGAGAGCTTTAACAGGCCTGAATTCCAAGTGCAAAGTGTAATATCCTGATAAACTGATGTGTGTTTGGTTTCTCCAGAAATCCAAGCACAGAAACTGATCTGTATTTCTAGTTTGCTCTCCTGTCTATATAGTGGATCCTTCGAAAAGAAGATGCTAAAATAAAACATATGGCAGTATCGAAGTTAAGGGCTTTTCACCGGTCAATGATCGGGCAAACGAGAATTCGTACAAACACTCGTTTCCGATCATTTCTCTGTGTAAACAGGGCAAAGTTCAGCCAATGAATGAGCAAAGGCTTGTTCATCGGCTGAACGGATCTTTTAATGCCGCCCAAAAACGGTCGCTAGTAGGCAGAACATCTTGCTGTGTAAATAGGGTGATGTGCTGCCGACATGATGCAAATGCCTGGGGACGAATCATCGTATTAACAACCATTCGTCACCATACATTATCAATCGTTGCTACTTGTGAATGGAGCAAACGAGCGCCGATTGACATGCAGTAAAAACCTTGTTTTTCCGGCCAGTATCAGACGGTGTAAAAGCGCCTTAAGATTGTGTGAAGGTTGAGGCCTGTCACGCTATATCTAATCGTTAACTGGGGAATATCTGGAACATTTTAAATGTAATGGCATCCAATTCTGAAAGTTTTCTGTAGAAATACCCCAAATTGTAGTATTTTACACATGTTAAAGGTTATTTAAGAACAGCGCCACTGTATTGCAGCTCATCCCCATTCAAGTAAATGTAACTGAGCTGCAATATCAGACGCGGCCCAAGCACAAGAATGGCACTATTACCCTTTATCTAATCCTGGTCAATCCCTTGAAGCTCTGTCGACCCTGTGATGTTCTGTACATAGTAATATGTGGCTGCTGTTGACTGTTACATAGTGGGCAGTCTCACTTGTTCAATTAGTTTAGCTTGGCCTTCAGATCATAAGAAAATTGCACTCCACCTCTATGCGACCATATTGCCTTGTGCCATGTACAGTTTGATGTGACACAATGTGAAGACTTTGGACACCCTTAAAATATGATGGCTGTATAGCATCCTACTGATCTTCCAGTGTGGTGATGTCCCTGGTCGAAGCAAAAGTGTAGTGGAGATCTCAGCCTATTCAAGACACACTTTGATATGGTGTATGTACAAATATATAGATTGATTTTATTGTCTACATATAATAAGAATACATCCATATGACCATATACTAATACGTGACTGCAAATGAATTCATAATGGATCCCTGCTTCAGGTATATGTACATGATTTCACATGCATGTGTTTATTTAAGCCAAGACAAAAAAAAAAACAATAGAGAAGAAATAAAAGAACATCGCTTAACCTCCATTATTTAACTGCTGCCAAACACTGTCCTATACTCCACGACTCCGGCAAGGAAGATCCAGTGCTTATTCTAACAATGCTTTTTAATAGATTAATTAATACCATGTACACACATGAGACTCCCAGGTAGCGTACAGCGATTTTGTGATTTCTCATGATTATGAAGTAGAGGCTCAAAACAGAAGAAAAATGGAAAAACGTAAGTCAATGGTGTAATATGGAATCCAGTGCCACCATACGGAGACTTACCTGGCCGATCTGGCTCCTAGGCTGAAGCCCATGTATCCTTCTTGGGGCAAAGAATCATCCCCTAGTTCTTTCAGATCTTGTGGTCCAAGGTATTTGTCAGTGTCACCTGTCATTGCATCTTCACCTAAGAAAGAAGACTGACTGTTTAACTACCAGCACCACCTCATACAAGCCCTTATGATGATGAGTTAGTCGATTATCATTGTAAGCGCTCCGACATTTAATCAATGACATGACAGAGCCCTAGGACATTTTCCATACAGAAATCTCAATAATGCACACCAGCAAGAACACAAAGATAACTGGGCCCCCGGATGTTATGAGGATACATGCTAAAAAAAAAAAAAAAAGGTGTTACTGTGAGGTAGCTCTGTTGTGAAGCCTCATACTACATCTAATGGATACACTAATACCTTTTGTACATTACTGCCTCATAATTCTGTTTTCAATTTGCAACAAATAACGAAAGACATCCAGTTTTAGATTTTTGGTACAGATTCCACACCAAAGATCGGAAACGAAGTGCAGGAAAGCTGGTTTTACAATCGCTGATCGACGATCATGACATTTCGACTGGCGCTCATTTCACCCATTTGCATGGAGCCATGATCGTGGCTATATGGGGAAGAACGATCACTAATACGATCATTCATCCCCATATAGTTATCATATTGTCGGTAGCACATCCCCTGTATTTCAGCATAAAAGATCCGATCAGCTGACAAACAAGTGTTTGCTTGTTCATCGGCTCATCTCTGCCATGTTTACACGGGTCAATGGTCGGGAACGAGCGCTCATTCACCTCATCATTGGCCTGTGTAAAAGGGCCTTAAAATGTAAGGGAATGGGATTTTATGAAACCCCATTTACATACTGCAGAAAAAATCTGAACAGATTTTCATGTATACTTCAGTATTTTCCTGCGCGTCGACGATTTCTTCCATATTTTTGTAGTGGGTTTCACCCTTGGCAATGCAAAGCAATATCATGCCGCCATATGGACACCGTACCAAAATTGTATGACTTCAGTTTTGGCAGTTGACTTATCCTAATAAAATAAATACCTGTTACCATATTAATCCAATTTTTTTGCATACTCATCAGAGGAAGAAGATGTTAACTTATTTGTTTCCATTGTTTGTATAGCGCCAACATATTCCACAGCACTATAAGAGATTATCGCCATTCACATCAGTCCCCGTCCCCCATGATAATCAAAATTCCCTATCTCAAACACATGCACCATGGTCAAAGGAAACCAACTAATCTATCAATATGTTTTCAGAGTGTGGGATGAAACTGGAGCTTATAAAGTGTGTATTACAAAGGCACATTAATAACTTTTGTTGAATGATCAATACTTTATAATGCATATACACACACACACACACACACACACACACACACACACACACACACACACACACACAATTATTTACTCAACAAGCCTACAGTTCAAGGAATATTTGGATATGGAGCTATGGATATGGAGTTTCCAATCACCGCATATGAGAGCATTAGGGTAAAAACCCACAGGGTGGCAACCGCAATCGGAAAAATCCACACCCCCGTGCGGTGGTGAATACCCACAATTAACGGCAAAATCGCTATTTGCCACTGCATTGGGGCGTAGTTTCAGCCGCATGTGGCCACTGCCCTGTGTGTTCTTACCCTTACAAAGTCCCATGTCTTGCTCCTGGGGGGAGCTGGAAGGACTGGAGAGAACTTGGTGATGGAAGCCCCTAGGCCCCTGCCCTATTTATATTCCGGCCCTGATGCAATGACTTTATCCTTCCTTTTCCTCATAGAAAGGAAAGGACCAGACCCCTGTACATCTACCTGTGTATGGCCAATATAAGAATGAATGGTTGCTATGTGTTAGCCCAATACTTGGCTAATGTGGAAAACAGTCACCCAATAGACAACACACGTCGAAACACTTTAGAACCGTGAATGAATACAGGGCAATCTATTAAAACTTTTCAGCATCAATGTAAAAACATAGGATGCATCACTCATCAATATTTTCACAGCATTTTCCATATTCCTCATTTGTTTCTGCAAATATTTGTATTCTCATGTGTTATTTAAAGGAAGGAAGGAAGAGGGGAGAATCATTCTCCGGAGTTTATGCTATGATCTTATTTCAATATGAATTACAAATATATACAAATATCGGTCTTACCACAAGTGGATGCATAAAATATCCAGGATGCATTTGGGATTTAAATAGATGCAATAACTAGGCATTATAAGGCCTTGATGACTGGTATTATTTATTATATTCTAGAATTTGCTCTCAAACATTTACACCTGATAAAGGGCAGTTAAAAAAGTCTTAGGCTGGTGTAGCGTCCACGGCCGCGGACCGTCAGGATTACTCACCCCCTCCCCCGACGGCCGCAGCCATAGATCTGTGAGCGCTGGCCCGCATCTCCCCACGAGACCCCAGTGTTTTTGTGTATTTCTAATGCAGTGTTTTTGCTGCGTTTTTTAGTGCGACTAAATGTTACATTGAAGTCTATAGTAAAATATAAAGTGCACTACACTTTTGGTTTGTGGTGTTTTTGAGGCAATATTGTGGTCCGTGGCATTTTTTTTTTAAATAAACGTGGCATGCTCTGGGTATGGAGTTTTTTCAGGCATTTTTTCCTATAGGCTTCTCTACTTCAAAAACACCAGAAAAAAGCATGTACAGAATGTCACTGAAACAATGCCGCTAAAAGCTGCTTAAAAAACGCTGTACATTATAATAACGTTAGCATTTTTAGATGAAGTTTAAATTCCCCAAATATTGTAGGTGTGAAGGAGGCCTTAGAATGTTTGAAGACACATGTAGTGTCAGATTGGGGGTATTAATTCTGTAACTAGTCTGTGGTCCACCCCTCTAGCTGGATATTTAAGGAACCCCAAAAAACGATACACTTGATCAGCATGTGATGAGCTCCACTGGTCAGTACTGGAAAACAGGGACATTTCATAAAATAAATCTGCAAAAGTTTGGCTCATTGGCAATTATGGGAGCAAGGTTGACCTCAAACCTATTTTAAAGAATATATTCTACATCCAGTAATTGCACAAGTAGTAATTCCATAGTACAGGCAGAATACCGTTTAATTACCTTTAGCACCGAAAGTGCAATGCAGTTGAAATTTCACAAAACAGGGAGACGCGCTGCCGACATGACAGAAATGTATGGGGACGAGCAATCGTAGTAACGAACGCTCGTGCCCCATACTGGCTTCTTGTGGAAGCAGCGAACGAGCGCCGATCAATGAGCTGTCACGTTGATCGGCGCTCTTTGTTACGGCCAAAATGGGCCAGAGTAGAACGAACCTTACGATTGCGTCTTGATGTAGGCTAGTATTAGCATGAATCACTTCAGGGGTGAACAAGTGACTGAACAAAAGTAGATAGAGGAACACATCCTCTTCATGAGCGGTAAACAGTCATTAATTGGTTTCTGCCCACACAAAGGTTAACCACAATTGTCTGTTCAGTATCATTCGAGCTCAGTGTCAATCTATAATGATATATAAAAACAATGTTGAAATGTTTACTTTGCTTTGCAAACATAATGCAGTGTATTTGAGAGGATACGTGCACCGTGTAGACTGCTAAACTTTCTTTAGACCGGATTCTCACACAGCATTTACTCGTAATTTCAGTGTTTCTTTGCACATATCCCACCCCCCCCCCCCCCAAAAAAAAAAAAAAAAAAATGCTGCGTTTATGGTAAAATATAAGAGACTACATACACAGCGTATTGTGTCACAATTGTGGCATTTTGTAGAGTTTCAGGGGTCAATAGCGTTTTGGGGGCGATTTTTTTCCCCATAGACTTCTCAATAGGACTTAAAAAAAAACAACAGGAAAACTCACATACAGTACAAAAGGACGCTAAATAAAAAACTTTAACAAAAATGCATGTTAAAACACCATACAAAAATGAATGTTACATCTAAAAACCGCTGATGTATTTACCTGGGTTGTTTCATGAAGTTTAAAATGCCAGACAGAACCCCTGTGTGAAGTTAACCGTACCCACTTACAGCTTCTAAAACATTTTCTAATTTCCTAAAACATTTCGTGCCCATTCTTTAATAATAAGAATTCCCTTAAGTAGATATTTATCTGTTCAAAGTCATTTCACTAGATCTGTTTCCACAGGAACAAGTGATATACAGTATAACATATCTATTTGGAGCAGCTGAAGACTTGCTCTTCATGTCATATACCCATGTTACATGATATCAAATAATAAAAAAACAAAACCAAGAACCTGATACCAAGCTCACTGGAAGAAAACTTAAAGGGGTTGTAGGAGATAAAAAAAACATGGCGGCTTTCTACCAGAACCACCACCACTCTTGCCTGTGGGCTGTATGTGGTAATATAGCTCTTCTCCAATCACATGAATGAGGCTGAGCTGCAATACCACACATAGACATGCACAGGAGTGGAGCTATTTCTGGAAGAAAGCAGTCCTGTTTTTCTTATCTCTAACAGTCTTTTTAAGCTGGCTAAGGCTTCGTTCATATACTACGCTATTGATTCCGTCAAAACTATGGAACCCTTACACAACTGAGACAAACGGAAACCATTGGGACCGGATCAGTCACCATTGAAATCAATGGTGATGGAAACGGAAAACTTTGGTTTCCGATTGTGTCAGTCAGGGCTGTATTCTGACGGAAACCTCAGACGGAACGTCCGAATAGAGCCCTGACGGATATGTGAACGAAGCCTAAACAATACAGTTTGACTGACACCAGTAGATATGTGTGGAAAAGTTAATGGTTTTTTTAGTCATTGGCAGCCCAGGTTACAGATCAAGGCAGAGATCAAACTGCAAGTTTAACTTATGGAGTGGTCACCCAGAATGACAACCTTCAATGACCAACTGTGAGGTGGTCCTGTTAATGGCCATCTGAAATCTGTAGTGTATGTCCGGCTTTAGAAAGCAATTAAAGGGAAATACCACTTTTGGTAATAATAAAAGTTTAACAGAATGAGAACTGGTATAATTTACACGTGGTCAACATTTATTACCTGAAATCACATCTCAAAGGGGTTTTCCCTTAATCGGTATTTATCACCTATCCACAGAATAGGTGATAAATATCAAATCAATGGGGGTCCGACCGCTGGGACCCCCACCATTCCCGAGAACGGGCTTGACTGGCAGTCGCTTTACCCCCATATGAATGGAGCGGTACTGCGCATGCTTGGCCACCGCTCCATTAGTGTTCTATGGGCTGCTGAAGATAGCGCCAGGTAAGCCCGTTCTCAGAATCGGTTTGTGCCCCAGAGGTTGGACCCCCACCGATCCAGTGGATAGGTGATAAATATAGATTATGGGAAACCCCTGTAAGGACTGTGGCTGAGGGCAGAACAATGTTGATTTACATGGTTACATTCAATAGATCGCTATAAGGAGAATTCATGTACAATGATATCAATGCATCATGCTAAGGCCGGATTTACACGCGCGCAAAAGTTACATAACAGCTCTGTGTGTCACACTCGTATGATGTATGGCTGTGTGATTTTCGCGCAGCCGCCATCATTATGACACTCTGTTTGTAGGTTTGTAAACAGAAAAGCACGTGGTGCTTTTCGGCTTTCATTCATACTTTTTACTGCTGTTGCGCGAATCACGCACGTCACACGGAAGTGCTTCCGTGTGCTGCACGTGATTTTCACGCACCCATTGACTTCAATGGGTGTGTGATGCGCGAACAATGCACACATAATGGACATGTCGTGAGTTTTACGCAGTGGACACACGCTGCGTAAAAATCACGGACTGTCTGCACGGCCCCATAGACTAACATAGGTCCGTGCGACACGCGTGAAAATCACGCACGTTGCACGAACGTATATCACGTTCATCTAAATAAGCCCTAACCCTTAGGCTATATTCACACGAGCGTGACAGATTTACATGCGTAAAACTGGTCCGTGTGCGTTGGGTTATGCATCAGTGTGTTGTGCGGGTGGAATGTTTTTCACTTTTTTATACAATGTAATTGATGCGTAAAACACAGACAGCACACGGATGGGCATCCATGTGCTGTCCGTGGTTTTCACGCACCCATTGACTTCAAGGGGTGGCTAGGTGCGTCACCAATATAGAACATGCAGTGAGTTTCACGGACACTCGCTGCGTGAAAACTCACGAATGTGTGAATAGCCCCATTAAAATCAATGGGGCCGTGTGCTGAGCGTTGTTTCAACGCACAGCACACAGACGAGAATCACGCTCATTTTAATGAGCCATTATAGTTTCCTATCCGGCCATATAAAAAGGCACCTCCACCCTCATTGACCTCCATATCAGATAATCGGGTCCATGGTCATGGACTCCACAGATATGCTCTTCTGATATGTTTCTTTGACATTTTAGAACATCATTTTAGGTGGAGAGAAATTTAGTTTCTGTACGTTTATCTACTTTACCGTACCCTAAATTGCCTGCCTTGGATCAAATGCTAGGTCAGGACGTGTTTTTAGAATCTAAACAAAAATAAAAAGAATAGAGAGAGCTTGAAAATTGTTAAGCAATACAAAGTATATTACAATGTGGGCGTTGTACAGAGGAATGTATGACGCTGACCAATCAGTGACCAATCAGCGTCATGCACTCCTCTCCATTCATTTAGGCAGCGCATAGGGATCCTGTTCGATCCTTATGTGCTGTTTTATACCAACACATTAACAATACTGAAGTGTTTAGACAGTGAATAGACATTCCACAGGATGTCTATTCACAATCTCTGCACTTCGTTGCTCTGTCTGTGGTAGTTACAGCAGAGGAAGTGTAATCTCGCGAGATTACGCAGTAAATGAAAGGTTACAACGAGATTACGCTTTTGCTCTGCTGTAACTACCACAAAAACAGTAATGAAGTGCAGATATTGTGAATAGACGTCCCGTGGAATGTCTATTCACTGTCTAAACATTTCAGTATTGTTAAAGTGTCAGTATAAAACAGCACATAAGGATCGAACAGGATCCCTATGCGCTGCCTAAATGAATGGAGAGGAGTGCATGATGCTGATTGGTCACTGATTGGTCAGCGTCATACACTCCTCTGTACAACGCCCACTTGGTCTAAAGTAAAAATACGCCCACTTGAGCATTAAGCAACTCATTAGCATAAATCTAAAATCGCTAATAAAGGGGTGAAAATAGATCATTTTATTAAATAAAAAGCATTACTGTCACCTACATTACAGCGCCGATCTCCTTATGTAGGAGATAGGGCACTTATAATGTGGTGACAGAGCCTCTTTAATGCAACTTCATAAATACTTTTTATTAAAATAGTAACTTTTAGCTGCTTTGTATTCTGTATACAGAGCAGCTGTATTGTTCGCTAAGACCTGAAGCTGCAATCGATCACATCTAAGTTTATAACTTAGATGTGATAGATTACAGGTGGATCCCGCATGTCAGAGACATGGAGGTCACCAAAGCAGTCAGTCCTGCAGACCTGGCGGATTCAGGTCTTCGCAAATGATACAGATGCTTTGTATACAGAATACAAAGCAGCTACATCTCAAAAAGTTACTATTTTAAATAAAAAGTATTTATGAAGTTATTTATAATAAGCATATGACACGTTTTTGAATGCAATAGCACCAGCTGCAGCACAATACCATGAGCATCTTAGGCTCTGTTCACACTGCTGTCGGAAGCTCCTTTTGGGGCCCCTGTTGGCAGCTCTGTTACATTTGAAGAATAGGGGAGCATGCAGCACTATTCTTGCCGTCAAAATGATGGACACAGTGATGGAACCAGACATACCCCATTTAAGTGATTGGGATCAATCAAGCACTGTTTGTATCCATTGTACGACTTATATGCGCCACTGCGTTGTAGCTTCGATCATAAACAGAAGCCATGACACAGATCGATCGATCGATAGATTAGATAGATAGATAGATACATAGATAGATACTCTTTATTGAAAGGGTCTGACTGGCGACCGATTACCTTTCAAGTTAGGCTGGGTTCACACGACCTATTTTCAGACGTAAACGAGGCGTATATGCCTCGTTTTACGTCTGAAAATAGGGCTACAATACGTCGGCAAACATCTGCCCATTCATTTGAATGGGTTTGCTGACGTACTGTGCAGACGACCTGTAATTTACGCGTCGTCGTTTGACAGCTGTCAAACGACGACACATAAATTGACTGCCTCGGCAAAGAGGTGCAGGGCACTTCTTTGCCACGTAATTTGAGCTGTTCTTCATTGAACTCAATGAAGCACAGCTCAAGATTTACGAGCGTCTCAGAGCGTCTCAGACGCCTCGTAAATTACGAGGAGGAGCATTTACGTGTGAAACGAGGCAGCTGTAAGGGTATGTTCACACGAGGGCGTCCGTAACGGCTGAAATTACGGGGATGTTTCAGCCTGAAAACATCCCCGTAATTTCAGCCGTACCGGCATGTGCAGGCGCTTGAACGCCGCGTGAATTACGGCCGTAATTAGCGCTGCTATTCATTGGAGTCAATGAATAACGGCTCTAATTACGGCCAAAGAAGTGACAGGTCACTTCTTTGACGCGGGCGTCTATTTACGCGCCGTCTTTTGACAGCGGCGCGTAAATTTACGCCTCGTGTGAACAGACAAACGTCTGCCCATTGCTTTCAATGGGCAGAGGTTTGTCAGCGCTATTGAGGCCCTATTTTCGGGCGTAATTCAGGGCAAAAACGCCCGAATTACATCCGTAAATAGGCCGTGTGAACATACCCTTAACAGTCTGTCTTTTCACACGTAAATGCCTCTCATCGTGTGAACATACCCTTAGGCTAAATTCACACAGGATTTTTTTGGGGCATTTTAAAACACCACCAAAAACACTTACAGTTTGAATCATTTTCAGAACTCCCAGCAAACCCCTGGCTCAAGTGTTGCAGAAAAACACGCTACGCAAAACACCATAAAAAAATTATTCTACGTCCTGCGCGTGAAAGAGTCCTAAAGCGCAACCTTGGAACCACTTTAAAATTAAGGAATTGCCTTATCAGCCATTGTCTAGCACATTATATTTGGAGTCATTCCCTTTACGTAGTGGAGCAGGGATCCAATGAGAACTCTGCAAGGAATGTCAAATTCACCGCCACTGTCCTGCAGGAGCCATGAGCAGAATACAGATCGATAATTCTGCAGCTAAACTTAAACCAGGACCAGGACAACAATTATTTTCAAATATCTTAAACGGACATGCCAGAATGGATTTCATTGAGCCACAAAAACCATGTCCTATAAACCAATTAAACTATTATCCAATAAACATTTTCAAGACATTCTCATTCCATGACAAAAGCCTGCAGACGACAAAGGGTTACTCGGGCACAGTTGCACCTCAGGTTACCAGCAGCACATTCCAGCAGGGACACAGGACTACAACCTTTATCTGTACTTTCCCTCCTAATTGGTTTTTCCATAGCAGGTAAAGCAAAGTTCAGGGAACTAAATTCTCGCTCTGCTTTCTTTTACAACCAGCAATTTCCCCTTTATGGAGACTTGTAATTAAAGTAAATCTCCATCTCTCCATTCTGGTTTACAGGCATAATTCAAAGCCAGAGTTTCCATTCAGGAAGCCGCAGATCGACTCTAACTAGCCAGAACCCATCTAAAAATACCCAGCACACACACCAGTCTACTTCTAAAGAATAGATCATCTTTCCGCCTCTCCCATTTTATTTTAGGAGCCACAGGGAGTGCGTATGAACAGTACAGTACAGTATGGAAATCTTACTTGTTATCAGAAGAGCCATTTGAGCTACAAGATGTTCCTTTTTTTCTGAAAAAATTCCTTGTAGTCCTTAAAGCAGTGAATTAAATTTAATCCAAAACAGCACAGGAAAGAAACTAATTCCGCAGGGTCATGTTAACTTCTCCATGTGACAAGCAATATGTTCCAGACATTTCAGTGTTCAGCTCCAGCAGAAATAATCCGCAAAGACCAAAGTCCCTTTAAATTTTGTGTTCCAATATAGAGTGACACAAACAACTCCCCCCATAAGAAGATACAGAGCAGTCATCAGACCTCTGGCATATGATCTCTGATCGCCCAGCACACATCCATTTAAAGCTTCTCCTGATTGGGTTACAAAACTTCTTTGACAAAACTCTGCAAGCAGTGAATGGTGTAATAATGAGCCCTTGAAGTATTTGTATGTAAATAGGTATCTGCTAAGGGGTGTGGATTTTTTTTTTCCTCGTAATCTGAGCCTTAAAGGTACAGTCCCCTCTCTGCAGCTGTAGTCACTAGTCAGGGACATCTGTAATGCAGTGGGTCAGCTTGTACTAATAATCTTTTGCTACAATGTTTATTTTATACTGCATATTATATAATATTATGAGATGTTCTGTTTGATACAAAGTTGTGAACACTCCTTATTCAAAAGACGTATAAATCTGCATACATGACTTTACAAAGAGAAAAAAGATACAATCTTATACAAGAAGCCAGAAATACCTCTATACGTTGGAATGTTATTTTATTAACCTAAAGGTTTTGGATTATCAAATATTCTGGATTATCAGACATTATGGAAAGTTATGTAAATATATTTTTTTTGTATAGGGTTTTGGACTCCTATGGCTATCCAGCTGTTGTGAAACTACAACTCCCATCATGCCCTGACTGCCTGCTGTTACCTTTGTGGGAAAGTTACAGGTTGGAGACCACTGTGTGAGGCCATGCTTACATGCCGGATTTTCACGCAGACTTTGAAGCGTGTTCATACAGCGCAGATTTTTCCGCCCTGGGTTTTAAATATATGTTGTGGAAAAAAAAGAAGTGACATGTCATTGTATAGGGCTAATCGCGTGCGGATCCGCGGCAAATGAAATTGAATATCTGCGGCAGAAATCTGAGGGTCTGTTTTGGATTTCTGACATGGATTCTTTGGCAAATCTGTTGTGCACATAGCCTGAGGATGAATTAATAGATCTTGTACTTGTTTCAGAATTTCGGATACAAAAAACGCACTGAAATTCTTCAACGACGTACAGTACAATGTTAGTGAATGTGGATTTAACAAACCCCATTCACTCACAGCGTTAAAAACTCTGCTGTGGCTTCTAGGAATGCTGCAGATTTTACAATTTCTTAGCATGCCCTATCAGCTGTGGAAATGGCGCAGATTTTCACTGTGGATTTCATTCATTGTAACGTGGATTGTGAGATGTGGATTTCATTGCAGATTTTGGTACAGATTTTTAGGCGGGCTCCACAGCTTATTTTTTATGTGATGTGTGAACCTAGCTTTAGGTCATAGGACCTTCAAAGACAACAGACTGTAAATAACAGGCTAACATAACATACGACGCTGTCAAGTCGTTTTTTTAAGTGTCATAGTTGGTTATTTTCTGCTCAGTCTTTCTGCTTTTGTTTTTGCAGGATTTCAGATTTATTTGCATATATGGTGCAAAAAACACATGCCAGTCTCTCAGATGTCTTGAGTATAAAATACCGGATGAAAGGAATTTAAGGCAATATTCAGATGTGGTGGATTTTTTTTTCAAGCCCCTATTCACTTGTAGCAGATTTGAGGGTATACTGTAGAAATACTAAACCAAAAATATTCTATAGTGTGACAGCTCGGTAGTGATTCAACTGAGAGGATCAAAAAGCAGCAGCAAACAAAACTGTGTGTTTGTGGGGGATGGGTGTTTTTTTATTTTTTTTAAATAAAAATGGTTTAGGAAATATTATTAGAGAATACTGCAGTGTAAAATGACAATTGTTCTGACATGTAAGACCCATACATGGAGTGTTCCCATTGTTTCCTATTGAATAACACATGTTACTGCATGTAAAGAACGTATATGCATTTTTCCTCATTAAAGTCAATAGGGAATGCTGGTTACAAAACCACAGCAGGGCTTAAATTGTACAGATTTAGGCATAAATGTTTATTGGGGGAAGCTGCTTAACCATTGTATTGTCCCCTAAATCCAGAGTTGGTTCTTTACTGCTTTACCCTCTAGCGCAGTTGTATAGAGCCATAATAGGTCACCCATAAATGGCACCTCACTGTAATATTTAATACTAAAGAATATTCTTATAACACTTGGTTGTGTGTTTTGTTTAAAGAGGACCTGTCATCTTTCCTGACGCGTTTTAGTGAATACTAGTCTGGAACATCTTTTCTTCCAACTCTACGTTGTGCCGTTCCTCTGTTATTCCTCCTAAAAATGTATTCATAATTTGACAACTGGGTGTTACCAGTTTGGGGTGAATCCCTACGCTGACAATGTCCAATCAGTTCGGACAGTGTAAGGACACACCCCTGTGACAAGGGGAATGGTAACACCCAGTTGTCATTTTATTCATACATTTCTAGAAGGAATAACAGAGAAACAGAACAAAGAAGCGTTCCGAATTATTATTATTATTTTATACAAGTATTTACTAAAATAGGCATGTCAAGAGAGGTGACAGGTCCTCTTTAAGGACTGTATATGATTCTTTAAAATACCTCATACGTGCTTTTTTCAGTTTTTGTCTTTTTTTTTTATTGCGGTCTTTCCTTACTAACTCACATAACTTTATCCTTCAATGAAAAACAATGTCAAACAAAACAGTATGGGAATTTTCCTGAAGAATGCTGTTATAGCAACCAAAATAATTTCTACTACTTCAAAAAGGAAGCCCACATTGCTAAATTTCTTTATATCGAACCTACATATACTGTACCATAGCACTTTACAAATGGGGCATCAGTAAACACAAAATATGACAAGCAATGTAAAACAAATAAGGCGTTGTCCGTTTTAAACAATCTCTTTACGTCAATAAATTCCACTAAAAATAAGCTGATCACAGAATGTTCTACCGCTGGGGCCAAAGTGATCAGCTGTAATCAGTAGGGGAATCAGGCAGCAAAATGCTCAATTCCCCTGCAGCGCTACCTCAGGCTAAATAAAGCACTACACGGTGTCCATTAAATTTTAATGGTCGGTCCACATAATGCATGGATGTACCGGAGATAGAAACACCCTCAAAAGGAGAGCATCCTGCCCAAAAGGAGATCTAGTAATTTGTCATCTACATTCACTATCATCTAATTTTATCAAAGTGTCAATTACACATAATACAAAGTAGATCCGAAAAGTGAAGAAAAAAGGAGGGGGAAGACGGTGGCGCTGCTCTAAGGCGATGTCGTCTTATGTACGGTTTGTACAGTTTGGAAATTAGTCTTCTACAAAAAGACTCCGCAAAAAGCCTTTTCTCTAGTAGTGAGCACACCACCAGAAAGTCCTGCAGTCGTGAGTCTCTATGGTATCGGTATATGCCGGCAGCCACCTACTGTGATCCCTGGAAGGATAAATCCTTGTAGTGTGGACCAGTAAAGACTGGTCTGCACGAATAAAGAAAGTCATTTTACACATTGCAGATTTGGCTTCCAGTACCATCTCTACGCTGATGACATCCAATTATATACGTCCCACCATGACATCACCCCCGGCTATATTAAAAAACACCAGTGATTGTCTGTCACCTGTCTCTCTAACATCATGTCCTCCCTCTATCTGAAAATGGATCTTTCAATAAAATGAGCTCCTTGTGTTTCCACCACCTAATAACCCGATGTCTCTATTTTAGGGTGTGGTACTATTAGAAATGCTAAGCAGCACACCTGCTGTCTTGGGGTTATGTTGGACTCAGATCTTTCCTTTACTTCTTATATTGAATTACTTACATGCGCCTGTCACCTGCACCTCAAAAACATCCCCAGAATCCGCCATTTTCTTACTGTGGAAACAGCCAAAACTCTTATTGTCGCTTTGATTTTTTTCTCATGTTTACTACTGTAACTCATTACTAATCGATCCTCCCCACACTAAACTCACTCCTCTCTAATCTATCTTTAATGCAGCAGCCAGGCTCATCTTTCTGACCAACTGCTACACTAATGCCTCTACCCTGTGCCAGTAACTGCCCTGGACCGCTACACCAATGCCTCAACCTTGTGGCAGTCACTGCACTGGACCACTACACCAATGCCTCTACCCTGTGCCAGTAACTGCCCTGTTAATTGAAAAAAGGGAGAAAAAAAGGACCACAATGGCGCTGCTGTTAATATCGGTGTCTTCATCAGGCTAAAAAAATACAGGCAAATGACAGGGGTATATTTCATATGCCTGTATTTTATTGCCTACCCAAGACGCCGGTCCGGCGTTGAAACACATAGCTTGTTCTTTTACTCATTAAATCAGGAACATTGTTCATTCCAATTTATATTAACAGCAGCGCCATTGTGGTCCTTTATTTCTCCCTTTTTTCAATTAACTATCCACCGGCAGCATCCCCTGGTTGTTGCGTACCGGACCTAGGCAGCAGCTTTTTGTGCCACAGTGCACCTTCACCACAAGTGTTATACCTGCCAGCATTTCACACTTACAAGGTGAGCACCAATCGTGTTTATCTTATTCTCCCTGTGTACCAGGTTAATTTGCACCATGTGGCGCCGTGTCTTCCTTTTTTCTCTGTTGTAGTAACTGCCCTGGACCGCTGCACCAATGCCTCTACCCTGTGCCAGTCACTGCACTGGACCACTACACCAATACCTCAACCCTGTTCGAGTCGCTGCACTGGTTACCCATACTCTGTAGAATACAATTAAAACTTAATACTCACACCCATAAACTCTCCACAGTGCTGCACCTACTTACATCTCCTCCCTCATCTCTGTCTACCACCCTACCCATACTCTACGTTCTCCCAACAATCTAAGATTAACATCCTTCATAATCCGAACCTCCCACTCCCGTCTCCAAGACTTCTCTCGTGCTGCACCAGTTCTCTGGAACACGCTACGTTGGACAATCAGATTAATTCCCAACATCCAGTTTTGAGCATTCCCTGAAAACACATCTTTTTAGACAGGCCTATAACATTCCCTAATTTGACTATTTTCCTTTACCCCCTCCCCCATTACATTAATTCTCAGAACCTAATCCTTTTATGCACACGTATCCCCCACATTCCTTACATCCTAATGCACTTTATATCTGTGTATACACAGATACTGGCTGGTGACCGGCTCATGCAGCTTTATGTGTGCTACCCTATATTTATAAAAGATGGCGGGACTATTGTACTGAACAAGCATTTTTTACATGTTGTGTCACCCCTATTTCCTCATAGATTGTAAGCTCTTGTGAGCAGGGTCCTAACCTCTAATGTTCTAATTGTTAAATAGTTTTGTCACTATGTAATGTCTGATTTTGTCTGAACCCTCAGAATTATAAAGTGCTGCTGAATATATTGGAGCTATATGAATAAAGATTCTTATTATTAGGATGGTGATTAAGTGAGAACTGTAGTTGGAAAAATGTTGCCTGTCCAATAACGGACAGGTTTCTAAGAAATTGTCTCTAGTAATTAAAAAAGTTTGTGTGTGTCAAATATATTATATACAAAATGCTGCATGAATAGTGACTGCAGATGGATAATAGTCTTATGTTAATGCAGGGGCGTAGCGCCGGGCGCAACTAGGTGGTAGGGAAGGGGGGTGCCGAATAGCAGCTGATCGCTGCTGATAGGCACCCTGTATGTCTGACACCTGCAGCAGCGATCAGCATTCGGAAGAGCCAGCAGTTCATGCAGCGGCGTTCTGACTGGGTTCTGTGATGGCCCGGGAGTGGACCAGTACAGTCACCTGACCTCAGGTTAGTGACATGATGTGAAATGACTCAGGTCAGGTGACTGGACTGGTCCACTCCTGGGCTGTCACCGACCCTAATCAGAAGGAACTTGGCCGCTGCCTGTGCCGCATGACTTCCTCGGCTCCTCCAGTGAGTCACGTCAGGTGTAGCGGAGAGTGGTAGCGGTAGGCTTCCGCTCTGTTTACAGTGTGGCACTAAGTACAAGGGGGGAGTGTGGCGCGATTTACAAGGAGGAGGGAGTGTGGCACTATTTACAAGGTTTTATGCTAGAGTTACATTAAAAAAAATTTGAAAAAAATGACACCTCATTGATTGGTAGAGAAAGCCAACATGGCGAGGGGGAAGGAGATGTCGGGAAATAAGTTGGGGGGGAGCCAATCTGAATCTTTGCCCCGGGTGCAGGAGAACCTAGCTACGCCTTTGGTTAAAGGTATCTTTCCCTGGAGCTATGTGGATTCCTTAATGTTGAGTTCCCACAGTGCAGATTTTGCATGCGTTTTTTTTAGCCAAAACTGGGAACGCAACCTAAACAGAATAAATATATAAAGAAAGGCCTTATAGGTCTTCTCTCCTGGATCCAATTCTGGTTTTGGCAAAAAAAACAACAAACGCCTGCAAAATCTGCACTGTGGGAACCCAGCCTAACTCTTCACAGCAGAGTTTCCTGCTTGCCTACTGAGCTTTTCTTTCTCTGTCCCGCATCTGTATTATTCTTGTAGTACTTTCTGGGTCTCTTCTCAAACACTGGATGTGGGATGGGACGAGAACAAAAGAGGATAAAGCAGTGAGACACGGGTTCATTTCAGTAAATGGGCCTGCTATTCATTCCAGTAGGCCACACACTTCCACATGAATAATGTCACATGAGGGGGTGGTATTCTGAGTGAGGACACAGGAGCAGACTCATCAGGTGCACAGAAGGGATAATTCTTGCCTTTAGCACTAGTCAGAAAGTCCAGGCTTAGGGCTGCCAAGAACACATGCACGCAACATTTGGCCAATATGACCAATAAGTCTTGGGGAGTGTCTACATGCTACGATTTTTTTCAATTGATTTAACTAAAGGTGCCCATACACATAAGATGACAGTCGGCCAGGACCGGACGACTACCTAAAGTGTATAGAAATGTTCCAGCTCTCCCCTGACAGCAGATGTTGAGGAAAGAAGGATCGGACATGTTTAAAAATACATCAATCTTTTGTTCCAAAAGGAATTCCTATATCCCCATTAAAAATACGTGTGTATGGGGTAGTGGAGAGGAATAGCTGGCGGCCGACAGCAATCTCAAGTGTATAGGCAGCTTAATTTTAATTGTACATAGGGATAATTGCAATGTGAAAATTTTTGATGAATAATAATTACTGCCATAAAAATGAATCTGTTATGGTAAAAATGTGGCACCCGACAGGCCCTATTATGGTGTGCCAACAGAGTTGTTTTAGGACTCTATAGGAATGAATGGCCTTGCAATGTTTATTTCCATTGTTTATATAGCTCCAACATATTCCGCAGCGCTGTACATAAGTTGGCTGTCCCCACTGGCTCACAATCTAAATTCCCTATATGTATGATTTTGGGGTGTGGGAGAAAACCCACGCAAATGGAGAGAACATATAAACTCCATGCAGATGTTGTCCTTGATCGGTTTCGAACCCAGGACCCAGTGCTGCAAGGCAACAGTGAGCCACCGTGCTGTCAAATGCCAACTATTGTTGTTATGGAATTATTCACATCCTATCAAAAATCACTGTGTGTAGACAGTATGTACAAACCATTATAATCATGGGATCACAAGTCGGATCTTCACAAAATTGTATCTAGTAAACTGAAACCTTAGTACGATTAGTCTCCATAGCTAGGGTAACAAACGCATCCTGACTATGTGAAATCTTGCCCTTTTATTTAATCTATCGACAGTATATATTGGAAACTTGTACATTGTAATTAACCAAATAACATCCCATAAAGGCAACGCAACAGTGAGAGCTATTCATCTGAATAAGCAGTTAGCTAACGGGAGGAATCTATCACCTCTCCTGAAATGTCCACTTTACTGAACACTTGTATTTCCCATAAAATAACAATTCTGGAGCATCTTTTCTTACATCTCTGCATTGTGTTGTTTTTCTGTTTGTCTGCTCGGTTTGCATCTCATTTTGAGTCTTCCATCAGAGGTATACATCAGGAGGTCTGCAAGGTATCCCACTGTATAGGCATACAATAGGATACGTCGCCATACAGTGCTCTCCCCCTCTGTATTGATCACAGACTAGGCCCTTATCTCAACAGGAGTTTCTTGTAGGCAGACAGAAGCTTCGTGCCATCCTCAGAAGCAGATCCACCCCCATCACTGTCCCAGAAGATAGTGTCGCCCCAAGCGCCAATACAGCGGGGGAAGCCGTCAGACCCTCGCCTTTAGGAGCTTCTTCATTCCCAGCTGCTTTAGTGCTTAGAGCTGGGCCTGGAGCTGTGGCATCACGAAAGTAAGAATCCTTTTTCGGGCAGAACCATAAAGAGCAGTTGGAGTCTCTGGACAGGGCACCAGGATTCAGAGAAGGGAATCTCTCTGAATACCTATGCTCTGTACAAGTACTTCAGCTGCACACGCACAACACTCGGGCCGGAGACCGGAGGAAGGAGCAGCGGGGGGGGGGGGTCCAACTGAAGGCGTTTACCCAGTCTCTTCAGACGCTGGAGTATCCGACACATCACAGAGATGGTGGCAAAT
Organism: Rhinoderma darwinii; assembly: GCF_050947455.1. Classification (NCBI taxonomy): domain Eukaryota; kingdom Metazoa; phylum Chordata; class Amphibia; order Anura; family Rhinodermatidae; genus Rhinoderma; species Rhinoderma darwinii. The sequence goes on along the minus strand of NC_134697.1, from coordinate 41,709,989 downwards.
AAATCCGAACTCTGAGCCCACAGACCTTCACTAAGCTCTGAGCGGGGGAAGCTCCAGTTATGTCACTGAAGCTTCCTGATGTATACGTTTAAGAGAGGCATGGGACAGATGCCATACAGTGGCATCTGTCACCAATAGGGTATTATGGCATCTGTTAAACGTATACAATAAAAATTTTTTAACAGATACCGTTGCGTGGAATATTGTAGTCTAGTACACTATTCTAGACTTTGTTTTTTGCGGTATACTGACATATACCAGCCCAACGGAGGCCAAAAGAATATTCCTATGGCCTCCGTCTGGCTAATGGATCCCTAAGGGCCCGTTTAGTGAGTACATTGGGAGCTTCCCCCACAATAGTGCTCTGCTTAGGTATAGAGAGGTCACAGGCCACTATTGCACATCAGCAGGCGGTAATATGTGGTTGAAGAATAATGAGATTTGTTTAACCAAACCCTAAGGCAATATATCCAAATTTGCCGTACTAGATCCCCTTGGTCCTACCTCTATCATTGCACTGTGCACAGAATATAATTACTCACATTGGTTCTGACACTAGTAAAAATGTCACACGATACCACTACCAGCACTAATAAGGCACAGTGGCACATTGGAAAGAACATACAAACTGTATACAGATTGATGGATTAATAAAAAAAAATTTGCACCATTACTGCAGCTTAGGATGCTTCAGTCTCTGCTACAGAATTCTGGGTGTTTTCTGTCTTGTCAATAAATCGAGTGAAAGTTGGCATAAAGTCAACCCAGGACACCAACCATTTGTAGCAGCAAAACATTTTAATCCATATAAAGGATTACAATCTTCTTTCATCGCTCCATATTGCGTGTCCTGGATTGACTTCTCTTTGTTGCTCCTACCAGGTCCTGCCCTGATACTTTATTATAGGAACCAGTGAATGAGGTTGGCGTCTGAAATCAGAGGCATAACTTCAATCTCCTGGGCCACAATGCAAAATGTGTAACAGGGACCCCTGCCTACAATGTGGCATTTATAATACTGATGTCTTCTCATGTGGTAAAGGGGCCTTTGGCCCCCCAAGACATCAATGGCCCAGGTGCAACTGCTACCTCTACAAACCTGCCTGTAATGCCATTAAAGCTCTGTTCTAGTAATCCCATTACATCCGTGATAGATTGTATCTCAACTAATCAATAGTCATGGAGCAGGCGGTTTTATTTGACGGATCTTCTTGAAGACTTTAGAGAGGGTCTTATAGAGTGACATATGTTCTCCAGTCACTTAAATGCAGATACTGGATACTTGGTGTGTAGGAATCAGCATGTTGGCCTCTTGGCGCGGATGACAGATTACAGGTATACCTGGTGCCAAGAGGCCAACAGACTGTTTTCTCCACACCAGGTTCAGACATGGTTCCCTCCATATTAGGCCATTATTGGAAGCAGGAGCTTAGAATTCACTGGAGAACATACTTTATCTTAAAATTAACCTATTCTCTCATGACAGGTTCTTTTATACAGTCTGGAATTGTTTTAAGATCAGCATTGCAAACAGATAAAGCTGGTGTATTTTCAAAGCGACCCGTCACTGCATTGCTGGCCTTCTCCCGGATTACAGGCTTATCACTTACCGTTACCCCTATCATTGTGAATAATTACCCCCATAGCTTTACCAAATGCAAACATAAATGCTATATCTAAAAACTGAGATATTTTTCTTTAAGAACATCGACAGCGCCTCAATTCATGACAGGGTTATTTGCTGTAACAAAACTGAGCCTTATTTTGACAGCATTTCTGGAAAAAAATTACATTTCAAAACATTTAGTTAGTAGCTCCTTCACCCTATGGTAATATACATCACCCTTTGCGGGAATGCCAGCTGAAGCGTCGTGCAGTTAAGGTCACAAACCCAGTTATTGCATTAGATTGGGAATAAAACACACATTTGGACTGACAGTTAAAGATCAAGTATGTAACTTGGAGCTCACACAACACCCCAAAGACCGAGGGCTTCCCTTAATGATAGTGGGAGTATTACACATTCCACTATCATCAGGACATACCATGTTTAGAGGATTTTTATGCTTTGCTGTTCTTATTATCCTGCAGGCGTACCTTACAGCATAAATCCAATCAGGTCATCAATAATTAACTTAATTGCTTCGATTAATGAATAATTTATTTCTGCAGAAATCGAATTTAAATCTTTCATCCATATAATATGAATAAATCTCCCCAATATTGTCTGGAAACGGTTAAGATAAATATGGGGGCTGATATTTCTGTAGGAAACGTTATTTTAAAATGTGCAACGATTAGAGTTTTGAATGAGTTACCACCTGGTGGAGTAGGGGGCGCTGTTGCATTGGTGCATAATGAGTAATTGCCTCTAGTAGTGGTGAAAACTGGTATTGCAAGTGACGCAGCTATCTCATAGACGGCAATAAGATTTGAAGGTAGCATCTACTATAAATGGTAAACCAGATTGATATAAATCATCACCTAATTTGCTATTTTATATAAAATAACTTTTATCAGAGATTGCATCCCCTTTAGGTTTATTTATATCTTCTTTTTAGTTTTAAAATTGCTACCGCTAAGATTGGGGGTCTATGATTGACTGTTAATAAGGAGGCAACCACTGTAATTGCTTGAAATTGAAGCATTGAAATTAATTGAGGTTCACGTCTGGGTCCCATGCTAATGTGACTGAACAGAAAACCCCCACTATTTGCTGAATATGCCCTAACATGTTGTCAACCGCATACAACCCCTTTATTAGGAGGGAAAATTAGGCTACATTATTATTGTCCGTAGTCTCACCAATTTCTGGTATCGGATTCATAATTGGTGTTTCTATCATGTAACCCAAGGTCGGTTTCAGAAGGCTGTAATGCGGCAACATTTTAAAATCCATATTATGACCACAAGATCTGAATCCCCTGCGGTTTCCCCTGCGCTTCTACTGAACCAAGATTATTATACAACCCATTTGGTGATCTAAGTCCCGCTGAGTAAAACTGCAGGAGGTTGGGTTATTGAGGCCATAATACGGGCACCACAATGTGGCTGCCTTACGGCTGTGTGAAAACGGACTTAGAATAATTCCTATTATACAAATATTTATTTGGAGCTGGAGAATAAGTTTATGCCATTCAATTTGCTTGAAGAGCCCCATAATACTGTTCTTTCCATTTTATATGGGAACGGCTATTTATTCCTGAATGTTCCAGGATAAAGCTAAACCCTGTTGTTAGCCCTTAATCTCATTGTTGTAAGAGCCCCAAATTACTGATAAATGTTAGTTGACTCCACTGTGGATGAATAAAGCATTGTACCTTCATCCCCTTCTGATAAATACTCTGCATCACTGAGAATTTCAGGTATATTGGCTTTACGTACTGTGTAATTCAAGTAGACACAAACAGTGAATGGGAGATAGATATACTGTAATGAGATACACACAAAACACTACAACACAACTATTCACTTTTTTTTTTGCAGAAGCCACAGGGATATGGTATATTTGCTGAATGGCCAGTGTTGACTTACTGTACAATGTGCAGCTATAATGGACACGGCATGTTACTACAAAGTGATGTATTGTATTTATATTGTGATGTCAGGTTGTAAAAATATGTGACCGTTGACATTATATAGCAGCTGCCTGACAGCTGTCAACCCTGATGGGGGGGATCTTCTTGTCATACGTGATTTTAATGTGAAGGGGGTGCCCCTGTTGCTACTTATCGCTAGATGAAGAAAGGACTGGACAGGTTACAATCCACAGAGACAATCAGATTTCTATCACTGGGGCAAAAAGAAACCGGTAATTCTCAAAGACAACAGCAGATCCAGTCCTGCCAACAAAATGCTAATGTCTATGTACAGCTTTATGTATGAATGAATGGCAAAAGCAACTATTACCCCTCGTACTTTGCATTTAATCTTGTAAACTAACACTGTTTAAAGAGGCTCTGTCACCAGATTTTCAAACCCCTATCTTGTATTGCAGCAGATCGGCGCTGCAATGTAGATAAGAGTAACGTGTTTTTTTTTTTTTTTTAAACGAGCATTTTTGGCCAAGTTATGACCATTTTTATATTTATACAAATGAGCCTTTCTTAAGTACAACTGGGCGTGTTTAAAGTTATGTACAAATGGGCGTGTATTGTGCATGTACATCTGGGCGTTTTTACTAGTTTTACTAGCTGGGCGTTGTGAATAGAAGTGTATGATACTGACGAATCAGCATCATCCACTTCTCTTCGTTAACACCCAGCTTCTGGCAGTGCACAGACACACAGCGTGTTCTCGAGAGATCACGCTGTGACGTCACTTCCTGCCCCAGGTCCTGCATCGTGTCGGACGAGCGAGGACACATCGGCACCAGGCGACAGAGGCTACAGTTGATTCTGCAGCAGCATCGACGTTTGCAGGTTAGTCGATGTAGCCTCTGTCGCCTGGTGCCGATGTGTCCTCGCTCGTCCGACACGATGCAGGACCTGGGGCAGGAAGTGACGTCACAGCGTGATCTCTCGAGAACACGCTGTGTGTCTGTGCACTGCCAGAAGCTGGGTGGTAATGAAGAGAAGTGGATGATGCCGATTCGTCAGCATCATACACTTCTATTCACAACGCCCATCTAGTAAAACAAGTAAAAACGCCCAGATGTAACACACATAATACACGCCCTCTTGTACATAACTTTAAACACGCCCAGTTGTACTTAAGAAAGGCTCATTTGCATACATATAAAAATGCTCATAACTTGGCCAAAAATGCTCGTTTTTGAAAAAAACAAAAAGTTACTGTAATCTACATTGCAGCGCCGATCTGCTGCAATACGGGATAGGGGTTTGAAAATCTGGTGACAGAGCCTCTTTAACTATATACAGTAGAATTCCTATAATCTGGCATCAATTGAGGTGGGTGCTGGGTTATCAAATATTCTAGATTATCGAAAGGTCATTAATATGAGACTAGAGAATGAAAGGAAAGCAATTCAAACAGAGGCTCAGCTTGAAGCTCCTGGGCCCCAATTAAAAATCTTTAACAGGACCCTCACACCTATTGTGTACCATTTATTATACTGATGTCTTCTTAAATGTCGGAGCCTTTGGGCCTACTCCGCCACCAGTGCCGGCCTTAGGGGTATATGACCTGTGCCAGTGCACAGGACACATCAGTTGTCCCTGCTCAAGGGGGCAACACAGATGGCCTGGCACCCAAACCTTATGACCACCATGAATTGTATAGCACTTATTAGATTACTTTGTGCATAGAGCTGTTATGTGGCCACTGTATGTTGGTATCATTTAACACTGTATGGTGGTATTTACATTGTGTGGCACTGATATTTAGTGATAACATATTATTTTTGCAGTGTATGTTGTTGGCACAACTGTATGAAAGTGTTATTTGGCCAATGTAGGGCAGTGAAATTTGGGCATCGTTCTGTATGTTTGCACTGTATGGTATGGATTATTCATACACTGTATAACAAATGGGGGAGCGCCAACAGAAGGTATTGCATAGGGGCATCATCCAATATAAGGCCAGCCCTGCTGCCACCTCTGCAGTCCCTATATATCTATATATCTAAGGCCCAAATAAAAACTAAAATGCTCTCTGCTCAGTCTTCTGCGTCTGCTCTTATGAGATTCAAGGTTATTTTGTAGTTCTGACCCAGATACAAGTGCTCCATTATGAGAATTTCTGGAATATTAGATGCATGACTGAAGGAATTTAACTGTATATAAGTTTTATGGAGGCAAAAGCAGTCAAAAGCTGCAAATCCTCATAGCACTGGTGATGAGATGGACAAAAGGAAGGATATATGTTGTTCCCATACCTTCATCATCTGACATGTCCAGAACCTCGTTCATTGTTTCCGGAACATTCATTTTATGCTTTTCTGTCACCATCTGTTGGATAAAAAAAGAGAAACAATCATTTCCTATGTTAGGTTTAGGATGTACCAAGCCAAATATGACAACATATTTGGAAAAAGCAGCAAGTTGATGTGTGTGGTGGCCTTCATGCCAAGAGAAGAACAATCCCTGAAGTTTACAAAAGATTCATGATGCTTATAACATGTGAGATCCAAACCCCTTTGAAACTTCTACACATGGAATACAGGTGCTGCATTATCAGAATATTTGGATTATTAGATACAGGACTGAAGGAATTGGTTGTATTTAAAGTGGTTTTCCCACAATTAACATGTATGTCCTATCCACAGGGGTCAAAAATGTTGGATCACTTGGGGCACCAACATTGGGACCTCGTAATCATTAATATTTCATCTGTTCCTTACCACCAGTAGAAGAAGATCCATATGGAAAAGAGTACCAGATAGCTGCAGGATCTGACTACACCCAGAGTTTGTTTGTAGTCTGTAACCGTGGAGACACATAATAACTGTGTACAGTATATATTACTGGATATTACAAATGCTGCACGTTATTGGTAAATCATCTTAATGTCACACCCCAAGGTGTGGATATGTAGTTGTGTTGCTATGTGCAGGGTCAGATTTACATTACTGGAGCCTGCAGGCATATGACTTATCATCCAAGCACCGGCCCTATCCATTATAAACATTTCTTCACATGATCTTTACTTTGCAGCTTTCCTGGTTGCTTTATAGGATATGATATTACACCCCTATACTGTTCATCCTACATCAGTAAAGCTTATGTTTATCTTTCACATCAATATGGACTGTACATGGTAATACCTGCCTGAGGGGTTACTGTACATAATAATGAATTTAGTAAAAGCTCTATTATAGGTAAACACCCACTCCCCTTCACTTAGAGAGCTTAATAAGGGTCAGTTCACATGTTCAGGATTTGATGCAGATGAAAAATCTGCATATTAATCCGCATTTAGAAAACAGTAAGTGTGTATTTCTTATAGTGCGGATTTCATGCAGATTTTAACATCTAATTAATTTCCATGATGAAAATTCGCAATTAATACACGTTGAATCCTGTGGGAAATGGACATGCTGCGGATTTAAGATTTCTATCCGCATCTATGAATCTGCAATGTAAAAATACACTGCATGTTTTTGGATTGTAAAAACCCATCTACTTCCACAACGCAAATCCGCATCAAATCCTGAACGTGTGAACTGGACCTTAACCATAGCTACGTGAAAATTTGGGATATGTTGACATCATTGGTATGAGCATGATGCAGAGTTATTGGGCTTCTACAGTCTATACAAGATATCCAGTAAATAAGCTAATGAGAAGAAGTTAGAAAAAAAACAACTGTCTCCCTTAATTATTCATTATGAGGTCATTTAGGCACCCTAATAAATAATTTTCATGTACTCTATTGAATAGGCAATATCTAAATATACTTGCTCTATCGCCTAGAAACGTGTGTTGCAATCTTGATGGCTACTCTTAATGTCCTTTCTTCTGAGACAGTTATAACCAAATATGCTTAGCCTATCGCCTAGCAACAGGTACTGCAGTCAATGGGTGACTACTCTGAGGCTGAGTTCACACGACCACATTAACGTCCGTAATGGACGGACGTATTTCAGCCGGAAGTCCCGGACCGAACTCAGTGCAGGGAGCCGGGCTCCTAGCATCATAGTTATGTACGATGCTAGGAGTCCCTGCCTCTCTGCAGGACAACTGTCCCGTACTGTAATCATGTTTTCAGTATGGGACAGTAGTTCCACGGAGAGGCAGGGACTCCTAGCGTCGTACATAACTATGATGCTAGGATCCCGGCTCCCTGCACTGCGTTCGGTCCGGGACTTCCGCCCGAATTACGTCCGTCCATTACGGACGTTAATGTGCTCGTGTGAACCCAGCCTTAATGTCCTTACTTCTGTTGAGATATCTGCAGCCAGTCACCGGTCTGCAAAAGTGTTGGTAGTGAGTATTGGTGACAGATCACCAGCACTTCTGCTCCCAAGATTCCACCTTGGGAGATGGCAGCTGGCCCACAGCACGTGATATAAGTGTGTAAGGTTTTTTAGTTTAAAAGTGTATACAAGAGGCTTTTTGCTTCTTGCCAGAGTTTCAGCCCACTCTTCCAGGTCCAGTAGATTTACTGTCACATTCTAGGTCACTGAAGAGCTGCCAGATTTTTGGCTTAACTGAATGATTTTGCAGCTAGCAGACCGGAGAGCTGATTTGTACAGCGCCTGCTGTGTGGACCGGGAAGTCTTTTTCACAATGTGAGTCTCCTAGTTATGCATAGTGAAAGAGACTTCTGGTTCACACAGCAGGCACTGTAGGAATCAGCCGTTCACGTGACATAATTTCCGTCTGGATATTTCGGAAAAGCGCCCGGTACGAGGATGACCTGTCCTAACTTTTACCAGGTGAACTTTACAAACTGGGGCCGCAATAAAAAAATAAATCACTGGAGTGTCTCTTCAATGTAGTTTAACGCTAAACAAAAGTTCTATAATTGCACTGGGCAATTACGTTCTGATCATTCAGATCGGGCCTCAACAACAGAATAATAGCGACCAAACATGTCTGTTTTTTTGTAAATACTTGAATTCTAATGTTTGTTATAAGGATTTGTGCAATAAAAAATTTAAAAATACTTGCATTCCATATAAAATAACAATTCTGAATCATCTTTTTCTTATATATATGTGTTGTACCTTTCCTCTATTATTCCTCTTTGAACTATATGCATAAATTGAACACTGAGTGTTACCATTTCTCTTGTCTCTGACACTGTCCAATCAATCTAGAAAATGTCAGACTGTCTAGGGGCACATCCTACTTACTAGGGCAATGGTGCCATCCAGTTGTCAATTTATGCATACAATTCTAGGAAGAGTAACAGAGGAACAGCACAACACAGAGTTCTAAAAAAGATGCTCCAGAATTGTTATTTCATGGGGAATACAAGTATTTACAAAAACAGATATTTCACAAGTGCTGGTCAGTCCTCTTCAAAGCAGATAGGGAGTGGGTGGGAGCCAATCAGGTAATTCTAAGAGCAACGTCAAATGAAGAGGAAAATAACCACCAATGTTTAGTAAAACTAAAGGTGTTGTGCAGGATCATAAAAACATGGCTGCTTTCTATAAGAACTCTTCATGAGTTGTGTCAAGTTTTGCAACTTTGCTGCATTGAAGAGAAAAGAGTAGAGCTGCTTTACCACACACAACCTGTGGACAGGAGTGGCACTGTTCCTGAATCAAAGTCGTTTTTCTAATCCGAGACAACACCTTCAAAGATTACCCATTGAGTTTAAAGTTTTGTTGCTGTAGAGCATTTACACAGAGGTTCTCCTTGCAATAACAGGTGATGACAGGGAATTCTAAAGATAAGCTTGTTTCCATGGGACCCATTATTTGAAAGCAGTTGTCCAAACTGAACAAGTCCTTTAACAGAAAGTGATGATACATCATTGACATCAACAGTAGCACCAGTTACACTAGAATTATATAAATTTACTTACAACGGTTGTCAGGGTCTCCTCCGTCACAACCTTCAATGTATCGACCACTGAGATATAACCCAACCTTCGAGCAATGGCGAGAGCGGTGTTACCATTCTGTTAATAAGAAAAGAAGAAAAGTAACAGTGTTTATGTTCGAGGTAAGACGCAGGCGGCCTGAAATTGGCTGCAATTTTTCTACATCCTTACACCCACGCTAGACGCCTCCAGCTCATCTCCCCTGCTCTACAACTATCCCTGTGAAGTGTCTGCACTGAGGACTCTTTCCTGGCACTCATCCATACATGAAATCCGCACTGAGAGACAACATCCTGCATGCAATAAGTATAGAACATGTGTATGAAGTTCTGCAGAACCAGTGACATACAATAGGTCATAAAACCACCTAAACTATGATGCAGTTCCTGAAGCACAAATAATACTGTATTTTATTATTGTTTATTATACATATATACGGTACTCTATTCTTGCCATGAAATAAGTATAGTAAAACATCAAATGTTTGCTGCAAAAGAGGAAATTAAAATCCAGGCTTAAAGGGAATCTTTCAGCAGGTTTGAAGACTCAAAACTGTTAACAGAGCGACAGAGGGGAGGGGAGGGCGCTGTAGACATACCGTTTGTCTTGGTCATGCAAGTTGCATGACCCAAGAAACCAATGAAGCGGTCGCAAGTACCACTCTCTGCTCTGAGTAACGGCTTTAGAGGACTCCTAAACGGCCACCAGAGCCGTTACTCAGAGCGTAGCGGAGGGACTGGCAGCGTGCGGTGCAGCAACACTTCCACATCAAGTGCCCGCCTCAGTGGCACTTGCGACTGCGGCATCGGGAAAATTAAACATAAATTTCTCAGGCGTGCATATTGCATGACTGAGATAAAAGTTATGTTTACGATACCCTCCCCATCCTCTGTATTGCCCTGTCAGCTGTTTTGAGGCCTCAAAACAGCTGACCGATTCCCTTTAATGGTATGAAATTGTAACGTGTAAGATGTGCTTTTGAGTTAAGGCTAAGTAAAAAACCTTTTTGACACAGAAAGTTTTGTTAGATTGCCCCTAGAATTGTCCTGTAGCCGCTTTATTAAGTAGGATCAGTGCAATGAGCATCCAGAGAGGAACGCAGCGAAGGGTGTCCTGTAGTACAGACCATTTTAAGGAATAGGGGCAGCCTATCAAGTATTTCAGGTGCTATATGGGAATGGACACATTCATTTTAGGTGATTGGTTGGAAGTGATCCTGTGGCCAGATTCATGGCATAATAAGGAGGTTGGTGTCATTGGCGCACAAAGTATGGTCAAGACAGATTAAAAATAATCTTGAAAAATGGTTGATATTGATGGCTGTATAAAAACTTCATGCAAATGTTATGGGATCCTTTTTCAACAGCCAATACTCAACAGATATCTGTTGGAAAGCTGGACGGTCATATAGGATTTTATGGCCCTTCGTCTTCTGTAATGGTATTTGTATGGTCACTGTGTACAACTGTAACAATGTGCCATGGTTTTGGAGATCATCTATACTAACAATAGTACACACGACTAATCGACAGCGTGCCAGCTGCTTTAAAGTAAAAAAAACTAATTTTAACATGTCATTTTTAGGTCCAACAAATAATTTCTTAAGATATCTAGATAGTGGTCAGAGCTCTGGTTATTTTTTTTCTGACTCAGAGCTCCAAATCCTCTGCATAGACCTAGAGTTAAAAGATACAAACCTGACTTCCTGCAGCCACCACTAGAGGGAGCTTACTGCATACAGTTTTATTATTGAGTTCAATGTATTAACATTGAACTCAAGTCACTGTAGCAGTGACTGGTGTATCAAAATGTAAAACAATCTGTGTATAATGTGTAGAGTGCAACCTATTTTGATTGTAAAAAAAATTCCAGTGTTTCTGGATATTCACTTACCACAGTGACTTCATTGGGGGAGGCACCATGCTGGAGCAATACGTTAATGATATGGGTATGTCCTTGCTGAGCAGCCTGATGCAGAGGAGTATATCCATTCTGGTGAAAGAACATTTCATGAATAATCTTCAAAGGTAAATCTAGTCTCATACCAAGGAATACAAACAGTACTAGGCGGCTCATGTAATAATAATAATCATAATGGGATGAGCTTTGACAGTATATAAGAATATCACATACATCATTAATATCCGTGAAGTCTCTGATAACTGTCTGATACTATGGACTGTTATGAAACATGTAAAATCTCTAGGCCAAGTCTACACATGACATGTACTCTGCACATGACAAGTCTATACATGACAATAACCAACGGCCCTTTTAAGAGTTTGGTTGGAGTTATTTGATATTTCACAAAGTTTAATACGTTTGATAAATATGCAGAATTTGTATGGACCCTATAACGCCAGTTTTTAACACATTAATACAGTGGTCCCCTATCACGGGGCCGCGGACCAATACCGGGCTGTAGATCATTTGGTTCCCGGGCCGCGGGCGGATACGCTGCGTAAGGTTACACTTCGTGTCCACCCTGGTGGCCACAGGGAATTCCGGGTGAAAAACCACGCCAAACTGTGGTGCAGTTTTTCGCCCGGAATGTCCGCTGCAGAGAACTGCAGCATTTAGCCGGCCTGCTAGCAGGCCGGCCTCCTGGTTATGGCCCATGGCCTAGGAGACAGCTGCAGTCTGTGATTGGCTGCAGCAGCGGTCACATGGAATGAAAAGTCACCCCAGAAGGCCAGCCCTCTGATGTCATCCAGGCCGGCCTCCTGGGATGACGTTTTATCCCATGTGACCACCGCTACAGCCTGTGATTGGCTGCAGCGGTCACGGGGTGAAACGTCATCCCAGGAGGCCGGCCTGGAAGAAGAAACACAGAATTCTGGATAAATATAAAATGAATTTTTTTTTTGCGATTCCATCACAATAAGCGCAACAACTATTTGTAATTTGGTTTTACCTCCCATTGAATTCAAATACGATTGACATGCTGCGGAATGAAACTCCACACCCCATGTCAATTTCTGAGCGATTTTTCCGCTCGCTATTTACGCAGCGTCTGGATGGGATTTGCTCTATCTCATCCACTTTGCTGCTACTGTATTATGCTGCGGATTCTCCACAACTAATTTAGTTGCGGAAAATCCGCAGTATTTACGTAGCGTAACTGACCCTAAAAACGTTTTCATTTTTATTTTATTTCCATTTAATTGCAGTCTGCAGGGTATTTTGTATTGCACGTGATCGACCCCCACCCTGCCGGTCCGTGGAACAATTGTCTTGCATGAAACTGGTCCTTGGTGCAAAAAAGGTTGGGTACCGCTGCATTAATACATAAACCTTAGGGTTCATGCACACTGCCATGTTATGGACTCGTAACATGATGCCCAAAGACTGCTATCAGCCCATACTGTCCCTGTGTGTGCCTTTGATTAAATACAAATCCATATGAAAAAAATGGTGGCGTGCTCCAACGCATGACGTATTACAGAGCTATTCTCAGTGCTGGTAGCAGAGAAAACTGTGGCTCATGGAGGGCACCATAAGCTGGCACACAAAGTTACTGAGAGTCACTCAGAGTCCTTGACTCCATAATCCAAAACCATAAGGACGCCATGTGTGGCTTTGCCCTGTACTGTGGATCCTTCGAGTGCTCCTCCAAAACTCTGCGGTTCAAAACAGGAGTCTATGTGGCTTTTTTACAAATCCAGTCCAGGAAAAAAAAAAATTATCTTCAATAAACAGATGTCATTCATCTATTTGAACCTTTTTTACTCAAAGTAATAGGAACAACAACCCACCTTGGTTTTGGCATTGACTTTGGCACCATGCTGCAGCAGGAAGTTCACCATTTTAAGGTTCCCATAGTGGCTGGCTACATGCAAAGGACTATAGCCCATCTGTAGAGCATGAATAAAGAAAAGACAGCTCATTACTCTCACCTCCATCCACATCTATATTTATGGCATTTCTTATTATATTTTTTTCTTTTGCTTTGCTACATGACATTGCCTTAGAGCACATATTCTTTGTTCATAACACAATGGCTCACGTACCCCCCATCCTTCTCCGTTTGGACTGTTTTTTTTTGTAATGTTAACTGTTGTGTGCTGGTTAATATAATGGCAAATAAAAATTAAAACGAACAAATTAATTATATGTCTTCATACATGTTCCATGTAAATCATTATTTCATTCATAAAGAAACAATAGGAACCAAAGTGAGAACGAACTTTCTCTACTGCGGGAGAAGTAACGTTGCTGCATGTTCTCAGTACCTGTAATAATACATGTTGCTGCATGATTTTACATTACTGTCATGTCGGGGATTTGTTAATGACATAGGCACTTGTTAGACTTGGTCCAGGTTCCTAGCCGCAATTTATATATAATGGACATCCTGTAAGCTGTTGGTCAACATGGAACTGACATCTCACAATACTAATATAAGTGGGCAGTCATTTGCATAGGGATCCAGCAGTCTAAATCCCGAGACCTAGGCCATAACACCATTGGTTACATGTAGTACTTGCCCATTTTTCACCAGATTGTCCCACATACTGGACCACAAAAGGGGCGTTTCTGCCAGTTTTAAGGGCTGTATATATATATATATATATAAATATATATATATATATATATATATTACACACACACACACACACACACACGCACACACACACACACACACACACACACACACACACACACATATATATCACACAATCTCTTTTTTTTTTTTGCATTGGATCATTGGAGCCCGGAACTTTCAAGCTGCCCCTCTGCCTGTGACTTCTATTACACAATGTGAGTAGGTTCTCCCCTTTTGCTATTCTGGTTTCAGAAAATTAATGTTATTTTTTTGTATAATTGGGTTATATAATTTTCCAATATACATTCTGTATTAAAGGCTATGTACACCTTTGAAAAGTTTTTTTTTTGTTTGTTTTGTTTAATTACAATGTGTATCAGTATATTTGGTGCAACTTTCTAATTCGTTTTTATTAAAATTATTTTTACTTTTTGAGATACAGCTGCTTTGCATCCTGTATACAGAGTAGCTGTATCTTGTGCTGATACCTGAATCGGTCAGGTCAGCGGCACTGACGGATTCAGTGTTAGTGGGTCCTGTGTATCTCGAATAACAGATGGATCCTGCGTGTCAATCACATCTAAGTTGTGAACTTAGATGTGATCGGTAACTGCTCGATCCTGTGAGGACCCGCCGTCACTGAACCCGTCAGTGCTGCTGAGCTGACAATACAGGTATCAGCACAAGATACAGCTACTCTGTATACAGGATGCAAAGCAGCTGTATCTCAAAAAGTAAAAATTATTTTTAATAAAAACTAATTCGAAGGTTGCACCAAACATACGGATACACATTTTTATTTAAAAAGAAATAAAACCTTTTCAAAGGTGTACATGTTAATTCCTCACGGTTTTCAAGATCTCTGCTTGTTATTATTCAGTAGAAACATTCATTGTTTTACTTCCAGTGGATAAAATTCTGTCCATGGTCATGTGATGGACACACAGGTGTACAGCTCGTCACAGTTATAGTATGTGTATCAGAGCGGTGTCTTGTAACGATCCCGGCACCTGTGTGTCTATCACGTGACCATGGACAGAATTTGATCCACTTGAAGTTAACAACGAATGTTCCTACTGAATGACCGCAAGCAGAGATCTTGTAAACCATGAGGAATTATTATAGAAAGTAGATCAGAATATTGTATAACTTTTAAATATACAAAAAAATAAGATTCATTTGCTGAAACCGGACAGCCTCTATGACTAGATGAGCGGAGGTTGCATGACGGCAAAGCAGAGGAAACAATGAAAGACGATACCAATAGAATATCATTCATATGAATATTTAGCGTTTTCCATGAACTTTTTGTTCGTATTTGTCACAGCTATATAAATATATTCAGAAAACAACAAAGTTAATCCTCATTCCAGGAAACGGAGAAGCTATACATTTCCTTGACCCAGAGGATGTTGCCCAGTTTATAGAACTCTCAATATGAATCATTTTGTTGAACTGTTTCTGAAGAAATTTCCCATACACAAGACTTGAGCATCTACAGATATTATTTTATAACATGAAGTGCACAAATAGCAGATACCTTAGTTGTGGAGTCAGTGACTGCTCCGTTGTTGGTGAGGACTTGGGCAACGCTGACTCTGTCCTCCTGAGCTGCCAAGTGCAGAGGTGTCAGTCCACTCTATAAATGATATGAAATATTAGTATAAAGTCAGCTTATTTATCATGTATTACCCCATAAATTGGTCATTAAACTTTTTCTGGAACCACTGCATTCTACCCCAGCCATTGCATTATCTGCCCTAACTTGGATATCATGATAGCAAATCCAATGGTAAGGGACAGATATTGTGCAATGACTTCTTCTTGGTCTGTTATTCTCACTTTTTGACATGATCGTGCATCTTAAAGAGACCCTTCAGACATCTGTAGACTAACCAATGGTACATTTTTATAGAAATAAGCTTCTTCCTAGTTGACCAACAAATTGACTCAATTCACCTACGGCATAGCAAAATGACTCCTACACAATGATGTATTTATATTGGCACGGCTGCTACCTAGGGTCTTATTAGAAGGCAGACATTTCATGTCTGTGTGCGTATTGGCATCAGTGTGCGTTGCGTGTGGCATGCGTTTTTCACGTCCGTGCAAGCACTTCTTTTTTTTTTTTTATATCTCTGCATTACTTAACTGATGCATGAAAAACATACAGCACGCGGATGTCGTTTGTTGTTTTCACGCGCCCATAGACTTCAATAGGCGACTAGGTGTGCAAAAACGCACCAATATAGGACATGCAGTGAGTTTGACGGAATGGACACTCGCTGCGTGAAAACTAACGCATGTCTGTATATCCCCATTGAAATAATTGGGTCCGTGTGTTGTGAGTTATTTCAACGCACAGCACGCAGACAATGAACATGCTCGTCTGAATGAGCCCTAACAGTCAATCCAAATTCCTCTCTTGTCTGAGCAAATGGTCCAGTGGAGTGGTGTGTGTATGAGGGTGTTTTTCAGGTAGAGCAAATTAGAGACATAACACTAAATAGTAAGGCCTTATTCAGACACTGCAGATTTGATGCAGATTTTGCATGTAATATTGAAGCCAAAACCAGGAACAGAACCTAAACAGAAGAAATATATAAAGGAAAGCCTTAAAGTGTCTCCTGTCCTGGATCCAATTCTGGTTTGGGCTTAAAAAATGTTTGATGTGTGATCGGTTTTCTGTATCATGCTGCAAAATGTTAGCACATTATAAATAATGAAGGAATATACTAATATATATATATATATACACACACACATATACATATATATATATATATATATATATATATAATTGAAGCAATATGAAAATCTAAATTCTGAGTTGTCATCTTGTACGTAGTACTTAACCCGTTAGTGACGCCCCATAGTGCTTTTACGTCGGTCACTAACGGGCCTTATTCCAATGCAATGGACTTTTTACGTCGCTGCATCGGAATAAGTAAACAGAGCAGGGAGCTATCAAATCTCCCTGCTCCCAGAGGTAGCTGAAGGCGTCCCTGCTCGACCGTGTGAAATCGATATTAGTATTAATCTCACCCGTTTAACCCTTCAGATGCGGTGCTCAATAGCGTGCACCGCATCTGAGTGGTTTTGGAGAGAGGGAGCTCCCTCTCATCCCACTGACACCTGGCGATAAGATCACCGAGTGTCTGTGTCTCCGATGGCTGCCGGGGGCTAAATAAAGGCCCCCAGGTCTGCCTGTAGCGAATGCCTGCTAGGTCATGCCTGTGGCATGACCTAGCAGATTCCTGTCCATTTTACACGGACAGGCCGTAATAAACTGCAATACATAAGTTTTGCAGTGTATTATAAATGCGATCGTATAATCGCGTAGTGAAGTCCCCTAGTGGGACTAGTAAAAAAGTTTTAAAAAAAAGTTTCATAAAAAGTGAAAAAAAAATTAAAAACCCACTTTTCCCCCTTACAAACTGCTTTAATATTAACAAACAAAACAAAGTAAAAAAGTTACACATATTTGGTATAGCCGCGTTCGTAACGACCCCGACTATAAAGCTATTACATCATTTAACCTGCACGGTGAACGCCGTAAAAAATAAAATAAAAAACAATGCAAAAATAGTTTTCTTTGAATCCAGCCTTAAAAAAAATGTGATAAAAAGTGATCAAACAGTCGCATCTACTCCAAAATGGTACCGATTAAAAACTACAAGTCGTCCCGCAAAAAAAAAGCCCTCCTACAATTGCATTGGCGAAAAAATAAAACCGTTACGGCTCTTAAAATATGGAGACACAAAAACAAATAATTTTGAAAAAAAAGTGTTTTCACTGTGTAAAAGTAGTAAAACTTTGGTATCGTTGCAATCGTAACAACCCACTGAATAAAGTTATTGTGTTATTTATACCACACAGTAAACGGCGTAAATTTAGGACGCAAAGAAGTGTGGCGAAATTGCTGTTTTTTTTTCTATCCCCCCCCCAAAAAAAGTTAATAAAAGTTAATCAATAAATTCTCTGTACCCCAAAATAGTGCTATTAAAAATTACAACTTGTCCCGCAAAAAACAAGACCTTATACTGCTATGTCGACGCAAAAATAAAAATTGTATAGCTCTTTGAATGAGACGATGGAAAAACGTAAAAAATGGCTTGGTCATTAAGGTCCAAAATAAGCGGGTCATTAAGGGGTTAATGGGGATTTCCCATGAAGGACATTTATGACATATCCGCAGGATATACTCAGAAAATGCATGGTTGAACAGCAGCACACGTCTCCCAAATTTGAATCAATATGTTCTTTTATTGGTCAAACATCCAGTAAAAAATGGCAACGTTTCGACCCGTGACAAGTGGAGGGTCTTGAGAAACTTGATAATTGGATAACTGGTAATACGGTCCGCAATTACGGAGAATTTTTACGGTCGTGTGCATGGGGCCTAAGGTAACAATCTTTGCCTGTGGTGAGGAAAGACCTGACTACTACTTTGGGGAGAGCTCTAAAATGTATTAGCAAGTGACTTGCATTCCTATTTTGAGGGGTTCTAGGTTCAGCCATTCCACATTAACAACCAGGTCCAACATGAACATAAGGTCCAGCACTGGAGATATCCCAGGGGTTCTCCGACCTGCTTTCTCGTGACAATGTAGGAGCCTTCAGGATAATAGTGGCTTTTTATTGTATGTGTTACATCATTATACAGAAGGACTATTTATATGTTTATATAACATATAGAGTGGGCCATGACACCTACCATGCTGACTGTCATGATCTGGAGAAGGCATGAGCATAGGACTTTGGTAATATGAGGTGAGCCTTAACTGGGCCAATATCTGAAAACTTTTACTTTTTTTATATTGGCAACTCTTCAATTCTAAGCTCAACCTAATGACATTTAATGTGACAATTGTTGCCTAAGGTGCCGGCAGATATTTGCCTAAGTTCTAAAGAAAGGAGTCAAACCAGATTTTCTGGCCTCAAAAGACATCAGAGATTTACATACAATTACTTTGTAACCTTCACCGAAGCCTCATTTTATAGCTCTTCAGAATATGTTGGAACTACATAAAGATGTCTCATCTCATACTGGTCAATGTAATATTTTTAATACCTTGTTGCTAACATTGACATTAGCATTCCTGGTGAGAAGCAGAGACACCATGTCCACGTGACCCTCCTGAGCAGCTAGATGGACGGGGGCTATTCCTTGCTTGGTAATTGCATTGGCATCAGCACCATATTCCAGTAGAGTGGTAGCTATGTCCATCTGGTTTTTCTTTGCAGCGATGTGTAGAGGTGTATAACCATTCTAGAAGGAAACAGACAAAGAGTGATCATTTTTAAAATGGCACAAATTAGACTGTATACATCCCACTAAACACTATCCTGTAAGTCTTGAAATATATCATGAGAAACAGACCACCCCTTCACAGTTAAACATCTGCAGAACCAGCTGTCATGTTCCTGGTTTTATCCAGCTTCAAAATGGTCCCTGCTGTTTTCTTCAATGGAGTTATAGTCCATACATATAAAATAAACATATGATGTTCTATACTAACACACATGCAGAGAAAAAAAAACAAAAAAGATAAGGCTTTCTTTACATTACCATTGTGGCTTCCATTCATTACGGAGCCATAAAAGCTATGCCGGATCTATTTTTAAATGAATCCCGATAACGCCCAATGAATAACAATGGGGTCTGTCAGGTTTCTGTTGGAGTTCCAACTGTTTTGACAGCAAATATAGTACTACTGCAGACTGCAATATTCTTACAATGAATAACACCGGAAACCTCTGACGGAAAACTAAAAACGCCAATGGGAACAGATCCTAATATATTCCAAACCCAAGAAGCAGATTGGTGTGTGACTAATAACCACAGTGTCCAATGATGATGGGGTGCCATAGAGCAGCAGCAAGGACAACTGACCAGTATTTATGCCTCAAGGACAGAACATTTACAAAAAGTGGTTGCCCATCTGGACAATCCAGGTCTATATGTCCTATTAAGGCACAAGGATATCATAGAGGTGGGTGACCCACCCAGGACCCTCTAGTAGCTAAAGTAGAGTACCATGGTAAAGAGTGTTTTTTGCTCTGGTGGACTGGATGCAATTGTGTACTACATGGTGGACTATTCATTTTTAGCAAGCACCATGTAATACAACATTTCTCCAGCAGCTTCACACTTCTTCTGCCCCAAAAAATAAGTACATAAGTTAAATATTCAGCTTTATTTATTTTTTTGCTATATCAGTCTAGGGAGAGATGAACGATGCACCTTCTTCAGGCTGCCTCTCAGGCACCAATCTTGGCATCGGGCTGTAGCTGGTACTACAGGTTAGCCCTATTCGCTTGAGTGAGCATTAGCTGCAATACCAGACATAGCTCATGGACAAAAATAGTGCTGTTTCTGGAAATAAAGAAGACCCGTTTTCTTTTCTAATCCCAGACAGCCCCTTTAACTTTAAGGAAAAATGCTCATAAAACGTTAGAATGTCTAAAATAAATTACACATAGGTTAAAAAATAATACGAGTCTCTGCAACCTTCTGTCTGGTCCTAATAAAATTCTGCAGTCTATATATAACACTTTGTTATCGTGCAGTCTATTTACTCCTTCCATTTAAAGGTCAGTGTGGACACTCTCGCCAGCAGATATCAGATATACATGCTACAACCCACAGACCATGTTTTTCAGATGCCAAATGAATTCCTGTTTTATTAGTCACCGCTTACTGTCTGTGAGGGTATGATTGCTTTGTTCGATGTCTTAGCATAATGACACATTCAATTGCTCGCAGAGAGTCAATCTACTGGTACAGAATTCCAATACTGGGACTTAACATTGCAAAGGCCTTCTACATAAGTCATTATCAATAGTTTTTAAGAACAATATACCCATTAAACTGCTTAAATGGATTTTACGAGATTAGAAAAAAGTGGGCTACTTTTATTCCACAAACAGTGCCACTATTGTTTATAGGCTGTGTCTGGTATTGCCGCTCAGTCTTGAGGTAAAGCTGTAATACCGGACACAGACCATGGATAAAAGTAGCGCTATATCTTAAAAAAAGGGAAGCAGTGTTTTTAAGTATATTGTGATTACCAATTAAATATAATACCAGCTGGCTTTGGCAGAGCGCCCTGGACTTAGGACAGAAGAAAACTGTAATTGCTGCAGGTAGCTTCATGGACCAAGCTACTAAGAGCTGTCTGTAATTATTTGCTTGGAGTTGCCAAGTTTAATATTCGGACAATGCTGAAGAAAAACGTTACATATAGTCATTGTCATTTGGGGGGATCAACATATTTTATCTTAGAACTTACTGTACATAGGAATCTAGTAGTCAAACATCTACCAATCTTATGACCTTCAAGGCAAACTACCCTCAACCCTTTTTCATACACATATGATGTAAGGTCATTTACCTTTGCAGCTCCGTGAGGTGATGCACCTTTATCCAAGAGTAACAACGCCACTTTCTGGTTATCATAATGTGCCGCAACATGCAGTGGCGTTAGACCGCTCTGAAGACATGCAGAAACAACAAAGGTCACACAATTTGTCAATAAGGAAATTGGTGTCAAGTATAATTCTTATTCTGCATAGTGTGCCCAATATGAGGCTAATGGAGTGGAGTAATTTCTTTACGTGAGAATCTTATTATATGGATATTAGGTAGTAAGAGAAAGTCTTTGTAAATCCCAAATGGTTAGCGTACGTTACTGCTGCATACCGTGTCCCTCAGGGAAGAAAGCGGAGTGAGTAGAGAACAATGTTGGGTTACTCATACTGTAGCCCAAAGTGGCGGCCAATACCAACATGCTTGACCAACATTAAGCCTTCTGCATTTTAGCATTTTGTAAGTCTTTATTTCTATTTTATATAAGTATATTATAGATTTATGCCTTTTAACCACTACTTCAGGTAAGGGCGAATCACTTCTACGTGCTTGCTTGGGATCAGATAGTTAGAGAATTACTAAGTTAGTACTATGGAGTTATTTTTATAGGTTTTTCACAGCAGCGGAACCATTATGGTAATTGTGGCCATGTTAAGTTTGGGTTCTCAATTCAATAATTGGTCAAAAATGGCAATTACTATAAATTACCGTTTGGACTTTCAGTCGGATACAGTAGGTGCAATCAGAATTTTGCTAGCCCACTAAAACACTAGATTGAACTAGCCATACGGTCCATCAGCAGTCCATCTGAACTTGAGACCGGATCACTTGCTGGTGGGGTCCATCACTTGTTGGGTTAATTCACAAATAACCAATCAATCTTTACTAATTATATAGTTTGTGTGCAATGATAAAAGTAGAATTTACAATTCTATAGCTGCGTGTGGGCCCTTATGCCCAAGGAAGTAACACTGGCCGCAATTTTATACAACAGGAAGTGTCCAAGTTAAACTCCATAAACTTAGAAGACCCATAATAAATAGGGAGGTGTACGTAACTAGCGGATGTTGCAGATAATGTTTACATTTGTTAGAAAGGCGTGTAACCTTTATAGTTCTCTTGGTATTTTGAATGGCAAAGTTTGACAATTTGAATCGTTAAGGCTTTGTTCACATCTGTGTTAGTGTTTCTATTTCTCTGCTCTGTCATAGGAACAGAACAACGAAAATACCGAAAGTGGCGGATCCATTGCTTGTCGGACACCATCAGCACCTTACGGAACGCATTGACTTTAATAAGTTCCATTGGATTTCATTAATAGTGTCTGTCAGATTACCGGACAAAATAGCACAGCATGTGGTACTATTATGTCCAGCATTTCCAGATCTGTTATGGAGGCCCCTAATGGAACCTCCAAGGCAGATGTGAACCAAGCCTGAGCAACAGCATAAGTCATGGGGAATAGGCCACATACTCACCTTTCCAGCGGCATCCGGGGATGCGTTTTTCTCCAAAAGCATTTTGGCTACTTCAATCTTTCCATATTTTGCAGCAACGTGTAGAGGAGTAAATCCTTTCTGTAAATATACATTTTACAAGTGGTTAAACAGGTTTTGTTCTTCATTCGATATATCTCTCTTTGCTTCATATTTAATTTCTGCATAGTTTATTTATCTTCATAATTACAGAGTTACATAAAGTTTGGTTCTCCAAACGGTGATCTACAATGTGAAACAACACCACGGGAACCCTAACAAATGGCTCATACACCTATATCTAGAATATACAGTCATAACAACATTATATGAAGCAACATAATAACGGTGAAACAAGATTCAAAATCTGCGAACATGCATAAAAGAAAAACATCAACCAGAATACCCCCGGACGAAGGCATCTCGCCGAAACACGCGTCGGGTCTGGCGTTTCTCTAGTGCAGGAGCTGCAAAACGGGTAGGTCTGGACTTATGTCATTATTTATGTCAGGCATTTCATGCTTTTTAGTGTGTCTTCAGTTTTCTTAGGGATTTACACTTTTCAAGACATGGTTTGTCCTTTGTAATCGACTACTTATTTATCCCTTGGTCTTTTTGTATATATGGGCACTCGCCCTTTGTCACTTATATGTACCTTGACACACTACTATTATCATTATATTTTTTTATATAACATCAATATAAAATCCTTTGAATATATATGGACTTTTGCCCTTTTAATATATTGATCTATGCATGCATTTTGATACATAATCATATATATTTTTGTAATTTTTCATCATTGCCTAAACCTTTTGTATATATGTTCTTTGCAGTCAGACGCCTTTTTCATGCATTGTATTATTCGCTTTTTATCTGTTTGTAATTTTATGCAATTAATAAACTTTTGTATATTTTCATTAAGATTATGTGTTAATTGACCTGTTTTTGTAGGCTTGATATGATATATTAGGTAAATGCACCAAGTTTTACTTCGATATATATATATCTTTCATGCCCCCTCTTGCTTTTTCCACTGACATAATTTATGTGGGCATCTAATTTCTCCTGGATGTACTAATGGGCTGTATCATCAAACCACGCGGGAAAAGGACAGTTATATCAAGAGACAATTAATGGGGGGGGGGTCTGGTTTTTCAATGACTGCTGAGATGTTCCAAGGACGCAGCTCTTTTCTTCAACTAATAGTTGAGGATCAAGAGCATGGGCGCCTCTTTATTATCTAGGCATGGCTTGATGAGGGAAGTTTACCATTGGATTTGATCAGTTGCCCATTTAGGGTGATTATCTGATCAGTCACTTTTAGTTCAGATCAGAGAACAAATCTGTATGTGTAAATCTGCTATTCTGTTTCTATAGGGCACTACAACTGGTTGCATTTGGACCAAGTTTATCAGCTACCAACTTTCTTTCGACATCAACAGACTTGGAATCAGATTTTTTTTTACCAATATTCCTATAGAGTCCATACAAACATTTTGTGGAACCTAATTGCTAAATGTATCACCACATTAACCTGTATGTACGTGCAGTCTCCCTGATCTTCGTCATCATATATGATGTGTAGTACACTGTGGGCTGCTCCTTACACAGACCAGAGACTTCTACTTTTCTCTGTGAGTAGAACATACTGCTGGTTTGGTTTAAGTTCTGGCTCTGGAAGTTGTTTCTATACTCCTACGCTTTTTGCTTTTATTTGATCTTGTGTAAAGTTGCATCATTTTTAAAGAGGACAGAGGATCCTACTCATTAATGTGAAGTATCCGGCATTGTTTTTGGAATTACTCTTTCTGACATTTTTTATTTTTATAATTTTTTTTAAATAACACAATCCACTGCTAAAAAATGGAGTATGTAATATTAAAACTTCCATAGGCGTCTTGTAACTTACCTTTGTGACTATTGCATAGGTAGCCCCATGTTCTAGTAGCACAGAAGCTACATCATCATGGCCTTCCCGGGCAGCCAGGTGCAGCGGAGTGTAACCAGATGTTGTAGAAGCATCTGGGCATGCCCCTTGCTTGAGTAACTGCTGAACTATGTCTGCTTTCCCCAGACGAGCGGATATGTGCAGTGGTGTTTGGTCGTCCTAAGAACAGAAAAATACAGACTTTTTCTAGATTTTGAGAATAACTTGGACAGGTTTATCAATTTCATACATGCAGTGAGGTGTAGACTGGTTAAAGAATACCAGGCATGCGCTACTTGATTTCTAAGGGAAGGTAGCTGTTAGACACCCCTAGAATTTGTTCTTTCTAACGGTAAACAAGTTAGATGACAAAAATATCCAACACGGCTGGTTTGTTTCTCCCATTTCCCCCAACCGAGAGATGACACCTGAAGGAAACCACAACACGTGTTGGATCAGCAGTAGATCTCTACAAAAAATGTGAGTGTTATATGGATTTGGCCTAGAACATATATACCGCTTTAGCACAATTTGTACGACACATCCAACCCAATCAATGACTCCACTTTACCTATTACCCATTGTTTTGTCGGTTTTATCTTATATCTGTTATAATTTAAGCACTTTATAATTACAGTTTATGGGGTATTTATCATGGGAAATGTTTTTCAGTCCCACAATTTACCATAATGAATGTAAAATATATCGCAGTGTAGAATTCCTATAAATTTGTGCTTTTTCCTTGGCCATCCCTGTACCCTTCTCCACCCTGGCTCCCGTACTGCATGCCCTTCTGTTTCCTTCATTTTTAAAAGTTATTGAAACATATTTTAACAGTATGTAGTTGTACATAATTTATAAAACTTATGTTACACATGAGTTTCCCATCTTCCTCACGTGAAATGTGCTGTGAAGACAATTTTCGGCTTGGGCTGGATCCCTGTAACGTTCTTACCCGTCTGCGCTCCAGCACCACCTCTACGCACTCTTCAATAAGTCATGTGGCAGAGCTGGCAAGAATGCTGAATGCCACATGTACATAGCGTCCGGTCAATTAGAGGAAGGGGTGAAATATTTAAAGTAGTGTTACACTGGTCGCAGCTATAAGTGTTTGTATCCTAATTTGTTTTGTGCTAGCTATTGAACTTGAGCTTGAACCTGACTGTTGTGATTCAGCTTTCATGGCTCCTCTCTTAGATTCTCTACTGTACTGCATCCTGATCCTGCCTGACCATTCTTACATGACCCCTGACACGTTTGACTATCCTCTCTTCTGTCCCACGGTAGCGCATACCCAATTCTGCTTGACCAAGTTACCAGACCACGGGTTCATCTAACTAGTTCACGTCTAATCCACGGTACCGCATATCCGAACCTGCCTTACCTATGTTACCGACAATTGGCCTGTTTGACTACACTCTGGGATCCCATCTCTTCATCCTACCCTCCCTGTACAATTATGCTGACTTTTCCTGTTGTTGTTGTTGCCTATAGCAAGCGTGCCTCCATCTATTCCCAGATGTAACCCAGGGACTCAATCACCAGACCAGCTAGGGGCACCCGGGGACAGCCAGTTGCTTCTTTCCCTGGATATCGCAGGGACCAGACCGTTACAATCCTCTGCTTACCTCAGTTGTCCAGCACCGTTTAAGGGCATTTTAAACAGTTAATAAATCAGAAATAATTATGTATATATTTCCAATATTGCTTACCTTTGCTTTAGCTTCTACCTGAGCTCCATTTTGCAAAAGGTATCGGACAACTTCAGACTGACCAGCTCTGGCGGCCATATGTAACGCCGTTTCCCCCCTCTAGAACATTAAAGGAAACAAGTCAGTTATTCCAACGACCTGTTAGCAATAAAGGTTTACACATTTTCTCAGCAAAGGATGGCCATCACATCAGTCCTCCTGATGGGACAACATGGCAAACCACTGCAGATATGTTAAGTGGGAAGTTTGCAATCAACTGTATATAGTGTAATCCTAACTACACACATGTAAACGTATTTGGATATTTTCAACTAGTAAATAAATATACTTTTTATAATATACAGAGAGGATTTAATTTTAGTATATAAAGAAAACGATGACCCTAAGGCCTAACCTGTCTAAATGCTCCAAAAAATTTATAGGTACAAAAAAGACCTGTAGTGCCAGTTATGACCACCAGAGACATTTTTGTAAACTATTACATTACTATTATTACTTATTCTTCTGCATCAGTGTAAGTTGTACGCGCTTATACTGTAATCATTTACATATATTAAATAGGATTTAGCATTTTATAATAAAATGCATCTATGGAAACGTATGTTTTTTTAAATTCTTTTATGCCTTAAGAAAAGAAAAATAAATCTGCCATGAGTCTGGGAACCAATGTTAATCATTGGAGGAAATTTGTTCCCAGCAAATTGTTAGAGGCACAGACCATATTTATATATCTTGGAAAATTAATAGCAGCACATCCAGTAAGTAGACTATTTTTATTATGACTCAGATCTAAAATAAGCTCAGCTGCATATGACACATGGGTAAAAAAAATGAAAATCAATATCTAAAACAAATAAATCTGTTGGATTACGTCATGCAATATAAAAAAAACTGGGCATGTGTGTACCCCATGCACTTTAAACAATCCCTGTTGGCAGGAAAATAAGTTTAAAAGAAAAAATTTATCTCTTGAGAATATCATGTTTACCATTCAGCTTAATCAGTTCTAAAAATAAATGCAGTTTTACATTATGTGCCGGGTAACTCTTCTTTGTTGGCAATGTATAAACTTCACTCACTTCGTACCACAGCCACTCTATACAATGTCATTAACATTACACTAACCAGATTCTGTTTATTTGCAGGTCAATGTTTTGGGCAATGTATCCCTATTACATGTACGTAACCATGAGATTTGAATGGTTCGGCCCCCAGAGCAGCACTTCCAATTCTCCTGTGACCCTGGAACGGTGCATCATCAGTAAAAGTACATTCAGACAAAGCGGTAATGGTGCAGGATGAAGCAGCACCAATATTGCATTGTAGACATACGAATATGAATGCACCCTCAAAGGTGAACTTCAGACGTAATAGAAAGGTCTGTTAGACTTGTAAATCTGGCTGAGGATCTGTGGTCCCTGAAATCAGCTCTCAGGACCAACAAGTCTAACACCTCCTATTATTACTTGTGAAGTTCACCTTTTATGGATAATGCACCCCTCCAAGACTGCAGTTACCGGTATACTGATAATACTAATATAGGGGCTCAGTAATTCAAATCTCATGGTTAGACAGAAGTGCTTCTTTAAGATCATCCCTCAAGACTGAATTTGGAAGTGTTAAAGTAATTGTCCCACGATGACAGATTAAATTTTTATGTTAAAATTCACAAAGCAAATATATTTTATGCAGCTACATACATGTTATGGCGCCCCCTGGTGTTCTTTTAATTCCTTCTCAGAACGTCCACCTAATGTGTGTAGTGTTGTTGGACACACATGCTCAATAGCTCCACTGCCTAGAACCTCCTATTCACGGACGGCGGGGTGATTCCTGCTATCGTGTAGGCCAGCCAATAAGAATCGGTGACTAGAAGTGACTTATTCTTACCAGCCCTAGACAAATTAGTTGGATGTTCTGAGAGGGCATCAAAAGAGCACCAGGGAGCACCCTAAAAAAGTGCGCAACAGCAATATCAAGACACGAGAATTTTATTTTATTTTTTTAAATTATTGCAATTGAAAAAGTATTATGTTTTTCAAGATTTAACAGAGAATTGTACTGTACTATTTAATCAAGTGACAATCCCTGTACCTGTACAGCGGAACCTGTAGGCACTCTGTGTGCCAATGTTTGGTGCCTCCATGAGCAATGCCTCTCAGTTAGAATACCTATGTAATATTGCATGGATGTACCATGATTTTTTTTCTCAAGGAATACATGAGAAAAATAACACAACACAGGTCCATAATATAACCGATGTACAAATTTTTTTTTTTTCCTGAATCCTTCTGTCCTGGTCAGAGCTGAAATGAAAAACATTTGTATGTAGCTGTACAGTAAGTAGTCTGGCAGTGTAGTCTGGACCGCCCCCGCCCAGCTACAGAAGGCATATAGGAATCTTTAGACTACACAGTCACACACTGCAAGAGGCAAAGCTCAAAAGCTATTAAAAGTACTGTATATTACAACTGTGTTTATTTATTGGTTAACCAATGTTTTATCAATATAAATTTTTATGGTGAACCTTCACTTTTTAACAGTAAAATCACCCAGTTTACTGGCTAGTGAGTGAAACTACACAAGCTACTCGCTGTTGCACTGGAGCAATTTGCCAGTATGTAAATACAACCCTAATCGCAATGCAATTTTTTTTTTTTTACGATTTGGTCAGCGTAGAGCTGCTTTTGCTGTCCCAGTGACACAGGGAACACAGTCATCACTGGCGGAAGGACAAATTCCCATAACTCCTCATGGCTTCATAGTCTCTGAAAATGACTTATGAAGGGAGATTACTTATGGGGGGAGTTAGGCTTTCATTTGCTATACATGCACATATAATATAAAGATAGATGTAGCAGAGCTGAATGTATAATATAACTACATTAATTGGTACTGCATTATTTTTGCAGATTAATAAGGCAATAGATTTACCTGCAGTCCTATGTAAAACCGTAGGGAAAAATTTTCATATGCTAATGAGTTGTAAGAAAATGCAACCTCGGCTGTGCTATTCATGTAAATGTGCTACAAAATGCTACATTTCTTTTAGTGATAAACGAAGCCACTCACTACATTGGTTGTGTTGGGTGATGCGCCATGGTGCGTTAACTGAGAAACGATATTGACATGTCCCATGAAGGCAGCGACATGGATTGGAGTCAGACCGGACTGTGAATGAGAAATATAATCAATTTATTGCTATGTGCTGGTAATATTACACGAGATTGTTGTCAAATTAACATTGATGAACTAGGTTAGTAACAGAGGCGCATCTAGCACAAAATAATCAAGTACATTTACTTGGTCCCTGAAGCAACGAAAGGATCTTCATAGAGTCCCTATCCTGATCTTCCTGGTTCATGAAGTGAATGACAGAAGAAGGCACATAGGCAGAGCAGAGGGACGAAGGGAGCAAAGGTAGAAATGCTGATTTATAGCCACTTAGGATTAGTGTAAGGCCAAGTTTAAATGGAGGATTTTTCATGTGGACATATCAGACGTGGATTTGGCCGAGATTCATGTTTGCTTCGGATTTCTGCCATGGTTTTTCTGTCAAACCTGCTGCTGTTCTCCACACAGATTGGCCCCATTCGATGGGGCTAATCATAGTGTGGCTACAGAAAGCTGTTTTCACACGGAATACGCAGCAGAAACCGCATCAAGAAGTGACATGTCACTTCTTTTCTAAGCGACGTGGTTTTTAATTCCGCCCTGAAATATACGCCCCGTACGAACATCGGGGCAGTTTCCTATTAAAAACAACGGGAGGCATCTTATAAGTGGAATTTCACAAAAATTCCCATGAGGTAAACGTGTCTGAATCCTGCATGAATTTTTCTCCGTGTGAACAAGGCTGAATAGCGGTTTAAGTGGTCGAGCTGCCATTAACCATTTTCACGCCTTCAATTATTAGCGATCTTTTAGGGCAATGTTCACTGTGGGCAGGTCTTTGTATAAAGAGGGTGATTGCAAATAAAGGCCCTTTTGGGGGCTGGTATACTTTGGTAGCGATCTAAAATGTGGTAGGGTCAACCAGGTCAGAGAAAGTGATCGTAAACAAATACCCTGTTCAGGGCTGCTGCATTCTGGGTAGCGATTCAAATTTAAACATATACTCCATCTGCTACTCTTAGTGGGGTGTTACCCCCTGGCTATACCTCAACCCTGTTCCTCTTTTTTCTTTTTTGCCCTATTACACATTCCTGGACCCTGATGCTCCTGAATCGGTTGTACCATTATTAACCTATCAGGGTCTTCTATTCCTAACCAGGGTTCTTTTGTGAACTTTAGGACATGTCATACTTCTCAATACCTCCAACGGTTTTTTATCGGGTCAACGCAATACTTGTACTTACTTCAGTAACTGCTTGAATAGACGCCCCATGTTTCAAAAGAAGTTCCATTACTTTAATCCGGTTTTTCTTGCAGGCAATATGAAGTGGTGTGAAGCCATTCTGTTGAACAGAAAAGATCCATTAGGTGCTTCATATTAAAGCAGTTCTACTTCTCATACAGTATATCATTCCATAAGTTCAAGGTAAAAGATCAGGTATACAGGATGAAGAATGCCACTGCAATAGTTACAAGTCACAAAAGCCCAAATTTATTGCCTTGACAAATTTTGGTGTTCACTTATGAATATGGATTACGCAATTATCCAAAAAGTGGTTGTATCTGCTTTATGTAGGCCATAGATCCTCTTATAAATACTTAAAACTCGGAAGGGATTTTCATACAGTTTCTAGATAAAAGTTTGGATACATTTGGACTTTCCCTCAGTTTTTAAAGATCCCATTAAGTGCTCCCTGTAGGATCACATACATAACTTTCTAAAGCACAGCACCACTTGCATTTGTCACATTCTGATTTTTTTTTCAGTTCCAAGGGCAAGGATTCCCCAAGCTCAGCAAAAATAGAAATTTATAATGCTGCACGCCACTGAACTGTGCTGATGACTTGGCACGATGGCTGTGTACTCTGATCGAACTTCAATAAAAGCTCGTAGTTTAGGTAGCATGGTGAGGCACAAACATTTTTTAATTTTATTTTTAACACAAAATGTTTTGACACGTTCTTTGCAAATATTGAAACTTTATTTCTTAAAATTAGGACTTGTCCATACACAGGGCAGACAACTTTTTCGTATTTAAGCCCAAATTTATTGCCTTGACAAATTTTGGTGTTCACTTATGAATATGGATTACGCAATTATCCAAAAAGTGGTTGTATCTGCTTTATGTAGGCCATAGATCCTCTTATAAATACTTAAAACTCGGAAGGGATTTTCATACAGTTTCTAGATAAAAGTTTGGATACATTTGGACTTTCCCTCAGTTTTTAAAGATCCCATTAAGTGCTCCCTGTAGGATCACATACATAACTTTCTAAAGCACAGCACCACTTGCATTTGTCACATTCTGATTTTTTTTTCAGTTCCAAGGGCAAGGATTCCCCAAGCTCAGCAAAAATAGAAATTTATAATGCTGCACGCCACTGAACTGTGCTGATGACTTGGCACGATGGCTGTGTACTCTGATCGAACTTCAATAAAAGCTCGTAGTTTAGGTAGCATGGTGAGGCACAAACATTTTTTAATTTTATTTTTAACACAAAATGTTTTGACACGTTCTTTGCAAATATTGAAACTTTATTTCTTAAAATTAGGACTTGTCCATACACAGGGCAGACAACTTTTTCGTATTTAAGACCAATATTAAAGGGGTTATCATTAATTCAGTGTAATTGGGGGGTTCCAACCCTTGCTACCCCTATGATTATCCAAACAAAAGAACCACGGCCCCTTTATTGTTTATCCAAGTACCTGGCATTGCAGATCAGCGCCATTGACTTGAATGTGCATGAGCTGCATGTAAGGACAAGATAAACATTGAGGGGGGTCACCAATCCAAAGGATGTTATGGTTCTGGAAAACCTCATAGCCAAAGGTCTGAATATTCAAGTGTGACTGCAGTTAACCCCATTATATCTTGGGGGGCCAGGAAGAGCTATGGTGTTATTTGGAATTATTGGGACAATAGGGTGTTATTCTTACGACAGAAAGCTGCAATTGTGGTCCCTGTACCTGAAAACTGACATGAAGGGACTAGATGCTCATCAATGAATATCTTCCTGACTTACAAAACAGGGACTTCTGCATTCGCCTTCTTTATAAAGCAAAGGAACTAATACATTTTGGGGAAATAAAATCACCGGTCTCCTCATTGTTCTTGTCCTAATTAGATCAGTATTTCTCCAGTATGAGGACCTATACCAAATAACAAAATAGATCTCAGCTTCCAGATCCTCCATGTGCAAGTTTTGAGGAAAAGTGGCAGATTGCAGTATAATGGGGTTTTATGATCATGATATGTGCGTACATCATAGAGGGGTGTTCCTCTGCTGGGGACCCTCCTCTCTTATCCATAGTAGAGCCGTTGGAAAAAGCGGTTTTCTGCTCTGGTAGACTCCACATGACGATGTACAGTATTTCACGGTCACCCATTCATTTAAAAGCGGTGCTATTTAATATTACATATTCCCCGCAGCTTCCAGTGGGTATAAAAGTCGAACACGCAAATAAAGCAGTGGAAATCTCCGGCAAATCTGCATTTAGAGAGAGGATTGTTAAAATGGGACAAACCCTTGAAGTGTTGTCATGTCTGAAATTTCGAGTTATAGATGATGTTCTATTTAGGAGCATATTAATTAGTAAATACACTGATGTATATACTGTGTCTATCTAGCCCACAGAACTGTGTCCACGCAAAGGATTCTGAGCTTTGTATTCTAAAAACGGAGCTCAGACCAATATAAAGATATATTAAAGGAGTTTTCTCATAATAATTTGTCACCTATCCACATGATAGGTGATAAATGTCTGATCGGTGGGGTTCTGACCGCTGGGACCCCCACCAATCCTAAGAACAGGAGTCCCAGAGTGCCCTATATGAGTGAAGCTGGACAGCGCATGCTCGGCCACCGCTCCATTCACTTTCTGTGGGGCTGCTGGAGAAAGCCGAGTGCAGAATTTGTAGCTTATTTAGATTAAAAAAGAAAAAAAATGGTGTACAAGGGTGGACATTCGCTTTAAGGCAATTTAGAGATTACCAGTACTATTTACAAGAGATGTAATGGGAAGTTATGATTTCATTACCATTACCAGTCCAAATACATAGCAAACATTTTAATAGACAGGAAAACGTGAAGCTAAAAAATACAGTGAAACTATAGATAAACCCTTTAATGTTAGTACTATGTACAATGTGACCCATGTTTTGTCATTGCTGGATATTCGGTAATCACTGTGTACAGACAACCACATGATACTACTTCATAATTCAACTTGCTTTGTGGTTTCAATTACTGTAATCAAGAGCATTCATGTATAATGAGGAGAACATTGATTAAGTCAGATACAGAATTACGAAACAGATACGTTTCCTAAATATCTACAGTATATAACTATACAAAAACGAAGATGTGTATCTTATAAAATACAGCCACAATAACGGACATTTCCCTAGCTGATAGAGCCAAGAAAATAAAAAGGAGATAACTGCACTGCCGAAACTTAAAAAAATAAAAAAATAAAAAATAGTAGTTCTTAATAGTTACTCACATCAGCATTACTATACTGTAATGATTTTAAATGGGGTGTCTCAATAACACAACCAATTTGGCAAAGCACTTTTTGGCATATAAATGTTATAGAGGTGGATCACCTGCTCCGGCAGGCCCAGCCCAACTATGCCACCTATTACATGGTCGGCCATTTATTTAAGAATACAACATGCAGTCACTGCAGGGGATATGTACGGTCAGCCACAACTACCCCCGGCAATATTAACTTTTCGAGGGTTACAGAAACCAAACCCGTGGTTATCAGCTGCCCGCTTCATTTTAAAAAGGGGTTGTTTTTGTGTATTGTGGCAAAAAAATACATGTTTTAATATGTTGGGGTGACTTTTTTTTCTATCTGTTGCTAACTACTGCTTATGTGGAAAACATACTACATGTAAAAGATAAAAATAAAAAACATCGGACCTTTTAAATTGTGATTCATAAACATAAATTATTTTTTTTCCTTTTTTCCTTCCATTTAGATGCAGCGGGAAGTTTTTTTGTAAAGCTGAATTTGTGGTTTGTTTAAAAAAATACAAATCCATTTTATACCTGCTTTTATCCTCTTTGAAGACAATAGGGTAAAAATGCTGAAAAAATAAAGAAATGCAAAAAACATGCCAAGGATAGGGCACTCTATGGCAGTATTTTCCTTATGCTAAAAAAAATGCCTGGTTTAAACAGGGCCTTACAGGCTATGTATAATTATAAGCAGTCACATGTTATTCCACTACCTCGGTCCCCGCTTCTTCCAAACCTAAGAACATTAGATGGGGTGGAGTAACACAGAACTGCATGGTCAGAGTATAGGGTTTGTTTGTAGTCTCTAACCATGTACACGCATAGATTTGCATAGGAGATTAAGATTTTTTAAATTGTGTCCAAGTTTACTTTTTTTTTTTAGATGCATTAGAACAATACAAAAATTGGATGCAAATTGTAAATGTCCTTTAAATGTGCCCTCCCCCAATTTAAACATCTAATTCTAGGTTTATGACAGCCTTTGGCATGTAAATTGAATAGTATGTTCCACTAGCATTTACATATATAATTAAATAACATGCAATATATACCCTGCTGGTGCTAAATAGAATTATTTTTTTATATCTACTAAAATGGGTTATCCCATGAATCATTTTCATACCAAAAGTCTAGAAAGGCTGTAAATAGCGGTTTTAAAGTAATTTGCAGTTTTAATAGCATAAAAAAATACCTTTCCCGTCTTTTTTTGTTTCCCTGTGTGCCCCTTGGTGCTGCTAATCTGTGCTGCTGGGGACGGGCTCTGAGAAGAATCAGTCTCCTTGCCCCACTGGCAGCTGACAATATAGACCCTTCTTACTTTTCCTGCAGATAGGTAACATGGGTTGCAGAGTAGTGAAGGTATATACTGTGTGTCATCCACAGTATGCACTCCCTTAGAAACCAATGAAAATATAATGAAATAAAACCATTAAGACTGAGTGCATGGTTCATATCTGTTGTCAGGGTGTTGAGCTTTACAGTCCTAACAAGCTGTGAAGAAGGAGTCTCCTCAGCTATACTGCCATGCTACTGCAGAGGTTCTGATCCTTTCCTGACAAGCAGGGCAGAAAGCAGTTTCCATTGGCTTCTCTGCAGTGAACAGAGAATTGCTATGCATAGAACTGGCTGTAGAGCGCCTGACTAAGCATGTGTGTCCACCATAGCTATACACTTTAAACAGTGGCGCCATACTATGTAAGTAAATGCTGTAATACTTTACTGGATTGTTTTTTTTAACCGCATGTAAATTACTAATATACATTTTTATGATCTATGCAATAAATATAATATTCAATGGTGGGACAACTCCTAATCCAGGATTAGAAAAACACGTCTGCTTTCTTCCGGAAACCGCACCACACCTGTCCACAAGTTGTGAGTATTATTGCAGCTCAGCCCTATTCACTTCAATAGAGCTTACCTGCAATACCCCATACATCCCATGGGCAGATGGGCGCTGTTTATTGAAGGAAGCAGCCAAGTTTTTCTAATCCCTTTAATGCTTGTGCCTATTACATATATGTCATGACTTCCACACCCTCATATTATAAAACATGAGGTGGAGTCCACTGATGAGGTAAATGTTGCTCTCAGATCACAGTTGGGCACCAGGGTGATAGAGGATATTCCCATAAACCATAACATTAAGATTTTTGCCGATCCATCCTCCGGATTTTCCATTGCACAGCGGTGTTCCTGGCCACTCGGTGTGCAGGGAACTGAAACACTGCTCTATTAAACGGAGGTTGTGAAACTGTGAAGAAGCAACCGTGCTTAACTATCGCTGCGGCCCCTTAATTCTGAGAATCTGTGAAAATGTCGCCAGTCTGTTCCCCACTAAATGAACAAGTGAGGGCATATCATTGCTTATAATAATAGTAGCAATATAATAGTAGTGGAAAAACACCTTTATTATGTTTTTCTTTATCTTAAACTGCTAGTAATGACAGATGGAGCTGAGCTCTGACTAAGTAGTAACAAAAACTTCTACAGCTAGTTCCCACAGGGTCTAGACGTCCTGTTCCTGTCAAGTGATACATCTACAATGGAAAAAATATACAACTCCTATATAAACCATTTCTTATCTCATGAATTACATAAACTGCACGGGTCCCATCACATAAGTTATGAACTGTACAGTATGGAATATACGTCCTGCAATATTTCCATAGATACAAAACTTCTCACAACTTTTTGCTTAAAATAATAACATAGTAGAACTATAGGATTAATTTGATAAAATACCAAACAGAAAATGGGCAATTTTATACAATGAAATTAAATGAATATCTGATTATATAATAGTTTACGTCTGAAAGCCAACACGACTGTAGACAACTTCCTCTGGTTTTCGAGTTGCTATCCATTGGAAGGCCAAGTGAAAGCATTTAAAAAACATTGCGGATTCATTGCGAAGCCATAGACTGATCCTAGGGATATGTGGAGGATAGGAGACAATCTCCGGGTTCTGGGTCGCTTCACCAAACTCCATCTCAGGACTGGGACTTGCATTTTTTTCCCCTTGCTTTTTTAAGTGGCATATTTGTATTTTGTGACTACAAAAAGGATGTGTAAAAAAATTTGGTAAATCTTCAGTACCTAATATTCCAATGTAAAAAAGCGGACCAATGTCCTCGGCATCAAATAGACCATTATATACAACAGCCAAAGAACAACGGGATTGAGTAGCGTGTAAACATAAGCTAAATTGAGGTCATGCTGTTTCAGTCCACAAAATGGACACATTGTATTTGCATACGTCCACTTGAAATATAAAAAGTAGTTATTTGTATTTTTTAAGGTACAATCTTCTTGGTACTGCTAAAGGATCAATATTGGACTACATAGCACAATGGAAATATATAGTGATTTTTAAAATCCTTGACATTAACACACAAGTAACACGAAGGGTCCTATGGCTGTAATGTACCTCAATTATTTGTTAGTTCGGTATGACATGAAAAGAATCACACGATAACCTTCAGATAAGGGACTTCTGTTTTCTTCTAAAAAGTCATCTATCATTAAATGTTATTTAACAAGCTGGAAAAGAGGAACGGAAACTAATAAACCTGGATGACAGGTTGTTGGAGGGCAGGAGGGGGTGGGGGTTCTCTGTAAGGAAAAATAATCCAACATTAATACTAGAAACAATTTTCTTTAAATTGGTACTCTGATACATTACAAGAAATGCAAAATTAGGGGCTGTCAGATGTATGAATTCTTCATAACTGTAGCATCATACATAACCGGGGGAAGTCTATAATCTGCTGACAGATTGCTGGGGAAGGTGAGGAGAACTAGCCACACTAACACTAGTAGGTGCGGATCACTTCTGTAACTAGAGAAGTCACAATGTTATATTTGTATATTGCTATTTCTCTAATATTTGCAAAATAACTTCAAGGTGGAGGAGTCTATATATCTGGCTGTATCTTCAAGTAAGTGTAGCATACGATCAGTTATGTATTATCTTTCCTCAATATACGGTCATATGTACAGGGCTTCTTTCCTAAATTACTGTTATGTCATAATAGTGGGGGCATGGCAGGTGGTGCCACCAAGTATCTCGAGAACAAAGGGGTCCAGGTCTGATTTTTAGTGGACAGGTGGTACTATATGTGCAGTCAACTCTCTATTGAAAAGAATGGGCGTTATGGAAACCTCTGTGTCCTCCATTGATTACAACAGATTCACAGCCATCTCTCAACTGGGGATGGTACCAGGACCCGTTTGTTATGGAGATTGGCCATGATCCCACCTCATGTACCACCATCAAGTCTGACCCTTCTCTCTAAATATACAGAGCTCTGAATCGTTCAATGACCAAAATTTGGCCAAGGGCTAGTGCAGCAAGAAGTAGAGTTAATTAAATTTATTATTTACATTTATTTTCATATACACCCAACAATACCAAAGGAGAAGAAAATGTTAGGGTATTGTTCAGTTGGGGTAGCTTAAAATAGTACCTGATATTTTAGAATGACTTGTTGGAAGATGACATTGGTGAGGGCCATGGGCTTGGAACCCACTTATTTCTAACACAAAAAGTTGCCCTATCGATCACCAGATTCGCTTTTGGCACTGCTTGAGACAGAGGGCCATTGAATAACGGTAGAGATTTCTAAACTTAAAATCTTAAGCCACCACTGAATGTGTCTTGATGTTCTACAAAGCAGCACTGCCCGTTAGTTTTGGAGTCTTAGCTTTAAAGAGGTTGTCCGGTTTCAGCGCATGGTTATTTTTTGTATAATTAAAAGTTATACAATTTTCCATCATACTTGCTTTATTAATTTATCACAGTTTTAATGATTTCTGCTTGCTGTTATTGAGTAGAACATTCATTGTTTACATTTAGTGAATACAATTCTGTCCATGGTCATGTGATGGACACAGGTGCACAGCTCGTTACAGTATGTATATCAGAGCTGTGTTTTCTTACGATCCCAGCACCTGTGTGTGATCATCACATGACCATGGACATTTTTTTTTATTCACTGGAAGTAAACAATAAATGTTCCTTCTCAATAACAGAAAGCAGAGATCCTGAAAACTGTGAAGAATTAATACAAAAAGTATATTGGAAAATTGTATAACTTTTATTTATACAAAATAATAAAATGAATGTGCTGAAACCGGTCAACAATTGTGCCATGCCTTAGAAAACACACATTATGAAAATAATTCTGAATGGAAGACCACATTTATACCAATAAACAGGAAGTGCAACATCACCCAAGATGGGCACCGAAAAGAAAGCATCATCTTGTATCGCCACCCAAGGAGGTGCACCATTATAATATCAGGCTTTTCATTTTATTGCAAATAGGAAATAAAATTGCTTGACAAGAAACTATGAAACTAGAAAATTACTTAACGTGCTATAATTAAAATTAAATCACGTCAGACAGATATAAATAATAAATCACACCAGAAAAGCAAATACCAGCCACCGAGAGGAGAAGAACCTGACAAGACTCATTGACATGTATAAAGATGGAATATTTTACATTAATTAAGTTTTTGTTAACTTCAATGGTGTCAAAAGTTATCAGAATGTCAAAAGTTTATGTTTCTAAGTATTCAATATGCACTTTGCTTTTTCTTTGTTTCTTTTTTTATTAAACTGGTCTTTAGCTTGACAGGTCTTATGCTACATGTACCGCTACTTTGTGGACATAAATCTCTGTTTATCACAGGGTAAATACAGCTAAGTCATGAATATCTAGTAAAACTTTGTATTAATGTAAACTGACAACTGGTGCTGACTTCATAAAAAATATAACAAGAAACATTCATGATGCAGTCAATGCGTCATTCTGTGCGGAGAGCAAACTTACCACAGTGACAATCCAGAGACAAGGAACTACAGACACTATTTTCCTCTACCCAGTGTAGGAAGGTTACAATGACTCTATATGCAAGTCCTAATATAATAAAGCCCAATGGCCACTCCAGTGTTAATTATTTGTACGGTGACATTACTTTTTATTATGTCTGCATTATGTCTGAGCTTTATCATTGTGCTTATGTAGTTTGACATCACTGCGTTACTTAAGGGGGTTTTACACTGGGCGATTATCGGGCAGACGACCATTCATATAATGCTTGTTCCCGATAATTGCCGTGTTTAAACAGGGCAAGCGATCAGCAGATGAACGAGCAAACGCTGGATCATCTGCTGGTCGTACCGTTTTAAAAAGTAAAATATTATAGTTGTCGGCAGCACATCTCCCTGTCTAAGTAGTGAGACGCGCTGCCGACATGATGATAATGAATGGGGACGAGCGATCGGAGTAATGACCGCTCGTGCCCACCCATAGCTCCTTGTGACAGGAAAAAACGAGGGCCAATCAAAAATATCTCGTTGATTGGTGCTCGCTGCACCGGCCAAAATTGGCCAGTGTAATAGGGCCTTTACTGTGAAATCCCTATGCTCATTACGTCTGTACTATGTCATCACTGTAAGCATTATCTTTGTAATACGGTGCTGTGTTTATTATCCATGTACTGAGACATTACCGTGAGCATTATCCTTGTAATACAATGCTGTTCCTATTATGCCTGATCTGTGACATCATTATGTACAATAACCCTTTTCTTTGACTTCACAGTATTTATCGTCCATTTACTGTTTATTCCTGTTTTATACCATTACTTTGTGCATTCTCCTTGTATAGTGATGCACTATAAACATCATCCCTTTACAGTGACATGACTGTGACTATTATTCCTGTTCTGGTACTCCATATTGGTTATTATCACTGCTTATTATTTGTCTGATTGTGTCTATTCCTGTACTGTGACATCACTGTGTTTATTATTACTGTACTGTGACATCACTGTGTTTATTATTACTGTACTGCGACATTCGTATGATTTTTATCCCTGTACTGTGACATTACTGGGTTTATTATTACTGTACTGTGACATGCGTATGATTATTATCCCTGTACTGTGACATCACTGTGTTTATTATTACTGTACTGTGACATGCATATGATTATTATCCCTGTACTATGACATCACTGTGATTATTATCCCTGTACTGTGACATCACTCCGTTTATTATTACTGTACTGTGATACGCGTATGATTATTATCCCTGTACTGTGACATCACTGTGTATATTACTGCACTGTGACATGCATATGATTATTATCCCTGTACTGTGACATCACTGTGTTTATTACTACTGTACTGTGACATGCGTATGATTTTTATCCCTGTACTATGACATCACTGTGATTATTATCCCTGTACTGTAACATGCATATGATTTTTATCCCTGTACTATGACATCACTGTGATTATTATCACTGTACTGTAACATGCATATGATTTTTATCCCTGTACTATGACATCACTGTGATTATAATCCCTGTACTGTGACATCACTCCGTTTATTATTACTGTACTGTGACATGCATACGATTATTATCCATGTACTGTGACATCACTGTGTTTATTATTACTGTACTGTAACATGCGTATGATTTTTACCCCTGTACTATGACATCACTGTGATTATTATCCCTGTACTGTAACATGCATATGATTTTTATCCCTGTACTATGACATCACTGTGATTATAATCCCTGTACTGTGACATCACTGTGTTTATTATTACTGTTCTGTGATATGCGTATGATTATTATCCCTGTACTGTGACATCACTGTGATTATTATCCCTGTACTGTGACATCATTGTGTTTATTATTACTGTACTGTGACATGCGTACGATTATTATCCCTGTACTGTGACATCACTGTGTTTATTTTTACTGCACTGTGACATGTGTATGATTATTATCCCTGTACTGTGACATCACTGTGTTTATTAGTACTGTACTGTGACATGCGTATGATTTTTAACCCTGAACTATGACATTACTGTGTTTATTATTACTGTACTGACATGCATATGATTTTTATCCCTGTACTATGACATCACTGTGATTATTATCCCTGTACTGTGATATCACTGTGTTTATTATTACTGTACTGTGACATGCGTATGATTATTATCCCTGTACTGTGACATCACTGTGATTATTATCCCTGTACTGTGACATCACTGTGTTTATTTTTACTGTACTGTGACATGCGTATGATTATTATCCCTGTACTGTGACATCACTGTGTTTATTATTACTGTACTGTGACATGCGTATAATTATTATCCCTGTACTGTGACATCACTGTGATTATTATCCCTGTACTGTGACATCACTGTGTTTATTTTTACTGTACTGTGACATGCGTATGATTATTATCCCTGTACTGTGACATCACTGTGTTTATTATTACTGTACTGTGACATACGTATAATTATTATCCCTGT
This sequence comes from Rhinoderma darwinii, assembly GCF_050947455.1. NCBI lineage: Eukaryota > Metazoa > Chordata > Amphibia > Anura > Rhinodermatidae > Rhinoderma > Rhinoderma darwinii. The sequence continues at coordinate 41,667,510 of NC_134697.1, read as the reverse complement.
ACTGTGACATCACTGTGATTATTATCCCTGTACTGTGACATCACTGTGTTTATTTTTACTGTACTGTGACATGCGTATGATTATTATCCCTGTACTGTGACATCACTGGGTTTATTATTACGGTACTGTGACATGCGTATGATTATTATCCCTGTACTGTGACATCACTGTGTTTATTATTACTGTACTGATATGCATATGATTTTTATCCCTGTACTATGACATCACTGTGATTATTATCCCTGTACTGTGACATCACTGTGTTTATTATTACTGTACTGTGACATGTGTATGATTATTATCCCTGTACTGTGACATCACTGTGATTATTACTGTACTGTGACATGTGTATGATTTTTATCCTTGTACTATGACATTACTGTGTTTATTATTACTGTACTGACATGCGTATGATTTTTATCCCTGTACTATGACATTACTGTGTTTATTATTACTGTACTGTGACATCACTGTGTTTATTATTACTGTACTGTGACATACGTATGATTATTATCCCTGTACTGTGACATCACTGTGTTTATGATTACTGTACTGTGACATGCGTATGATTATTATCCCTCTACTGAGACATCACTGTGATTATTATCCCTCTACTGAGACATCACTGTGATTATTATCCCTGTACTGTGACATCTCTGTGTTTATTATTACTGTACTGTGACATGCGTATGATTATTAGCCCTGTACTATGACATCACTGATTATTTTTACTGTTTTTTGACATCACTGTTTTCATTATGCCTGTAGTGGTGTATCATTCTGTGCATTATGCAGGTTCGGTGACATAACTGTAACAATTAGGCTGGGTTCACACGACCTATTTTCAGACGTAAACGAGGCGTATTATGCCTCGTTTTACGTCTGAAAATAGGGCTACAATACACCGGCAAACATCTGCCCATTCATTTGAATGGGTTTGCCGACGTACTGTGCAGACGACCTGTCATTTACGCGTCGTCGTTTGACAGCTGTCAAACGACGACGCGTAAATTGACTGCCTCGGCAAAGAAGTGCAGGACACTTCTTTGCAACGTAATTTGAGCCGTTCTTCATTGAAGTCAATGAAGAGCAGCTCAAGATTTACGAGCGTCAAAGACGCCTCGCATAATGCGAGGAGGAGCTTTTACGTCTGAAACGAGGCAGCTGTTTTCTCCTGAAAACAGTCTGTCTTTTCAGACGTAAAAGCCACTTCTCGTGTGCACATACCCTTATTCCTGCAGTGACATCACTCTGTGCATTTTCAAAGATATAAGTAATATATTATGTGCAGTGGTTACAGTTGCATCTAAGAACTGGTAGCCGAGTTCGCACAACAGCTCATCTGACACATACCAGTATTATAAACATGTAAATATGGGGCCCTGTTACAGATTTTGCATTGTGGCCTACAAGCCTTTAGTAACACTTCTGCACATTGTGGCCTGTGTGGCAACCCCTATAGTCAGAGAAAATGGGCACCTATAGGAAGACCAGGGCTGTGCATGGATTACTATAATTGTAATTCAATATTTTCAAATGCAGAATATATCCAAATATTCCTAATAATGGTATCCCACGCGTTTTACTACATGGGTCTTTGCTGTAAAGTTAGTGGATTATACAAATATATAGGAGAACCGTGAAAGCAGACATGAATTAAATGTACTCACCAATGCTTTGGCGTTAGGATTGGCTTTCTTATCCAGCAGGACTTTGGCGACCTTGTAATGGCCACAGTGTGCGGCAACGTGTAGTGCAGTTAAATAGTCATTGGTGACATCATCTACAGGAACGTTATGCATCAGCAAGAGCTGAACACAGTTCAGGTGATCTCCTTGGGTTGCCATGTGTAGTGGTGATAGTCCGTTCTGTAAACAAACAAGCAGGGTGATTTACAGGTGGAGCAGACTGGTAATCAAGAGTTAGGTTTCCAATACTCTGCTCCTATTACTTGCAAAATTGGGAGATTTGGCAGGTTTGCGTGTCTAGTAAGGACTGTATCTTTCCCATGCTTCTAGGTACTTTTACATTTGAATAAAAGACACATTGATAAGGGTAAAAGCATTAAAACTAAATTTAAAAAAAATGAAACATAAGTTATCCCGGAGTCATCTTCTAGTTTTCATAATCTTTTCACCTGTTTCTGAGTTATCTTGATCCTTTGTAAGATGCTGGATGACAACAAATAATGGTCACCATTCTAGTGCTTATAGGTGTAAATTTTGCCTCTGATCCCTTTCTCCTGATGCTCTGTGGGTGTGTCAGTCTTCACTGTAATACTAACATTCTATTCACAAACCAGGTAGATCAGAAAAAACTGCTAGCCCTCCCAGTTAGTAGTTAAAGTGGGACTGTGAGTAGAACTATAAGGGAATTCCTGACACAGCGCCTGTGTGAGAGTGGCGCAGTTTTGGAAAAATGCTGTAGCAATGATCAGATATTGCTGGCATATGTTACCTATATCATGAATGCTCAGTCCACTGAGGTCCGCAGGTCCACCTGCAGAAACCCTTAGCAATAATACCTGCAGCCTGCCATACATTTCCTCCTAAGTGGCTGGTATCCAAATGAATGGCTATCTACATCATACACGGATGGGCTGGGTCCACCAGAGAGAACTATTCCTTGTTAGCAGCTCTCCTCTCTGGCTAATATAGTGAGGTCCAGAGGGTCCCCTCTAGGATGTCCATATGCTGTTTTATCACATACAGGATAGGGGTATTTCTAAAACTTGTGTTGTGTTTATGTAGGTTCCCACCACCCAAAGTATGAGCAATTAGCAATAAAATGTCACACAGTGTTTCAGCAAGCAGAGAGTGGGAAGGCCGTCAATGTCCTAATTCTGTAGTCAAATTGACCCAATCAAGCAGATATCTAGGTAGTAACACACCCTGCTCCTCCAGATACTGATAAGATTAATGGCCTATCCTGTGGGGAGCATCCGCCGATCAGCAGAACAAGGCAACCCTTTCACTGCAGTACCTGACACAGTGCTGTCCTTACATTCATGCAGGTATAGCAGTACTGCAGCTAAGCTGGCTAGTCTCAGTACTGCTAGCACACGTTGCTGCGCTTGTATTTTCTGGAAACTTTTCACCAGCGGTCATATTATGTGTTCTATGAATGGTTAGAATTAATTTAAACTGGCTTGAAGCAGACCACTTGCCCGGAGTGCAGTACTCTACCACTTGTCTACTAGAATTAATCAAGTAAACTATGGCATCACATTAGTATAGTTGTGTGTGTGGAGATTGAGATTAGTACATGTTTCCTATAAATGAAAGCATTTGAATAAAGTTCGATCAAAGCCAAGTAGTGGGGGCAATCGCACTGACTAAATGGATACCGAAGTGGCAATCAGATAGCCAGCAATACCCCAGTACACCTCTGCCAATACTGCGGCATCATGAGTCTCCATACCAATCATCCCTATGCATAAAAACGTCAGCACTCGGGTGAATAACCCAGAATCCCAATGGAGCTCTGTGATTTGCTGCTAAGGAAATATAGAACTGTTTATGTAAGTGCGCTCTGCTGTTATTGGGTGGTCTCTCTTCTGGAATCAGGTGGTCACTCTGAGGATATAAACTTTACTCAAAGACGTTAGATAAATTGATGGAGTAATAACACAAGGACGAGTCTGCGCCTAAATGTTTATATGCCATGGCTGGTAAGCAGTTAATGGCTTTCATTATTCCTAACGTGGTTGTATTACAGTACAAAGCAGGCTCAACTGGTTTTTAAATCATCTATTTCCCATTAAGACCAGTTTGTTCTGGGTTAAGAGGAATCCAGAAATACGTAAACATTTGTCTTGGACAAACTTCATGGTACACGAGATAATGACACGTTTCAGGAGTGATTCCATGTCCGTGACATAGGTCTGGATCCTGTCTCTTCAGATACAAAACACTGATTGTATTTGAAGGGATTATCTCCTTATACTCTACAATGAGATGCTCAGGAAGCTTAAGGGCATTTTACACCGGCCGACAATTGGCCGATGCAGCGAATGCCAATCAATGAAACATCGTTGATCGGCGCTCGTTTGATCCTGTCACATGGAGCTGTGTATTGGGACGAGCGGTCGTTACTCTGATCGCTCGTCCCCATCCATTATCATGTCGGCAGCGCGTTTCCCTGTTTACACAGGCAGATGTGCTGTCGACAACGATAATATTTTACTTTTTTAAAACAATACGATCAGAAGATGATCGAGCGTTTACTCGTTCATCTGCTGATCGCTGCCCTGTTTACACATGGCAATTATCGGCAACGAGTGTTATATGAACGCTCGTCTGCACGATAATCGGCCCGTCTAAAACACCCTTTAGTTATAGAATAAAGCCACTCAACAAACTAATAGCAACCCTATAACTAAAAGGTAGCCAGGTATATAATATATTTGAAGGAGGATCCAAGCATTAGAGAGGAGTGAAACATTCAATCCAACATCAAATTTGATTTGCTGGGAATGAATATCGGGCAAAACGCGTAGTATCGATATGTGTTCTTCCATAGACGTAAAAAAAAAGTCTAAATATACAGATCTGTAATGCAACTTCATTGACTTCTACGTGGAGGATACAGATCTACAATACACATCTGTATACTGTAGACCCAGACCCATATTTAAGACTCGGTGGGGAGAATTCTGATTTATATTCACTGGAATCTAAAGTACAGATCCATAATCTAGACTATTGACTTCTCTGGGGAGAACAAGGATTCTGTATTACAAATCTATATATTTACACTTCATTGACTTCTGTGGGGAGAAGATGCCACTATACATTTTAAAGTTTATGGCCGTCCACAAATATCTAATGTCTATTGCCATCCTATAACTAGGCTTAGGTACTAGGGGGGCACTAAGGCGGCATGTTTGGTATGTTAATATGAGCACTATATGACACTGTGTATCTGGTTGCTCTAGGATACCATTTGTTTGAACTTTGTGTGCCACAATTTATATGGACATTGCATGACACACATTGTATGGGCTCCTTATCGTCGTCCCCCCATACATTCATGAACCTACTGGTAGTTTTTGGTATTTAGGAGGAAACCAGAGAATCCAGAGGTTATCCACTTGGACACATGGAGAACATACAAATACCTTGCAGCGCTAACCAGACATATATACAGTAGATATACCTAGAAAATATTTCAGTGCCCATTTTTCTTATAAGAATATGGGAACCAAATGACCTTTGCCTGTTTTTTGTAACTATACTGTTATAAAGTAAGGTCCAACAATGTGCCTATATGTGTTCATGAGAAGTCCACAGATAAATGTGTGTATGAAAAGATTGTCAGAGATGAACTCTGTATTAGCTGTTCACTCCCTTCACTCTCCTTTAAACAACCTAAAAAGAAAGGTGCCAGAAGCAAAATCTTAAAATTCATTAATCTGAGATGTCGCCAGCTCTTGTTAAGGACACGTCTGTCATAAAAAGGCAAATACTGAACTTGGTGTTTATACAGGTAACTTTGAAACAAACCTTTGTTTTGGAAAGTATAGGGGCTCCTCTTTCCAGCAGCATTTCCACCACTTGCTCATGGCCACTTCTTGCTCCACAGTGAAGAGGCGTTAGGCCATCCTGTAAAAAAGGCAAAACCTATATGTAATATAATGTATATTGCATGTTATATATTTTTTGCACTGCTAACTTGTTTTCTTTATTATGTCCATTCTGCACTATACTGAATTACAGTGTTCTGTTAATGGCCACATTAGCCCATCTGCTGGAAGTATGAATGCTCTTACACATTATTTTTGTGAATTTCCCTAAGTATATTTATTCTCTCTATCACAATAGTTGTTACAAGTTCTCTTTGTAAATACATATATATATATTTTTTTTAGCAATTATGATAGATGCGGGATAGTCCATTTATTTTGATTCCTCAATGATTTTAATTATATTTACACTGATAACGTAATACCTGCTCTGTCCACGGAGTGGCAGTGTTGCTCCAAACAATAATACTACCATATAAAAATATACCCCCTGGGATCTGATGCAAATCATCAAGCTGACAGAATTCACAATATTTACAGCAGATTATAGTTTTAAGAATATCTCAAATTTCAGCATCAATAACATGTTTAATTACTAAAACACCCACCTATTTTCTTGGGATGACAAAGAGGATGATTATTATAAATAAAAGGCCATTTTTGACATATATATATATAGTGATAGAACCGAATATATACATTTTACAGTCTAGTGCATTTGCCAAATAATAGCTTGAAATCCAATAAATAACATTAATAATGGCAGTAAATCAAGGATAGATAGATGATAGATGAATAGATAGATATGAGAGAGATAGATAAACACGACAGAGATATATTTAAGATAGATGGGAGGGATAGATAGATAGATAGATAGATAGATAGATAGATAGATAGATAGATAGATAGATAGATAGATAGATATTGGATAGATATTGGATAGATAGATAGATAGATAGATAGATAGATAGATAGATAGATAGATAGATAGATAGATAGAATGGTAGATAATAAGTCATAACCTTCATACATTTCACATGACCTTGTGCAGAAATAACAGCCGTATCGTGTTGTTTTTCTTTTTATAACAACTGAGAGCAATTTAACATGTGCACATATGTATGTAGACAGCTTTTCACTAATGTCACCCTCTGGTGATGAACCTTGTTAAGTCTCTAGTCAGTGGCTGTAAGCCTCCAGGGCCGTAGCATGCTGCCACTACTGCAGTAAGAGGGCTGGAAGGATCCCTATGGCAGAAGGGTCTTATTAAATATATAAACAGTTAACATCTGTAAAGGAAAGACTCGCAGCTAGATATACTTTGGGTGAAGAGCCTAAAAACTGCATGATACTACTCTTGTCCAGCTCCAGGGTTCCTCGGGAGCGAGTGAGATTACCCTGACAGCTTTGTAAAGTAAGCAAATGGCTATGACAGTAATACGTCTCCTCATTTAAAGAATGATCATGACCAAATGCAAGGAGAGAACTGTTTAGTATAATAGGTAAAGACACATTTCATCTGAATTCTTTCTGCCTCTCGAGTGATGACCTTCCATGGCCGTAGTCCAGAGGCAGAACATGAGACCTGGGTTAAACTTACGCTTGAACTATTTATTTGGAAAGTAGTCAGACATTCTTGCTTGTGTTTCATATTGGAATTATGACTATTTTATTATGTATCTATTTAATGTCAGCGATTGCGGAGATAAATAGATTTCCATAGCTCATGTACCTCAGTGGTTGGCAAAATGGAGTCAGGCAGGAAAGAAATCCAGTCTCACAGGTGATATCTCACCTCTCGGTCGCTTTGTGCTGGTGGGCGAATACATAATGCATAAAGCAGAAGACTGGCTTCTCTCCAAAAAAATCAATAGTGCAGCATCAGCTTTACGTAAGACATGATGCGTGAGTTATATGCGGAGTGCATATTCAGCACCACCGTCAAAGATGATTCTGCCTTCCGGGCGCTCTCATTAAAATGTATGATATCTGTGTGGCTTTCGGAGACTCTCAGGAGCTGGAAATACTCTGAAGTTGTTTATGATAAACACACTTTTATGTTTTTTTTTGTTTCTTTGTGCTGTCGATTTTGTAGCATGAACATTGAGAAATTTCCTAGGGAACCTAGTAGGGAATATTTGCTTTTCGGAATGGATCCAGTCATAATGAAACCGCTTTTGCCTCAGGGAACACAGATGAAGATCTTCCCCTATGTTCCGTGTTTTCCAGCTTACATATCATCACCATACGTGGACCAGATGATTCATTGCGTAAATTGACCTAACACCGCAATGAAGAGCTAAAAAACTAAATTTATCGGTTTTGCATCAGAGGTCATAGCTTGAAGCTCCTGGGCCACATTGCAAAATCTATACCAGCCCAGCCCCATCTTCGTTCCCAACAGTCACATGATGATTCCAGTACTGCTGTCTTCTAAGACCATGTTCACATGGCGTATTTCGGAGCGTAAAAACACGTGTTACGCTTCAAAATGCACACAGTGTAGTCCATTAAAGGCGTATTCATTTCGGAATTAAAAATCACAGTAGGGAAATACACCTTGTAAAATAGAAGTAACATGTCAATTCTTAAAATGTTTTACAAGCTGATTTTCCATTGACGCTTTAAAAAAAGCTTAAAAAAAAAAATACATCTCAAAATACGCTTTAAATGCTCAAAAACGCCCGGATACTAAAGACGGTTTTGTCCTGAAATCAGCCTTGTATTTTTTAACAGGAACACATGTCGTGGGAGCCTAATATGTGAGAGAGGCTTTGGGACCCTCAAGAAAAAAAGGACAGTTGTCTGCAGTTTTTCCTTTAAGGTTGTATTCAGACGCGGCAGATTTGTTGTGTCTCACTCATCGGAATGGAGCTTGCAGAAATCTGCGCTCTTGCTTCAGGAACAACCTCATCAGATGAATGGAATCTCAGTCGCAAATCTTTTGCGTGTGAATATGCTCTAAGGGTCCAGTCCTACGTGGTGTATTTGCCATGTACAATGTCCAGTGAGAAAAATATTCAGCAACTCATACAGATTTCTCAATTTTCTTGCGTTGCAGAATATTTGTCCCATAGGTTTACATGGTAAAGTTTTCCGCAGCGTAAGAAATACATTGCAAATGTACAACTTGTGACTGCACCATTAGCGTTTGCAAATAATCCTTCGTAAATCATGTAAGAACATGACCATTGAAAGTCTCGTGTCTTCCACAAATCCCATATTACATCATTTGGTAGATCTTGTTTTGCATTACCCTTGTTTTGGCATCAATCTTGGATCCTCGATCAAGAAGAAGTTTCACCATGTTACCATTGCCTCTCTTGGAAGCCACGTGTAAGGGAGTAATGTCATTCTAAAAAAGAAAAAAAGAAAAAAAAGAGCATAAAATTATTTCTATATGTAAAGTCAAAAGGTATAACGTGTATTACAGGCAGCATATTTAATAACTAAAGTAAAGAAGGATAAAGTGAAAACCACTGGCTTCAGATTATATAGAAGCATGGCCTACGCTGCAGAAAAGTCATTTGGAGGGAGATACTGCCATCTAACTTGAGTTAGAAATCTTAGCAGTGCCAAGAATCGAACATACTACGGAGATACTTTTGTGCTCTTTTATGGAAATATTGTTTTAATGTCCCTGTTTTTCTGGGACTTATTTGATCGGTGGGGGTCCAACGCCTGTCACCTTCACCGATTAGTTAAATAAAGGGCCACATCCTTCATTCAGCTGATCAGCGAGGGTGCTGGGAGTCAGACCGACCACCAATCGAATACTGATGGCCTATCCTAAAGATAGAACATTATTATTATAGTCCCGGTAAACCCCTTTAACTCATATGCTTAAAAAATATATGGGATTTTATACAAACTATAGACCTCCAAGGTGACTAGTAATATTCTTAATAATTTACAGCGGGCGGTATACTATTTCTTACAACCCATCAAATGTCTTTGAAAAATCCTCTTCACATTTGTCAATCAATAAACACTATTGGGAAATTTATTGTTGTATTTGCATCACATTTCTGGTGTTAAAGTCACAAATTAAGGTGAACGCCACGTTTGCAAAATAATTAGCCACTTGTTGATGCTTTACGCTTATCTCGCCAGTTTTCAAGTGTTAAGAAAAAGGGTGGGGTTTAGCGAGGGTGGGGCAATCAAATTGACTATAATTTACTCCAAAAATTGGCGAAAATTGTGGTGCAAATGTACGACTATTCATAGTAGGCCTAGATTTCAATTGCTTTGCATGGACAGCCAAAGATGCGCCAAATTTATTAAGAGGTGTGTGCCTTAATCCAACGTGTTTTGGTTTTAGACTGATGTATAGAACACCAGTCTAAATAAATCTCCTTCTATTTCATTCACATGAAGAAGTCCTCAAAGAGTTTCTGCCTCAAATGAAGTGTGTTTTATAAGGTATAGTACATTTCCTCATCTGCTGTAGAACCTCTTTAAAGTTTATAGAGGGGAGTCCTCTATTCTCTTTCAGGATCCTCATTTCCTGGCCAGAACAGAGTGCCTTTACCAAGATCATCTCTCGCTCTGGAGGACCTTTCCTCTCCTGCATTACACAGTCATCACGCTGATGTAAATGGGTCACTGAGACTGTGTAATGCCGAGTTCCCCCTGTGGTGGCACTGCAAGGAAACTGAACACTTACTGCCAGGTTTTCCCACAGATTACAGTGGATTGCAGAAGGTCCCAGCAGGGGGACTTTGTGATCAGGGACCCATCCAACTTGTTAGGGTTGTCCAAAGTGGAGGACCCCTTTAAGCAAAGAAAGATTCATCTCATCACTATCTATTAGTGGAGAGTGAATTGTGTAGGAGGAGAGAGATGGAAGAAGGAAAGGAGCACAGTCCAATATATAGCAACCTGACTCACCCCATTATATAATCATGTTCTAATGTCGTAACACAACAATTATAAAGGTATTATTAATGTACAGGGCAATAAAAATTCACTATCAAAATTTATTACGTAAGATTATATTCCAAGTATGTAGTTATGAGCAATTTTGTAACTAATAGAAGTGTAAAATCCAGAAGTAAGTCTTTAGTGTTTGTAGTTACACAGCGTATTCTCTGAACTATAAACTATTCATGTATTTTTAATATAGACAAATCAACTGCAGTGCAGAATATGGTTGTACGTTTTCCTTCAGGTATGTTACTTCTGCTCTACTTCTTGCATATTGTCACTTTTTCTCACCTAAACTGACCCAGAATTGGGGAACTTGCACCCACGCTTTCCATTGTTACAGGGACATGAATATTAGTTTATTACTGCTTCAGATTTCGTTTTTTTTCCCAGCCTCAGACATCTGCAATTATCAAGTCCTTGAATACGAGCTTTGCGTGACCATCGCCATTAGTCTGGGGCAGTTTTGATTTGATCAGTTGCAGAGTTGAAAATCAAATTTTTAGCACATTCCTGTTTAAAACGGACTAACAGCTCCTACTTTTAAAGGAATTTTTGTCTAAAATTAAAAATCCCTAATAAATATCAGTCCTCTTCTAGAGAGTTGCTTCACCTGTCTTATTTCAATTTCTGAGAAACCGTATGTCTGTCTTTAAAGGGTAACTAAACGTTTGACAAACTTCTGACATGTCATAGTGACATGTCAGAAGTTTTGATTGGTGGGGGTCCGAGCACTGAGACCCCCACTGATCGCTAAAACGAAGAAGCGTCCGAGCAGTGAGACCCCCACCAATCCCTCAAACGAAGCGGCAGAAGCGCTTGTGTGAGCGCACAGCCACTTCGTGTCTGTTCTGCTTTTTCCAGAAATCAATGTATCGGAGTGCGGGCTCAATAGAAAGTCTATGAGCCCGTACTCCGATACATCGGCTTTCCGGAGAAAGCCGAACAGACATGAAGCGGCTGAGCGCTCACACAAGCGCTTCTGCCGCTTCATTTGAGGGATTGGTGGGGGTCTCAGTGCTCGGACGCCCACCAATCAAAACTTCTGACATGTCACTATGACATGTCAGAAGTTTGTCAAAGTTTAGTTACACTTTAAATGGTCCCCTTTTCAGGACCTTTATCTATTAGCAAGAGTGGAAAGTGGCTAAAAAGAAAAATGTAGGCTCTTGCCATAAAGGACTTGGCATTGGGAACTGTGTAATGCTTCATTTCTCCTGTGGTGGTGCTGCAGGGATACTGTACATTTGGAGCCTGACATTCCACAGATTATAACTGATCACTAGGGGTTTCACACTGTGATTAGCTTGTTGTTGGGGGACCCATCTACCAAAACAGGGACAACATCTTTAGGTTCCATATTATTTTAGTGTTTTTTCATCCATATTATTACTATTCTAAATATTATGCCCAATATTTCAGATACAAATAAGTACATAGTAGTGATTCAAGGGGGTATTACCATCTTACACATTTATAGCATGTACACAGGATATGTCATAAATGTGTGAAGAAGGCGGGACCCACCGTTGGGACCGTCACCTATACATATTACGGGGATCCTGTGACCCCTGTTCTGTGACGCTGCTCTCCCCAGATGCTTCAATGGAGAGGTCTATGGACATTATAGAAAGAGCCGAGCTAGCATTGGGACCCGCACCTTTTAGGCATTTATGGTATATCCTGTGGATATGCAATGAATGTTTAACATGGGAACACCACTTTAAAATAACGCTCCATTGATTTAGAAAAATGAAGCCATAATATGGCCTTCAGCAGAGCATGCTGCTTATTCTAAAATACGCACTATATTTACATATGCAGTCCTATAAACATACGACCATTGATTAATTTTAGCCCCGATTTAATGTTACGTCTGCTCATTTCTACTTTAATGCCCTTGTCACTTCTATGTCTTACTGTGCAATACATAAACCTTTATTTTGGTCATGTATTATGTTGCATTGATATGGAAATGCTGAAATACGCATATATAACAGTAAGCGCTGAAATTTTCACTAAATAGTTACCCATGTTGTTGCTTTGGAATTCCACAGTGGAGGAATTCAATAACTTTGTGGCAGCCCTTAATGTAAACGATCTAGGGCTCAGGTTCACATGTGAAATCAGTGATCAGGAATTATCTTTTTTAGAGCTTAAGATAATCAAAACTAAGGAAGGCGCAATACGTACAAAAGTACACCGTAAGGAGACTGCAACCAATAACTTCCTTCAATGGAACAGTTGTCACCCTTATCCCCTCAAACGAGGGATCCCCAGAGGCCAATTTATGAGGGTACGCCGGAATTGTAGTTCAATGGACGATTTTGAGTTACAGGCACATGACCTCACAAACAGATTGAAGGAGAGAGGCTTCCCTAAGGGGGTAATTAGAAAGGCCTATGAGGGAGCGAGGGATGCAGATAGGCAGAGTCTTTTAGTCCCTAGACAACGGAAAGAGGAAAGGGTCACGAGGCTCATAGGTACTTTTGACTCCAAACAATCTGAGATCATGGAAATACTCAAAAGGTACTGGCGTATCCTAGGTGCTGACGCGGACCTGGCGGATCAGATAACACAATGGCCTTCAGTTACGTTCCGTAGAGGTAAAAACATTAGGGATAGGGTGATGCAGAGCTGTTTTGACCCTATAATACAAAAAGGCACTTGGTTGGATAGGCAGATACCGGGCACACATAGATGCGGTAGTTGTAGAGCCTGTGACTTTATCCAAAGTGGGAAAAAATACAAAAGTGTCACCACCAAGATTGAGTATAACATTCGAGATTTTGTAAACTGCAAAACGGCTGGTGTGGTCTATTTAATTACATGTCCATGCCCACTGAATTATGTGGGCAAAACGGTGCGGCAGTTTCGGCGCTGGATTAGGGAACATGTTGGAGATGTCACAAATTCGAGAGATACGTCCATATCAAAACATGTACATGCAAAACATCAAGGCAGGGCAGAATGTTTGAAATTTCAGGCAATTGAACTGGTACGTCCTCCTAAACGGGGAGGGGATTGGGATAACCTCATTCTGCGCAAAGAGGCCCAATGGATTTACGGACTGGCTTGCGTACAGCCTGAAGGTTTAAACGAGCAAACAAATTATACCGGTTTTATTTAAATATACAATCCAGTTAAAGTTACAGGATCTGTCGGTCCTCTAGGTAGGGGTATGGCAATTCAATCCTAGTCCAAGCACAGTTACTTGCAGTATACCATTCAATAGTAACAGGCATGGTAATTCAGTCCAGGAGGTTTTCAAATATCTAAAGTGTGGTTGACATTAATATCGTTTCTCCATTCATACAGTATTTCCAGGGTAGGTGCTCCTATCGTGGCAGTCCAATTGCGGTCTTGAGCTGATCCGCAATATGTATCCAACTTAATATTGATATACTCTATCCTTGAATAGTATGAGGCTCTGTGCAGCAAGTAGATACTTCTACAGCCTCCCATCGAGTCTGCACGTTCTGTGGAGCTTACGATGTTGCTTCCGGGTATGTCAGCTGACGGCCGGGAGTCACATGGTTGAGCGTCACGGATGTGGTGGGCGAGTGTGATTGGCTGGTTCGTAGTATGCCGCCGAAGCCAGGGGGAGGAGTATCCAGTTCATAGTAACTCAGAGTCCTGTAGTGAAGCATGCCGCTGACATCTATGCGTGCATGCTTCCGTGTTGTGCAGTAGAATATCTGCTGCTGAAGAAATATCGCTGGCATCCTGGCCAGACTGACCAAGCTACAGACCCCTGATGATAAGTATAGAAACGCGTAGGGTCGGGTTAAGTGAGGGAATTTTGCGTAGGGGGCAGTGGCATTGTTGTGTATCCTTAACATCAGGAGATTTAGGTGCGGTTTTCTGCAGGCTCCGGTGTGTTTTAGGGTCTAAACCACTGTTACACCAATGTTCAAACGCTGATTCCATATTTGATATCTCTGTTATATACCCAGTCATAGAGGGTTCGCAAACGAATTAGGACTTAGGACTTAGGAATTAGGAGTATTTGTTTAATACGTTTTTAAAATACACGGTTGGGCTTTTCACAGTGGTGATTGTACCCCTGTTTTTAGATAGCTATGAAATAAAAGTTATACATTTTACTCATTTATCACTTCAGTGAATTTCCCATGTTTATATAAACTATCTTTTGATAAGATACATGTTTTTTTGTGTAAAAATGTTTTTTTTTGTTAATATCTTTATAAATTTTACTTGCGAGGTGAGGGGCATATGTAGACTTGTCATCTTGTTGCAGCCTTAGCGTCACCTGGCCTGCAACGTCATCCCAGGAGGTGGGACTACGCGCAGAGAAGAGGGAGGGGGTAAGTATGAACGTTTTGTTTTTTTTTTTTCCATCTCCGCTCCGCAGCGGATATTCTGCTGGAAAAACGCACCACAATGTGGTGTCATTTTCCGGACTGCATTCCCTGCGGTGTTCAGAGCTTATACGCTGGGCAGCTTAACGCAGTGTATCCGCCCTTAATACGCTGTGTGTGTTCCTACCCATAATGAAGACAATGTTTACCAATATTCAGAAATGGATAACTGGAGGACCTATATTTATGGGGGAATTTTTTGTATTTTCCAAAAAGGTCAGAAAAATTTGACTTTTGTTCCAATTGACATGATCAAGACAACTAAAAAGCAATAATGGAAATGGAAGGTATCTAGTTTGTAGATTTAGCTGGTCACTATGAACAGTCCCCTATAAATAGAATACAGACCCTTGGTCGTGTAACTTCTTCCTAGAAAATAAATAGGCTGCATACTGTATATATGTATAAAATTCTAGGAACCTGAAATTGGATTTTCACCATGTGGTGACTTTGATTTTGAAAGCATCTACTGTACCTGAAATCTATAATAAATATTAATTACAACTAAAAATAAGACAGTTCTTGTATCTGCCATAATCTAGTGACGAAACAAAACCTCCATTTCCATCAATCAGCAAGGATACATTAAGCTAAATCGCTTAGGTTGTATGTCAGTCACTAATAATGCTTCTATAGCATTACAGCAAACATGAGTCAGGTGATCAATAATGTTTCACGTCGTCACAGCACAATCCCCGGGTTTTCTTTCCACAGCACCTTACGGTCATGTACATAGCTGGTTCTGCAAAATCCATATAGGAATTTAGCAATGGTACTTGCCCTGTCCTATACGCTTTTTCACAGCTAATGTTGTAGAATTCATATTTTTTTTGTAGAATATAATAATATAATAAATACATAATTCTTGGTACCAACTCACACTTAGCACTAGTTGACATCTAACATTGTGTTTTAAAGAAGAAGTTTCTAATTTTTATATAAATGTAGAGTTATCATTGTCTAATGAAATGTTCCGCAACTTTCTAACATTTTTTGCATTTTAATTCCTCACCTGTTTCAAGATCTCTATTAAAAGGTTGCAGAACATTTTATGATCCGATGAGTAAATGTTATTTACATAAAATTTGAAAACTCCTAATATATAAAGATACTTTCCTCATATAGCAGCCAGAGCTGCGGCCATTGCAAGATAGATAGAGCAAGAGTATA
This sequence comes from Rhinoderma darwinii, assembly GCF_050947455.1. Taxonomy (NCBI): domain Eukaryota; kingdom Metazoa; phylum Chordata; class Amphibia; order Anura; family Rhinodermatidae; genus Rhinoderma; species Rhinoderma darwinii. The sequence continues at coordinate 41,651,508 of NC_134697.1, read as the reverse complement.
AGCTGCCACCTTCTACATCAAGGTCAGCTGATTTTTCTTATGTCTTCTTGGTTTATATGTAAACTAGGGTGTTGTTTATGCTACCTATCACATATCACCAGTGCACAGTTTGGGGCAGTGGCGTACATAGATTAGTGGGCTTCAGAGAAGGGATCGAACTGGGCCTCTCATCAGGATGCCAGGTTTTGAAACCCAGGACGCAAGGGTATGGGGTTTATTTTCCCGTCCACCCACCCTTAAATGACACATGGGCCAGTTTCCCACCTGCTCGTTTGCAAACAATGTAGGTCTTCTGGTGGAGTGAGTCCTGCATATGTTCTCGTCGTCTAATGGATAAGGGAATGGGAATAACCAGAACTAGATCCCTTATTCTAAGGGCCCATAGCAGTTTCATGGGCTGCCTGTATGTATGTATGTATGTATGTATGTATGTATGTGTGTGTGTATGTATGTATGTATGTATGTATGTATGTATGTATGTGTGTGTGTATGTATGTATGTATGTGTGTGTGTATGTATGTATGTATGTATGTATGTGTGTATGTATGTATGTATGTATGTGTGTATGTATGCATGTGTGTATGTATGTATGTATGTATGTATGTATGTATGTGTGTATGCCCTTGGGATGAAGTTCTCTCTAAAGAAATAAAAAGTATTATAGTAAGGAAAATACAACAAAGCAACCTAAACGTATGAAAACAAAATGTAACGCTACGTTTTATAAATTGTATGCTTGATGAGAATGTAGTAATTCATTATTCATCTGATACTTGATTGTTCACTTACTCTGGCAGTGAAATCCACAGCTGCGCCCCGGCTTATGAGCAAAGTTGCCACGTTAATGTTCCCATAATGTGCGGCTATGTGGAGGGGTGTAAAGCCACTCTGGAAAGACCAAACAAGAGCAATGTGAATTTTATAGATTGGTTAATGTGAGTAACGTAATATATACAAGCAGTATCAAAAGCAAAGGCAATAACATTCAAAATCTATTGACAGACGCAAAACATTAGCGGACACCTGATCAATATTCTTGTCTCTGCTGCATTTGTCTCATAGGTGAACACTTAAACCGTCAACATTACTGAGAACCTATTTTAACATCCATCATCTTCTGTAGCCCAGCACAGAAAGTTTACACATTACTAGTTTAATGTTTAAAGGGGGTTTCCAAAACTGTAACAACGATGGCCTATCCTTAGGATAGGCCATCAATATCATCGGTGTAGGCCTGACTCCCAGATGATCAGCTGAATGAAGGGGCCACAACTAAATGTACAGCGCTACGTCTGGATAAGCATTGAAAAGGACGGGGCACTCGATTGAGTGCTGCATCCCTTTATTCAGCTGATTGGACCCCCCCCCCATATCAGATATTGATGGCCTATCCTCAGTGAGGCCATAAATATTACAATGTCAGGAAACTTTTATAAAAGGTAGATCCAAGCACAGCTTTAAATGTTACTTAAAGATATCTGTATAATATTTATTTTAGTTTAGGTATCTGTTTTTACTTTATGTTCCGATAACACCTGATCAGTCTGGTTGAACTGGCCCGCCAGAGCATCATCCGATTGCCCCAAGCTCAGACCTAAAAGGTACAGCAGAAGACAATCCCATTTGGAGCTGTCTTTGGAGACAATCATTTGCCACTAGGGTCTATTTCTTATGGGTTGATTAACAAATAACCTATTAGACTTTATTGATGATGTGTCCTGTGTGTGCAATAATAATTTTTTTTTATATGCAATTAAAAGTTTTCAATAGCTGTCACATGACAAAATACCCAGTCAATGACTACAAGCAAAGATCATGAAAACCACCAAGGAATTTATACACAGTCAATTAGGAAATTGTGTAACTTTTCTTTATACAATTATGTTGTATTTGCGGAAATTTTCTAAGAACCATTACAGAAAATAAGAATGCCTTTTTAAAAATATGTAAATATTCACATGTAATGACTTAATTGTGTAAATCCTCGAGTAACATATGTCAAAAATGTTGCTTTCTGTACCAATGTAATAAAATCTGTATCCTGAATGATCATGTCTGTGGTATAAATTATGAGAACAGTTCTGGATCTCTGCCCTTTGACAACATTCCATTCCATCCTACAACATTACCCTATATGCATTTTTTCCATCATGCACTAGAACAGCTGAGTTTTTGGCATATATAGATAAATGTAACATGTCTTGGGTAACCTCATTTGTGTGCCGGGGCATAGGCATAGCTATACATGGCACAGAGGCAGCAGTCATACCCGTGCCCTGGTGCCTGAGTGGGCTCAAAGTCCCTGTGCCACCTGAGAAGACACCATTTCTATAAATGGCACATGGCAGGTGGGGGGCCATTGTAGATTTTTCAGTAAGGTCAAGGTGTTTTTAGCTTTTGTTTGTGAGACAGGATAAAAAATTGCTTATGTGATCAGTGATCTGCAACTTGGGAGTTGTAGTTTCATAACAACTGGAAAGCCACAGGTTGATGATCACTTATATTTTAATAGTAAAAATGCTGGATGGGTTATGAATACTGGAGAATGAACATGCAGGGTATACAACAACCCAGATAGCACATAGGAGTTCATTATGTCTGTAAAAGTTGTGCTTCTCTATATGTATGTGATAATATATTTCACATCTATAGATGAGTTTATTAAAGAAGCACTCTGGAGAAATCTCTCCCCCTCGGTTTCTAAACTTGATTATGTGAAGGGTATTAATAGTAATCCTCTTAAAGTTAACTGCTTTGATAGGGGCTGCCGTTTGGGCACGTGACCCGCACTATGACCATCTGAACCCTACAGCGCCGTCTGTGTGGATCGGAAGTCAGTCTCTATGCGAGGCTATAAGATCCTCCATGTGAGTCTCATCAGCTTGCATAGCGAGACTGGCTTCTGGTCCACAAAGCAGATGAAGTAGGATTTGGGTGGTCAGAGTACAGGTCACATGACCAAACAGAGGCTCGGAATGGAGCGGCTAACTTTAAAATAAAGTGCCCGGTAAAAGGACTGCTATCAATGCCTTTCACCTAATCAAGTTTAGAACTGAAGGGGGGGGGGGGGATCCTGACAGAGTGTTTCTTTAAAGGCTATGTACATCTTTGAAACCAAATTTTTTTTTTCTATAAAACAATGTTTTAGGGGATTTTGTTATAGGGGATTTAAATCAACTTTTAAAAAATGTTTTTACTTTTTACGATACAGCTTCTTTGTATCCTGGAACTTCAAAAAGTGAGGAAGCAGCACTCCAAAAAAAAAGTGGATTTATTCACCAAACATTCATTGCAACGTTTCACCTTCCCAATGAAGGCATTTTCAAGCTTGAAAATACCTTCATTGGGAAGGTGAAACGTTGCAGTGAATGTTTGGTGAAAAAAATCCACTTTATCTTTGAGTGCTGCTTCCTCGCTTTATGAAGTTCTATGACACAACGAGAGGTCGCTCCTTTTGAAGCTGTGCACCTGCAGTATGGTTTTCCTACTACAGTGCTGCTCCATTTATTTATTTTGCTTTTTGTATCCTGTATACATAGAAGATACATAGTGTCATCAAAGCCGATTCCGTCAGGTCAGCTGGACTGACGGGTCGGCTGAAAGCTGGTCATGCGTGTCTCTGACCAGGATCCAGCTAATAACAATCACATCTAAGTTCATCAACTTAAAAAGTAAACATTTTTTTAAATTAAAGTCAATTTAAAAGTGGCTTTAAAATCACCTAAAACATTGTCTTATTAATAAAAAAAATTGGGTTCAAAAGTCTTCAAGATCAGCACCTGAGTGCAAAGTTTTTAACAGGCTGTATGTCAATCCCCTACATGTGATCTGTTTGTTTTTCCATCCGTATACTTTAAAAAGCATTAAGACCCTTTAGTTGTTAATTATTCCCTGTATATATTATATGTAATAGAAAAATCCCCTATAGATACATAAGTGTGATGTCATATCATTTACAGCATGTGATCTATTGCGTATTAGAATTTTCAGACCAATATCATGCAATCAGTCTTCAATTCCTCCTTTAAACAATGTTTCTAATAAACTAGATGCAATTTGTAAGAAGGTAGCAAACATTTTAGCCATGCTAGCTGATAAAGGGCTTCATAAGTGAGGGTCCGCCAAATTCCGGTAGAGATCACTGGTTTGCTGACACCAGTGCAAGTGTCATGCAGAAAAGCCTAATAGAAAAACAGTCTAGAAAGCAGTGTGTCAGGACTGTCTGCAGCTCAGGACCAAGCCAATAAAATATTTACGAGGACGTCACAAGTGTTATATGACATGCTGAGAATTTGTTGCTCTGTTACAGTTCTTTACCGCAGACAGCCCAGTTTACAGTATTGCCTCCTATTGCACATGCTACCCTATAGTCTAAAGCAAATCAATACTACATAGGAGGCAATACGAAGAAGAAGAAGAAGATAAGGAGAAAGCAGCAGCAGTGCTAAGGTATGAGCAAGTGACTGCGTGTACATATATACCTCTGTTGTCCTATTCACCATCACCTATGTTTACACATTGGGAAGCAAAGAGGGGGAAAAGAATGAATGGTTAGTCCACCACTGATGATATGGATGACGAAGATTTAAGGATATTGATATTAGTATGGGATGTGGGGTGATCACAAGGCAGGCACAGAAGGGAAGTTACAAAGATAAGTGTTGGTAAGTAATTCTTCATGCCTTATAATGCAGGTTAGACAAAAATGATGTCCGTCCACATAAATGATCATGGTGTGACATTATACTAGATTAATAATAAAGGACTATACAAACATATTTAGCTTGTCCCTATGGCGCTAGCTATACTTTATTGAAACCAAAATTTTAGAGTTGTCATCTAAGAGCTACGGAGGATGAAAAAAAATGGGCCATTTAGGATGGTACATTACAGCACATAGCTGAGGGTTGGCACATATTGAGGTTGTTTATAGAATACATCGAGGTTCTGCTGGGTAATGGAACAATCTGGACAGACTTTATACAATGCTGGCTTCCAGTGGGGTGAAAATTTGATGGTAGTTTTGTGACAGATCGAGACCTGTATACCCAAAGGCATAATATTATGTGGAGGTCCCCTTCCATTTTTTATCAGAAGAGCAGGGGAGAATAACTAAAAAAACAGATTGCAGGTTATATGTGTTAACGGGGCCTTACAGTGTTCACCTATCAAATTTAACACAGATTTTGACGTGGATTCTGCACTGAAATGCACATAAAATCTAGCAACAATCCCCTCCCATACATGCGAGTGGGAAATCCGCAAATACTTATTTGCGTTGATTCCACAAGGTAAATCAGAAGATTGTAAATCTGCTAATTTGGTTAATACTTAATGGGAAAGTTCATTGATGTGCTATGTTGGGGAAACTCCTTCAAACCAGTAGGTGAATGACATGTGGCATAAGTTAATGAATGTCCTTGTACTTTATATAGAAGGGCATGGGTCACATAGGGTTACTGATATATGCCAATACCAGTCTACCATAGGTTGAATCACTGGGAAAAATATTACTACAGTTGTGTAATATGCAGAATACCTCTAAATAAAGTATGGACTATTGTGCCAGCCCATCATACATGACTCGTCTGCCTTACAAAAGTATATTTTGCAAATCTAATATGCCTGCAAATAACCCCATAGACTACTAGAGCTGTTGGATTAGGTTTTCTATAGCTTTTTATAATGGACTAACCTCCACTAAAATTATTGACCATGTCTGCAATACTATATCATGTACAATGTGTTCCTCCTGTATAATTATATATGGGTCTCCTATAATAAAGTTTTTGCATTTTAGCAGCGCAGAAATTCTTGTGAGAAGATAGTGTTGGCACATGCACTGCACAAATTAAAAGTAGATCATAAGAAATAAACTTAACTGGCAACTTAAAATTGTGCCCATACGTTTTTAGAGGAGAATGACTGGGTAAACAAAAATGTATCTTGGGTGGAAGCAAGGGAGATAACATGACTAAAGGAAGGAAGGAAGGCTTGCAATGCTTCTTTGGGAGATGCTATGCAGGCAGATATTGACTTTATTATAACATGCACACTATTGTCTATTAGGTCTACATAAAACTGACAAACCTTGGATTCCACATCAGCATTGTGGTCATTCTGCAAGAGAAGAGCTGCAGCTTTTGTGTCATCCTTCCGGGCAGCAATGTGAAGAGCCGGCAGCCGGACTTTTCCTTTTGTGTCATTTTCAAGAAGAAGAGAAACCACTTGGTCATGACCCTGTTGAAGGGCAACTGCCAGAGGTGTAAACCCATCCTGAGGGAACAAATGCGTTTAATTCAACTTAAGAAAAAAATAACCAAATAGTAACCAAACTGACTATTAAACTTGAGACGTCTTTGACGTAAAGCAGCGATTGCTAGAACAGGAACTATAATCTACACCAGGGGTCTCAAACATGCTGCCCCTGAGGCTGCCATCTGCGGCCCGCGGGACACAGAGACACTAGTATAGGCTCTGCTCCGGGACACGGTGGAATCCCCTGACATCGCTGTCCATATATAGACAGCAATGTCTGGGGCTTCCCCAGAGCCAGAGTCCCAGGCAGAGCGCTAGTATCCGGGACTCAGGGGCTTCCCCAAAGCCAGAGTCCCAGAGCAGAGCGTTAGTAGTGCTCTGCCCGGGACTACGGCTCTGGGGTTGCCCCTGACCTCACTGTGCATATATGGACAATGATGTAAAGAACAGAGCTGGAGTCCCAGGCAGAGTGTTAGTAGCGCTCTGCCTGGGACCCCAGCCTCCGTTTGCCCTGACATCACTGTCCATATTTGGACAGTGATGTCAGGTCAGGAGCAGAGCTGGAGTCCTAGGAAGAGCGCTACTAGCGCTCTGCCCGGGACTCCAGCTCTGGGGTTGCCACTGACATCTCTGTCATATATGGACAGTGATGTAAGGAGCAGAGCTGGAATCCCAGGCAGAGTGCTAGAAGCGGCTCTGCTCCGGGACTCCAGCTCTGGGCAATGAGGACAGTGATGTCCGTGGCTTCCCCAGAGTTCAGGAGCAGAGCCCTTTACTAGTGCTCTGCTCTGGGACACCGGCTCTGGGGTCACCTCTGACATCACACTCTGGTCCAGTAGGATCCCCTGACGTCACTGTCTATGATCTAGGAAAGAGAGCAAAAAACACGGCGCCACATGGTGCAGATCACAAAATCATAGGAAACAAGGAGGACACAGACAAAATGATAACTGCTCACCTTTTGGAGTTGTGCAAGGGCAGGCACAACTTTGGTAGAAGGTGACAGTATAAATGTGATGGAGCTGCAGCTTGGTTCAAAATCCGGTCTCCTGAATGGGAGAACCGCTAAAATAGTAGGTCAATTGTGTTGAAAAAAGGAACCATCGTGTAGCGCTGCTACCATCAAAGAGAGACCACAAGAGTAACGATAATTAAGGATTTATTGTAGAGGCTACGCGTTTCAATGGAAAACGGGCGTCTTCATCAGGCCAAGAAAAATATTTTTCTTGGCCTGATCAAAACTCCCGTTCGGCGTTGAAACGCGTAGCCTCTACAATAAAACCTTTATTATCGTTACTCTTATGATCTCTCTTTGATGGTAGAAGTCACTGTCTATGGACAGTGACGTCAGGGGCTCCTCCAGCAGAGGAATCCCCGGCCAAAGCGTCGGCAACACTCTGGCTGTGGATTCCACTCCTAGAGGGAGCCCCAATGGAACTATCTACTGGGGGTGTGTGTGGCACTATCTACAAGGGGTGTGTATGTAATTATCTACAGAGGGCACTGTGGCAGCACCTACAGAGGGCACTGTGGCAGCACCTACAGAGGGCACTGTGGCAGCACCTACAGAGGGCACTGTGGCAGCACCTACAGAGGGCACTGTGGCAGCACCTACAGAGGGCACTGTGGCAGCACCTACAGAGGGCACTGTGGCAGCATCTACAGAGGGCACTGTGGCAGCATCTACAGAGGGCACTGTGGCAGCATCTACAGAGCGCACTGTGGCAGCATCTACAGAGGGCACTGTGGCAGCATCTACAGAGGGCCCTGTAGCATTATCTACAGAGGGCACTGTAGCATTATCTACAGAGGACACTGTAGCATTATCTACAGAGGGCACTGTGGCATTATCTACAGAGGGCACTGTGGCAGTTTATGGGTGGGTGTGTGGCAGTATTTACAGAGGACACTGTGGCATTATCTACAGTAGGCACTGTGGCATTATCTACAGAGGGCACTGTGGCATTATCTAAAGAGGGCACTGTGGCATTATCTAAAGAGGGCACTGTGGCAGTATCTAAAGAGGGCACTGTGACAGTATCTAAAGAGGGCACTGTGGCAGTATCTACAGTGGGCACTGTGGCAGTATCTACAGTGGGCACTGTGGCAGTATCTACAGTGGGCACTGTGGCAGAATCTACAGAGGGCACTGTGGCAGAATCTACAGAGGGCACTGTGGCATTATCTACAGAGGGCACTGTGGCATTATCTACAGGGCGCACTGGCAGTATCTACAGAGGGCCCTGTGGCATTATCTACAGAGGGCCCTGTGGCATTATCTACAGAGGGCCCTGTGGCATTATCTACAGAGGGCCCTGTGGCATTATCTACAGAGGGCCCTGTGGCATTATCTACAGAGGGCCCTGTGGCATTATCTACAGAGGGCCCTGTGGCATTATCTACAGAGGGCCCTGTGGCATTATCTACAGAGGGACGTGTGGCATTATCTACAGAGGGCCCTGTGGCATTATCTACAGAGGGCCCTGTGGCATTATCTACAGAGGGCACTGGCAGTATCTACAGAGGGCTGTGGCAGTATCTACAGAGGGCACTGTGCCAGTATCTACAGAGGGCACTGCGGCACTGTGGAAATACAGAGGACAATGTGGTACTATCTAAAATGGGGCTGCCCAATCTTGACATTCGTGTGTCTGCCAAACACTGCCAACTGAGACGCCGGATTGAATTTAACGACACAAACTCGAAAACTGGATTGTTAAAATAAGCACGTGGAGAAAACGCGCAAATTTCCATTAAGGTTAATACCTAGCGGTATTATTATAGTAATGTAGTATTGTTACAGTAATGTAGTATTATTATAGTAATGTAGTATTATTATAGTAATGTAGCATTGTTATAGTAATGTAGCATTGTTATAGTAGTGTTGTATTATTATAGTAATGTAGCATTGTTATAGTAGTGTTGTATTATTATGGTAATGTAGTATTGTTATAGTAATGTAGTATTATAGTAGATCAAATAACTAATTGATTAACAATAATTTTGTATTGTATCAAATTTGAAAGAAATGCGGCCCGTCAACTTCACATTTTTTCTATATGTGGCCCACTTACCTGGCCGAGTTTGAGACCCCTGATCTACACCTAGGGAAGAAACTAAAATATTGGGGTAGTTCCATGCCCCCAACTTTCATTAAATGGACAACACTTGTATACTTGTAACTACTGCCTCCTGACATTGAGGTATAGTGCACCAGTCAGGCAATGACTAACATATTATTTGCTCATATAGCAGTAAACTTTATTACAATAGAAAATGTTCTGCATATTATATCTAAAAACAAGTCCTTAAATTACAATATATCCTATTTGAAGTAAAACAGCATCCATAAACAGTACGATGAGAGTATATGCACAGTATCTTTGCTGTTGTCACAGGGACTTTGTATCTGGACATTATCTTACCATGGCATAAAAAGAAAACCGTTCAGTAACCATTTGCCCAAGTACAACTTACCTCTGTAGCAAGACTTTGACTTGCTCCATTGTCTAGTAAATATTTCACAACTTCCAAGTGGTTTTCCTGTGCTGCCATATACAGTGGAGTGAAGCCATTCTAAAAGAAAAAAAAAGAAAACAAAAGTAAATATTGTGCATTTGACTCTAGGCCATTTTGTATGGTTTTTAAGCTAATCTTAGCTCCTCTACTGTCCAAGAGCATCTCTTGCATGGCCCTAGATTCCAAGCTTTTTACCATGGAGAACACCTGAGAAAATCTTTACATTTCCAGGGAACCCTTCATTGTGTAACGGTTGGTAAGACATGTTATAATTTTAAAATCTGGCTGAGATTTGTTGACTGCTTTGACTGCCAACTTGCCAAGCATCTTGAGGCTGAAATACTTTTGCCATCTTGCCTGTCTTCTGGGGAACTGCTGGCCCAGTTCCAAGGAATTACTGGGTACCAGGCAACCCTGGTTGGGAAACACTGCTCTAGAAGTAGGACAACTGTTGTCCCAGGGTTCAAAGAGAAGATGGTGTCATCTGGTAGCTTTTATGTCATATTGATGATAATATACTATTTTATTCAACCATGTGACATCTTCCCCATTCCCTTTTGTTATTTATCCCTTAGACATTTTCCATAGACATTTCGGTTTTCCTTGATTAGAGAAGTTCAACCAAGGATTGGGATTTGGTTCAATGCAATGAATTGTTTCATGCTCCAGAAATTGTAATTGTTAAAATAAACTTAAACATTCTGTACTCCCAATTTTAAAGGTAGCGAAATACCCCAGATGTGTGGAGCAGTTACTGACATTAACCCTGCATGGCTGAATCAGCAAACCATTCTGGGCCATAATGTTAGTATATCATCAATTGGCAACTATTATCAAGGGTGTAGCTATTGGGGGTGCAGAAGTAGCAGTCACACTCTGACGCTGGTGCCTGAGGGGGCCCCACTGCCACATAAGACACCAGTATTAAACATGGTAGATTGGGTCAATGAACTTCAAATGAAAGGCTATGTAAACCTTGGAAGAAGGTTTTTTTTTTTTTTTTTTTTTAACTAAAACATTGATTTAGAGTGTTTTGTGCAACTTTGTAGTTTGTTTTTATTAAAAATTATTTTTACTTTTTCAGATACAGCTTTTATGTGTCCTGGATACATAGAAGCTGTATCATGCGTTGGAACCTGAATCCATTAGGTCAGTGGGACTGACGGCTTTGTTGACAGCAGGATACACCTGTTATCGATCATATAAGTTATGAACTTTGATGTGATCGATAACAGCTAGATCCTGCGTGAAAAAAATAATGGCATAAATCACTAGTTCAGGCTGAAACATGACATTTTCTTCCAAGAACATGAAAAATCCTTTTGTGTATGGAAAATTAGAACGATTTGTGTAAAATCCTCCTGACAGGAGTAAATGGAGAAGCGTACAGCTCGGGATTGACTTAATAAAAGACATCATAAAATTACCGATATGAGACACAACTATCTAAGATCATTTATATAGACAACAGTCATTGTCTTCTGCTTCATGTATGGTCACCTTAGCTGCACATTGACGTGTACGTTTAAAGAAATCTATTCAAATAAGGAAAATCAATACTAACACAATGTTCAAAGAAATAATAGAATCCTAAATATACATAATACACATAATGCAATGATAAGATATCTGAAAGGGGCTAAATGCTTTTAGAAGAAGTAGAAAACGCACTGTACACACGTCATATAGGTGTCATTTTCTACAGCATCGTTACTTTATGGGATACCATACTTGAAATAGTGGACAGTTTAATCTTTTCTAAGTGGCACTGACATGTTCCTGACGTTCCGCAATTGGTGTTTGAGGGGAATACTGTGGAAAATTCCTGTACACAGCCCTGATGTAAGGTTTCAATGGAGAGATTAGCCAGGAATGCGTTTCATAGACTGTTAGGAGAAGCCATGACCTCACTTTGGCTGAAATTGGGCAGATGTTGTTGAGATTCACTATATTTTGGCCCTCGTCAAAATGACTGCCAGGATGTACTGTACAGCTTTTATATGGGAAAGAATTTTATCTATAAAAACAAAGGTAATTAACAAAAAAATAAATCTAAATAGGGCCCCTTTTACATCTTGATCAGGCGATCCTCTTTACTGTATGTGTTCAAAATGAGCAGTGCATCTTGACAAGGGAGAAAGGGAATATTCCCGAACATTTTCTTAGGGAATGTTTCCCCTCTACCTACAGTAGTATCAAGATCTGATCTGGAGGACCTGGCACGTCTGTGTATTACAGAGAGCCAATTGATTTCAATAAGAGCTGTGTAATACTTTATTTTCCCAGTGGTGCTGCTGCAGGGAAATTGAGCACTTACTGCCAAGTACTCCTGCAGATTAAGGCCAGGATCACACACACGGTTTTGATATAGGTTAGCAGTGCATTTTTTTTGGCTCAGTCTTTTGAGCCAAACACATGAAAGAAAAAAAAGAAAGCCTTGCCTTCATACCTTTCCTTCCTTTAGAGCCACTTCTGGTGTTGGTTCAAAAAACTGAGCCAAAAACAGCACCAAAACGGTGTGTGTGATCCTGACCTAAAACTGACCGCTGGGGATCTCAACAGTGGGACAACCCATCATCAGTGTTTTTTAGAGACCATTCTACCAAAAAAGGGTTGTCCAAAGTAATCCAACTCCCATAAAGGGGAATTAACCATTGAGTACTTAAACCTTTATAGTGTCAGGGAACCCCCTTAGCGGTCAGGTCGTTGGGCATTATTCTCACACCACTCGAAGCAGAGCCCAAAAAGTTGTGACAGGGAACATTAGCGGACTTCTTTTGGCCTTATAAGCACCAACATCTGAACAAATTGGTATATATTCTGGATGGTATTTAATCAGTAGTTCATAAGATAAATCCTACAAAGCAAATAACTGTAGAAAGCCGAGTTAAATTTATGCCATAACTCAATTCAGAGAGTACCATGGTTTAGTTGGTTGGGTCAATAACTGCTTTGTAATATCACAATCTGATACTGTTAAGAATGTTTCTTGAGTTTATTTTATTTGTGGATCATCAAATAAAAATCAAGATGCTGCCTCATTAATTATATGATATGTTGAAACACGGAATTGCCAAGAAAGCAGCTTTTATCCAATAAAGGAACATGCAAAACTAACACCCACTGACCATTTGTTTTCATATGCTGCCACCTATGGCATAGATTCAAATACCATGATTTACTCATCAAATGTACATACTTAATTACAAATTTTTGCAAGGTGTATTAATATAAGTAAATTACAATTTATTAGAGGCTTTATCTGCAGATATTGGGTTGACACATTATATATACAGTGACAGTGACACAATTTTATCATTTAGCCTCTGTACATCACCACTATGGATTTTAAATCAAGCAATGAAGATGTGATTGAAGTGTAGCGTTTCAGCTTTAATTCAGGGAGCGTAGAAAAAATATTGAATTAACTATTTGGGAATTACCACCATATTGTGGCATCTGTTTAATGTAATGTCCTTACTGAGCTGGTGGGTGCAATGGCAACAAAGTGCTAATCAGCGGCCCAGAAAAAGTCAGCTCCACCCCCCACTTTTTTGAAAGAGGAGAATCCAGACCCTCTTTCAGTTAGGCCACTAAGCTATTAATCTACTGTGATCTCAAATGACTTTGCGGAAGCAACTGAAATAAAAGGATAACAGTTACAACACCCAAACAGCTGAACAAAGAACGGAGAAAAACTACTGTACATGAAGTAGAGGTCATGAGGGTCTCAGTATTGTGTTATTCTCAGCATTGCCAATGAAGTCATTATGAAAGGTGCAATTTTACTTCCCGCCGTCATGCAGCTTCTAAGTTGGTTAGACTATTTACACCATTTAATACATTTTTGCAGCCCAGAAATATTTTTCTCTGTTCCTCGCCTCCACTAGGAAAGGAGGAAATGTAGCGGACAGTACACTCTCACTTTCTCATTATCTATTCAGACCATGTAACAATGCAGTTTGTACAACTGTACTGAAGATACATAGGTGCCAGCTAAGAACTCGTCTATGCAGAACTTGTCATTCAAGCACAGCTGCCCAAATCCTTCATTATAGATCTATATCTTGTAATGTCATGTCCATAAAGCCAAAGGTTATAATGCGCCTGATGTGAATGTAGACATCTTTGAATGGGGGCGGGGCGGGGGTATATCCACCTTCGAATACAATGGAAATAACCTACACAAGAAGATGAACATCTTTAAAAGATATTGCATCATATATATTGAGAGAGAAAGTTACAACCTGTGTTGTAGTCCAAAATGTCATTTCCCAGCATTCCTTGCTGGCTCAGTGTCTGGGAAGTGTAGTCTTTACACCAGGCACTGTACTTTAATCTGTAGTAGTAAGAACTAATTGTCCCACTGCATTATATGAGCTAAAAAATCAGGGGTTTATCGGTTAGATAGTTTGTTGACTGTTTCCAATAGAAACCAGAAAAATTGTGAATGCAGCTCTGGGCTATATTACAGGCTGTAACGGAGGACCAATACACGATAAGTTATGTATTTACAAAGTCGTTCAACTTTTTAGGAAAATGATATCTATATATAAACTTTAAAAGGTTGTTGAGAGCTCACCATACACTTCAGGGAATACCTCTATTTTTTTGGAACTTTGGGCGAAATATTAGAAAACCACATTATGTGCATCCTAAACATACTGCCATTAACAAAACGAATACTGCTACCAGGAAGCGTGATCAAACAGAGGGCAGGGAAGCCACAATAAATTCGGATTCCCCACAGCTTCTCTGGAGAATATCAACAGGCTATAGACAGTGTCCCTTGGGCATGCTATAAATGGCAAGTTTGCTAACCGAAGGAAACTTTTTGAATTCCCTGAAGCTGCCATGCTCTTAGTTCAGATGGTTCCTGTTATAGCCAGAGCCAATAACAGAGCATTAGGAAATTGTATAATTAAATTCCTGAATATTTTAGCAATGGGATGTTAAAATATGGAGGTATAGTCTAAAGAGAACCTGTCACTAGGTCATATAAGTTGAAGTGATTAACTGACCCGACTAGCGCGGTCTCCCTGATTCCAGTGGTGTTTTTTTTTCTGGATCCCCCCCCATTCCAGAGATATGGCCCACTGTTGTGTTGGCTCCCTATATCCTAATTTGCTGTAGTTAGCCATCAGGGTGTAGCTAGCTTCCCTGCCTCTGATGCGGACCAATCAGCGCGATGCAGCTTGAGGTTAGTTCACTCCCTGTTGGCTAACTATAGCAAATGAGCAAAAAGGGAGTCAACACAACAGTGAGCCATATCTCTGGAATGGGGGTGGGGGGTGAGGAACAGCAAGGAACAAAAAAAAGCACTGAAATCAGGGAGACAGATACATTTCCTATTCTCCTATAACTTTGTGCAACGATAGCATAAGTAGTAGACTTCCCAGTACCTTAAAGCCAGGAACATTTTTCTGGCTTGTTTGGCATGACAATACTTCTGCCCATATTAAATATTATGCCTACATTGATGTGAACAGCTTTGACTATGCGGTGGAAGGGACAATACTGAAAATGCTAAGCCACCAGGGAAAACAAGTAGAAGTGTTGTCATGGCAAACAAAAAAGAGACACATCCCTGGTGCCAGGGGCCTATTAGTTAAAGGGGTCATAACATCAGATAGGAGATTGTAGGAGAGAGCATTAGTCATTTTCTCTTATATCCTTCTGTTGGATTTTCATGTTGCAATATTTCACACAGTGAAAAAACAAAGAAGAAATTATTACATTAGTTAAAAAAAACAATGAAAGGCCATAATGAAGTATCCCAGTAGCCAAAAGAACTTGTGTCCTCATGTACGACTGAATATTAATGTAGCCCACACAATAATGTTGGGTATCTCCCACATCGATGCCAGCTCAACTATTGTTTTACTGCTGAGTTGACAAGATTTAACTTTTTTCCCTGTAATTTATTACAGATTTTTGACATTTAGTTCTAGGATATTATTTTGAGGGATTAATAATTTAAATAACATTCCTATACACAAAGATTACTGTATTGCACTAAAATTTCTTTTTGTATGATATTATTTTGACAGAAATGCAGAAATTGTTACTTTGCATTTGACATATTTCCAAAGTAATGCAGAAGTATATCTGTTTCTGACAACTGTACTATAATCTCTGCTGCTTTTAGCAGTTTGTACGTATGAAATTCACATCATGTAGTTCTGGAGACATGGAGCATGCTCTGTTGAATTGGATGACCGGGGGCGGTACACACGCTGCGTCCTGTCTAATCCCGCGCGTGCGCCGTTGACCAGTGATGTTATTGGCTAATAAGATACCACATGACCCATATTTCTTTCTATTTAAAAATGGGCTTGAACATGTAATTAGTACCCCTTGGGAAAGATATTTATGGGAAAAGCACGATAGGGCGCTAATCTGGGCAACCAACTAATAAATATGGGTAAGATATTTATTTATGATCTTTGAATGCATACATTATCTTAAATATATACCTACCCACTTAGCAAGCCCAATGTAATATTGAGGATACTGGCCGTACTAACAGCTATCCTTATTTTGGGGAATACAGTGGTTCCACTGTGATATCCACTCATGTTGATTGACATGTTGGGAGTTATTTGCTTTATGTGAGGATTTATATGAGCTATATTTGGAATTGTTATAGCTTCATTAGCATCCATATTCTTACTAGCATCAATATGAGCACTGTGCTATTTACTCTGTCTAGACCCGGCGTGTTCCTATAGGATCCTTCTTGAAAATGAATCATGCCTGTGATATAATTTTTAATGGTACATAAAAAAATGTCAATAATTTTATACCGAAATTGTGGATAGTAAAGGACTCCCTTTTTCTGGCAAAATGTGGATTATATATTGGAGTTTCTATTCGTTACCGTGAGTTTCTATACAGAGGGGGATGATACAAGAATAAAACACCCCACCCCAATATTGAATTATTGCCCTGTAAGATATGTTTATTCTATAAACACATATACACACACACACACACACACACACACACACACACACACACACACACACACACACGCACGCACACACACATATATATATATGTGTGTGTGTGTGTGTGTGTGTGTGTGTGTGTATGTGTGTGTTCGATAGAGATAGGAGAGCAGGATTCTCCTCTTCTATATGTGCCGTATATAGAAGACATGATAGTAGTTAGGCTCCGCCCACTAGCTCAGGGACAACGGAGAATTAGAGAGAGAGAGAGCCTGCAGAGGGGAAAACTGCTAAATAATGCAGAATATAAGACGTGTAATGGCCAGAAATAGTCTTAATCCTCATATAACTTCTTCTAAAAGTCACCCAAAAAGTTAAGTACGCTTTAAATGGTTTGTGAATCTGGATACGCTCTTAAAAGGGGTTTCTGGCTTTATGTAAATAAAGCTTAATCAAAGTATATAAATTCTACAACTTTCTAATATACGTTGTGTTTCAATTCCTCACCATTTTTAGAATTTTGTTTGCCGTTTGTGAGCAAAATTTTTCTCCCAGCTGAGAATTGAATACAATTATATCCAGACTGAGGAATTCTCTGTGAACTAATGATTTCCACAGCAGCTGCAAAAAATTCTCTGGTAGTTTGCTACAATGTATCTGTAAAGGATCTGCCAGACACAGCTTCTGTGTCGACGCCCGTGGTTAATCAGTCTGCATCTGCTCCTAGGTCTGATAGAGTGACTCGATCTGCTACCACTCAGGCTGGTAAGCTAAGGAGTGGGAGAACCGATCACAGCCTGGCCAGACGGTTCTAGCTCCCGCCCTCGGTCTATTTATACCTTCATTTCCTGCTTGTCTTTGCCTGTGATTCTTTCCTGTTTCCTGGCTCTGCTGCTCCTGCTATTACTATTGACCTTGCTTCATTTTGACCCTGGCTTTACTGACCACGCTCCTGCTCTGCGTTTGGTACCTCGTACACTACTGGTTTGACTCGGCTCGTTCACTACTCCTGTTGCTCACGGTGTTGCAGTGGGCAACTGCCCCATTTCCCTTAACATCTGTGTGCCCTTGTCTGTTTGTCTGTCGTGCAAATATTGAGCGTAGGGACCGTCGCCCAGTTGTACGCCGTTGCCTAGGACGGGCCGTGCAAGTAGACAGGGACTGAGTGGCAGGTAGATTAGGGCTCACCTGTCTGTCTCCCTACCCCGGCATTACATAGTCACAGGCCCATATACCTTTTCTACCCTGGTCACTGACACACTATGGACCCCCTTGAGACCCAGGATCAGCAAATGCAGGGTCTCTCCCTACAGGTCCAAGCCCTGGCTCAGAGGTACAACCAGCGTGATACCACCCTGGTAGTGCCCCCCACCTCACCTCTAGAACCCCACCACAAGTTGCCTGACCGGTTCTCAGGGGACCGGAAGACTTTTTTCTCCTTTCGGGAGAGTTGTAGGCTCTATTTCCGTCTAAGACCCCACTCCTCAGGTTATGAGAGCCAGCGAGTGGGTATAATTATGTCCCGGCTCCAGGACGGGCCCCAAGAATGGGCCTTCTCCTTGGCTCCTGACGCTCCTGAACTTTCCCTGTTGATCTTTTTTTTTCTGCTCTCGGGCTCATATATGACGAGACTGACAAGACTGCCTTTGCCGAGAGTCAGCTGGTGATCTTACGTCAGGGTAAGAGACCCGTCGAGGAGTACTGTTCTGACTTTAGGAAGTGGTGTGTAGCTTCTTGGTGGAATGACCCTGCCTTGAGGTGCCAGTTTAGATTGGCTCTGTCGGACGCCCTGAAAGACCTGTTAGTTAGCTATACCTCTTCAGACTCTCTAGATCAGGTTATGGCTTTAGCAGTATGTCTTGACCGACGTCTCAGGGAACGACGACTTGAACGTTTTTGTGCTTTCTCCTCTGGCTCCCCCATGATGGCTCCCGAGGTTCCGTTGCTTCGTTCTTCCACAGAAAACTCGGATGAACCAATGGAACTCGGGGGCCTCCGTGTCTCCCCAACAACGTAGAGAGCTCCGCAGGAAGAATGGTCTCTGCTTCTACTGTGGGGATGACAAGCATCAAGTGAACAACTGTCCTAGGCGTAAGAATAAGAAGCCAGAAGAACTTCCGCGCCTAAGTGACCATCGGGGAGGTCACTTGGGCGCACAGGTATTTCCCGTAAATATGAAACCTAATAAGATCTTGCTTCCCTTTCAGGTCTCTTTTGAGGGTAGGTCTGCTACCGACAGTGCCTATGTGGATTCATGGTCTTCTGCTAATATTATGTCTGTGGAATTTGCTATGTCTCTAGCTATGCCATTGATTGATTTGCCTAAACCTGTCCCAGTAGTGGGTATCGACTCCACTCCACTTGCTAATGGTTATTTTACGCAGCATACCCCTGTTTTTTAACTCATTGTTGGCTCCATGTATTTGGAGCAGTGCTCTGTACTGGTGATTCAGGGATTATCGTCCGATTTGGTTTTAGGCCTTCCCTGGTTGCAGATGCATAATCCCACGTTTGACTGGAATACTGGGGATCTTATGAAATGGGGTAATCAATGCATGACGTCATGTTTTTCTGTTCATTTTATTTCTCCCCCTGGGGAGGTGAACACTCTACCTGAGTTTATTCAGGACTTCGCTGATGTTTTTTCTAAAAAGGCCTCCGAAGTGTTACCTCCTCATAGAGAATACGATTGCGCAATCGATTTGGTACCAGGTGGTAAGCTCCCTAAGGGTAGGATATATAATCTCTCTTGTCCCGAACGTGAAGCCATGAGAGAGTAAATCCAGGAATGCCTGGCCAAGGGTTACATTCGCCCCTCTACTTCTCCGGTAGGTGCTGGCTTCTTCTTCGTAGGGAAGAAGGCTGGTGGTCTTAGGCCGTGCATCGATTACCGAAACTTGAATAAGGTCACTGTAAGGAACCAGTATCCCCTTCCTTTGATTCCTGATCTCTTCAATCAGGTTCAGGGGGCCCAATGGTTCTTTAAGTTTGATCTCCGGGGGGCTTATAACCTTATCCGCATCAGAGAGGGGGATGAGTGGAAGACTGCGTTTAACACGCCCGAAGGCCATTTGGAATACCTCGTCATGCCCTTTGGGTTGTGTAATCCTCCTGCGGTTTTCCAGAATTTCATAAATGAGATTTTAAGAGATTACCTGGGGGTATTTCTTGTAGTGTACCTTGATGGCATACTTGTGTTTTCCAAGGACTGGTCCTCCCACATTGAGCATGTCAGGAAGGTGCTCCAGACCCTTCGGGAAAACAAACTCTTTGCTAAAACCGAAAAATGTGTGTTTGGGGTGCAGGAGATACCATTTTTGGGTCAAATTCTCACTCCTAATGAATTCCGCATGGACCCGGCCCAGGTTCAGGCTGTGGCTGAATGGATCCAACCTGCCTCCCTGAAGGCGTTACAGTGCTTCCTGGGGTTTGCTAATTATTACAGGAGATTTATTGCTAACTTCTCGGTCATCGCTAAGCCTCTTGCGGATCTTACTCGCAAAGGTGCTGATCTCCTCCACTGGCCTCCGGAGGCGGTCCAGGCTTTTGAGGTCCTTAAGAAGTGCTTTATCTCGGCCCCAGTGCTGATTCAGCCTAACCAAACGGAGCCATTCATCGTGGAGGTTGACACCTCCGAGGTGGGAGTGGGTGCTGTATTATCCCAGGGTACCAGGTCCCTCACCCATCTCCGTCCCTGTGCCTACTTCTCCAGGAAGTTCTCGCCCCCTGAGAGTAACTATGACATTGGCAACCGCAAACTCTTAGCCATTAAATGGGCATTTGAAGAGTGGCACCACTTCTTGGAGGGGGTTAGGCACCAGGTAACGGTCCTTACCGACCACAAGAATCTGGTTTTCCTAGAATCTGCCCGGAGGCTAAACCCGAGACAAGCTCGATGGGCGTTGTTTTTTACTAGATTCAACTTTTTGGTCACCTATAGGGCTGGGTCTAAAAATATTAAAGCTGATGCACTGTCGCGTAGCTTCATGGCCAGCCCTCCTTCGGAGGAAGATCCTGCTAGTGTTTTGCCCCCAGGTATAATCATTTCCTCTGTTGATTCTGACTTGGTCTCTGAAATTGCGGCTGATCAAGGTTCAGCTCCCGGGAACATTTCTGAGAGCAAGCTGTTTGTTCCCCTGCAATTCCGGCTAGGGGTACTCAGGGAAAATCATGACTCTGCACTATCTGGCCATCCAGGCATCCTGGGTACCAAGCACCTCATTGCCAGAAACTATTGGTGGCCTGGGTTGCCTAAAGACGTTAAGGCCTACGTCGCCGCTTGTGAAATTTGTGCTAGTTCCAAGACTCCCAGGTCCCGTCCAGCAGGCTTACTATGTTCTTTGCCCATTCCCCAGAGACATTGGACCCACATCTCGATGGATTTTATCACCGATATGCCTCCATCTCAAGGCAAGTCGGTGGTGTGGGTTGTAGTAGACCGCTTCAGTAAGATGTGCCACTTTGTGCCCCTCAAGAAACTACCCAATGCCAAGACGTTAGCTACCTTGTTTGTCAAACATTTCCTGCGTATAGTCTCTAGAACAATATTTAAGGTGTTTTAACTCCAACTGTCAATATGATTGGGTCTCCTTCATTCCCCTCGCCGAATTTTCCCTTAATAACCGGGTCAGTAACTCGTCAGGCGTCTCCCCCTTTTTCTGTAATTTTGGGTTTAATCCACGGTTCTCCTCCGTTTCACCTGGTGGTTCCAACAATCCCGAGGTAGATGTCGTTCATCGGGAACGGTGCACAGTCTAGGCCCAGGTTCAGAAGAACCTAGAGGCGTCTCAGAGCATACAAAAGACTCAGGCAGATAGAAGACGGAGGTTCCATCTTCGGTTCCCCAATAAGCCAGGTCCACATAGAAAGGGTCCAGTGGCCCCTCATAAAAGAGGGGTACTGTAAAGGATCTGCCAGACACAGCTTCTGTGTCGACGCCCGTGGTTAATCAGTCTGCATCTGCTCCTAGGTCTGATAGAGTGACTCGATCTGCTACCACTCAGGCTGGTAAGCTAAGGAGTGGGAGAACCTATCACAGCCTGGCCAGACGGTTCTAGCTCCCACCCTCGGTCTATTTATACCTTCATTTCCTGCTTGTCTTTGCCTGTGATTCTTTCCTGTTTCCTGCCTCTGCTGCTCCTGCTATTACTATTGACCTTGCTTCATTTTGACCCTGGCTTTACTGACTACGCTCCTGCTCTGCGTTTGGTACCTCGTACACTCCTGGTTTGACTCGGCTCGTTCACTACTCCTGTTGCTCACGGTGTTACCCCATTTCCCTTAGCTTCTATGTACCCTTGTCTGTCATGCACATATTGAGCGTAGGGACCGTCGCCCAGCTGTACGCCGTCGCCTAGGACGGGCCGTGCAAGTAGGCAGGGACTGAGTGGTGGGTAGATTAGGGCTCACCTGTCTGTCTCCCTACCCCGACATTACAGTATCAGTCTGAAGTCCAGGCTATTGAGGCTATCCAGGCTCTGTAAAATAGTATTGACTTCTCATCTGAGAGCGAGACCAGGTTTGCTGCCTCTTAATGTAGGAGTGTTGCGTTGGAAAGCTCCAGTGACGTAACTGTCCATATTCCCTGCGACCGCAGAAACTTTAAAGCAGCTGGATCCCCGACTACTATCTCAGCTCAAGGAAGCTACATCACTGGAGATTCCCTGGAGTAGCTGGTATCTGGAGCCCCCATCCAGAGCATTTACAACACTCTGGCCAGGAATTCTGGCATTGCAAAGCTTCTGACGCCACTGTACCTATATCGACAGTGACGTCAAGGGCTGCTCCAGGGCCGGAATCCCCAGCTAGAGTGTTTACATCAAGATCCTCCCAAGGGCCAGGGTCACCAGCCCCTGCGTTTCTGATGCTCTGGCTGCGGATTCCGGTGTTGAAAGCTCCTGACATCACTGTCCATGTATAGACAGTGACATCAGGAGCTTCTTATGCATAGCGATTTAAGTAGCTCGTTGCGTGGGAATTTGGGAGACGTATCTCACTATATGCCCATACAGTAAGATACACCGCAGCCTTCCGTTGGAGGTAAAAGTCCAGAGTCCCTGAAGTATTCCTCTGACAGAAGGAAAAAAAACACTCTGTGAAAGGGACATTACATAAGTGTGCATGTGACTGGTTTTCCCAAGTTAAATATGTTTATCTACCTCCTGCAGAATATTCCAGTGACTTGACTATAAGTTATTATGTTACTTCAAAGCAAAAGACATCCCAAACAAGCAAGGGTTTGCATAGAGGTATACAATACATTTGCTATGGGCCCTAGGAAAGATGGGCCAAGCCCTGGTTGCTCTTATTTTCTTTGCTATTTGGTGAGGAGTACCTGGTAGGACTCCCCTATACAGAGGAACTGCATTCTTAGCAAGTACAGCTGTGCAGAATTGACACAAGGGTCACAGAAAAAGCATGAAGCAAAAATAAACTATCCTTGGTGGTAAAATCTGACACCATAATCAGGGGAAAGTTAAAACGGTTTTCCCATCTAGGACATTTATGGCATATCCACAGGATTTGCTTTAAATGTCTGCTAGATGCAGATCCCACCTCTGGCACCTGCACCTATCTCTAGAACGGGGTCCCCTAAACCCTGTTCTAGCTTACTCGGCTCCGGCTGCCTCCCGGCCACTTCCTGGTTAGGTGGTCGGGAGTTACGGGAACAGCCGAGCTCACTGAGCTACACTGTTTCCGTAACTCCCATAGAAGTGAACGTGAGTTATAGAAACAGCGTAGCATGGCGAGCTATGTGGTTTCCGTAGCTACCGAGTTCCGGAAATAGCGTAACTCGCCGTGCTACGCTGTTTCAGTAACTCCTATTCACTTCTATGGGAGTTACGGAAACCGCGTAGCTCAGCGAGCACTCGGCTGTTTCCGTAACTCCTGACCACCTAGCCAGGATGTGGCCGGGAGGCAGCCAGAGCCGAGTAAGCTATAACGGCGTTTCGGGGGCCCTGTTCCAGAGATAGGTGCGGGTCCCAGGGGTGGGACCCGCATCTATCTGACATTTATGGCATATCCTGTGAATATGCCATAAATGTCCAAGATGGGAAACCCCCTTTAATGTACATAGATATCTGTATTATCTATAAGGATCTATGCTAGTTAAGATGGGCACCGAAACCCCAGTACAATATATGTAAAACATAGTTATCATTTATATTTATAGAGGGAAAAACAAGTATATACAAAACACATTACAAACGTCTGACCACTTACCTGGGACTGTGCATTGACATTTGCGCTATTTGTTACTAAAACCTTTACGACTTCTGCTTGTCCAGCCAAAGATGCTATGTGAAGAGCTGTGTTTCCTTTCTGTTAAAAGGAAAGTGATAAAAATGGATGAAAAATAAATTTTACTAACTTATAGTGATAGAATCACTGTGATCAATATTGAGTAGAGACACGTATTTTGTGGCCATTAGGAAAGTTTTTCCAAGTATATCTGAATAGTTCCTAGTGAGTTGATATCTGTTAACTTTTAGTTTAGCCCCAATTATTACTAATGATTTGAGCAATAAAAGCAATTCTTGGCTACTGTTGCTCCATTCAACTCCACCTCACTGTGGACATCCCGCTGAGGAGGAATGAGGGACTCGAGAAATTAGACTTGAAAAGATTTTGCATGTGAGAATTTTTTTTTTTTTTGCCAGCAACAATATGATTGAAAATATGATTCCCATCATTTGGAATATGATGTAATGTATGCCAGTCCTTGATAATGAAAATTACTGGAACACTCAATGGACTAAGAGAAAATCTTAGTGTACAATGCTAAAGCTATAGGAGGTGTAAAGGCTGCAGTCCCATCGGGGCCCTAGGGAGGCCCTCTGTCCCAGAAGGACCGCAGTATATGAGAAGAAAATTATAACTTCATGGGAAGAAGCATTTAGAAGTTTATCGATCTAATAAATTACATGACCTATATGCAATTTATGAAGAACTTCAAGAAAGTAGATTTAAGAGACTCATGGTTTCACATTGCCCACGTATGCTTGCTGCATTACTCAACTCCAAGGGACCGATGAATATAGAGGACGTGCTGAACTAAGCCTGACGTGTGCAACAAACACACTGCTTTGTCATAAGGGCTTCCGAAATCATGTCATAGGCATAAGAATGAAATCTTAGATGAAAGGCACAAACCTTTGTTGATGCATCCGCATCGACACCTCGTTGGATGAGTTCTGTGACTATTTCTACATGTCCTTCTTTGGATGCAAGATGGAGAGCGTTCAACCCATTCTGAGAATGAGAAATACACATGTAAATAATAACAAATCTGTGAACTTGTCTTCATTTTATTTTATATACAGTGAAACCGCTTGAAAAGACCATCTCTTTGGGAAGACCACCCATGATCTTAATCAGATTATTCTGTGATGGATTTTAATTCCATAATATCTTATGTTTATTGGCCTTTTTTTGAGAGGACAACTTTAACCCCTTGAAGACACAGTCATTTTGTCTTTTTCTTTGCGTTTCTCCATCGTCACATTCCAAGTGCCATAACTTTTTTTTTTTCCCGTCTACATATGTACAGTATGTATCATATAATGTACTGGGAAACTAAAAATAAATTATTTGTGAGTTGGAATGTGGAAAAATCAGCGATTCCGCCAAGGTTTTTCAAGAATTTAGTTTTTATGGCATTCACTGTGTGGTAAAAACGACATGTTAACTTTATTCTGAGGGTTAATATAATTACGACAATACCAAATTTATATCGATTTTATTTTAAATTGTACTCCTTTTAAAAAGAAAAAACAAGGTTAATGTTGTGTTGCCATATTCTAAGTTGTGAGAGCTTGTTTTTTGTGGGGCGAGATGTTGTTTATATTGGTACCATTTTGGGGTACATCTGACTTTTTGATCACTTTTGATTCAATTTTTTTTATTGGGAAGCGAGGTGACCAAAAAACAGCTATGATTGCATTGTGAATTTTTTTATTCCTACGGCATACACACGGCGTGACATTTTAATCGTTTGGACCTTCACGGATGCGGCAATACCAATTGCTTTTTTATTGATTACATAATTTTTTGTGAAAAATGGGAAAAGGAGGGTTTTTTTAAACTTTTACTTTTTTTTAATTTATTTTTATATTTTTTAAAATGTCATTAAACTTTTTTTATTTTTAGTCCTTCTAGGGAAATTAAACGTGCGATCTTTGGATCGCTTATTCAATACACTCCAATACTTTTGTATCGCAGTATATTGCCTTTATCTGTACACTACTATTAAGCCTTGCATCTTGCAGGCTCAGTAATAGCTCACAGACCTGCAGGCATTCAATAGGCCAGGGCCCAGAGCGAGTCCGCTCCCTCGGTCTAACTGCTCAGACGCAGCTGTTGCTATCGACCGCAGCATATGTGGAATGAACCTGCTGGGATCTGAATTATTCCGGCCATTGCAGACGGGGTCAACTGTTTAAAAACAGCCCAAACCCGTCTCGTATGGTGCGGGCTCAATTATATAACATATTGTGACGGAGTACAGCAAACACATAGTAGCCAACAGTCCCGAATTTGCCGGGACTGTCCCGAATTTACAGAGACAGTCCCGGCAAATTACTTATTCAATTGTATCTGCATCCTCAGGATGCAGATACAATTGAATATTATTGCAGAGAAATATCTGCTCCCTGCTCTGCCATTCACTACTCCAGGGACGGAATCCCCATCTAGAGAGTTGCCAATGCCTTGGCCAAGGATTCCGCTCTTAGCGGCAGCCCCTGACGTCACTGTCCATACATGGACAGTGATGTCAGGAGCTCCTCCAGACGAGGAATTCCTGGCCAGTACCTTTTCAAGTTTCCCTGAAAAAAAATTCTAATGTTGGCAACCTTGCAAACGTAATAGTACATTGGATATCGCCAAGGAGTTAACAATGTAATTTTGTCACAAATATTGCACTAATGAAGATGTAAAAAGCTTATATATCTAATTTCTGACCTGTTTTTGGGCTGCTCTGAATGCATTTATATGGCCAGGACTGGCACAATCAGATGCAAAATCATTGTGCCTTGTGTATATGAAATAAAACAATATCCCTAAAACTAAGGTCATGGGTAATTTAATCTAATTTGAAAGGCAAAAGTATTTAAAAACTAAAAAAAAAGAATATAGCTTATTTTAATTTAAAGAGGCTCTGTCACCAGATTTTGCAGCCCCTATCTGCTATTGCAGCAGATCGGCGCTGCAATGTAGATTACAGTAACGTTTTTATTTTTAAAAAACGAGCATTTTTGGCCAAGTTATGACCATTTTCGTATTTATGCAAATGAGGCTTGCAAAAGTACAACTGGGCATGTTGAAAAGTAAAAGTCCAAGTGGGCGTGTATTATGTGTGTACATCGGGGCGTGTTTACTACTTTTACTAGCTGGGCGTTCTGACGAGAAGTATCATCCACTTCTCTTCAGAACGCCCAGCTTCTGCCAGATCACGCTGTGACGTCACTCACAGGTCCTGCATCGTGTCGGCACCAGAGGCTACAGTTGATTCTGCAGCAGCATCAGCATTTGCAGGTAAGTAGCTACATCGATTTACCTGCAAACGCCGATGCTGCTGCAGAATCATCTGTAGCCTCTGGTGCCGATGTGTCCTCGCTCGTCTGACACGATGCAGGACCTGTGAGTGACGTCACAGCGTGATCTCTGGAGAACACGGCTGTGTCTGCACTGCCAGAAGCTGGGCGTTCTGAAGAGAAGTGGATGATACTTCTCATCAGAACGCCCAGCTAGTAAAAGAAGTAAACACGCCCCGATGTACGCACATAATACACGCCCAGTTGTACTTTTACTTTAAACACGCCCACTTGGACTTTTGCAAGCCTCATTTGCATAAATACGAAAATGGTCATAACTTGGCCAAAAATGCTTGTTTTTTAAAAATAAAAACGTTACTGTAATCTACATTGCAGCGCCGATCTGCTGCAATAGCAGATAGGGGTTGCAAAATCTGGTGACAGAGCCTCTTTAAATCCTAAAGAAAAATAAGGACATCTGACACAAAGAAAGTATTTTATTAAAAGTAATATTAAATAAAGATTTTACAGCATTGAGCGGTGTTGTCTGGAGCGCCCCCTCTAGGGTCAAAGCCATTAAAGGGAGTCTGTCACCAGAATGTCCGAGTTAAACTAGTAACGGTATTGTAGAGGACACTAACCTGTTTCTAGCGTTTATTTTCATTTTCTGCTTACTGCCTCCTTTGTAGAGAAATAAGTTTTATTAAGTTTATGCGAATGAGCATTTAGGTGCAATGAGGGCGTTACCATTGCACCTAAATGCTCTTACTTCGCTCCCCAGTTCAACCCCCCTCCTTTCTTACATTGATGGACAGGGGCCAGGCAGCATAATTATAGCGCGTTCATGCCTGGCCTCGTACTATCTGTAACGCGCGCGTCCCTGCTCTTCACTCGGCGCATGCGCAGTACGATCTTTCTGCTCTAAGTTCTAATCGGCAGTACTGCACATGCGCAGCGTCCCTGCTCTTTATTCGGCGCATGCGCAGTACTGCCGATTAGAAAACGAGCAGAAAGATCATACTGTGCATGCTCCGAGTGAAGCGCAGGGGTGCACGCGCGTTACAGATAGTACTGGGAAGAGCATTAGTAAGAGCATTTAGGTGAAATGGTAACGCCCTCATTGCACCTAAATGCTCATTAGCATAAACGTAATAAAACGTATTTCTCTACAAAGGAGGCAGTAAGCAGAAAATTAAAATAAACGTTAGAAACAGGTTAGTGTCCTCTACAATACCGTTACTAGTTTAATACGGACATTCTGGTGACAGACTCCCTTTAAAGGTGCAAAGGCAGCAGTCGCATCCAAGCCCCTCTACCCTTCTCCACATAAGAAGACACAAACATTCTAAACACATGGCAGGTGGAGAGCCCGGTTACAGATTTTGCATTGTGGCCGAGGAGCTTCAAAGGTACATGTGACCACGTATAGGACAAAAAACTATTTTCCATTTTAAGATGTTTACCTGATTGCAGACATTGATGTCCACACCATTTTTTAAATAGTCAAGAGCCTTTTCTAAGTTACCGGCTCTGGCAGCTCTCAGGTAACTTGCACTTGTGTCAGACTGCTGCAAGACAGAAAAAAAAGACAATATTACTATCACTTTATAAAGCAGATACATCAAAGAACCTTAAAAAAAACTATTTCATATAAAGTAAGGACCTGAACTAAAATACACACAAAATATATGTCAGTATATGGAAATGGTGGAATTAAAGTTCATAACTAGTACTTGGCTGAATAAATAGTGAGGGTCTGCACCTGTCTGCCTCTCTGATGAGGTCCACAGTATTGTTGAGGCATATAGCAGGTGGATAGTTTCCTGTGGCGTTATGGTTACACTCTTGGTTATTACCAACTTAATAGATCAAACATACGAGATAAAAGTTGTCCGAACTTGCCGATTTCAGGGGTATCGGACGATGGGCGAATGTGGAGCCGATTGACTGTCACCGGTGGCCGACATTGGGGAAAAGCAGGATCGGGCAAACGCTCTGTCATGTGTATATGGCTGGCTTTAAGGTGCCATTACACTTTAGATAGCCATCGGCTGAACAAGCAGCTATTTCCCCCCAACTCCACTAATAATAAGCTCGGCCGAGCATACACGTTTTTTTCCAGAGGGGAGAGTGGAATAAGCTGCTGCCAGACACCTATAGCAGCGGCTTATACCCCACAGGGGCAAAGGATCTTGCATGTTCAAATCCAACGTGCTCGTCGATCCTTCTTTTCCCTCGAGGGAGAGTTGAGAGACAACTAAACACAGTAGACAGTCGGCCAGTCTTACCGAAATCAGCAGGTTCAATCGACTTTTAATGTGTATGGGCAGCTTTAATCTTCACAAGACCAGTCACACACTGTAGGAGTGAACTGTGCTGTTTTTGGAACCTGTGGCAATTTTGTTAATTCAAATTGTATTCATAGTGTGTTAACTGTTTGTCCCCAAAAGGTAGGTTATGTAATAATGTCTGCAATATATTTTACAAATGTATGTCAGTTTATACATTTGTTAGAACTTAAATAGAAGGGTATGTAAAAAAAAGTCTCAAAGTGGTGCATGTGTGCCACGTTATGCAAATAAGTGGTATAATCAGATGTTAAATCTCGCAATATTGGAAATATTATAGATAAATGCCTAGTTTGTCTACTTTACAATTGCCCGTTTTGATGTCTTTTTTTTCCAAATGTCTGTACAACTTACAGTATATTTTCACTTCTGATTCTCTAAAAGTGACAACCATTCACCATAAATAAAAAGCCAATGCCATAAAATACAATACTAGTTTAGCAAAATGCATTATCACCAGTGATAATGATGAAAGTATCACCCTTACACATGTACTATAAAGGCTTAACACGTCCTCCCACACGATCATCATATGTCAGAGGACTTACGCCAGCCCTTCCAGGTAACAATATGCCCATTTTGCTGATAATAGGTGTATTCATATTTTTAATTGTTGTGTTGCTGCCCCTTACATAGATGTTCATGTAAACAGTGATCGCACTGCGCCAGACGTCATGGTCCCAGTTCACATACGTCCACCCCATTCAAATAAGGCAATTGTTTCAAAAACAAATGTTCAGCATTGCTCTTATCCTGCTTTGGGAGAGAGGCCAACATATTTTGTTGCTCGGCACAGACAGAAAATACTAGAGTTTAGACTCATAGCCTATACAGTCAATGAACGAAACAAAGTGCAGCCTAAATCTGCAGTATTTATTTGAAAAGATTTAACCCTTTTGCTGCCAGGACAATTTTCATACATTTGACAAACCCAAAAATCATATCATACCCCCATTCTCATATTTTTTAAATGCCAACCAGCACTTTACAATCACGGGCGCCTTCATGCAACTTTACAGCAAAGCGTAATATTTTGTAAAAAAAAAAAAAAAAATTCATAAAAATCCATGGCTAACAATCAGACCCAAGTAGTGTCTGAATTGCCAAAAAACCTCCTAAAACTAAAAAGTTTAAAAAATTCACAAAATCATCGAAACTGAAAAGACCAAAAATCTCTGCAATCCTGATGCCTGTATAAAACCTGAGTCATAGTCAATAAATGGTCTGATTAGTTGAAGGGTGTGATCACAGTAAGGCCTCATTTACACGAGCGTAATATACGCGCGTGTGACGCGCGTGCTTTTCACGCGTGTCGTACGCACCTATATTACTCTATGGGGCAGTGCAGACAATGCGTGAATTTTGCGCAGCACGAGTGCGTTGCGTAAAACTCACGACATGTTCTATAATCGTGCGTTTTTCGCGCATCACGCACCCATTGAAGTCAATGGGTGCGTGAAAACCACGCATGCCGCACGGAAGCACTTCCGTGCGAACTGCGTGATTCACGCAAGAGCTGTCAAACTGAATGTAAACAGAAACCACCACGTGCTTTTCTGTTTACAAACATCCGAACGGAGTGTCTTAGAGATGAGCGAACCGAACTTCACCGGGTTCGGCCGAACTCGTTTTGTCCGAACCCGGCAGGAGACAGTCACTGTCCAGGGTGCTGAAAGAGTTAAACTGGTTCAGCACCCTGGACAGTGACTTCCGATCCCAATATATGTGAACGTGTAAAAAAAAAAAAAAAGTTCTGACTTACCGACAACTCCCTGCTTCTTCCTCCAGTCTGACCTCCCGGGATGACAATTCAGTCCAAGTGACAGCTGCAGCCAATCACAAGCCAAGCACAGGCTGCAGCGGTCACATGGACTGCCGCGTCATCCAGGGAGGTGGGGCCAGATGTCGAGAGGCGCGTCACCAAGGACGCGTCACCAAGAACGCGTCACCAAGGCAACGGCCGGGAAGTTCTCGGTAAGTACGAACCTCTTTTTTTTTAAACAGGTTACTCGATATGGTGATCGGAATTCACTGTCGAGGGTGCTGAAAGAGTTACTGCCGATCAGTTAACTCTTTCAGCACCATGGACAGTGACTGACGTCGACTAGCCTCATCTCTATGATGGCGGCTGCGCGAAAATCACGCAGCCGCGCATCATACACGGATGACACATGGAGCTGTCAAGTGCCTTTTGCGCACGCAAAACGCTGCGTTTTTTCCGCGCACAAAACGCACACGCTCGTGTAAATGAGGCCTAAATCTGCCCGTGCAGAACCACCTTTATAGACTGTGATCCTAATTCTTGATGTCACTTGCATCTTCCCCCTTTTCACCCCTCCTTTGCAATGGCACAAAACCATAAAGTAAAACTTTTTTTCTGCTGCTCCCCGACTTCAAACAAGTGTTGCTCCCTGACTATCGCATCCAGAATATTGACTGGTATCATTAAAAAGCTAAGATTCTTTAATATACCAAATTCTGAGGTCTAGACCTTATATTCTATCCAAAGAAATCATTTAAAGATATGACATATTAGAAATGTCAAAAGTTTACCTCTTGTATTATTTGCTTTGGAATTTTACAATTTTTGAAACTACCAAGCCTAATCTAATCCGTTAAAATTAGATTCTTAAATGATTATTAGATTATAATTATAATAATTTTAATACTCTTATAATTAGACCATTAGATCAATGATTATAAAACTCAAATTACTAAAACTATAAAGGTCTCTGTTGCGATTTCTTAAAAATCCAATAGAATCTGAAAGATCACTAGAAAAATAGAACTCACATCAATTATATTATAAGTTATGGCGACATCCCCTGCCTCTGATGATCTGCATTTCAGGGTTGCCAACCTCCAAATCACCAGGCAACCTCCAGGCGGCCAAATGTTTCTGGACAAATTTGTCAAAAAATTAATGTTACAAAATTATTAGAGATTCTAGTCAAAAGCGCCTATTTTTACAGATTAAGTTTACAAAACAGTTGGCAAACCTGGTGCCATTACCAAAGAATTCCCTAGTGACCTTGGCAATGGGTTACAATTCATTTGGTGCGGTAGGTAGGGATAACGCCATTACTGCAGCTAAAAAAAATCATGAAAACAAAAAATGTAAAGGGCATGTGATGGTTAAATGTAGGAAAATCTACAAGAAGCCATATAATGGTTAAGCAGGATTTTGAACGAGTATATGTGATGCAGGAAACTCGCTGCCCTTGAAGTCACCTATTTAGGTCACCCTTGATAAATAGGTTGGCACAAGCTGATGGTGGCGGGGATGTGTGGAATTTTTACAAGTCCTAAAATTACTTTTGGCTATTTCGTGTCTACAGCTCTTAACACACAAGTATATTGTATCCTGGGTAAAGGTTGTAGAAGTTGTCTACATGCAATGAAACACACAAGTCATCAGTCCACTGTATTTGATGCAATATTTCATTATTGATAATGGATAATGGATAACTTTTCAAAGTTGTGTGAATGATCCAGGAGCTTGAACTCAAGCAATTCATTCCACTTGGTCTTTTGAGGGTATATATGAAATCCCTTTTCATTGTAAAAGGAAACAATACAGGCAAATGTTGCCATAGTAAGACCATTTTCATTTAGGATAAGTCCAGACAAGGCAAAAAAAAAATCTGACATGGAATTTGACGCAAATACGCTGTAATATCGGTAAGTAACATTATGCTGTGGATTTCACCCCTTGTATTGAAAAGCCGATGCATGCCCTGATTTCTGCACTGATTTTTGTCTGCTACATGTACAGTATATGGGGTTTTAAATAATTGCAGATCTTAAATGCAGAATCTGCACCGAAAATCTGAAGCAAATCCGTAATGTCTGACCATGCCCATACTGCTCATACTGCTACTGATGATAATGAATGCATCTGCTCATCTATTGACTTCAACGGTAAAAAGAAGAGGACCTTAGGTTTCTATTTTCTCATTAACTAGAATATTGTAGCTGGCTATACTATTCTGTCCACCACAACAAAAAATTCCTCTGAAATCAGTGGAACCATTAATGGAATTTTTTTTCCTTAACCCCTTCCCGCCGGATCACGTATATATACGTCATTAAAATCGGTGGCTTACCGCCTTTTCATGTAAATATACGTCATGGAGATGAAGCTGGCTCAGGAGCTGAGCCAGCGACATCACCACCGGGTGACAGCTGTATGTTACAGCTGGCACCCTAAGGTATCGGCCAGGACCGGAGCTAGCATCCGATCCGACCGATTAACCCCTCACATGCTGCGTTCAATAGAGATCGCAGCATGTGAGGAGTTTATAGCCACCGGCACCCCAGCAACGTGATCACTGGGTTGCCGGTGGCTGCAAAGGCGATCGGAGGGCTAATGCTTACCTCCCGATCAGCCTGTAACGGAATCCTCCTATGCCCCGTCGTCGGCGGGGCCCAGGAGGCTTCCGGTAACATCGGCAAGATGGCGCCGGCTCAGCTTCCGGCTCAGAAGCTGAGCCGGCGTCATCAGCAGTGGGTGTCCGCTGTATGTTACAGCGGACACCCCGATCTATCGCCAGGAACCGGAGCTAGCTCTGATTCCTGGCATTAACCCCTTCGATGCAGCGATCCATTGTGATCGCTGCATCCTAGAGGTTTGTAGAAAATCGGCAGCCTTGCCATGCGATGGCAAGGCTGGCGACTGCTACCATGGCAACAGGAGCCCTAACAATGGACTCCTGTCTGCCATTACGTAAGCTGATTAGGCCCCGCCCAGAGGCGGAGCCTAATCGGCTTGCTGTCAGTGAACAACTGACAGTTCCAATACATTGCACTACATAGGTAGTGCAATGTATTAGAACATCAAACAAATAGTTGGACATTCAAGTCCCCTAGTGGGACTAAAGAAAAGTGTAAAAAAAAGTGTAAAAAAAGTAAAAATAAAAGTTGGAAAACATACAATAAAAGTTTCAAATAATAACACAAAACACAATCGCCCTTTTTCCCTTATAAGTCATTTATTATTGAAAAAAATAATAAAGCCATACATATTTGGTATCGCAGCGATCGTAACGACCTGAACTATAAAAATATTATGTTATTTATTCCGCACAGTGAACGCCGTAAAAAAACAAACTCAAAAACACTGCCATAATTACTGTTTTTTTGGTCACTGTCTTCCAAAAATTGAAATAAAAAGTGATCAAAAAGTCGCATGTATCCAAAAATGGTACCGATAAAATCTATACCTCGTCTCGCAAAAAAAAACAAGCCCTCACACAGCTCCATCGACGAAAAAATGTAAAAGTTATGGCTCTCACAACTTGGCGACAGAAAAAATACATTCTCTTTCCAAAAGTAATTTTATTGTGCAAAAAGTTATAAAAAAGTTCTATAAATTTGGTATCGCCGGAATCGTACTGACCCGCAGAATAAAGGTAACATGTAGTTTATAACGTACGGTGAACGGTGTATATATAAAAAAAAGTGGCACAAGCTGGGCATGACATTTGACACTGAATTGGCATATCTAGGGAAACTATTTAATTTGTACCTTCCGCAGCGCAATCATTTATGGAAAAGACACGTGGGGTGAAAATGCTCACTACACCTCTTAATAAATGCCTTGAGGGGTGCAGTTTCCAAAATGGGGTCACTTCTCAGGGGTTTCTTTTATTATTTCACATCAAAGCCTCTGCAATTGTGAACCAATACTTTATAAGTCGCCAAATTAGGCCTCAATTTTACATGGTACTCTTTCACTCCTGAGCCCTGTCGAATGTCCAGGCAAAAGATTAGGGCCACATGTAGGGTGATTCTAAAACAGGGAAACACCGCATAATAATTGAGAGCTGTCTTGTTATGGTGGCACAAGCTGGGCACCACATATTGGCATATCTAAGGAAAAATTCCCATTTTCATTCTCCCACATCGTGTGCACACGAATTTCTGCAAAACACCTGTGGGGTTAACATGCTCACTACACCCCTAGGTGAATACCTTGAGGGTGTTGTTTCCAAAATGGCGTCACTTCTGGGGGGGATCCACTGTTTTGGTCCCACATGGACTTTGCAAATGCAACATAGCGACCAGAAACCAAATGCAGCAAAATCTGTACACCAAAAGCAAATGGTGCTCCTTCCCTTCTGAGCCCTGCCGTGTGCCCAAACAGCATTTTACGACCACGTGTGGGGTATTGCCGTACTCCAGAGAAGTTGCTTTACAAGCGTTGGGGTTCTTTTTTTCCTTTATTTGTTGAGAAAATTAAAAATTTGGAGCTAAAGCTACGTCTTATTGAAGAAAAAGGATTTTTTTTATTTTCACTGCCCAATTCTAATAAAATCTATGAAACACCTGTGGGGGCAAAATGCTCACTACACCCCTAGATGGATTCCTCAAGGGGTGTAGTTTTCTCAATGGAGTCACTTTTTTGGCGTTTTCACTGTTTTGGTACCTCAGGGGCTTTGCAAATGCGACATGGCCTCCACAAACCATTCCTGCTAAATTTGAGCTCCAAAAGCCAAATGGCGCTCTTTCCCTTCTAAGCTCCGCCGTGTGTCCAAACATCCGTTTATAACCACATGTGGGGTATTGTTTTACTCGGGAGAAATTGCTTTACAAATGTTGTGGTGCTTTTTCTCCTTTAGTCCTCGTGGAAATTAGAAAAAATTAGCTAAACCTACATAATCTTTGAAAGAATGACGATTTTTATTTTCACGGCCTACTTCCAATAATTTCTGCAAAAAACCTGCGGGGTCAAAATGCTCACTATACCCCTAGATAATTTCCTCAAGGGGTGTAGTTTCCAAAATGGGGTCACTTTTGGTGGATTTCCACTATTTTGGCACCGAAAGAGCCCTTGAAACCTGACATGGAGCCTAAAATATTTTCTAATAAAAAGGAGGCCCAAAATCCACTGGGTGCTCCTTTGCTTCTGAGGCCGGTGCTTCAGTCCATTACCACACTAGGGCCACATGTGGGATATTTCTAAAAACTGCAGAATCTGGGCAATAAATATTGAGTTGCATTTCTCTGGTAAAAACTTCTGTGTTACAAAAAAAATAGAATAAAAATGAATTTCTGCAAAAAAAAAATGAAATTTGAAAATTTCACCTCTACGTTGCTTTAATTCCTGTGAAACGTTTAAAGGGTTAAGAAACTTTCTAAATGCTGTTTTGAATACTTTGAGGGGTGAAGATTTTAAAATGGGGTGACTTTTTGGCGGTTTCTAATATATAAGGCCCTAAAAGCCGCTTCACAACTGAACTGGCCCCTGTAAAAATAGCCTTTTGAAATTTTCTTGAAAATGTGAGAAATTGCTGCTAAAGTTCTAAGCCTTGTAACGTCCTAGAAAAATAAAAGGATGTTCAAAAAACGATGCCAATCTAAAGTAGACATATGGGGGATGTTAATTAGCAACAATTTTGTGTGGTATAACTGCCTGTCTTACAAGCAGATACATTTACATTTAGAAAAATGCAAATTTTTGCAATTTTTCACCAAATTTTGGTGTTTTTCACTGGTAAATATTGAATTTATCGACCACATTTTTCCACTATCATAAAGTCCAATGTGTCCCGAGAAAACAATCTCAGAATCACTTTGATAGGTAAAAGCGTTCCGGAGTTATTACCACATAAAGTGAAATATGTCAGATTTGAAAAAATGGGTCTGGTCCTGAAGGCCTAAATGAGCTTGGTCCTGAAGGGGTTAAAGAGGCTCTGTCACCAGATTTTGCAACCCCTATCTGCTATTGCAGCAGATAGGTGCTGCAATGTAGATTACAGTAACGTTTTTATTTTAAAAAAACGAGCATTTTTGGCCAAGTTATGACCATTTTTCTAGTTATGCAAATGAGGCTTGCAAAAGTCCAAGTGGGTGTGTTTAAAAGTACAAGTCCAAGTGGGCGTGTATTATGTGCGTACATCGGGGCGTTTTTAATACTTTTACTAGCTGGGCGCTCTGATGAGAAGTAACATCCTCTTCTCTTCAGAACGCCCAGCTTGTGACAGTGCAGATCTGTGACGTCACTCACAGGTCCTGCATCGTGACGGCCACATCGGCACCAGAGGCTACAGCTGATTCTGCAGCAGCATCAGCGTTTGCAGGTAAGTCGATCTTACCTGCAAACGCTGATGCTGCTGCAGAATCAACTGTAGCCTCTGCTGCCGATGTGGCCGTCACGATGCAGGACCTGTGAGTGACGTCACAGATCTGCACTGTCACAAGCTGGGCGTTCTGAAGAGAAGTGGATGTTACTTCTCTTCACAGCGCCCAGCTAGTAAAAGTATTAAAAACGCCCCGATGTACGCACCTAATACACGCCCACTTGGACTTGTACTTTTAAACACACCCACTTGGACTTTTGCAAGCCTCATTTGCATAATTAAAAAAATGGTCATAACTTGGCCAAAAATGCTCGTTTTTTAAAAATAAAAACGTTACTGTAATCTACATTGCAGCGCCTATCTGCTGCAATAGCAGATAGGGGTTGCAAAATCTGGTGACAGAGCCTCTTTAAAAACAAGGTACGATAATAAAGGAAAAAAACCACTAGTGTGAGCAGAGCCTTTGACCGTACGACAAAGAAGTAGGTAGATAGATAGATATGAGATAGATAGATAGATAGATAGATAGATAGATAGATAGATAGATAGATAGATAGATAGATAGATAGATAGGACAGATGTTGCTAGGCAACCATGATACTGCCATTAAGGTAAAATCCTCTCTGATAATTACTATGATGAAAAATGTCTAACTAAATGCTGTAAACGATTTTTTGAACCACCAGTCATCCAACTGTGGTTTGAAAAATCGCTCTGTATAAACGGGCCTTAAGGCTGTATTCACACTGTATAGCTGTATGTTTGGGACAGTAAATTTCATTGGATCCTGCCAGGGGAAAGCAGGCAGCTTTTCCCAAAAACATTTAGGAAAGACTTGAAGTTCCATGATGTCATCTGATCCAGATCTTTTTTTTTTTAACTAAACACACAGCTCACGCACAAACTTGGGATAAGCGTAAGTTCTACTATAAGCGACTATAGAATGGCCTTCAATAATTATACCCATAACTTAACTGCAGTTAAGAGGACAAGCTTATGATACTAATATTTAGTGAGGATCCTTAAAGGAGATTTCCACTTTTGGATGTTAGAGGCAGAGTCTGGATTTTTGGCCCGATGCCCCGGATCCTGGGCCACTGCCACATTCAATTGCATCTGCATCCTCAGGACACAGATACAATTCAATTCTATCAGATGAGCTCTTGCTCTGCAATTCAGTAGGCTACAGGCCATGTTAGGCCTGCAGCCTATAAGACGCTGGGACAGGATCCCTGTGCAAGCCGGTGCAATGACGTCACTGGATCACGCCGTCGTACGCAAGGGTCCCGTCTCGGCGTCTCACGGCCTTCAGGACTGAGGAGACAGACTCTGCAACTCCGTTCATCGTGGGAACGGGACTAGGTGAGTATAAGGTTTTTTCTAAATTTGTCTAGTGGTGCATATATCTACAAGGTGGCTGTGTGCAACAACATCTACAAGGGGGACTGTGTGCGGCACCGTCTACAAGGGGGGCTGTGTGCGGCACCATCTACAAGGGGGGCTGTGTGCGGCACCATCTACAAGGGGGGCTGTGTGCGGCACCATCTACAAGGGGGGCTGTGTGCGGCACCATCTACAAGGGGGGCTGTGTGCGGCACCATCTACAAGGGGGACTGTGTGCGGCACCATCTACAAGGGGGACTGTGTGCGGCACCATCTACAAGGGGGACTGTGTGCGGCACCATCTACAAGGGGGGCTGTGTGCGGCACCGTCTACAAGGGGGACTGTGTGCGGCACCGTCTACAAGGGGGACTGTGTGCAGCACCGTCTACAAGGGGGACTGTGTGCAGCACCATCTACAAGGGGGGCTGTGTGCGGCACTATCTACAAGGGGGGCTGTGTGCGGCACTATCTACAAGGGGGCTGTGTGCGGCACTATCTACAAGGGGGCTGTGTGCGGCACCATCTACAAGGGGGGCTGTGTGCGGCACCGTCTACAAGGGGGACTGTGTGCAGCACTATCTACAAGGGGGACTGTGTGCGGCACTATCTACAAGGGGGGCCTGTGTGCGGCACTATCTAAAAGGGGGGCCTGTGTGCGGCACCATCTATAAGGGGGACAGTGTGCAGCACCAT
This sequence comes from Rhinoderma darwinii, assembly GCF_050947455.1. Lineage (NCBI taxonomy): Eukaryota > Metazoa > Chordata > Amphibia > Anura > Rhinodermatidae > Rhinoderma > Rhinoderma darwinii. The sequence continues at coordinate 41,611,740 of NC_134697.1, read as the reverse complement.
CTACAAGGGGTTTTCAAATAATAATACACTAGTAGAAAATAAAATAACAATAAATACTAATCAATCTAAACTTTTATTACAACGACACTTTGTAGTACCAACATCTAAAGTTGCGTGTGTAGCTATAGTCTTATAGATATGCAGTCTCCGAGATATATATGATTTTTTTTTCCATGGGTGTAGACATATGTATTGGGGCTTGTACCCCTGCCCTGATCTCTTAAGATCCTAGCAACGCCCTTGGTTAGGCCTTATTTACATGAGCGTTGAATACATCCATGTGACGGCCATTGAAACAACGTCCGACGTTTGCTACGCTCGTGTGAGTCTAGTCTTATAGGTATCATTAGCTCATTGACATTGAGAACATACTTCTACCATTCAGCCATAACCTTAACCCCGCACTGTGCAGTAATAGTATGGCGTAGGGAGCAGGTACTTCTCACATAACATCATACTATTACTGCGTAGGGATGCTGGTGCCTTTTAAAATAAAAACCTAATATTTTTTTCCTTTTAAAAATGTTTTATTATGGGAAAAAAAATGTATACATGATTGGTATTGAAGCAACCATAACAACTCGTACTATAAAATAAACACTTTTTTATCCCATATGTTGAATGCTTTAAAAATCTTAAAAACAATGACAGAATTGCTGTTTTTGGTTTATCCTACTTTGCAAAAAATGAAAAAACAAGTAATTAAAAAGTCGCATATCCCCCAAAATGAAAACAATAAAATCTACAATTCAAGCCCTCATACAGCACCATTCATGGGAAAAAAATCTATAGGTTTATCTATCTGTTACATTAAGAAGTATACTCTAATAGACACAGTCACATTTCATAGTGAATGGCTTTGGCAATGACTTGCTTTCATTTTGTGTCGTACGAGTCTGTGCGCTATACAACACCAAAGAACATCAACATTATACCGTCATGGCGAACACTATGTATGACATATATCAGGAAAGAACAGATTATTTGAAGATGTCGCCTCCACTATGTCAGGACTAAACATGCACAGATGGCGGAGATATTATTCCTAAAGTGGGTCAGAGGAAAAGACTGACTTTCTTTTTTAACTGCAGTGTGGTGTCATATGGCCTCGTACAAGCTGCAGAGGTTTACATCTGTATTTACTTCAGCACTTGCTGAGACCCTTGAAACCCTTTCTTCCTCAAGAATAGTACAACTAAATTGTATATGTAGTAAAAGATACCATGCATAGAAAGTAATCAAAAAAGTAATCCAAAAAAGCAATACTTACCTATCCTTGCCCCAGGCGATCCAGTGCGGACGCTCCAGCCTCGCTTCTGCCAGAGCATCTACGTGCACGTAAACAACCACCGGGAGTGCCGTCGGAGCATCAGCACTGGATTACCGGGAGCAAGGATAGGTAAAAATGTATTTCTTTTTTTTATTATTTCATTTTTAGCCCTTACTAAAAATGTTTACATCTTGGACAACCACTTTAACATCCTTAGACCTAAAAAAACAAACAAACAAATGATTCCTACCGGTAAATATGAAGTTTTTCACTATTATTATTCATTAAAAGGGTATTACCAATTTAGACAGTCATGATATATTCAGAGAGTATATGCCATAAACGTCTGATAGATGAAGGACTTGATTAATGCTTTTTTGCCTGCATCTTTTGAATTAGCTTCAACAGCTTAAAAAAAACGCAAATAAAAAAAAGGTCAAGCAACGCTGTCAATTCCTGAAGAAATTTTGAGCCAGATTTTTTTTGCCTTACAAAAAAACGCTGTGTGAACATACCCTACAAGTGAAATGCTTGTTTTTAGCAGTTTTCTGTCTTTCTCAAAACAATTTTTGGAACGGGTGCCCTGAGGAAATTTTATCCTTCCAGGGGTACCTTGAGTCCAAAAAGGTTGGGAAACTCTGTACTAGGTTACAGGATCCCGCCGGCATACGCAAGGATCCCGCCGTGGAGCAGCTCAGTACGTCGTAGGAACGGGGCCTAGGGGAGTACAAGTTTTTCTTTGGGGGGGCACGGACTACAAGGGGGAGGTGGGGGGCTGTATGGCACGATCTACAGGGAGGAGGTGGGGGATTATGGCACTGTCTACAGGGAGGCTGTATGGTACAATCTACAGGGGGGCACTATCTTCAAAGGGGGGTTGTGTGTGGTAGCCAGGGGATGGGGCATTATACTTTGTGGGGGCCACTACACTGACATTATACTGTGTAGGGGTCCTACAGGGGGCAATATACTGTGTGGCACTTAGGGGGCATAATACAATGTGGGCACAATTAGAGGACAAAATACTGTGTCTTTGAAGGGGTTATAATATATTATTAAATATTATTATTATACTGTATGGTGGGCACTAAAGGGGCATTATACTGTGTGGGGGCGTTATACTTTTTTATGGGGCATTTTTTTTATGATGGGGTGGGGCGCCGAAAGATCATTTTGCACGGGGAATCATCTATCCGAAGACCGGCCTGGCCTGCAACTCCCATTGGAGTTTGTGTCCGCCTCTGTGGAGATACATAGATGCCCATAGACTCAAGTAAAAAAAAAAAAAAGGTGCTTCACTGAAATCTGATTTAGACTGTTGCTAAGGCTTTGCTGCAGATTTCTCCTTATCCACAATGAAAATCCGCAACACAATGTTGACATGTTGCAGATTTAGAAACCCGCAGCAAACCCATCCCAATTCACTGTAAGTCGTCGTGAATGTTCAATGCAGGATCCTCTGTGGTTTAGCGTACAGGGTCCAAGATATTTTTGTTTTTGTAAGATCAAACTATATGTAACAACTACCAATAGCAGTATCAGAAATTAATTTAAGTTCTCAACCATAACACTATGGAGGTACTCCTGATTCTTGTGTGGATCAATAAAATATAGACTTACATTCCAGAATTGCAGTAAAGAAAAAAAATACTCAAAAGCACTAAAGGTTTGTAGTAAAACAATAAAAAATAAAATGTGTCGTACAGCCAGTTTTTGGGATCAAATAAATCATAAGTATTTTCTACTGTAATGGATGGGTGCTGTGGAATATTCACTACAACTCAAAGCTATTATACCGAAACAAATTGTCAAAGGACCAAAGTAGATAAACAGCAAAGCAGCACTGTCCTTAGATTACTGTGACAAGGGACATCCTATACAGGAGACCGGCTCAAAGCTGATCACACATTTTAAATATTGCAGACATTTTGGGAAGTATCCAGGCTGCCTTCACAGTTTGTGCTGCCGTAGGCACTAAACGTGAGTTTACCGTAAAGTAGAACATGCTTATGACCCATTTCCATACACAAAGCCTCCGTTATGTGATGAGACAATGTGATGTTTATTAAGAGCTAGTAACAAATAACAGAGAAACAGAAAAACAAATATTAACATTAATATATGCTCATTTTATGCTGCCCACTGAATTGAGCTGCCTTGGGCATGTGCCAAGTTAGCCCATACATCAAATACAATTCTAGAGATGATACAATTCGAGATCAGAGCAAAAGAATACAATTATAATGACTGCCTCTATACCTGGTTATCACCTAACTATGCTGTATACATGGACCTGTATAACAGTGCAGTGCGTGCACCATAGTTCCATAAACTGCCCAGTAGGTACGTGAACCACACATCAAAGGGGGAATACCTTTATAATACAGCATCCCTTGGACATGCCATCATATTTTTTTTCACAGAAATCCTTGGAAGAAATCCTGAGCATGTCTTCTAAAATCAGAGCTACATGGAAGTACAGCATGGACCTACAGATTTCTATATGTTTCGTATTTGGGATCTACATGACATGGATCTCCAAGAAGCCTGTAACAGGGCCCTAGGGTTAAAAGAATTTTCACAGTCCATAAATGGGGGACATTTTCTGAACACTACGTTGGTACACACATGCCGCGAACATGGGTGGTGTTGCAAAACGAACCATTACTGAAGGTTTACTTCTCATAAAGAGGCAGAACATTTGCAAATTTGCACATGTAACAACACACAACACCTTCTGCTCATCGGGAGGTTTCCCTGAGCTTGCCTTAGGACACCTGCATTACGGTTTGACAGGTGTACCGCCCCAGTCAAACTCCCCACCTGTGACGGTCCGGCAAAGGACACAGGTTTTACCATCTTACAAGCCGTGTGCAATAAACCCCAAGTGAAGAATTGATACGTGTGGATAGTTAAGCAGGTATACTTTTCAATATACGTGCATATTGGTACCATTAGAGTGAAATCACGTGAACTACATACAAAGTGAATTGTATACATTGATATAGATTTCTACTGTATGTATCTATTTGATCCAGTGCACAATAGTTCACATTTCATACATTTCTATTATTTTTCAAGAGTGACAGAACAAGGTAATAAATTGCACCCATACTGCACATTGCTACACATTAAACTTAATATTTCATGTCAATAATAAACCAAGTCTATGGGAGCTAGGGAAAATAGAGGTGGATTCTGGAGCAGACAAATATCACCTTCATGGTATAAATGAACTCAGTGCAGTCTCTGCTCATTGCACCATTACATATAGCATTACATATTCCACATACTCATACATAATGCAAATAACCCTATGTAGCCTGTCACATCAGCAATACTTATATATGATAACAAGTAGTGTTACATTACCAGCACAGTGATGTTCTTTTCCATGATTTAGTCCATTGAAGCTGACAAGCTCCAGATGAAACCATCGGTAAGCAGGGTATCAAAATGAGTGTAAAAAAAACTCTGAACCAGCACAGTAAATACTGTCTCATTGTTGTATACCCAGACTTGCACAGGGTCAGCACACTCCTAAATCCACAGTAGTGGACATAAAATGATTTCAACATCAACCCTCGCTGCCACAGCGCACAAACACAAGTTTTGTTTTATTGCGCACATGTTCAAAAGCCAAGAGTAGTCCTACATGTGCACCAGTTCATATTTGTAACAGAATGGGGTCTTATGTATGAAAACTGCAGGTGAATACACATAAGTGGCGCATGAATGAATGAATGAATCAAATATATCTTGGCGGTAAAGTGGTTTTGTTGCCCATGCAATCAATAATAGTTTAGCTTTCCTTTACTAAGGTCCTGTCCACACTTGCACTACAATTTTCTGTTGAGGTTTCATTCTGGAATTCCAGTATTTTTGACAACATAAATGGTGCAGTCTGCAGCGCTATTCTTGGCTTAAAAAGTACCAGAACCGCAATTAAACCGGAGATGATGGGGTCCATTTGTACCTGTCGAAAAACAGAGTCTTCAAAGTGGACATAGCTGTGTTATAAACTAAATCCATGATGCTAGTGCGGACAGAATCTTAAATGAACTGCAAATAATGGCAGACTCTAACTAGTTACCCTTAGCAAGTTTTCACGTATCCGGTCCAATGGGTTTCATGTGTTTTTACTAAATAATCTTGAGTTATAAGGGGCTCATGCATGCATAATATGACAGCCATATTTTTTATGTATTTTCCTCTAGAAGCGATGGTGCAATAGTAACATGTGGTGCCATCTGGAGGCACCATATGGCAGCACAAAATAAGGTGTTGTAATAAAAAAAAAGGTAGGGACTCCATATGCTGCTGTACAGGCTCCATCAGGCCCAATGTTGTCTCAATTCTATAATCACTTACAATACATTGTGTTATACATTTCTTATAAAATTACTTACTATATATTCCGTAGGAGCCTTAATAAAAATGACAGAAATATATCATATAAGCGCTCTAATTCACCTGTGATTTCAGAGGTAAAGACGAAAGTTAAACCAAGACTTTTCTACTTTAACTTTATTTTTTAAAGTAGGTCGAAGCTTAGAGGCATGGTAATGATTGGGTTCATTATGGCCGATAAAATTAATATATTTTACGCCAGAAAATTGGCATAAATTATAGCGCAAATCTACTCTAGCTAGATTTAATTTTCTGGCGCACGGACGGCCAGAAATGCCCCTAATTTATTAAGAGGCGTGCGCTTCTTAATAAATTAGACCCATCTTGTTTCAACTTTCTTGAGATTAAGACTGAAATGCCAGTTTTAATAATTTGCCCCCTTTAATAAATTGCTCCCACACTCCTAACAGCAGCGGTCTAGTTGGCTAATATCATGCTAGTATTTATACATTCTAGCTGGAAATATCGAACATCTCATTGAATTACAGAGAACCCATTAAAATGAAAAATAATTCATACATTCTAGTGGTCAGTCCTTTAAACCTGAGATCCACCATTGACTCCGCTCTTGACTTAAGCCGATAGTGATACAACATTGGAGACTATCCCCTCTAAGCTTAACGTACCCCGATGGGGCAAATCAAGATGAATTATCTGAAACATACAAGCCCTTTAATCGAGTAATTGGTGAGGGTTGATTTGTCTTTCACAGTTCTATAGTGTCTATTACATTTTAATCAGGAAGTCAGATCTGGAAAATTTTCGGATTGAATACTCCACTACAGTAAGGCTTCATTCACATCTGCATTGGGACTCCGTTCATGGGTTCCGTCTGAGCTTTCCGTCAGGGGAACCCATGAATGGAATCCAAACTAAAACAAACCAGATGTTTCCGTTTGCATCACCATTGATTTCAATGGTGACTGATTTGATGCAAATAGTTTCCGTTTGTCACCGTTGTTTAAGGGATCCGTCGTTTTGACGGAATTAATAGCGCAGTCGACTATGGTATTGATTCTAACAAAATGACAGAACCCTTACACAACGGTGACAAACGGAAACCATTTGCACCGGATCCGTCACCATTGAAATCAATGGTGTTGCAAACCGAAACCTATGATTTTTCGTTTGTTTCAGTTTGTACTTCGTTCATGGGTTCCCCTGACGGAAAGCTCAGACGGAACCCATAAACGGAGTCCCAACATAGATATGAACGAAGCCTAAGTGTTTATGTAAAATTACATTGCCAGTGCTTCCAAACTGGTATCCCTTCCCCATAATCCTCTAGTTCTAGTCAAGCAATTATTAAGCAGAACACCTACTGAAACAATTGGGCCAATATATGCATATAGCACCCTACTATCCCCATAGCCCCCGTAAGAAGCTACGTGCGAAACACATGTTGGGGTTTTGGATCCCCCCCCCCCATAGCCCTGGCCTGTATGCCTCTCCTTATTCTGACTTGGTTACTGTCTATATGTCTTTACTCCATGGGCAACATTGCCCATGTTTATCTTTACATATAGCCTCTCAGTCTCCTCTTTTTGCACTTTTTTTTTTTAAGACCCGGTCCATGAGGGGACCCAGTATCTTTTAGGTATTTTTTTTACATGTAAGGCTTTCCAATAAAGAATTGTTATTTTTGATAATGATTAGTTTGTGTGTGATTCTTGTATAGGTGTTCAAGCAATGAAGGTTATATTGATTATAGTTATTATTATGACAGGATTAGGGTTTGCTTTCAGTAGCAACATTATTAATGTTCTTTGAACGACTAGTAACAAAGGGCATACTGGACATATTCCTGGTCAGATATTATCAGCTCAGTATCAAAAAACAGACACTGACAATCAAGATTAAAATGCTCTTCAAACCATATTATATTTAGACGGGGACCAGAAGGATGTAGAAATACATATATCAACACATCATACAAACAAATTTAAGGTGCAAAAGAAAGAATAAATTGCAAATGGCCTTTTACCTGGGACCGGCAGAAATTTGTATAGACGCCTCTTTGATACATTTGCCCCTGTGCATTGGAAATTTAATTGCCCTTCAAACATCACTATTGTTTTCAGAGCTCCAAATGTTAAGGAATCAAACAGCAAGGTTCTTACAGTAAACCCTGTGACATTCTCAGTCTCACCCCCACTTTCCTACATTAGTGAACTGCAATACATTGCTGGTATCAAGTGTCATAGCGACCTCAGCCGTATGCTGCAGAATGACATCACAGCTACATGCATGATATATAGAATAGGTCAATGCTCCAATGTCTGGCAAAAAGAACTTCATTATATCAAAGTACTTTTGCATAAAGTCTCCTTAATATAATCTATTCTTATAAAGAAAATAGTTGGAAAGACACCGTTAGAAATTACTGCACCTAATCCGTGTTAATATTTCCTGTGACTGAGAAATGTATCCCATTCATCTAAATAGGGCTGTTTCTGCAAAATATACATGGATTTTTGCATACCCCATTTAGATGAATGGGAGAGTTTCAGCAATTTGCTGCAACAAATCTACCCCCTAAAAGGGTATTTCCATCTGAGACATTTATGGCATATCCACAGAATATGCCAAAAATGTTCAGTAGATGCGGGTTCCACCTTTGTGACCCTCAACTTTCTCTAAAACAGGGCTTCTTGACTCTCTGTCCTACCTTCTGCCGCTAGGCTCCGACCACTAAGTTAAGAGTTAGCAAAAAGTTTTCCGGAAGCAGACGCGTTTTGCTACACTGTTTCTGGAACTCCCATAGAAATGAATGGGAGTTACTAAAACAGCGTACCACAGTGCGCTACACTGCTTCCATAGCTCCTGAGTTCCGGAAATAGCGAAGTTCACTGTGCTACGCTGTTTACGTAACTTGCATTCTCTTCTAGGGGAGTTCCGGTGGCAGCGTAACTCAGCAAGTTCGTCAAGACTAGGTCAAGCATAAGATAGGCGCTGAAGGAAGATTGCAGCGGGCAAGGCAGCAGAGAGTCAGAGACCCTCACATGCAGCAACTGGACATGCGCTCACTATCTGCTGCGCAGCCTGGAAAGTTGAGCGGAGGATACACCTACATTAACATTAACCATGTTAGGGTTTATTTACATGTACCGGTTATGTCCTGTTTTTTTTTTTACATGATTTGCGCAAAAAAACACTACAAATCCAGCATGTATAAATACAATCTAAACCTGAGCATTTTTTGGGGTGTAAATGTTGGCAGCCCTAACTAAGCATGCAAGGTCACTCTCCTTTATTGTCACATGGAGATGCAGAAAGAGGCTTTGACGACGCAAAGATTTCGTAGTTTTTTCATTGCTGCGTTCCAAGGGCCATAACTCTTCCATTTTTCTGTTGACCTAGCCGTAGGTGGTCTACTTTTTGCGGGACGAGATGTATTTTTTAATTGCATCTTTACTTTCATTCCATTTTTTATAGAAAAAAAACAGCAATTCCATCACTAAAAACCACATCCACTTGTATTGGACAGTAAATTGCTGCCTATGGCAATGCGGAATCCACACCGCAAATCGCAGCAAGTCCGCTACGTGCGGACCCAGCCTTCTAATCTGTGGTGAATTTACGTTGTGATAATTTTTGATACTTAATTCAGCTTTATTAGGGTCTTTTACAAACACCTTAATTGAACGTGTTCTATCCCAGTGACATATTTCTATTAAATGCGCTGCATCCAAGGATTACAGGACTGGGCTTCGTCTATAAACCATGCAGAATGAGTGTTTACCTTGACTATGTCTATAAATTCAGACAAATTCATGTCACAATTATTAGGAACGTTTCTGGATCACATTGTTATCTCAATCTATTAAAAAAAAAAACGGTCAAGGTATTGTTTTACACTTACTGATGATAACTATATACTGTCCGCAGACAAGAGCTGAACTGAAATAAGTCACATTTCTATGTCATTGACGTAAAAAAAATCACAGTATTATCTACATCATATAAAATCTATCATTCCTTAACTGCCTTAGCGCTAAGATTTGACATAAAAATCATACTGTTCATCAGCAACCATCATCGATACTACTACGTGTACGTTTCTGTGTCTTTGGATTCTGTCCATGGCTGAGGATGAAACCTTTGATTAATTAAGAATATCTAAGGAAATCTAATCTGCCATATGCCCAGGCTTCAAACTTGGCAGCTTTGTTTTAATGTCCTCTGACACTTGAGGTTGGCATTGTTATTAATAAATCCCATTTAGATATATCAGCGTAAATCCTAAAGCAAACAAAAGAGGACATACTCATAGTCACACTCCGCAGCAAATCAAATAGCCTTGATCAATGAAAACCGTCCGCAACTTTATACTCTTACATAGTAAATAACATTCATTTTAGAATGCAGAAAATATATACACAGCATTATCTTATTATATTAGATGTAGCAGAGATGAATGTGTTATTGATCATTTAGAACTGCATTGTTTGTGCAATATAAGCGATTACTCAATGCAGTTCATTGTAAAACCATAGAGAACATATTGTATATCATGAGGCCAAAAGCCAAACTCAGCTCTGCTACATTTGTAAATATAAAGCTACATTCTTTGATACGTAGTTACAAATAAATGAATATGATAAAAGTCATACTTGAGACATTTATAGGGCAGAATTAAAAGAGGAACACACAACTGATCTGTTTAACTCGAACGTAATAATCAGCTAGAACGAAATGACCTTCAGGATTCAGCCATTAAATTCAGTGACTTGGCACCTTACAAATTATACTACAACAAAAGACATCAAATATCAATATAATAAAGTAGTAGAAACAAGAGATGTTCAATAAACAAGCATTTTTTAGTCTGTGTACAGAGTACATGGAAATGTAAAATACTGTACTACATTTAACCTGGAGGCAAGGGCAAACGCTGACGTCCTGTGCAGATGCATGTAAATGTTTACATCTGTTCCTTGCCTACGAGCTAAGTTACAAAAATAAAGTCATTCCAGACATTACGCAGCCTTCGTAAACAACCAAGGAAACGATGGAGAAATCCTTACTTGTCCGAAAACGCGTTCTCCTTCTTCTACTGCCATATTTACAATGAAACTTGATAATATGATGAATTAACACCGCCTCCCAGGAGGCGGAAAAAAAAAAATCACAAAAGCGCAATTCCGACAAGACACAGACTTAAATTCCGGATGACGTCCTAGAGTCTCAACCAAACACTTCACAACACTCGCAAACAGTGGATGAGGATTCCTGGCTGACTTACCATATTTGTAAGCTCCAATCATTCTCTGTATATGTAACCATGATATGTGGAATACCAAAAATAGCAGCAGAATCAGCTGGCTACTTCCCTACAGTTGCTTGGAAGGACTCAGAAGAGGCTTTTGTCATTTCGCTTATCAGCTTTCTCAGCTGTAATTCAGCCTGCTTAGAATAATGAATCAAATAGCAATGACTATGGAAAGCTGTATGCTCTGTGAAGTCAAAGGGAATCTAGTATGTGTATCTTTTCTGTAGTGGAGACATAAGCTTATTAAAAAAACAAAAAGGGTCAAAAATACTAAAAGAGGATTAAGAAATAGAAGCTGCACCAAGGCTAATAATGTTAAGCAGTAAATGGCAGAATGAGAATCCTCCTTATCCACAACACCAAAGATATATATATATAATTCCCTTATGTCAAATTTCATCCATGGATTTCTAGGTCTCCTACAAAGTGGTTCACACAGAATTGAGGGAGCACCATAGCAAAGATCCAACTTGGCCTTCTATTATGGAGCTGGGTTTTGCCACGAAGGATGAAAATACCAGTTGTTTGTCTTCTCCTCCATCCTCTTTCCATGACCCTTGTGCCATTTCTCCCCTCCTCACTTCAAGGTTCTAACTGCCTAAATCGCAAAGGAGACAGGACTAATCCGGACTGGGCCTCCTCTTTCCAAGCGCCCTATAGCATCTGCATGATGTGCATCTATGGTACGCCCGTCCTTGCTCCTTCATAGCTTAAAAAAAAAAAGAAGGATGAAACCAAATAGCAGCCATTACAGTGCCAAAGAGTCGATAGCTCAGCTTTTCACTGACTCAGAACTGCATATAATTCAGCTACATTTCCACCCCCTGCTTCCGCTCTCCTAATGTTCTGCCTTTTGTAAGTTACAATGTTTACTGTAGTGATGGTAATCTATTCATGAACCAGGAAGCTCAGTATGAACAGTCCTATTGGTAGTGCCCAAATTGGAGATTGCATGAAACGGTGCTCCAGTGAATGGGATTGGGTAAAAATAAAATGACAAAGAGTAACAGCAATCTGACTTTTCCTAAGGTCCCAAAGCAGCCTGAGATCAGAAGAATTATTGTTGGTGACCCTAACATTATGAGTGATTCACGTGGTTTATGGTATAACACAAAGTGCTTGAGTAAATATTCATGTTTAGTCATGTCATCTTGCCTTTTTTCTATTACAATCAGTTTTTGGACTGAATGGCAAGCTTTTACTATGATAATGAATGATAACTAGGGATGAAAAGTTGGAGAAACCTTTAAAAACACCACAAGGGAACTGACCAGGTAGGTTGATCATCTACTGGTTTTATATGTAAAAATAAAAAAATGCAAATAGGCTCACCACGCTTTCCTTCTTCCCTTAGGCTGGGAGTGCCCGGAAGAAGACTTGTGGGCTATCACTAAAAACAGTTGTGTTCGAAACTCGTTGGCATCAGGAAACCAACCTGTGCTCCATCTATATATTTTTTTTAATGAGTTGCCAATAACATATTTTATTTAAGATTTGTACCTATAGAGAGGTTCTGGATGATATTTTTTTATATGCTGGTTTTATACCATAGATACATCTGCTCTCAGACCTTGTGATGCCAAACACCTTCCAAATTGTAGTGACTTTCCCCACACTTGGGGCACAGGCTTCCTATACAATAGTGGCACTCTTTACATATTCTACATTGAAATGTCCATACAGTAGTCAACGCAGAATAGTAGTGCCGGCACAGTAATAACATCAACAACAGAAGAGTCTATACCGTTGTGCTGATCTCACAAAGGTGTCCATGGAGTAGTTACAGCGACAGCAATACCCATAGATATGTGTCAGATAGAGTGCCCCTATAAAATACCTCTCATATACCCTGCGCTGCTCTCAGCAGCCTCTTAAAGGTAGCGATCATTTCCCGCGCCATCCTGTTTGGAGAAATCCATAAGTCACAAGTATGGTATTGCAGCAATCTTTGACTGTCTCACTAAACTCTGATTTTTATGGGGTTGGAGAGTTGGGAGCCACAGGAAAGAAGCGCAAAAGTGTGGCCACTCCTGTTTTATGACATTGACCAATTGACTATTCTGGGATTCATGGCAAAAGTTTAGTGTAACATGGAACAGGGAGAAATGTAAAAGACACAGCTAGGGAATTGATTCCTTGGATTGGATGAAGGGTTTTTCACAGATGTCTGATGACCAAATGTCTTATTGTGGTAGCAAACGCCATCCAGTTTAGATGGTTCGGATCTAAATTACTTTAGTAGGCTTGGCCTTATTACGTGTGAAATGGAATATATCTGCCTTTAAATTTATTACGTTTTCATTTATTGTTTAGAAATTTGATCCGATAGGTGTCATGCCACTGCTGCCGGTTGACCGTAGATACAGGGGAAAGGCTGCATCTCTACGATCATCATACAGCTTTAGAACTAAATCTAATTCTCAGACGCTGTACTTGTAAATAGATTTCTATAAACCCAACATAAAAGTAAAACAGCACATAAATAGCTTTCCTCTATAACTTTCAATGGAGCATCGTGATCTAGTAAAGACTATTTTACACACTGAGCATCAAATCCTCTTTTCATTCCATATTTCATTCCTATAAATCCTATGAAGATAGCAAAATTAATGTCTGCCTAATATCTTTATTGGATTAACCAAGTGCTCTATTAGCATGTAAAATAATCTTCTAAAATGCTAATCTGGATCTACCTAGTAAGATTAATAAAACTGCATAATAATCTTGGCAAACCATGATAATGCAGCTTTTCTGGGTTTATCACTGTGGTGTTTTTCACCACACAGAAAGACAGCAGAGAAGAAGTGTCCCCATGTCCTGTTATTTCACGGAGCCTATTGTGGACATGGCAGGATGGGCGTGTGGCAGGATTTAGAAGCTGTCCTGCTTGTTAATAGCATGTAACAGGAGACATTGACTAGACGGCACGCACATGATCAATACTGGCCAGCTGAATAAAGAACGGAATGATGGTGGGAAGCCATGACATTACATGAATGTGTTCAAGGACTGCTGATACTACAAAGAGCTTCCTTCTGTCTCAGCACGACACTTATTATGTTTGTATAACCGTTCAGTATATGACTTCAGCAATCTCTGATTCCAAGACAAGATTGAGAAGTAATAGCACATCCAGATTATCAAGTATAGGTGATAATTGTGTGATCGCTGGAGACACCACCACTGGTGAGAACAGGGGTCCCGAACTGCTATTCCTTCCTCCTGCATGATTGCAGTGAGGAGAACATTGAATGGAGTGGTGGTCGAGCATGCACACTGCGCCGCTCTATTCAAAGTTTATGGGAATGACGGAAACAGCCGAGTACAGTGATCAGCTGTTTCTGTCATTCTCATAGACTTTGAATAGAGCGTCTGGCACATGCCCGACTGCCGCTACATTCTAACTTCTCCTCACTGCGGGGGGTACAGTGAGGAGGACCGGGAACTTCGGGACCCCCGTTCTAGTGATGAGTGGGGCCCCCAGCAATCTGACAGTTATCATCTATCCTGTGGATAGGTAAAATTCACTGAGTTTTTTTTTCCTCAAAGGATGTATTGTATATATTACCATCTAAATGTGGTTACATTTGTTACATTGTTTTGTCATTTTAGAATAAATGAATTATGGCAACAATCTGCCTTATTTAACTAGTGCCCTGTGCACTTTACATTAACACCATTAGATGTAGTGCGGTAGATAAGGATTTACAGATACTACCTATGCGGATGCAATGATCTCTATATAATATCTCTATTTTTTCCTCCTCCCAGTTTTTATTCTTATTTTTTTAGATTTTCATGTTTCTTTTTCACCCTTTTAATATTTTTATTTTGATATTGTTATTATATTCTTAATATTTTTATGTATATATATGTATATATATATATATATATATATATATATATATTGTTTTGTTTTTTTATTATTTATTATTATTAGGTGAACTTATGTCAGTGTAGTGGATATATCCACTACACTGACATAAGTTTACCTAATAATAATAAATTATTAAAAAAAAAACAATATATATTCCTTATTTACACCACTACATCTAATGGTGTCATAGTGCACACAGTGATTTCATGCAATAGGCATAATGCACAAAGTAATGCCATTGCCCCATTGTACCCCTGAGGTCGCCATCTCAGCGAAACATGTCAGGGGGGCTTTGATAAATGTTTTTAACATACCATCGGCTCAGAATGAAATGTTGGATAGCGGTCTGCAGACGCTTCCCTCTAGTATAGACAGTATAGTAATTCTACTGCTGTTAGCAGAGATTGACCATTACATCTATATAAGTGATATTGTTTCTGGGCTCATGGGTTGTTTTTAGAATATAGGCTATGTGCCTTTACTAAAGGATATTTTCATTATTAGGAATTATGTGAATAGAACAATTCAATACCGTCTATTAGTAGTGTGGAAAATAGGGTTAGTTGCCTTATAGGCAAATTGTGTTTGGTCATAACATTTACCTGCCACCTACTAGAGCAAATATTTTAGTTTTTCTTTATTTTTTGTTTATTGTGTTAGATAACTCAGTGTAAATGAATGGAGAGGAGTGCATGATGCCGATTGGTCAGCGTCATACACTCCTCTGGACAACGCCCACTTGGTCGAAAGTAAAAGTACGCCCACTTGGGCATTAAGAAAGCTCATTAGCATAAACTTAAATCGCTCCTAACGTTGTGAAAAAAGATCGTTTTTTTAAATAAAAAGCATTACTGTCACCTACATTACAGCGCCCATCTCCTTATGTAGGAGATATGACACTTATAATGTGGTGACAGAGTCTCTTTAATCTTCCATGCTCTCTTTCAATCATGCATATTCATTACTAACTGCACCTCACCTCTAAGTGGAAATGGGTCCCTTTATTGCTAGACCCCATGGCAGATGTTACACTCACTAACAAGGTAGTTGTGCCCATGTAATGCAGCTTTGTGCATACTTAAAGGGTAACTAAATGTTTGATAATATTCTGACAAGTCATAGTGACATGTCAGAAGTTTTGATTGGTGGGGATCCAAGCGCTGAGACCCCCAACAAATCGGTCAAACGAAGCGGCAGAAGTGCTCGTGTGAGCGCTCAGCCGCTTCGTGTCTATTCAACTTTTTCTGGAAAGTAATGTATCGGAGTACGGGCTCAATAGAAAGTCTATGAGCCCGTACTCCGATACATCGGCTTTCCGTAGAAATCCGAACAGACACGAAGCGGCCGAGCGCTCACACGAGCGCTTTGGCCCTTCGTTTGAGCGATTGGTGGGGGTCTCAGTGCTCGGACCCCCACCAATCCAAACTTCTGACATGTCATCGTGACATGTCAGAAGTTTATCAAACGTTTAGTTACCCTTTAAGTGAACAAAATGAGTTAGATTAGTGGGTTTACATTTTACATTGTTTAGAATTAAAAAGAAATATAGTCAAAATTATTGGACTGCTGTTCTAGGCATCATCATTCTAGGCATCTATCTGCCCATGATGTGTAATGACGAGCAGTAAAAGTCATGTGTTACATATTTCTTATAGTTATAGCTGGCTATTGACAGAAATTTTTTATCTGTTAGTTAGAAATAGACGACTGTCCCATTACCATGCTTTATCTAACATCTATGGGTAGTAAAATATTCATCATAAATTGTAATAATAATGTGTGTGCCAGAAAATGACATCCTGGAACATCAAAAGACAGAGGCGCTGGTGGAGGCAATCATTTGTTAACTATTGCCCCTGGCAATCTGAATAAATAAGCTGTTGTTAGGTATACTTGCATATATAATTTATCTAATGCGCTGAAGGACGCAGACAAGACCATGAGGCAGAATACCCTTAGGGTCTATGCAGTTTACAGAAGTGCAGTTAGCCTTTAATTGTCCTTGTGAATGTTAAGGACATCTGTTAGGAAAGACTGAATTATTTTAATCTATTCCTATAGTAGCAGTAAAATTATGCACTTAAAATAGGACTCCTTTATTTTAACTAGTATTTTAACAACCACACTGTCCTTAGTGTTATAAGTTGTGTTAAATGTACACATGTTGCTTCCATGCAGAGTTTGTGTAAGGGCCTTAGGTAATAAGGGGATTGATAGAAAAACAATTCTAAAAAATATATAAAAATGTAAATCTTTACATTTAATGAAATTTTACAACATTTCTCTAGCTATTATCTGCAGCAGGTAAGGCCAGGGAAACACGATGACGCCCTTATCAAGTGTCGAGAAAATGACACTTCACAAAAATGATGTTTAATTCTGCTCAAATTGTGACAAATTTATAAAAATTACAAATTATATAATACATTTGGTGCAACTTGACATGGTAGACACCATTCTCTTCCTTATGCTAGCTACTTAAAAGGCTGCCATATTTGCCAATATTTTGCTAAAAACTGTACATTGGTCCATGACATGACAGACAACTTGAACTACCAATTTCCAATTTATGTTGAGTCATTCACATCTTAATTATCCTCTGCTTAAAGGACATGGGCACCTTTGCAGACATTTTATTTTTCATTGCATTGCATGTATTATATTAAATAAAAAATATTTACAATTGGTTTTAATTAAAAATGTTGGACTGTTTGTGTTCTGCAGCTTGTACGTCTTACAATACAATACAAGCTGCTGGATGCCGTTCAGTGCTCATTCCATTAGACGAGCTTACTGTAGGGTCAGTCTCCAACCTATCTCTCTGCTATACTGAATATTAATCTAAGCTGACATCCTTTCAAATCAAAGAAAATAAACTTAAATTAAAAAAAAGAGATCAGCCTAGATTAGTGTTCAGGAGAGCAGAGAGATGGGCCGGAGGTGACCTGACAGTAAAATCGTCTATAGAAAAGAGCTCTGAAAGCCACTCAGTATTTCAGACATTGTAGGTTTTCAGATGGTCTACTTGAGGTAGTATCATTGTAGCTGCACCTACTGCAGATATTGAGTGGGTAACCAACTGAGACAGCAGGAGAAAAAGTTTGTGAACCTTTAGCTTGGTTATGTTATACATCTCTAAACTCTGAACATGGCCTTAGAATCTGCATAAACTCTGCAAAAGTTTTTTGTGTGTTTGCATTATAAAACAAAAACATTGTAAAAAAAATAATAATTGCTTGCACTGGAGAAAGGGGTATACCTTAAATGAAAGTCTATAAGTAAGGCCGGATTTACACGAGCGTGTGCGTTTTGCGCGCGCAAAAAACGCTGCGTTTTGCGCGCGCAAAAGGCACTTGGCAGCTCCGTGTGTCATCCGTGTATGATGCGCGGCTGCGTGATTTTCGCGCAGCCGCCATCATAGAGATGAGGCTAGTCGACGTCCGTCACTGTCCAAGGTGCTGAAAGAGCTAACTGATCGGCAGTAACTCTTTCAGCACCCTCGACAGTGAATGCCGAACACAATATACACCAACCTGTGAATAAAAAAAGACTTTCATACTTACCAAGAACTTCCTGCTTCCCCCAGTCCGGGCTCCCGGCCGTTGCCTTGGTGACGCGTCCCTCTCTTGTCATCCGGCCCCACCTCCCAGGATGACGCCGCAGTCCATGAGACCGCTGCAGCCTGTGATTGGCTGCAGCTGTCACTTGGACTTAACTGTCATCCCGGGAGGTCGGACCGGAGTTATCGGTAAGTCAGAACGTCTTTTTTTTTTTTTACAGGTTCATGGATTTTCGGAGCGGAAGTCACTGTCCATGGTGCGGAACCAGTTTAACGCTTTCAGCACCGTGGACAGTGAATGTCTCCTGACGTCGCGTACCCGAACATTTTTTACCGGTTTCGGTCAAAACGAGTTTGGCCGAACCCGGTGAAGTTCGGTGCGCTCATCTCGAATTTGACACTCCGTTTGGATGTTTGTAAACAGAAAAGCACGTGGTGCTTTTCTGTTTACATTCAGGAGTTTGACAGCTCTTGCGCGAATCACGCAGTTCGCACGGAAGTGCTTCCGTGCGGCATGCGTGGTTTTCACGCACCCATTGACTTCAATGGGTGCGTGAGTGCGCGAAAAACGCACGATTATAGAACATGTCGTGAGTTTTTTTCTGCGCACACGCGCTGAGCGCAATTCACGCATCGTCTAAACTGCCCCATTGACTAATATAGGTGCGTACGACATGCGTGCAAAGCACGCGCGTCGCACGCGCGTATATTACGTTCGTGTAAATGAGGCCTAAGTTTGAGAAGAAGTGAGGCAAATGGACAGACCACCCAGGGCCGGCTTCAATGGAATTGGTTAGAGCGAGAGCACTGGAATTTGCACTGGATTATGCTGGGAAACGTCAGACAAGATAACTTGATACCATCATTGGGTGGAACAAGAAATTATACCAGAAATGCAGAGTGAAAGTACAGAAATATTCCGGAGGACTGTGTACTGGATAGGGGGAGGAGGGGTTTGAATAAGTTTGGGGGAGGGAATGGGGAGATTATATGTATTTCTACTGAATGTTATATGTGATGCTATGACATATATGCATGTAATGCTGTACAAAATGTAATTCTAAAAAAAAAAATGCATTAAGAAAAAAAAAGCAAGCATACCCGCTCGCTAATAGAGGGTGCAAATGTAGGCTTAGTCGAGTGCTTGCTCAGTAACCCTTTCATTACCAAGGGTCATTGATGTCCCTGTGTCCAGGTCAAATTTTCCATTTTTGATATGCACTTCTTTAAACGGTAATATCTTTGCAACCGCTTTGAATATCACAACTATTTCTACTTTGTTTTTGTATTTTTAAAAGACTTACGAGGCTTTCATTTCCTAGATTACTTCAATTAATTCCATGTTTTACATTTTTATTATGAGCAGACAAATCACTAAAAATTAAAAAAAAAAATATATATATATATATATTTATCTATATTATATGTATATAATACACAGTCGAGTCACGTTATTATGACAACCACATTTTCCCCTTCATATAAGAAACAGCCTTTTAATGTTGGTACTTTAGAACAGCTGGTCATAATGATGAGCAAGTCTCAAACTTTTTGATAGAATAGTTAGCAATGTTCCCATAGGGCGTATTATCTGGTACTGAATGGCACCGGTAGTGTACAGGAGAAATAAGCTACAGGCTGTTTTGTGACAGTATGCAGACTTTAGTTTATCAGTGGGCTCCCGGCTCAATATTGGGCATTTGCCTTTACAGAAGGAGTGATACTGACAAGAATAATGGAACTACGTGAAACAAAAAGTTGACAGTAATCATGTTTTATGGCATTATCTCATTATTGTAATGGATATTTTATTTTAAAGGGTTAGGGAATGATCCAGTAAAGTATGACTTCGTGGTACTTGGTGGCATGTTATATTACTGCCATGTAAAGGAATTTTCCCACAAAAAACATTGATGTTGATTGGATAAACCATCAATGCGGGATAGCTGTAATCCCTATCAATGTGTAGAACAAAGGGGCCATAGAGTTTTCTGAAACAGTGCCACTAAATGCCAAGATGTTGCCGCCACTAAAAACCAAGTGGCCACTAAATGCCAAGTCATTGCAGCCCCTTTGTTCTAGGCATCGTTGGAACCTCACTGATCAGCTATTGATGGCACATTATTTAATATGACGTCCTTGGTGGAAACCCCTTCTAAAGCTGCGTCTCTGGAATATATGTCTGCACTGCAAAACCTCCTTGTCAATAAACAGTAAATCTGACAATATATATACAGTATATATTGATATATCGTGGGAATTAGCTCTGTAGCGGTCGGCAGAATGAGTCCAAATTGCAGTCAGAGACAGTGACACAGAAGTTCGATTTAATCAGGTGGGTTTCCTGTTCTTTATTTGGTTGCAGAATAGAAAAATAAACGTACAGCTTTACATTCAGGCACAAAACAACAAAATAAACTTGGCCTTCCACTGAGCGCTAACTAAATACGTTTTTTCCTCACTTGACAAGTGGCATACTACCAACCACCCGAAACAAGACACAAAGTTGTGTGTTACCTCGCACAAACTGTCGATGTCCAGCAGGAGGCCAGCAGACCCCAGTATTACTGTCTCCAGACAGGGGGACAGGTTCTAGCTTTTCACATCAGGGGGACAGGTCCTAGCTTTTCGCATCACCTCACCAAATGCACAGTGTCCACCTTTTATATCTCAGTGATGAGCTGTACTGCAACACCTGAGCAGCAGAGAAAACCCCGCACTGGCCAGGAAGGCAATGATAGGCCCCGCTACTAACCTGCCTTTCATTCCATTAAAAAATCCAGGCAAACTACTCCTTGCTGGGGATACTCAGCTTTCCTGAATTCTTTCTATCTCATCCAGCTTTCCCTGGATGAGACAGACACCTCCTGGAGCCTAGTACACGTATGAGAAGAATCTTGGGGATATATGATTTAATGTAACTCAAGCGTGCCATGTAATGTTTGCAAACATTTTTCTCTGCACAATGGTGAAAATTGCTTCCTTTGAAGTTTCTGTGCTCCATATATTCCACCCCATCCAGTCCTTGGAGAGCAGTGTAATGTCTGCAACCCACAGTGTTGAAAGGTATGAGGGATGCATGCAGATACTGAGCCTTATCTGTGTAGGTTAGGTCATAGAATCCATTACTCTAAGGGCTGCCAGTGCTATTAATACTGCAAAAGACAGTTTTAGGTTGTAGATCTAAAATATAATGCCCTCTGTCTGCTACAAAGATTGTCCCTTTAAACCAAGTGTTTTAAGGGATAAAACCAGACATGATCATTCAGTAAGAAATCAAAGGATCTTCCACTTAAATAGGAATTATGTAATATAGTATTATTATTGGACTTACAGGACAGATGGATTTTCTTATAAGCAAGAGAAATACTGAACATTACTCTTTAGGGCGGGTTCACACATAGCGGAATTTCACTTAAATTCCGCTGCGGACACTCCGCAGCGTTAATCCGCAGCGGAGCCGTTTCTCCATTGACTTTCACTTTAATTTAGCAGTGTTCGTTTACACGATGCGTACAATTCCGCTGCGGAGCATAGGCTGCGGAGCGGAATTTGGTGTCCGCAGCATGCTCTGTCTGTTGCGGAGCAGTGGCGGACTGGTTGCGGACTCATGGCGGAATTTCTCCATTGACTTCAATGGAGAGTCAAAATTCCGCAATGAAGTCCGCAGATCTTATGTGTGCTGCGGAGCGTATTGTTTTTACTACCATGACATTTCTTCATTCTGGCTGGACCTATGTATTTCTAGGTCTACAGCCAGACTGAGGAAGTCAATGGGGCTCCCGTAATGACGGGAGCGTTGCTAGGAGACGTCTGTAAATAGTCACTGTCCAGGGTGCTGAAAGAGTTACGCGATCGGCAGTAACTGTTTCTGCACCCGGGACAGTGACTACCGATCTCAATATACATGTATCTGTAAAAAACATATAAGTTCATACTTACCGAGAACTCCCTGCGTCTGTCTCCAGTCCGGCCTCCCAGGATGACGTTTCAGTGTAAGTGACGGCTGCAGCCAATCACAGGCCAAGCACAGGCTGCAGCGGTCACATGGACTGGAGCGTCATCCAGGGAGGTCGGGCCGGATGCCGAAAGAGGGACGCGTCACCAAGACAACGGGCGGTAAGTATGAATTTCTTTGACTTTCACTAGGGAAAGTGCTGTCCCTTCTCTCTATCCTGCACTGAATAGGGAGAAGAGAAGCACTTTTCCTGCAGTCCGCAGCGGCCAGTCCGCATCAATTTTCTGCACATTTTGTGCAGATCCGCTGCAGAATCTGCAACGCAGATTCTGTGCGGCATTGATGCGGACAGTTGCGGAGGAATTCCGCCATGTGTGGTCATGCCCTTACGTGATGCAAAAAAGTGAAGTCCAGGCACATACTGTATACTAGTAAAGTACTGATTCCTGCAATGCGGAACATGTCAAGAAAGGAGACCTGCAGCTCAGTACCTAGGTCTCTGCTTTTAACATAAGAGAACATGGTCTAAATCACTGCATGTCATTCTTGCCATGACCTTTGTCTTAGACACCAAAATTAGACTGCAGATACACACATAAGAGCAAGGCTCGGCTTGTATTCTGTAGATGTGGCTTACTGTGCACACAAGAAATACAGCAGAGACGGAGCGTTGTTGACTACGCGCATCAATGATCAGCAACAGATTATCTATCATCCATAATTTATACGAGATCTTCAGTAGCTGGTCAGGTTTCAAACTTAAAGGAAGTCTTTTAATACGACCGGCTGCCTTTAAATGATAAAATAATGTTTTAGTGGATGCAATTGTCCCAATTGGTGCAAAGTGCCCCTTTTCTTCCACTGTCATTACTTTTTTAATAAGCTATATTTCTCTTGTGGGAAATCTTTTAATATTCTATTGTTGAGTTACACCCACTAGATATCAATGTTTTTTTTGTAAGCTCATATGCGCCAAAATTTCTCATACTACGGTATCTCGCTAGTGTTATGTTTGTAACTATTTTGCTTCAACAGTTTTTCTGCTTAGTACTACATTACATAGCACCATGCAAGATGATGATGGACTTATATCAATAAATGTTAAAGGGTAACTAAACAAAATTCTGACAGGTCATAGTGACAGGTCATAATTTTTGATCGTTGGGGGTCCGAGCACTGAGACCCCCACCAATCTCTAAAACGAAGCGGCAGAAGCACTCGTGTGAGCGCTGAGCCACTTAATTTCTGTTCGGAAAGCCGATGTAGTGGAGTACGGGCCATAGACTTTCTATTGAGTCTGTACACCGCTACATTGATTTAGGGGGTCTCAATGCTCGGACACTACCCAATCAAAACTTCTGACATGTAACTATGACATGTCAGAAGTTTGTTGAACGCTTAGTTACCCTTTAAATACAACATAATGATAGAAATAATAAAGATACATTACAAAGCTCTTAGGGTTGTCACAAAGCTTTCCACAGACCCTGCATGGAATATAAACCTATATTATTAGGCAGTTATGGAAGTTTGCCTCTGTGCAAAGTATATGTACACAGCTTTTTCATGTGTATAAGCCCTTACATTCATTAGAAGTACTTATAGTTCCCTATATAGGAAAGTACTGAAAGGCATGGAAATGTGGCATGTCACTCAAAGAGGACCTGTCCCCTCTCCTGACATGTCTGTTTTAGTAAATACTTTTATCTCCCATGAAATAACAATTCTGGAGCATATTTTCTTAGAACCCTGTTTTGTGCCCCTGTTATCCCTCCCAGAAATTTATGAATAAATTGACACCTGGGTGTTACCATTCCCCTTGTCAAGGGTGTGTCTCTACAGTCTCACTCGGTCAACCCTTATTGGACAATGTCAGTCTGTGTAGGGACACACCCCCAACTGGTAACACCCACTTGTTAATTTATTCATGCATTTCTGTGAGGAATAACAGAGGAACGGCACAACGTAGAGTTCTAAAAGAAAATATGCTCCAGAGTAGTTATTTAATGGATAATACAAATATTTACTAAAACAGATCGGTCATCAGAGGTGACAGTAATCGGTCCAATTCATTAGTAAGAGGCACTTCATCTCTGGCTGCAATTTGTCGTATCTTGGAATTGCCTTTATGAATAACTTTATTAGATTGATGAGTAAAGTTATAATGTTATAAAAAAAAAAACACATCACAAATCGCTATTGCTCATTTGCCTGAAATGGAATGAAAACATAGAAAAATATACAAACCTCTAACATACACTCATGTATCAAACACTTGAGATTTGTAACTGTCTTTTATTGTAGTTCCCTATTTTAGTGGCACAATTCTACATTTAAAGTGAGCAGCTACATTTCTTATTGTCATGGCAACCAATAGTAATGTCAAATACTGCATTATACTCCGCACAGCTGAGCTGCACATGGGGGAGGGGGGACCTGTAAACATAACGTACTACTCAGCACAGGCAAAACCAAACAATCCTCCAAGAGGTGGATTTGTTTCCCTTTTTGTTTTTACCTACAACCAGTGGCAGATCCCCATAAGTCCGTTATGGGCAGCCGCCCAGAGCTTGAGGCTTCCATGGCCGCCTAAAGACCACATCAAAGTTTTGTCACGTTTTTGCCACGAACCGCGTCCAAAACCGCAACAAAACTGAAGGCTCCTGGAATCATAACACCGATTAGTTTGGGTAACAGCCCAGGTGAATGTGACATGGACACCTAGACTGACAAATCAGTGTATTGTAGCGGTTCAAAATAATTGCCCTTTTTTTTTAAAATAAGATCATTTTTATTAGTTTCCAACAAGCATAATAGTCTTTATATGTATGTCCACGTCCATTAGTGGAATATGTGTTACAAAAAATAAAATGAATTCACTATTACATACATCATATACATTATAAGGATGCAGCATACTTGGCAACCTTTTAGAAGGAACATTAGGGAGAGTCTGTAAAGGTGACTCAAAAAGTGGTGTGCAAAGCCGTCGTGCAAAATGTTTTGCTGCATGGCCGCCCATTTATATTGGACTTGCCCTCAATTTACAGGATTTTATTCCCAAATAATGCATATGACCCACTTCCGCACACCTAAATGATTACAGACAGCAGACCATACCCCCTAAATACAGATCCCAAACCAAAGTCCCCCAAATACAGATCCAAGACCAGAATCCCCCTTAATACAGACCCTAAACCAGATTATCCCTAAATATAGACCCCAAACAAGACTATCCCTTTAATAGAGACGTCAGACCAGACTACCAGACCTAGTTAATACACTCTAGACCCAGCTATCCCCTTAATGCAGACCCTACCCAGACATACAGGTCCTCACCTCTCCCGGTTCCTGCACTCTTTTTTCTTTCTTCCACTTCCCTGCGCTAGGGCCAGCGTCAGGACGTTGTGTGCAGAGGAAAATGGGATATTTGCCTTCCCTTCCGGGAGATCTCCTCTTTTTCCCGGGAGCCTCCCTGATATTTCAGGCGAGTTGGTAGGTACAGTATGGGATACAGCTTCGATCAGAAGCTGAACATGGGCTTCTATGGGATTCTAAGCTTTTAGAATATAAAGGAACCCCCATCAGATGCCTTTCCCCCTCTATTCGTTCAACATGCCTTAACAGGGCTTTATAAGCAAACTAGCTCTATAAGTCAGTTGTTTAGGCACTCAACATGACTTGTGCAAACCCAAAAGATTAAAATAGGAGAACTGCAATCTACAGAACAGAACTAAACTGTGCAACGCTAGTTATCCAATATTAAAACATTGCTTTATAGGTAAAGATTTTTTTTTTTTTCCGCTTTGAACGATCCCTACTTTTTAGAAGGTTCCCTTGACAATAAGCTGATCAAAGTGTCGCCCTGATGGGACCCCCACAAATCAACTGTAATCTGTATGGAATCCTGGCAATAAAGGCCCTTTTATAAGTGCAAACAAACGCTCATACAAATGCTTGTTCCCAATCATTTCTCTATGTAAACAGGGCAGTGATCAGCACAAAAATGAGCAAACGCTTGTTTGTCAGCTGATCGCATCTTTTATGCAGCAAATTTCTCTGTGTAAACAAGGGGATGTGCTGATGACAAAATGATAAATGTATGGGAACGAACCATCATATTAACGATCGTCCTTATATATCCGATCATTGTTCCATTTAAATGGAGCAAATGAGTGCTGATCGATATGCTGTTATCGTCATTCAGTGCTCCAATCCAGGCGAAAACCCGTGTAAAACCACCTTACATTTCCCTGCAGCACCACCACAGGTGAAATTACATTATTTACAGAGTGCCCATTCAACTCATTGCATTGTCTGTGTAATGCAGAAGAGGACAGGTCCTCCAGAGCAAGAGACACTATCTGTACCGTTCTCCACTTTGGCCAAGAGATGAAGTTCTTGAATGGAGGACTCCCCTCTATTTACTCAGAATTCCCTAATAGGGTATATAAAAATGGGTTTTCTAAACTAGACAACACCTTTAAGACACTGGGACTAACTCCACACACATATATATATATATATATATATACACACACACACACACACACACACACACACACACACACACACATACATATACATATACATATACATACACACACACACACAGAAACTAGGAAAAGATAATTTTTAGGAATTCTCTCATCTTTACTCGTTATATATTGTGAATATCACATACAGAATCAGGACACGAGGCTTCTAGAATCCCTAAATATAAGTTTAAAATGATGTTGACTACAATAGGCCATAGGCTAGTAGAACAGAGGAAATGAGCACGCTGATGTTCTGCTTAGGTTTTTGGCTATTGATTTGCTGCTGCAGTTGTTTTTCAGATTCCCTTTAATTTAGCTCATCATGTGAATCAATGTTTTATGAGAGTATTAGCTGTGATTGTATCACCAGGACCACTGAACTGTGAAAGAATGATTAGCGAGCACAAAAGAACAAATGTGCACCAAGCCTATCCATTTCAGCTCGTCCTCTGCAAAGAGCCATCCTGAAATATTCCCATTTATAAAAATAGGAATTCTAAAATCACCCACTATGCTATGATATCACTATTTGTATACTCTCAGGAATGGTTATGCTGCTATTCTACATGTTTTTATTGTACTACTATTATTAGCATTGTTGTATTAACTACATTACTATTGTTATTGTTTATAACATTTGAGTATTGTTACTATTAATGTTGCTATTTCTTATGTTACTATGATATTTGAATTATTATATTGTATATGATATGTTACTATTCGGTCACTGTTTATATTATTCAGGTATTATTTTTTTAGGTTAATCTCCATCACATGCAAACTACACCTATATATGCAAGCGTCCGACCAATCCAACTATGCTCATTTAAAGAGGGGCATAAGTTGTGATAAGGCAAATCATATCTATCTATCTATCTATCTATCTATAGTATCAAACGTATCTATCTACAGAATCTATGTATTGTAGCCTATCTATCTATCTATCTATCTATCTATCTATCTATCTATCTATCGTATCTATCTATCTATCGTAACTATTGTATCTATCTACAGTATCTATCTAATCTATCCAATTTATCGTATCTATCTACAGTATCTATCTAATTTCTAAACTTGATACCACCCCTACCCACCAACCCCCCTGATTCAGTCACTAAACAGAAGGGGCCCCATCTGCAGAAGTGTGAAAAAGAAGGGTAGCGTATAAATGATCAACGCCCCTTTCTGTATCCATACAGCAGAGTGATTACACTTTGCTTTATTGAGTTACGCCATTTTTAATATTAAAATCCATGTTTTAATTAATTTCATCTAGAGTTCAGCCTACAGTGAATACATAGGAGTTCCCTAATAAATCAATACCAAGAAAACACATCCCCAGATGCACCGGTGGCATATATCCAGCAAGTACATCTGGTGAGTTTGTACGAGTTGCTCTGACATAAAACTGCCAAATATAGAATTATCCGCATGATTGGCGTCACATGCTGTACCACGCTCCTGGAGAACGAGGGATGGATGGAGCTTCAAATGTCCAGCATCGTTGACCTGATTTATATCATAGACCTTGAAGCTTTCAAGTGTCCTGCACCAGATTCTGATTGGTATAATTTCAGTCTGTAAGCTAAAGCTTAAAACGTCTCTTTATATATGGATTTGAGGGCTTTTTCCACAGGTCTCTAGCCGTACAGCCTGCATGTATAGCTCTATTATATTTCTGTGAATAAATGTCATGTGTCCTGAAGGAATGCGGTCATGGTCATATGGACTGAATGTCTTCATCCAAGTAAAGGAATAGTTGGGGTTTAACTATTGGTGCATGTCCTACAGGCGTCATGTTATATCCCTCGGTATAATATCTGAATGACCTTTGATTAGATCATACAAGAGATACATTTCAAGGACAGCTTTCTAATCAAATACACCAGTTCTTGTCTGTACAAAAAGGGTCTATGCTGGTGAGGAGGTGTTGGCATATGTTGAAGGAACAATAGTAAATGTAAGGGTATCAACAAAGCTCCTATGGCAGCACCAAGCGTAACTACATGACTGCCTTCATATCATTTACTACTATTTGAGTCAAAAGTCCTTATGCTTCTCTGCAATGAATGAACATGGGGCTGTGTTGCTATAACATTGCTTTTATTTCTGTCAGATTTAAAGTACCCCCTTATTGGGCTTTGTTCGCATCTGTGTTCAGGGTTTCCATTGTTCTGCTCCGTCATACAATGAAAATACCGGAAGTGCTGGATCCATTGCATTATGGACACCAACTGCACCTGATGGAAACCGATTGACTTGAATGGGTTCCGCCGTATTTCCGTCACGGTGTCTGTCTTGTTACCAGACAAATGAGCATAGAATGCTGTGCTATTTTGTCTGCCATTTTTTACCGGATCTGCACTGGAGATTCCTGATGGAGACGTGAACACAGCCTAAAATGTTCTATTAATGTTGATTTATCAACTCAAGTTATGTCATCTTATTTGTGACTGTGTAATGCATTATAATCGGCCATGGTAGCTACATATTAAAAGGTAAGTCCACATGGGTTGGATTTCCTGCGGACTATTTCCGCAGCAAACTCGACCAAGAATCCACAGGAAAATTAGCAAGACAAATCCACACCAAATCATGCAGATTTTGGTACGGATTTTTTGACAGAATCTGAAAAAATAAAAAATGTTATGGTTTTGAAATTTGCATCTGCAGCATTAGTATTTGAATGCAGTTTTTAACTTCTCTATTGAAGTCAATTGGAAAAATCCACAAAAAATCCGTGCTCATTCTGCGACCGAAATTAACGTGATGCAGATTTCAAAATCTGCACCACAGGGCTATTTCTGTGCGTGTGGATGAAATTTGATAAAATCTCATCCAATTGCTTTGTGCTGTATTACGCTGCAGATTTTTGTCACGCAACATCTGCAGGATTAGTATTTGAATTTCCATGGGTCTCCTCTACATGCTCTGGTTTCTTCTCATAAATTCTTAAAGGGGCTACCTAATAAAGACAACCCCTTCCCTCAAGATGGCCATCCCAGTGATCAGCTGATCATTGCAGGTCTAACTCCTAGAACCGGGGACAATCACCGAGGACAGTCACCGAGGACAATCACCGAGGACAGTCACCGAGAGTCTTGTTCAGCCTTACAGCAGTCACTTCATGAGAAATGTAGTATTACATGCTAGCCATATCGACACTGGTTGTTTTTTTTAGACAACCCCTTTAATATAGTTGGCTACCTATGAAAGTGGCACTAGAGAGTGTATGTGTATGGGAAATGGCGTGAATACCGAAGGAAAAAACATTTTATGTACAGCGCCACCACATTTGTTGGCTGAATATAAATGCAGTGTAGTAAATGAATATATAAAAAACAAATATAAAAAATAAGCAAATGATCAATGTACACCTTACAGTTAAGGTATATTTTTATGAAAAAAAATCTAAAAAGGGGAAGCAAACAAACATATATAAATATATATAAAATTTGTATATATTTGCATATGGTATAGAATGTTGTATTTATGTCTTATTTGTGATGCAAAATAATGTTTTTTCGCTACATTAATCAGTGCCTTCACAAAACATTGTAGCCAGGTATAAACATTACAAACGTATGTCAAAAGGGACCATTTTTGGCCTACATTTTGTCACAGAAACCTATGGAAACATAATAGTATTTTTATTTCATTTTTTTTCATAGAAAAGTATATGTCAGACTATGGGGCAAACGTGGTGTGAACAAAGCCTTCCCGTGTCATGATCCAATATTAGCCATAATCTATTGAGAGCACAATGTACATATAGCTATTTATAAAGGGTCTTGTTTCTTCCTGCAGATCAGATCTACAGCAATTATCTGATCCTACAATTACATGGTTAGTGGGTTGAAAAAAAATAAAATCCATTCAAGGGAACCTTTCAGTAGTTTTGAGACCTCAAAACTTTTGACAAGGTGAAGTAGAGGAGGTGGAGGGCATTTTAAGCTTCCCTTTTTTCTTGGTCATGTAAGTTGCATGACTGAGAAACAGACGGGTGATTTCCCCCCGGCATGGCGTTTGCGAGTGCCACTCTCTACTCTGAGTGACGGCTCATATGGCCAAAAGGTGACTGCAAGAGCCGTCATTTAGCGCACAGGGACGAGGATTGCAGCGTGCAGTGCAGGAGAACTTGCATATCAAGTCCGTGCTGAGGACTCAAACACCAATTTCTCGGTCATGCAACTTGCGTGACCGAGACAAAAGGTATGTTTAAAATGGCCTCCCCTTTATCGCTCTGTCAGCAGTTTTGAGGCCTCCAGGGGCAATAACCCCCCCATGAACTTTTTTATCTTACCCTGCTAGAACTATCACAATTTACTCATCACTAGTAAACATGCTAGAATTGTGCAAAGCCAAAACCAACATAAGACCAGGGTATCAAACTACTACAGTAAATCCTTAAATGTGCACCCAGTATTCTTGCAATTCAGAAGAGAAGAGACTATATATTCAGAAGAGACTATATAGGACATGTTGGGGGTATTACTTTACATCTGCCCATGTTAGTATTGGAAACACAGCTGCCATATACAGAAGCTTTGTTTTAACATTCTGTAATCTGGACTGAACCTTCTTACACATTCCAAGTGCCTCTTCTTTGGAGGAACAGTCCCTACTTTTAACCTAAATCCCTCTGTCCCCATTTTCCCCCAAAATGTCCTTTTTAAAATGATAGATTTGCATTAATAAATAAACTATATTGCTACAGAAGGGGTCAATCTGCAGCCTAACTGTACATTAAAGGGGTTTTCCAGTGTGAAGAAATTGATGGCCTGTCCTCAGGATAGGTCATCAATATCTGATCGGTGGGGGACCAACTAGCTGTTTTAAAGGGGCTGCGGCAAGCGCGGCTTCCCCTTCATTCCTGTCCCTTCTCCA
Source organism: Rhinoderma darwinii (assembly GCF_050947455.1). Lineage (NCBI taxonomy): Eukaryota > Metazoa > Chordata > Amphibia > Anura > Rhinodermatidae > Rhinoderma > Rhinoderma darwinii. The sequence continues at coordinate 41,579,969 of NC_134697.1, read as the reverse complement.
TACTGTTAAACGCCGACACATTTGTAGTGAATGGAAGAAGGCTGTAATACTGTGAACTGCCAATACAAGTGTATAGACACGCATGAACAAAGTGGATCTTTCACACTTTGAATGCCCCTCTCTAAAAATCCAAAAAGTTGGGAGGTATGATGTCCTCTGTATAGTCAAGTTTTACTACGTTGATGTTTTTTCCCAAAAAATATCAGAGTAAATAAATTTAAATCAATCAAAAATTCTGAGCGGACATTGCATTTTCAAGAAACAAGAAAAATAAAATTGTTATTACATATTAAATACAAACTAGAGTGCACTAGAGTCTGGACTAGAATTTGTGATTTATACCAAAATGCTGCATTATACAGGAAAAGAAGGTCATGTTTCAGCAGAAATATCTGCATAACTAGAAGGAACCCGTTTATGGAAATTAAACTCTTCTAGAAATAACAAAGCAGGGCTACGTTTCAGAAAAATATGTTGTTTTATACTGTACACTATATAATAATAACATGATGTACAGTTACTTTGTCGTTTACTAACCCTCTGTACATTCCTAGGTTCAGAGGTATAAGTAATATGTGCTTAGAACATAGGAGCATGTTAGGTTTACTAACCATAAGCCAACCATATACAATATATTAGTTAAAGCATTAGGAAGGGGTTTTTTTTCTCCCCCATAAACAGCGCCACTCTTGACCCAAGCATTGTCTGGTAATGCAGCTCAGCTTCATATACTTGAGTTTGGATAAGCTACAGTACCAGATACCGCCCATGTACAAGAGAGGATCTGTTTTGTTAAAAAAAAAAGATAGATGCGTCTCTAATCCTGGACAACATCTTTAACTTTTTTTTTTTTTTTTTTTGCAACATCCACTAATGATCTAATATATACAGAAGAAAACCCTAGAATCTGTTCTTGAGGTACAATTAGATTAGTCAGGTTATAATTTCGCAATGGAAGACGTCAAAGTATTTGGCTGAGCTGGATATGCATTGAATTGGTGGGTTAAGGAATCATTTCTAATGCCAGACCGAATACATTTTTGGTAGTTGTTAATAGTGCATGGTCAACTTAAATAGGCTCTGTCACCAGATTGTAAGTGCCCTATCTCCTACATAATCTGATCGGTGCTGTAATGTAGATAACAACAGGCGTTTTTATTTTTAAGAAACATCATTTTTGAGCAAGTTATGAGCAATTTTAGATTTATGCTAATTACTTTCTTAATAGACAACTGGGCGTGTTTTTACTTTTTGCCAACTGGGCGTTGTACAGAGGAGTGTATGACGCTGACCAATCAGTGACCAATCAGCATCATACACTTCTCATTGTTACAGCCCAGCTTCTTTCACTGCACAATCACACTGTAACAATGGGCTGGAACAATGAGAAGATGAGAAGTGTATGACGCTGATTGGTCACTGATTGGTCAGCGTCATACACTGGTGACAGAGCCTCTTTAAGCCCAATCATTCCTGCTAGGCCTTTGACCTGGACACCTCCACGTCTCTTTATTTGTAATATTTTTTTTAAATGACCCTATTTATGTCTTGGTCGTCTGGAGGTTTCTCCTGGTGGTGTGCAGTGTACCTAAAAACAAGAATGTACATGATAGAACCCCTCACGAACTGGACAACCTGACCAAAAAACAGGAGGCCAAATTTATCTGAGTGAGTTCCAAATGAGACAAATTCAAAACAGCTTGTCAGATCTGTGCTGCTCTGATGGAAATGATGAAGAAAATGGTGTCAATCGTGACTGTCAAATGCCGAATTGTATTCACAAGACCCCACAGTTCTGGTAGTTGCCAGGAAAATGTTAAGTATAACATATATTTAGGAGTGCTTAACCTTTACCTTTGCACGCTATGGGTGAAATAGGACATGACCATAACAAGGGGACTATTTTTATACATATGTTAATATATTTTTAATATGTCTACATTTTATATATTTAGTTGCTTACTTTTTTAACTAGGAAGTCACCTATACCCGAATCCAACATTTCTTCAACACTTTTCGCTGTTAGTGCTCAATAGAAGTCTGTTATCTTGAGGTCATCATTGATCAACCTTCGGTTTTCTTTAAGAGACTCAATCACTCCAGTCTCTATATAAAATATTGCTTTGGTTTGCTCATTGATCATTTCCTTGTCAATTACTATACCATTCTACTGAATTCTGCCAACACAATTTTTATCAACCCATCCAAAATAGTATGTCCAATGCCTTTACTCACAAGATGCACTCAACAAAGGTTTCTATAGAGTATCCTACTGAAAATCATCATGACACTGAACTCTGGCCCCATGAAAGAAACAGCTGATGCATTAATGTACTGTATTTATTAAGGGGATGTCATTTTGCATTATCACTGTGGTAAAGAGGACCTGTCACTAGGTCATATAATGCAAATTGTTTATCTGACCTGAATTCCGCTGTACTGATTTCAGCGCCATTTTACTTTTGATTACCCACCCCTCCCCCCACGTTGTGTTGGTGCCCTATATGCTATTTTCCTGTAGATAGCCAACAGACTGTGAACTACACAGATCTCTCTGAGGTGAAGTCAGCTTGACAGACAATGAAGCTGTTCAATCAGTGTGAGGCATCTTCAGACCGGCCAGGCCTATTATGGGGTGATAACTTGTAGACATATAATAAACTTAATTGGTAACAACTAGGCATTTGACACTACCTGACATAAACGGGTAGCCTCAATGTCTTCTCTAAAGATAGCTCCCCCACTGATTAGCTGATTGCAGCAGGTCCAGCTCTGGAAACCCTCAGGGATCAGCTGTTGTCTCTCGGATAAGCCCCAGCTGCTGCCACTCTTACTTGGCGGCTCCCCGCTTGGCTCATAGAGGGGGGTCTCAGGTGAAGGAGCCCCCTTAATGATGTTCATATGCCCTAATGGGAAACCCCCATTTAGGCCAAGATACTACACAAGAAAATGGAGATGTAAACAGCACTGCTATTCGTTTCTTTTTGGCTCCTTATGGTGCACGCCAAACAAGGATTATGGTCCCAATTTCCCCTCAAACGTATAGTAAAAGAAAGAAGGTAGGCAGCACTCAAGCGGTGAGGTTGTATCACCAGTGGTTTAATCCAATAGGCAACGTTTCGTCTTGTGTAAGCCTTTATCAAGCATGTAACATGCAAGAAACGACACTAAACTAGGGCTATACCAACTTTATCTGAAATGATTAGTCCTAGATCAATTGCATAGTATGAGTTACGTGTTAAAGTATGTTCTTAAAAAAACTACATGCAGCTCATTGTACCTCATAATTTTCTTTTAATCATTAAGGAAACCTCTAATCAATGATAGTACTCTCATTTGTACTAACATTTTGAGAGAAAAGTAACGGCTACTATGTGCTAAACCAGGCAGAATAACAGCGATCTACTAGGTTAAACATAATCCACATAGAAACAAAATATATTACAACCATGCACTTGCACAGACATATATTAGGTTCAGATTTTTTTTCCTGCTGACCTGAATTTTATCAATAAATCTGGGGTTTACATAACATTTACAATGGTTTTTGGAAAAACATTAGGAATATTTAGCTACAGGAGGCTCTAAATTAATCAGCTAAAAGACAGATTTAATGGTACAACAATACAGCAGCTTAACTATTCTATTTCTATTCTTTCCTATGCCTTATAATTCCATAACTTACCAAGATCAACATCATTGTATATGAGGATATGATGTACCTAAATTACATTCATCATAAGCCCAAAAATACCAATGGACTTACAGGTTGACACAAAAAGATGACCCTCATCATGACCCTGGCACGACTGCCCTAAGCAGTGACAATGAATTAATATAATGAATAATTTGGAGAATACCCTGTAAAATATATTTTAGATTCCTATTTTAATATGGATTACAATTTTCAGTGTTTGCTAAAGTGCCTCTTTACTCCAATAATAAAACTTGCATGTGCTCATGAATGGTCCCCTTCTTCAGTTAGAACACTACTTTACTACTATAGTTTGTACTCTAGACCTGTTCTTCCTGTAATAACTAGGGACAGGAAGTTGCACTCATAGTTATCCATTATGAAGGTTATGGAGAGCTGTCTTTGGTCACCCAGTCACCCAATATTAATACTAGTATAAGCAGTCTCTCAGCATGCTGCACTATTCTATCTATGCATGTTTTACAACAGCGGGCGTATTTATCAAAAATGTTGTAAGAACTTATGACTACATAAATCAACGAAAGTCATATTACACACACTTATCTTCTTACTGTTACCCCATGGCTGTTGTACATGAACACAACTATTTTGTGCCAGATAATGGTGCTAGGCCATTATAAATATTATGTTAAATATTTACAGCGGAAAAGCCGAACAATATATATTCATTAGCATAAGGTCCAGGAGGATAATAAATTAATTTCCCTAGTGTGGTGACATAGGTGTAATTAAATTGTGGAGTTAGCGGTGTGTGGGTCCAAAAGTGGTGCCAGACGTTTTAAATCTCACTTTAAATCTGTTGTACATGTAGCAGAACTAGAGTAAAAATGTAAGTTGATCAATTTAGATGTTCAATTGTGTGTTGGAGATACACAGGAGCCGCTGTCAGGTGAGCCGTTATTCCAGGACACTGACGGATTCGGCTTACATCGGTCTAATGCAACTTCTTAGTATAGAGGACACAGAATCTGCAGTGCTAAAACTAAATAAAAATGTTTCAATATATGTGTATTGGAAAAATGTTTCAAATTAGAAAACACATCCATTACTTAAAAAAAATAAAAAAAAATAAAAAAGGCTTTAAAAGGAATTACATAGCCTTTAAGGTGACAGGGAATAGTCAGCTGTAAATCTTCCAAGATGACAATAAGGGCAAAGGGGAATTCCCATTGATATAAGACTCCACGCTCCTAGAGAGTCTCACAAGTGGTCAATGGTGTGGGTCTATTCAAAAGGCAAGCCATTCGGTAGTGCAGACTTCAAATATACTGTATGATACCGAAAAAGTGCTTAAAGGGGTTTTCCCATCAGAGACATTCATGACATATGAATGACATGATATGTCATATACGTCAGACAGATGCGGGTCCCAACTCTGGGACCTGCACCTATCTCCAGAACGGGGCCTTCTAAACTCCATTCTACTGCTGTGTTGTGGCTGACGCATGTGATTTCCATCCATGAATTACGGAAACAGCGTAGCTCGCTGAGCTACGCGGTTTCTGTAACTCCCATAGTAGTGAATGGCAGTTACGAAAGCAGCGTAGCATGCGAGCTACGCTGTTTCCGTAACTACTATTCAGTTCTATAGATATGACATAAATGTGTCTGATGGAAAACTGAAAAAAACAAGAATTCCAAAAATGCGGGACTGCAAGAAATTTCTGATGATAGGTTTGCAAGGCAACGGTAAGAAATTGTTAATTTTGAGAACCTTACGGGAACCTTCAACTGCTATAGGGAAGGATAGAGTAGACTTATAGTAGGGGCTCCAAAGGTGAACAAATATTTTAGTACCACCAGTTTGCATTGTGCTTCTACAATGCCCCCATTTCTTCCATGCTAAACAATAGTATACAAATTGTATGGATAAGAATAAAATTTATACATCACATTACATAAATAGAAAAGCAGCTAAGCATTCAGCTTTGAATTCCATATTGACTACAGATGGAGTTACTCCCACTGAATATATTACTGGTGTCTGGCTCATAGAAAATGTTAAATAACATAAAATAGCCGAGGAAGCTTCGGGCTGAAGCACAGTACAACCCTTTGGGTATTCCAGCATCCCAAGTAGATCTGCTTTAGTAAACAGAATAAAACAGAGCCGTTAATTTCTTATGACACAGCCATGTTAATATGCACATTGGGGGGTAATACAACAGGAGATGATGATGGGTCAAATTAATAGATCAACCATTTCCAGAAAAGATTTGATGGGAATCAATGAGTGGTCCTGGCACGGGGACACTTTGTGATCTGCTTATTGTCAAGGGTCTCTTCTAACAACTAGAGATTGTTTAAAGTGGAAAACCCCTTTAACATTTAGACGTGGTTATGATAGCAGGTTGCTATAGTTTACAAACAGAAATATTTTTGTTACCTATAGAAACCAGGAAGATATTAGATTATTTTTTAGTTCATTGTACTAGTGTAGAAAGGACTAGGGATGTCACAATACCATAATTTGGACTTCGATACCGATACTTCGTTTAGTATTGCGATTTCGATACCAATTCGATACTTTGCCAACAGTAATAAAAAAAAAAGTTCTTCCATTTTCTGATGTGAGGCGCGAGGTGTGATGATGAATTTAACCTCCACGTGCCTCACATTAATAGTAATTAACCCCATCATGTTTCTCAGTCATACTGGGTTAATGTGTAAGGTACATGATGGGGTTAATTACTAATAATGTGAGGCACATGGAGGTTAAATTCATCACACCTCATGCCTCATAATAAGTGATAGAAAGCAGTTTTTATTTCATTTTTTTACAGCGTACACATCATAAATGATGCAAAAAACATTGTTGTGCAGGTTATTACGGCCGCGCCAATACTGAATATGTGTATGTTTTATGTATTGAGACTTATTTTAATGTTTATTGTAAAAATGTAATATTACTCTATGTTTTTACTTTATTTTCTAAACTTTAATGCCATGGCATATATCTATATTACAGTACATTAGCATGTGTACTGATAGTACACAGGCAGTTGTTAGGAAATACCCAAGTATGCCCTAACAACAGGAAATATGGTAAGACAGCCCTGGGGTCCTTCAATGGACCCTGGGCTGTCTGCCCATATATAGTATGTCCCTCAATCCTGTGACGCGATCCAAGGGGCATTTCCCCTTCTCATTTACCCCTGAATGCTGCAGTCCGCTGTGATCGCAGCATTCACGGGAATAACGGCGGAGATGAGAGGTTTCTCTGATCTCCGCGGTTATAGAGCGGGGCTGCGGCTGTGTAATACAACCATTGCCACGCTCCTGGCAACAAGTGTGCGCGCGGTCAGCATGAGGAGATACGACCGGCGCTGCACTAATGAGCGGCGGTTCAGGTACTGAGGACAGAACATGGGTGTGTTTTGCAGTGCGCCCGCCATGTTCTGTCTTCAGTGCTGCCGCTCATTAGTGCAGCGCCGGCTGCATCGCATCATCCTGACGACGCGCACTTGTTATCAGGACTCCGGAGCGGGACAATGACTGTATAACACAGCCGCAGCCTCGCTCTCATACATTCATGTGTTACAATACTGGGCTGTGATGCCGCACAGCTAAGTATCGAAATACATGAAATAACGGTATCGAACCATTTGGGTATGCAGAGTATCGAAACAGTATCGAAGTTTCGATGCATCGTGCACCCCTAAAAAGGACTACATTTCTTGCCATTAGCAAAAAAAAAAAACAAGCTCCAGCGGAAGTTTTCTAGAACAAGTTAGTCTCTGTTCACATGGAAACCAGGACGTAAAGCAAAGCGAAATGGCAACTAACGCACACAATGACGGGTTCCAACGGGGTTCTGTTGAAGTTTCCATTGTTTTAACAGGAAGAATAGAGCTACATGCTGCAGGTGTGAACATAGTTTTAAAGAGAACAAGAAGAGATCTATCACTAGGGCAACCTCCCACTTTTGTCTACATTAGTTGTCATACATAAGGTTCCAGTGTGCTCTCATGACAAGTATGACTTTAAAGAGGCTCTGTCACCAGATTCTCAAATCCCTATCTCCTATTGCATGTGATCGGCGCTGCAATGTAGATAACAGTAACGTTTTTTTGTTTTTTTTAAACGTTCATTTTTGGCCAAATTATGAGCAATTTTATATATATGCAAATGAGCTTTGAAATGGACAACTGGGCGTGTTTTTTTTTCGTATGTCCAACTGGGCGTGTATTATGTTTTTAACTGGGCGTGTTTACTTGTTTTACTAACTGGGCGTTGTGAATAGAAGTGTATGATGCTGACGAATCTGTGACCAATCAGCATCATGCACTCCTCTCCATTCATTTACACAGCAGCATCACGTTCTTACTAGAACGATGTGCAGCCACATACACAAGTGTCCTGATAATGAATACACATGACCTCCAGACTGGACGTCATGTGTACTCAGAATCCTGACACTTCTGAATCTTTTCTGTGAGATTTCCAGCAAGGGAAACAAAATCTTGTTTACCTCGTAATCTCGCGAGATTACGCGTGGCTTGCCGGAATCTCACAGAAAAGATTCAGAAGTGTCAGGATTCTGAGTACACATGACGTCCAGTCTGGAGGTCATGTGTATTCATTATCAGGACACTTGTGTATGTGGCTGCACATAGTTCTAGTAAGAACGTGATGCTGCTGTGTAAATGAATGGAGAGGAGTGCATGATGCTGATTGGTCACAGATTCGTCAGCATCATACACTTCTATTCACAACGCCCAGTTAGTAAAACAAGTTAACACGCCCAGTTAAAAACACAATACACGCCCAGTTGGACATACGAAAAAAAAACACGCCCAGTTGTCCATTTCAAAGCTCATTTGCATATATATAAAATTGCTCATAATTTGGCCAAAAATGAACGTTTTTAAAAAAAAACAAAAAACGTTACTGTTATCTACATTGCAGCGCCGATCACATGCAATCGGAGATAGGGATTTGAGAATCTGGTGACAGAGCCTCTTTAAGAGAAGGAAGATCGTATTATTCAATAGCAGACAAGTATACCTATTGTGGAGGTACTATACCTATTTTGACCTGTCTGTAAACTGAGATAATGAGATCTTATCTGTCACCACTTTCTTAAAATAGTCTCTCAGTTTTACAATGTCACACAGTGCGGACATGTGGCAGATAATAGTAATCTGCTATTAATGCTACTCTAGGATGACTGGTGTTAGCATTTATGGGGGTACAGTAAGGGCTCATTCAGACAAGCGTAATACTCGTCCGTGTGCTGTGTGTTGAAATAACACACAGCACACAGACCCATTGATTTCAATGGGGCTATTTAGACATGCGTGTCCATTGCGTTAAAGTCACTGCATGTCCCAATTGGTGCATTTTCACGCATCCGCGTGCTGTCCGTGTTTCACGCTTCAAATACATAGAAAAGCAGAGAAATAAATGTTAAAAAAAAATGAAGTGCTTGCATGGACGTGAAAAACGCATACCACATGCAAAGCACAATGATGCCAATACGCAACGCACACTGACAAGAAATGTAGGAAAAACGCTGTGTTTTTTACGCTCGCAAATTGGACACGCTCATCTGAATGTAACCTAATGGACACGGGATCGGTGTTGCTACCTTTTGTGCGGACAGTTGCAGAAATTGCAGCTAAACGTTTGACAAACTTCTGATATGTCATAGTGACATGTCAGAAGTTTGGATTGGTGGGGGTCCGAGCACTGAGACCCCCACCAATTGCTAGAACGAAGCGGCTGAAGCACTCGTGTGAGTGCTCAGCCGCTTCCTGTCTGTTCACCTTTTCCGGAAATAAATGTATCGGTGTACGGATTCAATAGAAAGTCTATGCGCCCGTACTCTGAATCATCGGCTTTCTGGAAAAAGCCGAACAGACACGAAGCGGCTGAGCGCTAAGACGAGCACTTCAGCTGCTTTGTTCTAGAGATTGGTGAGGGTCTCAGTGCTCGGACCCCCACCAATCCAAACTTCTAACATGTCACTATGACATGTCAGAAGTTTGTCAAACGTTTAGATGCACTTTAACTGTTCAATCAATACGGGCCATGTCAGACTGTGTTGGAACACTCGACATTGGCAAGGGGAATAATAATGCCCAGTTGTCAATCTATCCATACATTTCCAGGAACACAACACACGACAATGCACAGCGAGTTCTATGAGAAGATGCCGCCAAATTGTTATTTTATGTTGAAAACAAGTATTTTAAAAAACAGACATGTCAGAAGTCCTGGCAGATCCTCTTTAAGGGGCACCTTAGGCTGTCACTGTTAATGGGCTTAAACTCATAATCTTGGTTTAAAACAATAAGTGGGGACCCAGAATGCATTTTGGGGTGTGCAAGTGTCAGATGTGCAGCACACAGATAACTCTTTACGAATCAGACACTAAAAGTTGAGTTTCAAAACCAATATTATGATGACATTTCCCAGTTTAAGATCAATGATGCCCTAAATGATAGAACAAGGGCAATTTAAAGTGAAGCGCAACCTGTGTAGTTACATTAAAGAATATATTAAGGAATTGTATAAATAACAAATAGATTTTATCAGAAATTCTATTTGGTCGCAGCAGACCTTCAGTAACATGAAACAGAGATGCAGGAAAGTTTAAATTCCCTATGGGATCCAATGAGTGTCGTAGTTTCCCCTACAAGCAATGCTTCTATGTAAGAAAACCTCTGTACATACAGTATCCAATAGAAAAATACCTCAAAATGTTTCCGTATGAGATTGAGGCATATAGAGGTACAGTAAAGATCCCATGCACTACAGGTTCCCCATTACAGCTCTATACAAGGTGGAGGAGCAATATGGACATGTGCATAAGGCCTCAAAGGGTAACTAAATTTTTTAATCTATTCAGGACCGGGCTATTTTGAGCCTTCGGGACCAGACACCGGTTAGCCATTTTTAGCACACGTTATGAACGGCTAGAACTTTTTTATTTGTCCAGCTAGCGATATGATTATTGTGAGGTTTTTTTCGTAGACAACGCAGGCGTTTTTTTATTTTTTTTTATTTTTATACACCTCCTTGTTGCAATTTTAGAATTTTCAGGCTTATAGTTTGAAAATAATAGTAAAAACATATGCTTTATTACTCTCCAGCTAATTTTCTCTGGTAATAATATAGTTTTACACTAAAACATACCTTTTATTTGTGGTCATCATTGTCTACCGTAAATTTTTATGTATTACATACCTATTTTAGGGTAATTGGGTCAGGGCTAGCACCACGACAGTGATTTGCGTAGGGAATGTTTTTTTTTGGGGGGTTGGTATTTTATGTGTATTTATTATTTAGTTTATTTTTACTTTGTTTTGCTTTTTTCTTTTATTATTATGGTCTGTCCCTCAAAGATCAGAAAAGACCCCTTAATGCCAATTTTAGTTTTTTTCATTTTCCTCCCCACCTTCCAAAAGCCATAGCTTTTTTTATTTTTTCATCTACGTTTTTACGGGACAAGTTGTAGTATTTCATGGTACCATGAAAAAGTATGCCACCATTTAATGTATCACATAATGTACTGGGAAACTGATAAAAAAAAATATTTGTGGAATGAAATGGGCAAAAAACAGTGATTGCACCATTTTTTTGGGTGGTTTCGTTTTTACAGCGTGTTCACTTTATTCTATGAGTTGATATGATTATGGCGATACCCAATTATTTTTTATTTATAATGGTTTACCACTTTTAAAAAATAGTTTTGTGTCACCGTATTCTGAAAGCCATAACTTTTTAATTTTTCTGTCGATTGAGCAGTGTGAGGCCTTTTTTTTTGTACACTACTGTATTAATTATATTTTATTTATTATTTATACTAATGTATTACAGTAAATTGTAATTGTTACAGGCTTCTGTTAAGCCCTGTCAGATGCAGAAAGAGGGCAGACCTGGGGGCCTTCATTAGGGCCCCAGGGTACCATGACAACCATCTGTACCCCGCAATCACATCTCATGGGGAAATGGGCTGTCGGAGAGGGATGCCCCCCTCTTTCTAACGGCTCAGATGCTGCGATCGCTATTGACTGCCGGATCTAAATGGTTAAATGGCAAGGAACAGCACGATCGCTGTTCCTGGCCGTTAGTGCAGAGTGTCAGCTGTAATACACAGCTGACACTCGCAGCATATGGAGTAGTCACAGCGTGTGCCCGCTCCATAATTCACCCCCTGAACTAGGACGTACTGGCATGCCTGGTGCGTGAAGGGGTTAAGGACCTCGATCGCCGGCCGTATCTATCAGCCGGCGTTTGGGATCTGGTTAAAAAACATTTGACATGACATAGTGATGTCAGGGATCATTACCATGTATATTGTTTGAAAAATATTATCCTTACATATATATATATATATTCAGTATATTACACAAAGAGATTGGATTCATGGAGGACAAAGAGCCTGCATAACACGCCTATGGAAGACACCGCCCCCTGGAATGCAAAGAGGAGTGTGCAGAAGAATGTACAGGAAAACTTACAGCAGAGGAGCCAATGGGACTTAAGCAAGTCCCACATCTCGAGGGAGGGGTATGTGTCTCCTCTGTCTGTTTCTTTGTTCTGAATAAAGTTCAGTTCTCCTCTTTTCTGATGAAGGGAAAGTTGTGTAGCAAACATTTCTGACTGGTTCACTTCTTTCCAGGCATGCCTTCAGCTTTCAATTTACAGAGGTGGTTATTCGGTGTGAAATGACAGGGAGAAAGGAGCTTCCCTGATATACGGACCTGACAGTGACATGTGAGAAGTTTTGATCGGTGGGGGTCTGAGTAATGAGACCCCCACCGATCACTAACACGAAATGGCAGAAGCGGTCAGGTGAGTGCTGTGCCTCTCAGTTTCTGAATGCCTTTTCTCGGAAAGCCGAGCGAGCACTGTATGGGCTCAATAGAAACTCTGTACACCGCTCACTCAGCTTTCTAAGGAATTTGAAGCGGCACAGCGCTCATCTCGAGCTGTTACAGATCATGTCTAAGTTCATAACTTATATGTGAGCGATAAACAGGTGGATCCTGCGTGTCAGATACACGCAGGACCCGCTCACACTGAACCCGTCAGCGCCGCTGACCTGACTGATTCAGGTCTCAGCGCAAGATACAGCTGCTCTGTATGACTCCTATTCATGTAGCAGTAATATATTTGGAGCTCTGTAAATAGAACGGAATCACGTACAAAGGTCTCAGTCTCCTGTTAGTCTCTAGTTATCTTATATCACACAAACAAACTGAGGGAGATTTACAAAGCAAATTGTGCTAGAAATCCGGCTGAAATTGTGCCAAAAAATCTTGTGTACGTGCCGTGCGCCATACTTATCTATTTTAGACACTATTTGCACCTCCACAGTGTTGAAAAAATGACCTTACTAAGAGGAATTATAAAATGTGCAAGATTTTGTTCATGGTATGCGCCATTCTTTTGGTTCAAACTAATGGTGTAAAGTATGCCAGCCATAAATTGGCATAAGGAAGAGAAAAGTGTGTAACATGTCTAGAATGATGCACCAAATTTATCATACAGCGTTCGGCACAGTGATTAATTTGGCACAGTTTCTGCCGGTCTGGTTTAGATTCATCCTGTCTTACTTTAAGACAGTAATAATAAATCCCTCCCACCTATGTCCAACTTGAAGAAAAGAAAAATGCCAAGTCTTTAGTGCTTTAAGGCAACAACTACTATGCTGTACTATGTATAATGTGAAACTTTACCAACATTTTCTGCCTAATTTAAGAAACCGTGCCAATACTAGGTAATTTTGTATTGGTAAATTACAAAATGTAGACCAGTAACACAAACCTCTTAGTATTTGTTAGGTAAAGTTGAACCTTTGATTCTGACCTAGATCAAATGTGCCAACCGTATAGAAGTGAAAAAAACATAAAAGTTGAAATATAATCCATGCGCCATGCTACAGTCCACAATACAATAGTAATTAATCATCTCAGTGCCAGGCACAATTTACAGCCCCCTTAGCACTTAAGCGTTTTACATTAATTTAGTAATTTTGACAGCGTGCCCGATTCCCCTCCCCCACAAACATCACACACAATGAGGAACAAGCTGAGGGCTTTGTGTGGTTGCCATGAAAACCAAACCATTTTGCTTTTGAAAAGATGAAGTGATTTTTGTGCTTAAGAGGTACCCAAAATATTGGGATCTTCTAAATGTACAAGTGGTATTCCCTTGCTTTTGCTGAGGCCGTAATAATAATAATAATAATAATAATGTGCTGGTTAAACCATGTGATCAAGATTAATGTTGTTATCAATTAGCACATTGTTAGGTGGTTAACATAATCATTGCTTTGTTATATATTTGACAGCTGAAACAGAAAATTAACTGTAATTGCAAACCTGCATTGTACATGCTACAAAAGTCAGCACGTTGTGTTCACACATAGCGAAACGCAATGCAACCCTATCACATCAAAAAACGGATGCCGAAATCCATACATCAATAGAAATAGTGCATTATTTGTGTTTTTTTCTGCAGTTGTCTTTTTTTTTTAATTTTTTTTTTAATTCAATAGGACAAAAATCCACAATAAAATCCACAACTAATGGAATGTTGCAGATTTTGCTGCAGATTACTTGCGGATCCGAAACAAAATCCACAACTGCGATTTTTCAAAACCATTAACTTCTTTTCTTTTCTTTCTTTCAGATTCCACAGGAAAATCTGCAGCGGCAAATTTGTACCTGATCTGCACAATTCGGTGTGGATTTGTCTTACGGATTTCCCTGTAGATTCCTAGTCGGATTTGTTGCATAATTATTTGCAGTGTGGTCTATGGGTGAATTCACACGCTGCGGAATGGCTGTGGATTGCAGCAATTTATAGTACAAAACATGTGGATGGGGAATTACATTTAGGGCGAAATTGCGGATTTACAAGTGAATGGGGTCGGCTGCAGTTCCCTGCATAGCCAAGTGGCCGTTAAATGTTGATGTGTAGGGAAAATATAGATGGGGACGCAGTGCTGAATCTGCGCTGTGGCCCCTTAATTCTCAGACTTCAAAAGAAGCTCTCCATAGGGTAGTCTGAGATTGCGATGACCATTTGAAAGAGCAGAAAACAAGGGACCAGAAAGCAGGAACGGAGGCCAGATCAATCAGGAGCGGGACAGCAGGTAGGTTGACGACACATTTGCAATGTACAGTCCCATTTTTTATTTAAGGTTATATTTTGCATTTTTTTTTTAGGCTGCAGCGAGCAACACATTTTGGGAAATAATAGATAATAAATAACTGAATTAAAACAGAAAGCACATTTAGTATGTACTTGTTGATAAATGTGCATTTTCTCAAGTATATGGGGCATTTTTGTACTTTTCTTGCTGGCATACATCATCTGAATAGCTCATATCTGAAGCTTGTTACATTACAGCATCTCCTGGTTACATAACCCAAGGCACATTGTGCATGTGCACGTTCAAGCTGGATTTATTGTACATGTTCAGTGGTTTTAGGTCTAATTGGACTCGTACAAATGGAAATTTAAGGAGCACACCAGAAGTTTACATTCGGAAACAATTAGTGTCAATAATTAAGTCAGACATGTAGAAAATGTTAATGTACTCATTTTGGGCCTATACAAATAGAATTTACTGTTCTATTACATGTTTTATGTATAATAAAGGTTGAATAATGTGATTGTAGATACATAAAGACACCATAGAGTTAAAGCAAAAGGTTCACTTTTAAATACATTCTATATATCGAAGCAGCGAGCTGGTTTCTACTGCTATCAACACTGTTAACAGAAACACATCATAAAGCTGAGATCTCAACATGCAATCAGACACTGAACCACAAGGGATTGCTGTAAAATATAAGCTCAGAGGTAAGGCTATGTTCACACCTGCATCACTGCTTTCCGTTGTTCTCCTTCCTCATAGGAGTGGAACAAGGGAAAACTGGAAGTGATGGTTCCGGTGCACCAGGGGCACCACCAGCGGTCGACGAAACCAATTGACTTTAATGGGTTCCGTCGGGGCGTCCATGGTTTTACTAGAAACAATAGCACAGAATATTGCACTATTGTTTTCCGGTAATCTCTGCTGGATCTGCGACGGGGGCCCCTAACGGAGCCTCCAACGCATATGTGAACAGAGCCTAAGAACAAGTCTAAATACATAACATATGTGGATTTGCTAAAGTTACTTAAAGGGTTATTCCCATCACACAAAATAATAACATATCGCTAGTATATGCCATCACTTTCCGATCTCGGGGGTCCGCTTTGTCCCCCTCTCAGTTATCCCCTACACAGTGGTGCTTCCATCTACCGTATGTGCAGGGAACTGAAGCACGACCGCATTGACTTGAATAGAGCGGTGTTGCAGTTCCCTTTATAGCTGGTGGCCGAGAGAACCACCGTGCAGGGAAAAGCACAGAAGGGGCTAAATCTGTGCTTTATTTGATTGAATTTCATCTCAGGTCTGTATGGAGACATACAGAGTTCCGGTGGCTCCATACGATCGAGCTGTAGGCATTCCATGGTCAGCTGTATTGTGTCTCCGCATGGTGCTGTATTAGAGAGCTATTATCCCCTTCAAGCAATGCGTATAAGCTGCCACCAACAACCGCTGATGACCAACAACATATCATTTGGAATTCATTGGTTTTGGCTTAGAAAGAAGCTGGCTGGCTAGCACTGGCATTTTGTGTGTGTTTTTACCTTTTTATCACATTAGTGGAGTCCCAATGCATTCAGATTCAAGAAGAAAGTTTGATATATATTAATATGCGTGGAAATTATTCAGTAAAGTCTAATATAGAACCCACAAACTGTAAAACTAATTTAACCAATGTTTCTAATGGATTACACAGAATATACATGCATCCAAAATGATTAGGCTTAGGGGCACATGATTTGCTTTTTTTTGGCACTGATGGAACTTCAGTCACAAGTTGTTCACCTTTTTTAGCTGAATTTTTTAGGCAGTTTTAGAACGTTGTAAAATTATACTAGGAAACTTTAAAGTCTGTCCTCATTAATGATAAAAGGGCAATATAAATAACATATTTCGAAAAAACATTGGTGGACATTTGATTGTCAACCAATCCCACTAAACTCACCAGGCTTGGCCAACTTAAATCTAATCTACATAACCAGCTTTATAAATAATAGAATAATCTTTGGCAATACATGGCCAATACGTGTAATCTGACTGATAAAAAAAATAAATATGTCTTATGCCCACAAGTGTAATGCGGCACCCATACATTTCTATGGGACTTTACTATACACTTTCTTATGCCTCTGATTTTGTGCAGTGTCCTACAGAGGTAGTATGCACCATCAGACAACGTACTAAGAAGTAGTGTATGTAGATGTGTCCACCTTACCTCTACCTTTTCTTTATTTTGGCTAAGGACCCCAATTTCTCATGAAAACAAATTCAATACAATATCGCGACATGCTAGCTAAAAACCCTTGACAGGCTAAATCTCACATCACAACCACTGGGTGGCCA
This sequence comes from Rhinoderma darwinii, assembly GCF_050947455.1. NCBI lineage: Eukaryota > Metazoa > Chordata > Amphibia > Anura > Rhinodermatidae > Rhinoderma > Rhinoderma darwinii. The sequence goes on along the minus strand of NC_134697.1, from coordinate 41,562,795 downwards.
CACACCGACACATGTAACAGACATCGCGTGACAGAGTATCACCAAAACATGTTTTTGTTTTTTTTTTCAAGACTGTTCATCTCTCGCCACACATCTCAGGATATGTGGATCAAAAGGAAAGGTAAGGAAGGATGCATCTGTATGACACTGTAAGGAGCACCATACAGCAGCACACAAAATGCCTATGACTTTATAGTATGGATGCCTCTTCCAAACTCCTGCAAACACTTCTACATGCGGCATTAGACTGTATAGGGTGGGCAGACCAAGTGCTACGGATGATCAAAAGATCTTGATGTTGCTCAAGAGAGATTTACAACATTGTTTATCTCGGTGTGATTGGGCATCCCTATCTTTATATATTAGATCTGAGGATGGGAAGATTTATCATAAACAGGCCAACTTCAGTCAATGATTTGAAGTTGAAGGAAATTTCGGTATCCGCACAATACATTGCAGCATGCCTAATAAGTCTCTGCCTTTGGCAAGGTCACAAAAGGACAATTAATGAATCCTTGTACTGTGGCTGAATATCTGTAGATCACACAAATAGCTGCCAGCTTTTAGTAAATTGCAATATTTTATTTATTTTTTGTAAAAAACAAAGCACTTATTGCCCTTGTCCATCAGAGCTTTACGGAGACTGGCGTTTCAATTGTCAGTTGTACTATAAAGGTCGCAGGAGAAAAATGCAACTAATTTATTAAGGGCCACACTTGTCGCATTTTGTGCTGAACATGTGACAGAAAGAGAAAACGACGCCAGATACGCAATTATGACTAAGGACTTGTGACATAATTTGCGTCTGGCAGAAAAATGGCGTTATGTCGTTAACCAATTCCCCCCCACTTTGTTAGTGAAATTCTAGGTGAATAGTTCAATTCTTACCACATGTGTATTTTATGATTTTTACTATTTTCACTGCTTGTTTTCAACTAATGTTATTTTTAGTCCTGGAAATAACAAAAAGCCAAGAGCACTGTATAAAAAAATAACTGCACATTCCAATATATACGTCGATGGGGGGGTCACTTGTAGCGGGTGCCCAGCAAGGAGAATACTCAGCAGACTTTAAATTCAAAATGGTATTTCGGCTGAAGGTAAAAAAAAAAAATGTAGTATAAAGATCATTTCTTGAGTTGCGCTCTCTTGTAAAATGGTTTGAATTCTGTTCACCTGTTCTTAGTTACCATATATCTATTTTATTTAAAGCTGGGTACCAACCAATTTATTCAATACTGCACCTCCCACAAGAATTGCCACGTAGCTTTCAAATAGTCCCAAATGGCAAATCTACCTAGGTATTTAGCAATACAACACCAATGGCACATGACCCTCTGTGTGACAACCAAGTATCACATACATAAAAGCTTGACTGGAAACCGTGTTTGTCAACAGAGCTGCATCAATTTTTTTCTGGTAAACACAGATAGTCATCAGCCACCCCAGGTTTCCTTTCTGACCGATCCCATGTGTAGCGTCCATGGCCGCGGACCGTCAGGATTACTCCCCCCCCCCGGCAGCCGCAGCCATGATCTGGTGAGCACTGGCCCGCATCTCCTCCCCAGGAGACGCCACCGCTCACTTCCGCTCCGGTCCGCTGTGTCCCGTAGGGTGTGCGCACATGCTCGTGCCCGGCCTTAAAGGGCCAGCATCCGCACATGGGAATCATCATCAATTAGCCCATGATCACCCTGGACTATAAGAAGGGCCCTGCCCATTTACTCATTGCCTCAGCGTTGTTAGTATTCCCATGTTAGTCTTTGCAAATGGTCCCTTAGTGTTTTCCCTGTTCCCGGGCTCTGTTTCCTGTATCCCGTGCTGTGTTATTGTTCCAGAGCCTATTAGTGATTGGTGTCATGTCCTGCTGCTCTTGCGGCCTGGCGCAACCTACTGCACCTGCTGTCGTCCGCCACGTATGGCGCATCCTACTGCACCTGCTGTCGTCTGCCACATCTGGCGCATCCTACTGCACCTGCTGTCGTCTGCCACATCTGGCGCATCCTACTGCACCTGCTTTTATCCACCACATCTGGTGCAACCTGCTGCAATTGCTGTCACCCGTGCTAAAGCCTCTGCCACTATCTGGACTATTCAGGTACCCTTGTGCTGGACTGTGTACTGCTTGGGTGCTCTATTTGGCCAGCTGCCTCCCCGCTACAGCGGTGCGGCCTAGTGGGTCCACATAACCACAGACCATGACAGTAGGTGAGAACAATCTTGGATTGCCTTTCACCATGTTATATTAGGATAATTTACTTGAAAGCAGCACAACTGGGTGATATGATCTATTTTTGCGAAACACCATAAGCGAACATCAGGCAGCCAGGCCACGTTTCTGAGTTCTGTTACATAATCTGCCGAAATGGGTTAAGCACTAAAGTTTTGTTTTTTTTCGATATGGATTGAGCTGAAATAAATCGCTTACATTTATTTTCTTTTTCACAGGCAGCAGGGACTGCAGCTATATGGTACAGACTGTGTGCGCCAACCAGTGGAAGAATACGTCTTCTATATCTCTAGTATGGCACAGAGCCAGGAACGAGCACTGCAGATGTAGCCAGCACGATGCATGTTTATGTAACACACAAGTAATGATCAGTTGTACTGCAGAGGCATAGAATAGGAGAGCAACAGAGATTGGCAGCAGCAGCTCTGGCTGTTACACCGACAACAGTAGTTATTCTTAACCCTTATTAAACCAATATCCATATTACATGACTGATGCATTGAACTGACAAAGTATTTAATTTTCCTTTGCTGTCAATTCCTTTGAATGACATGATATGAAAATCAGGGTAGAGCAAAAAAGGCTTTTCTCCTGGTGCTGATTTATACCATACCCCCAGTGCTGGTATATTACTTTTACCCTTGCCTATTGCATGTAGCAGGGTAAGGTGGCGTAACCGTCAGGCTGGTTCTCTATTTTTGTTTTCCGATATTAAAGTTTTTGTCGAGGGATGAACCCTGTGTAGGTTCACACAAACTATGGGGAATAAGACCAACCTCAACTGATGCAAATCAAAGTGAAGAGAATTGTGGTATGTGCTCTTGGTATTTGAAAAAATAAAAATAAAACCTGACCAGGCCATGGCACATTGTAAGGCAAATACATAAATATTTTATGATTACGGATTTATATAATCTACTTTGTGCTACGCATTAGAACATGCAGTATTTAATTAATTATTCAATATTCGATTTATAGGTGCCAAGGGCATACATACCATAGAGGCAGACCACGGAAAGAGAGAGGGGCCTAGCCCTTGTCAGTCCCATTCCCATTGCTGCTCAATGGCAAGAACCTGTGCAGGACTTCCCTCTTCAGAAGTACTAAATTGTGAGCAAGCAAGAGGTTTGGGAATTGACATGAAAATGGTCTTGGAAAGCGTATAGTGGATGAACACAAACACCAAGCCTTTCAAAATCTAGAATTATAGTGAGGAGTCAATTTCGATCTTTGCCATGGGGCCCCCTTTTTTATGTACCCCCCCCCCCCGCTAGGTGTATGTTGCCATCTGCCCTCGATGGCAACCAATCACTGTGACAACCTTTCTTTTCATCCTTCTTGGATGAATCTATGTATGTAGCTGCAAATCTCAGAGCTATGTGTGAGCGGCCAAACACCTTCATAGAGTCCCTATTAGTCACTACAAGGGCAAGATCATGTCAAAAAAAGTGTGTGGCAATGAATACAAAAAACAGGTATTCCTTTACATTAGTGGTATACAAACTTTGACTCTCCAACTCTCGTATAATTTAATACCCCAGTATGCCATGAAAGCAATGGTCAGTAGAAATGGGTAACCACAGGTCAAACACGCTATATAGATTCTAAACCATGCAATATATATACAGCACAAAAATAATGTCAGCGAGGATTGAAAGAACACATTGAAATATTATATATACATATATATATATATATATATATATATATATACATATATACAGTGCCTCTCCTTGAAGTCACATAATTGTTGAATAATGTTCCCCTGTGTACAGAGTCACATGATCAGTCACGTGATGTCAGTATAAACACATCTGTTCTGAAAGGCCCCTGAGTATACACCACCACAAAGCAAGCAACATGAAGACCAAGGAGCTCTCCAAACAGGACAGAGACAAAGTTGTGGAGAGGTATAGATCAGGATTGGGTAATAAAACAATATCCCAATATTTTGAACACCCCACAGAGCGCCATTAAATCCATTATTACGAAATGGAAAGAATATTCTATGGCACAACTACTAACCTGACAAGATCAACAAAACTCACAGACCAGGCAAGGAGGGCATTCATCACAGATTCAACAAAGACCAGAATAACACTGAAGGAGCTCCAGTGATCCACAGGGGAGATGGAAGTATCTTTCAATAGGATCACTATAAGTCGTACACTCCACAGAGTGGGGCTTTATAAAAGAGTGGCCATAAAAAAGCCATTGCTTAAAGCAAAACAAGAAAACTAGTTTTGAGTTTTCCAAACAGCATATCGGAGACTCCCCAAACACAAGGAAGAAGTTTCTCTGATCAAATGAGAATAAAACTGAACTTTTTGGCCATCAAACACTTCCCAATCCCTCAAGAACACCATTCCCACAGTGGGGATGTGCGGATGTGGGGATGCTTTTCCTCGGCATGCACTGGAAAACGGTTCAGGATAGAAGGAAAGATGGATAGCAGTAAATACAGGGCAATTCTTGAAGAAAACCTGTTTCAGTCTGCCAGAGATTTGAGACTGGGACGAATGTTCACCTTCCAGCAAGACAAGTACCCTAAACATACTGATATAGCTACACTGGAGTGATTTACGGGAAACATTTAGAGGTCTTGGAATGGCCTAGTCAAAGCCTAGACTTCAATCCAATTGAGAATCTGTGGCATGACTTGAAGACTGCTATACACCAATGCAACCCATCTAGTTCAAAGGAGATGGAGCCGTTTTGTCTGCAAGAATGGACAAAAATCCCAGGATCTAGACAGGGGCGTAGCTAGGGGGGGCAGGCGGGGCATGTGCCCCGGGCGCGGCTTAGAGGGGGGCGCCAGTGCCCCCTCCTCCTGCACTATAAGGCTGGGTTCACACGACCTATTTTCAGATGTAAACGAGGCGTATTATGCCTCGTTTTACGCCTGAAAATATGGCTACAATACGTCGGCAAACATCTGCCCATTCATTTGAATGGGTTTGCCGACGTATTGTGCAGACGACCTGTAATTTACGCGTCGTCGTTTGACAGCTGTCAAACGACGACGCGTTAATTGACTGCCTCGGCAAAGAAGTGCAGGGCACTTCTTTGCCACGTAATTTGAGCCGTTCTTCATTGAACTCAATGAAGAGCAGCTCAAGATATACGAGCGTCACAGACGCCTCGTATATTACGAGGAGGAGCATTTACAGCTGAAACGACGCAGCTGTTTTCTTCTGAAAACAGGCTGTCATTTCAGCCGTAAATGACAGCTAGCGTGTGAACATACCCTAATTGTACCTGTGTCGCAAGGACACAGGTACAATTAGAAGCAATGAATGACCGGGCACGTTCCGTGCCTGGCCATTCAGCGTCTTTCCACGAATGAAGCGACTGGTACCTTTTGTACCAGTGACGCTTCCATCGATGAAAGGCGCTGACTGACTGACAGGGAAAGTCATCCTGCCCAGCCAATCAGCGCCTTTCATAGACGCCGCGTTCAACCCCCTGGAGACCTGCGCAGAAGAGAGCAGGTCTCCATGGCTGCCGGACAGCGTGGGAGCTGGAATAAGGTGAGTTTGAATAGTTTTATATTTTTAATTGTAATAAAAGTGTGGCTGTATCTACCGAGGGGACTTTATCTACACGGGGGGGGGGCTTTATCTACAGGGGGGGCTATTTCTACAGGGGGTGGGCTATATACAGGGGGGCTATATCTACAGGGGGGCTATATACTGGGGTGGGCTATCTATGGAGCACCATATACAGGGGTGGGCTATAGCTACAGGGGGGGCTATATAGTATATAGCCCCCTGTAGATATAGCCCACCCCTGTATATGGTGCTCCATAGATAGCCCCCCTGTAGATATAGCCCCCCTGTATATAGTCCCCCTGTATATAGTCCCCCTGTATATAGCCCAGCCCTGTATATAGCCCACCCCTGTAGATATAGCCCACCCCTGTAGATATAGCCCCCCTGTATATAGCCCACACCTGTATATAGCCCAGCCCTGTATACAGCCCAGCCCTGTATATAGCCCAGCCCTGTAGATATGGTCGCCCTGTAGATATGGTCCCCCTGTAGATATAGCCCACCCCTGTATATAGTCCCCCTGTAGATATAGCCCACCCCTGTATATAGTATCCCACAAATAGCTCCCCCTACAGTGCTCCACAGAAAGCCCACCCCTGTATATAGCCCCCTTGTACATATAGTCCACCCCTGTATATAGTGCTCCACAGATAGCCCACCCCTGTATAATCTAGTGGAGCACTATATGCAGGGGTGGACTATATGTACAAGGGGGCTATATACAGGGGTGGGCTATCTGTGAAACACTATATACAGGGGTGGACTATATGTGGAGCACTATATACAGGGGTGGGCTATATCTACAGGGGGGCTACATACATGGTTGGGCTATCTGTGGAGCACTATATACAGGGGTGGACTATATGTGGAGCACTATATACAGGGGTAGGCTATATCTACAGGGGGGCTATATACAGGGGTGGGCTATCTGTAGAGCACTATATACAGGAGTGGGCTATCTGTAGAGCACTATAGGGGGGAGTTATTTGTGGGACACTATATACAGGGGTGGGCTATATGGGGGCACTATCTACAGGGGGCTCTATGGCAGACACTATCTACAGGGGGCACAGTGTGTGTGTGTGTGTGTGGGACACGGTGTATGGTGCTATTATAATTAGAGGTGCAGTGTATGGTGCTATTATATTTAGGGGCGTAGTGTGTGGTATAATGATAACTTTATATTTATTTATAGGTGCAGAAATGTTGGTAAAGTGAGAAGCTGAAGACATGTGAGCGGCAAACTGCAGAAATGGTCTGTCCCCGGGAGAAGTCATCATAGAGGTCTGGACCGGATGGAGAAAAATAACTAGAATCTGAGACGTCACCGGTGAGTCACTCAATGTAAATGTTTATTCTGCCTCTAATCAGTAATGTAGTCACTGTATGATCTGCAGCGAGATAATTGGTGGTATGATTATGATATGATTTATTTTTTGTGAAAATACATCTCCCAGCATATCCTTACCATTGTTCGGGCCATGCTGGGAGCTGTAGTTTTACGCCGTACACACCTATATGGCAGGGGTTGCACTAAATTGAGCTGTATTTGTGCTGGTGCTGTATATACTGTGTTTCCCCGAAAGTAAGACAGTGTCTTACTTTCTTTTTATCCCCAAAAGCCCCACTATGTCTTACTTTCGGGGTATGTCTTATATTGGGAAAAAAAGAAAAGACGTTCATACTTACCAAGAACTTCCTGCTTCCTCCAGTCCGGTCTCCCGGCCGTTGCCTTGGTGACGCGTCCCTCTCGACATCCGGCCTGACATCCCTGGATGACGTTTCAGGCCATGTGACCGCTGCAGCCAATCACAGGTCAATCACAGGCTGCAGCGGTCACATGGACTGCCGCGTCATCCAGGGATGTCGGGCTGGATGTGAAGAGAGGGACGCGTCACCAAGACAACGGCCGGGTAAGTATGAATTTCTTTAACTTTTATCCTGCATTACCGTATTTCGGCGCGGTGACGTATGGAGAGGGGGGCGGCGCGGAAGTGGGCAGGAGGCGGCAATACCCCCGTGTTTCCCCGGAAGTAAGACATATGTCTTAGTTTCGGGGTACGGCTTATATTAGCCGACCCCCCTGAAACCCCCGATACGTCTTACAATCGGGGGTGTCTTACTATCGGGGAAACACGGTATGTACTGAGCTTGCTTCTGGGGCTGTATATATGTACTGAGCTTGGTTCTTGTGTTGTGTATAGAACCATATTGCTTGTAAAATGTACAAATGTTTTTATGCTCGCGTTACATAAAAAGAAATGACACGTAGATTGTTAGAGAAAACAAACACGGCGAGGGGGAAGGAGATGTCGGGAAAGAGGTTGGGGGGGGGGCGCCATACTGAATCTTTGCCCCGGGTGCTGGAGAACCTAGCTACGCCTCTGATCTAGATGTGATAAACGAATAGACATACCCCAAGAGACTTACATGTGTAATTTCAGATAAAGTTGGCTCAACAAAGTATTGACTTTCAGGGGGTAAATACTTATCTATATTAGTTTTCTGCTTTTTGTCTAGGCCCTATTCACACAACAGGGTCTGGATGTGGGGTGTTAAAAATGTTTTGCATCCGATCCGGCCCGTGTTTCCATTTTTGGACGATTATCACCCGTTTTGCATCTGTTTTTTACTGTAAGTTTTAAAACCAGATAAATTTCTATTGTCATTTTTTTTGTACCAACCCACAAAAAACACCCACATGGTCACCCACTCACCATTTTCTCTTGCTTTTAGAGTACAGAGAGCTTGGTCCGATCCCTCTGCTTTAGCATCGGATTCTGGCGTTTTCTCTGCTTTTTTTTTACTTGCTACCATGTCCTCACAACCATTCAACTGTGTACTACAGCTTTGGCTGATTTCTCAGCAATTCGCAGAGCAACCACAGATATTGAATGAAAAACTGAGGAGGTTTCAGAAAGCGACAGGACTTTGCAAGGGAGCAGGGACAGGGACAGCAGGAGACAGGACACTGTTTTAGTTGAGGGGGACAGAAGTCAAAGGAAGGGGCTCTTTGTGGGGTCAGAATCTGCACGGGGCTCTATGACGGTGTCGGACAGGGAATACAAAAAGTGGCAGGGGGACACAGAAAGTGGTAGGGGTACGGCGTGGAACAAAGTGTCAGGGGGGTCTCATTGGGTGCAGGGGATACTAAACAGGATTTTGAACTGTATTTGTGGTGGCAGAGGCTCTGTGGAAGGAGGTGCAGAGGGACATAGAATGAGGCAGAGGTTAAGGTATTAAGGAAATATTAAGCTGGGAATGCCCAAAAACGGTGGCCCTTCCTGCCCTGGTAATGCTAGCCTGCTGCTGCTGCTATGTTGTACCTGGTTAGTTATGAAAGAATGGGGGGGGGGGGGGGGGAACCACACATTGTTTTTTCAAATTAGTAATTAATTTAAAAAGCAAACACAACATGGGATCCTCCCCACTTTTCATAACCGGCCAAATACAACATAGCAGCAGGAAAGGCAGAAACCACGGGCGTCACTCGGATGGCATCTATGTGGCAGACGTTTTTTACACAGCACCATTGAATTGTATTGGAGCCGTGAGAACGGCCGAAAATAGGGAATGCTATATGTTATAAAACGGGCTGTCAAATAAAAATCGGCACTGTAAATAGCCCCATTGGGGCCTGGTAAAAGAAACTGTCACATAAAATCGGCTGTGTGAATGGAGATGTGTGGCTGCCGTTAAAAAAAGATCCATTTTAATTCAAGGCTGTAATGCAATAAAATTGAAAAAATCCACAAAGGGGGTAATACTTTTGCAAGGCACTGTGTGTGTGTATGTATGTATGTATGTATGTATGTATGTATGTATGTATGTATGTATGTATGTATGTATGTATGTATGTACATATATATATATATATCATAATACATAGAAAAATATAAAATTTTAGTTAAAATCACATAATGAATTATATATCCAGCCAATTACATTAGTTTCTATAAAAATCTCCTGATCCTTCCAGCTCTTCAATTCCTCCTACAAAACACCCACAGCATTACGAATGTTAGCCAATTCCCAGTGTTCTTACTCTATTCTGAGCAGTGAAAAACAACATCACACACAGGTTACTCCCCAGCACAGCAACAGTACGGCTTCTACATAGAAAATATATTCATGAATTCTCCTTGAAGACTGGGCTCCCTCCATCTGCAGTAAAACTGGGAAGGTTTCTGATGCAAGCTGAACTCCGGATTTGATGTTGCTTTAATATTCACTTGTGAAATATTAAACATCCCCAGTTTCTCAGCTGAATGTTTGAAATGGCCTAGTCTGGCGTGTGTGTTATACTATGGTACCATGACTGTGAACAGACTAACTGGCAGATGAATGGGTAACAGCATACCTCCCAACCGTCCCGGATTCAGCAGGACGGTTCCGGATTACGGGCAGTGGTATGTCCCGGTGTCAACTGTACCTACGTCTTCAGGACACAGATAGAGTTAAATCGAATACTGAACCAGGGAATCGTCAGCTCCCTGCTTCAGCATTAGTACAGAGCGGAGGAGCAGAGGTAGCTCCTCCACTAGTAAAGGGCTCACCGGGAACAACGCTACTTTAATCGCTGATCCCGGGGAAGCCCCTGACGTCACTATCCATATGTGGACAGTGATGTCGGGCTTTCAACTATGAGGTGCCCGGCCAGAGCAACGCAAGCTCTCTGGCCAGGGACTCCTGTCTTGGGAAAGCCCTTGACCTCACAGTCCATATATGGACAAAGACGTCAGTGGCTCCACTAGGATTGGAATCCCCGGCAAGAGCATTGCCGACGCTCTGCCCGGGGATTCCACTCCTGGAGAAGCCCCTGGCGTCACTATCCGTATATGGACAGTGACATCAGGGGCTATTCCTGGAGCGGAATCCCCTGCCAGAGCGTTGCCGACACTGACAGTATGAAAGTCCATATGACAGTACGACAGTTCCAGACAGGCATACCTGCAACAACAAATTGTTATACAAAAAATGCTAACATGTGGCATAGATAGAACATTGATGAATGCCATTAAACTAGGTCACTCAAAACATACAAAAAATAATAAAAAATTATAAAAATTGTCTATACACTTTATAAATATAGCAAGGACGTGCATCATTTAATTTATCGGATATGCTAAAAAGAAAAACAAGCTTAGGTTTTATAAATATCTCCCACTGTGTTTGACAAATCTTTGACATTTACAGGAGGAAAACCTTTGTATTTTTGCATTAACAATTGTTTCCCTCAGCTCAGTTCATGCTCTCTAAACATTCCTGCAAGGATTTAAAATTACATCGTCTGCTATTTCTCCCTGTGTACTAGGAGTGCACTAGAGAAGAAGCTGTGCCTGTCAGGTGCTGCCTCTACAGAGCCTGCCTAGTGCTAATGTATTCAGAAAAATGGGAGCTATACTACCGTGGATATTATTTAAAAAAAATGTAATAAATAATTTTTAGGCTGTTTCTAAGTAATTAGCATAAAAATATGGAAGGTGATAGGATTACTTTATAGGCAAAAATGGAAAATTCTAAAGGTTGATCTCCTTTCTGAAACCTGTAATTTACTGGCTACCTTCCTTCGGATCCATGACAAACTCATATTTTGAATTCTCGATCATATCTAGCCTTAAAATGTTATATAACCTAAAATGGCACGTAAAAAAACAAAAAAAAAAAACGCTAAGGAGTAAAAAGAAACAAAAACACAAGTTTCAGTTTTCAAATATTCAGTTTCACATGGGGTGAAATAAAGTAATTAGCCTAAAAATTGTGGGCAGGAAATTCATCTACATTGGGGCCCATCACTTACAGGAACTGGCATTTATTTGCCACCATTTTCCTCCTTTTAGAAGTTACTAGTTATATTTAACATATTTGTTTGAATAAATTCATGGAGAAATAATTAAAGGGAGACCGACGCCTTTTAAAAAGAGCTTCTATCTACAATATTGGCTGAAAGCCACCACGTGGTCACCGCAATGCTTTTTGGCACTGCGATTGTATTTACATGATCATCTCATGGATGCTCTTTCTAAAACAGTGACATATTCCCAAATAATAATGTATCTCAATAGTGCATGAGAAGCTAAGACTGCCTCCATTAGCTAAAGCCAAGATGGGGGGTTGGCTATCGGCTCGGAAGATCACCCGCACTGCAAAAAAAACAATGGGCATTCACTTGTTTCAGTGGAAATTGTTTAAAGCTTCATTTTCCCTGCAGAAAATTAGCAAATACAGAGGTTTGTTTTTTTTACAGCAATATGAGCTTCTGAGGTCCTCCAAAAATCAAATTGTCTCCAGAAAATTTCCAGTCGGAAAAAAAAAATATTGTTTTTAATGAACAATATTACAATGTCTCTTTCAAAAATATGAAATTCACAATTCCTGTTACATGTGGTGACTTTGTAGGTTGTAATATTCCATTGTAAGGCTATGTTCACACGGGGTATTTTGCAGGAGGAATATCTGCCTCAAAATTCCGTTTGGAAGTTTGAGGCAGATATTCCTCTCCCTGCACGCCGATTTTCGCGGCGATTTTTGCTCCGTTTTTCGCCAGCGGCCATTGAGTGCCGCGGGCATAAAACAGCGCGAAATACGCTTTCTCTGCCTCCCATTGAAGTCAATGGGAGGTCAGAAGCGGAAACACCCGAAGATAGGGCATGTCGCTTCTTTTTCCCGCGAGGCAGTTTTACTGCTCGCAGGAAAAAGACGCCGACGCCTCCCATTGAAATCAATGGGAGGTGTTCTCGGGCCGTTTTTGCCGAGTTTTGCGACGCGGTTTCCGCGTCAAAAAACTCGGCAAAATACTCCGTGTGAACATAGCCTTACTGTAGTCTGGAGTTTTGTGAAGAACATTAGGAAGGTGACACAGCTAATGTTTGTTTATATAATTTTAACATGTAACTGCTAAATGTGTGATTGAAACAATATGTTTTACAACTTACCAGGACCCTTAAGGCCCTATTCAAATGGCGTAAATTTTAGAAAATTTTGCCTCCCATTCATTTTAATGGGTGTCGGACGCTTCTTTTTCCCGCTTGCTGATTTTTTTAAGCTAGCGGGAAAAAGAAGCGTCCTGCTCGATATTCGGGGGCATTCAGCCCAAACCTCACATTGAAGTCAATGGGAGGAGGAATGTTCCTGCTGACGGCAGGAATAATTCCATGGCGGATTTTGCGGCGGAACCCACCGCGCAAAATCAGCCATGTTAACTGACCCTAATAATGCCTAATGCTGTACTTCATTAAAGGGGTTCTCCACTTTGGACAGTCCCCACTTGTTAGAAGAGTTCCTTGACAATACGCTACTCACAAAGTGTCACTTCCAGACTCCCAGTGATCAGCTGTAATCTGCGGGTAAACCTGGCAGCGAGTGTTCAATTTCCCTGCAGCGCCACCACAGGGGAACTTAAGCATTGCACAGTGTCCAGTCAAATGAATGCGGTGTCTCTGTAATGCAGCACAGCAAAGGCCCTACAGAGCGAGAGATGCTCTTTGTAGCTGCTCTCCACTGTAGCCAAGAGATGAGGATGCTAAACAGAAGACCCCCCCCCCCTCTATTATCTCAGAATTCCCAAATAGGGTATATGAACATGGGTTTTCGAAACTAGACAAACCCTTTGGGTATGTGCACACGTAGTGACCAAAAACGTCTGAAAATACAGAGCTGTTTTCAAGGGAAAACAGCCCCTGATTTTCAGACGTTTTTTGAGCAACTTGCATTTTTCGCTGCGTTTTTCGCGCCGTTTTCTACGTCCGTTTTTGGAGCTGTCTTCATTGGAGTCTATGAGAAAACAGCTCCAAAAACGTCCAAAGAAGTGCCCTGCACTTCTTTTGACGAGGCTGTATTTTTACGCGTCGTGGTTTGACAGCTGTCAAACGACGACGCGTAAATGACAGGTCGTCTGCACAGTACGTCGGCAAACCCATTCAAATGAATGGGCAGATGTTTGCCGACGTATTGTAGCCCTATTTTCAGACGTAAAACGAGGCATAATACGCCTCGTTTACGTCTGAAAATAGGTCGTGTGAACCCAGCCTTTAAGTGTGTAACACAGGTGCCCAGTTTGTTAAAGTTACAGCACAGTTAGACCTCTTTCTTGTTAACCAGCCATCTTAGTCTTTAGAAAGTAAACAATGAAGGTTCCCACTCAATCACTACTAGTATAGATCTTGAAAATCTTCAAGATTCGCTACATAAATTATATAACAGAACTATTTAAAGAAGCACTTAGGCATTATAGAATTTTTTAGGAAACTAATACCTTGCCTATCATTATTTTTTTGTGAATGTTTCAATACCTGCCTCATCTTGTTGGCCCGCCATCTTTTGCTCTTCTTCTACCCCTGTGTTTGCAGCAGATGTGGCTTCTTAATCTGTTGCATCAACGTACTCTGCAAGGGACGGCACAGCAGATACTCTGATGCATCATTAGCTGGCTCCAAATGTATACTTTAAAACGTACGTAAGGTAAGTGATGACTTTTAACTGTACATTTACAACACTTTAATCAATGGGCATTCATTATTCAATGAATAAGCTTTACTTGCTCAAACCGGAATATCCCTTTTAAAAAGAATCTTAATCGTAGTCAGATGTTACATACCCAACATCATACAACTCATTACTGATAAAAATAAATGAACCAAAACACAACCAATGGCAATGCATTTATGATGGTGCAAAATCCAGTTTGACAGAGCTGGTTGTAATGCTGAGTGTCTGTTATCTGGTCCTGAGCAAGAAAACCATTGACAATCATATAGTTCTAATCCTGTATAGCCTCTGGGGTAAATTAATGCAAAGACATCACTTGATTCACTGCAAAACTGGATCTGCCAACAGCTTGAGACACACATGGAAGAAGCTATAGAGCCACATATTGCTGTCGAGCCACTGGCCGCTAAGCTATGTTATACAGTTTATTGAAGGCTATGTTCACAAATTCAGGATTTGCCATAGACGAAGTCGATGTGAATTGTTAAAAGAACCCGTGGCAGAAATCCTAGGCTGACACTCAGATTTTTGCCGCAGATCTGCCAGTACATCCGCACATGGTTTAGCCCCATTGTAGTTATTTTAAGCTAAGAAGAATGAGCATGCTGATTATTTTTTTTCCTATGCTTATTTTTTTCTCAGAGCACGTGAATGGGGCTACAAAAAAAACCATTGACTTGCACTGAAGGTGGATTGTGAGCGGCTTCGACGCGGATTTTGCCACAAAATCCGTATTGAAATCCTCATCAAATTCACAACATGTGAACATAGCCTAAGGGAATGGTAAGATGCAGTGGATTTTGCAGAGGATTTGTACTGGATTTCACTCCTTGCATAGCGAAAAGTGAAATCCATGGCAAAAATGCTTCAGGAAATCCGAAGCATAATAGGCATCATGCAGTAAAATTGTCATGGAACTTTTCAAAAACCTGTTCACTACCCTTGTACTTTCATTTGTTGCGGATATTCAATGCAGTGACCTAAGGTTTTTAAGATGAGTTTGCATGAATAGTAAATGATTACTTACTTCTGACTGATATACTTTATTTATTTGAAAAAAGGCATTGGCTGACTTTTATTCTTGCATGAATTTATTATGGAATAAAGAAATGTAGTACAAAGTAAGACTGAAAAGCACCTTTGTGTTGAATTAATACTATGACTATCTCTGTAAAAACACTGCTGTATGCTTTTCCAGCATGGGTACTTGACATACTTAATGCTCTGTAATTGGAAATCTGCAGACAGTGTTCTTGCCCATTCTGCTGGTCCAATTAAAAATAGATGTAGAGGAAGTAAAGCTGACCTCAATAAACAGATACATTGCAAAGTTATGTGCTCGATCTATTCTACTTAGAGCTTATTTGTATAAAACACCCACACACTATACCAGAACACTAAGTGTTTTCACACAAAGTATAGACATGCATGATATCACGAAGTATCGAGGTCCATATAGGCTGCGAAATCTTGTCAAACAACTTCATAGATGAATTTCTTACACTTAATCTCACATTTATTTATACAATTGCATACAAAAAGGGATAATGTTATCTCTGCAGAGTCTGGATGAGTGTTTAAAGGTATCTTAGAGGTTGTCCTGCTGCGAAATCCCCAACAATAAACTAATCTGTGGGGGAACAAGGCAGCAAGTATTTAATTTCCCTGCAGTGCCGGAGAAGAAATGAAGAATTACTGTCATAAACGAACATCAGGACTGGGAGTGAAACCACTGGGTTCCTATAAAAATTTGTCTGAGAGGTAAACGGGGGTGGAAAACGCCAGTATGTCGTAAGACCGAGGCATGGTCGGTCAAATCCAAGGTCAGGGTAGGCAGAGTTCAATCACTATGGGTACACAGATACGAGTCAGGGCAGGCAGCGATCAGAAAACAAAGCCAATTAACAGTCCGGGTAAAATACAAATATAGCAAATGAATAATCCCAACTTTACACTTAATTGAATCTAGGAAGCTTATTGCTCAGGCAAGAATCAGGTAACAGGGGCATGTTTAAAGGGCCTATTACATGGGCCAATGATCGGGCAAACATACAAACGCTCATTCCCGATCATTGCCCTGATTTGCTCGTTTATGCAGCATTAAATATTATTGTTGTCAGCAGCACATCTACCTGTGTAAACTGGGAGATGTGTTGCCGACATGATGGAAATGAATGGAGACGAACGATTGTAGTAACAATCGCTCCTCTCAATACTTCGCTCCTAGTAAAAGGATCAAACGAGCACTGATCAACAAGCCATCTTGTTTGTCGGCACTCGTTTCACAGCCCATATCGGGCCATAAAATAGGTCCTTAAGTATTCAAGGATGCTTAGGCATTGCCCCTATTTAGCGAGCCGCGACCAGACAAAGTAGTATGGTGGCAACTGCAAGGGGAAATAAAGTACGTAGGCCGCAGTAGGCAGGTAAGCAGACGATGTCACATTACAATTACATTTCTCCCATTAAAAGCAATGTGTCATTGTAATGTGTCCACTATAGTGAGAGGTGCTCTTTGTAGCCAATCTTCCGGGAACTCAGAATTCTATAATAAGGGGTTTGAAAATGGGTTTCCAAACCTTTAAAAATAGGTATGGCCACCTTAACAGAGAAAACTTTGCTGTATACATCATCATATGCAGTGTTGATAACACCTATGTTACTGGAGTGAACCCATCTTAAAGAGACAATATTTGTGCAGTCATCTATCCAACTGCCAACCATTGCTATGCTATACTGCTGGCATCAGTATTTGGAAATGCTAGTCACACTACTAGTGATTCTCTGGCCGTGTTAAGTTATAGAAGCATGAATATACCCAACTATCTGCCAGCTCAGCTAATCTCTACAGGTCCAGGAATACATTTAACATCACATATAGAATTACATGCCAACAATTGAACTATTTAGCAGTTCCGTTCCGGCACACAGAGAGAGGCCCGGAGAGGAGAACCTCCATCTATGACGTCCATATTGCCTTTTAAGTAATTACTAGTTAAGAATCGGATGCCTGCTAACCTGGACTAGATGCTCTTGTTTTCAAGGAGTCAAATCGAATTCTCAACCATGTATCCAAATATTATAGATACAATCAGAAATGCCAAATTCTTGACATTGCACATAACCATTTTATTTCTTATAGCAAGACACCTAATTTTTCCTCCAATTATATGAAATCAATTATCTTATGAGAGAACCTTACACTTTAGTGTAGTCAATGCTACTACAAATTCTGGTACTTGGGCATACAGTTGCTTAATATCAATGAGTATATCTCCCGACATAAAAGCGAGCTTGTATATAAGGAAAATTATACAAGCTCTAATATATTTCTATTACCAAAATCAATTTAGAGTTGGAGTGCTTTAAGTAATAAGCGAGAGTGGTCGTTATGAATGGGAGAGATTTGAAAATGGGGACAGCAGCTGAGGGGAAATCAAATTCCCCATGGATGCTCTCCTAGTCTTCCTGGCATTATCAGCAGAATATTAAGCACCATTAATGTCACAACAGCTTTCAGTACATTGCCACAGTCCATTTTTACTCTCCATTGACAGAAAACAGTCCTTGTATTCACAGGGTAGGGCAGCCATGGAGACTTTAATTTCCCCAAATCTGCTCTCCCCTATTTCTCAGATCCCTCTCGTTCGTGATTTGCAAAATAGAACTATATTAGGGGATTACAGTGATGTTATTACCGGATACACAAACAAAAGTTTACCCCTGATGAACATCTCCTATCAGGAGATGGAACCCTTAACGTTTGATTTATGACATCATTACAATCACCACACAGCAATAAAGAAATGGATAGAGCGGGGTCTGGGTGGTACAGCCATAATACAGACCCTGAAATTATTTTCTATGGGCAAAATCTGTAGCAAAACCTCTTTGCATGCAAAAACTCCCAAAACTCCAATCATGGGATAATTTGTCTGCTCGTTGGGAAATCTGTATGTCAATGCCTTCTTTAAGAGGTAGGTATGGATTAGAAGAGGCTGGTGAATAAAACAATGATTTTCTAGTAACACAACATACTTTTCTCGACAGTACTGTACATTGGGTCCCTTATTCTGTTCTCGTAACATAAAATATAATCGCAACAGCATATTAGCATTTGTACAAATATGCCTTGTTCTTAGGTCAATCATTTCAAAGAAAATCTAGTCTTCCTTTCATATCAGTGTCAGCGTCTTACATATTTGCACTTTGAAGTTGACTTCAAAGAAATTGCAGTGTAAGAAGTTGGGTCTGCCCAGGGTCCTGTTCTCCATAAACCCTTGAGTTACAGTCCTCCGTTTGCCATACAAATCCACCCTAACATCACAAACATACTTACACCCACAGCACACTGACCAGATGCTTGCTCCATTCACTATACCATTAATGACTATTCCTAATTTAACACATCTTCAGAAAGTGGAAGCCTTTTGTATTCTTTCTTTTGCTCTACATTACAATGTCTATTATGGCTACTGCAATTACAATTCAATAGGTAATTTTCAGCAATTAATTTGAAGACCAGAAGGCAAGATGCAGTGAAATGAACCAATAGCCATTAGCTGCACTACTCTTATGGCAACCAAAGAAAATCATAGCAATACAAACATGAAATAGTTCTTCATTGGTCTGTACTTCTAAAGTTGGCTGTTGATGGTCAGATCCTCCTGTGCGATTCCATGGTTGAGATACAGAATAAATGTCTTTCATTTATAAGGCCAGATTGAATGAGTTTTTTCTACTTATGAGCTGCAAGCTCCATTGTAGCCTGTAAGTATACTCAGGAGATAAGAGCGGGCTGTTTTCCTCTTGCCTAATAATGAGACTCTCATTAGGGGATTCCTATCAGACTTGAGTCGTATCTCATATAACCAATTCTCAAACAACAACTGGCTCTTGTGTCCTCCATAGGGAAGAAGCGCGGTTTAAATACAAAAGAAAGTGCCGTAAACATAGTCTAGGGGCTAAACTAGACTCTTCATTATACCCTTTAGGGATAAGCTTCAAGGCAGTAACTGAACTGCAATGCAACCACAACAGTTTGATAAGTAGTTAGTAGAGATAATCAAGAAATGTCACCCGGTTTAGGACTCTACCCAAATAATTTCTGGCCAGCTGCCGGTGAATAGAGAAACTACGGACCACTTCCCATAACAGTCAGAGACATCTAAAAATCTAGATCTGTAATACAGATTTATGTTCTCCAAAGAGTAGTCAACAGAACGGTTTTATAAACTGCATTCCGAGATATACATAAAAGGTTAGGGAACCCCAAAGCAAAAATAAAAATAGGGCTCCTTTCTAGTGTTGAATAACATTACCGCACACCAAACCACCTAGGTCAGGAGGACATGATGTTTGTTCCTTTGTGCTTGTGCATGATAATTGGGTTAATTCCCCACATCCTTGTTTGTAGGACCTGTGGGCAGAGGTCCTCACCGCTCAGCAAAATAAGCGATGCAGCCAACCTGGTATAGGCCCTTTCTCTTTCCAAGAGCCCCATAGCAGCCACATTGCTCTGCATCTGTGGTATGTATATTCTTGACCACTGTTCCCTTATAGGGTGCGTGGCCACGCACCTTCCACGGTCCCCCCGCTCACTAAACTTTAAAGCCCACGCACTGTCACGGGCAATGGACGGATGTAACATTTTAATTTACAAATTGCATCTCTCCTCTGCTCCAACGGCGCTTTGGAGCGAGAGACGTCACGTTTCTCAATCTCCTCCTCTAACCATGACAGAGCGGCCATCCAATGAGGAGTCCTGGTAGGTGAGAGAGGGAGGAGATAGCCCAGCTGTAGCATCAGAGACCGGGATTGGTGCGGCATGAACGCAACCAGGAATAATACATCGTGGACAGGAGCTTCATATGATTTGGTAAGTAAATTAAGATAAGAGGCTTTAGCTTCTTTATTTTTTTGATGCTACTTATTTATGTGTTCTACAGCATTATTTCTCTTACGTTCCACTAGGAGGTTTTACTTCTCTTTGCATCAGATAATGTTTTTTTGGTGTTGCATCCTTGTCTATTTGCAATGGAGAAAGAGAGAATGAATGACATCTAGAGGAATAAGATGGTTCACTTTTTTCGTTTTTTTCCACACACAGGGGACAGTGGTGTAAGAGAGGGATTCTTTCACTGATGCCTATAATTGGTGTTTATAACGGTCTGTTTTACTGCTGGACTTGTAATATTATAGTATTTAAAAAAAGTGATTAAAACTAATTTCAAATAAGTTTTTTTATTCTCTCATTTATTCGCTATATTAGTATTTACTGGGGGTATTAGTTTTGGTCATCAGATTGCCCACCATTGATGAAGACTCGCCCTGCTCCCTAACTGCTCCGCTCAGGAGGTGCCAAGACTTAGAGAGAACATTGCTCTTGACCCCATTAACTTCTATGGCGACAGTATAGATCCATATTAAGGATCTGCACTTTCCCTATAAAAGGCAATGGAGTATATAAAATATTGATGCTTATTTTAGACTCCTTTAAAAAGTATACTCATTTGGCTTCTATAGGTAGTGTACAGATTTGTATAATGTGTTTCACAGGTCAGTCATTTGCCTCGAATAGGATCTGAGGTTCTGATCCATTGAATTACAGCTGAATTGAATCTTCAATATTTTTCCCATTTTTAGTAACTGGTATCCCCAACTAACATCCACACACATCAAACGATTTCGCTGTTGCTCTGCAGATTGTAAAATATGCCACCGTTGAGGAATTGCCAGTGCATTCACTATGCCCCAGAAATGTCGGCTGTGCAGGTCAACCCTTAATTGCTACGTCTTCCACTCATACATACCCCTGAAATGCATAATAAATATATATATATATATATATATATATATATATATATATATATATATTTTCAATAACGGTCTTTAACAATGCATAAGCCTATTCCTCCTATATAGCAGCATAATATGTAAAACAAGAAAATATTAGATAGTATTTAGCATGTTACAGTTCAACAAACACCTACAACAAATGCTGAGAGACATATTCTTATATATTTGTCATGGGCTACCATAGATGCAATGGGACTCTATCGCTAATCTAAACTCATTATGTGAAGAAACGCATTAACGAGGTGATGATTAACTGTATGTCTATCCACTGACGCTATATTCATCCATAACCTATATATAGTACAAGAAAGATTATGGGGCTTGGTGAGAACAAAAGCCTTTGTTAGTGGCATCTGGCCCTCGTGTCTATGTCCACGTTGTAAAAATCACATAGCAACATTTTATCTGTCACACATAAATATTCCTTCAACTAGATTGTCAGATAGGGGTTAATTTAATTTGACCTATCATTTCTATTTAGTAGCCAAGGAAGCATCAGCTGGACTATGGGTCCATTTAGTACAATGACATAGGGTCAATTCAAGACTCATTGTAAGAGATTACCAGCCCCCTTTATTCTAAAAGCTTAAAGAATAATAATATGCAGACTCTCGGTAAAGCTTATCAGGCAATACAATTATGCTATGATAGTATATAAAATAGTGGCTTGTAACATGAAGGATTATTGGCAAACTCATAGTATTTGCATGGATAGATCCTTTTATTGGCAAGTACAGATGTTCACCATTGTATTTGAGCATTGCAAAACTATGGTTGTCCTCAATGATGCTACTGAAAACTCATGACTCCTCTAAATGAACCACAGCTGAGCTACAGTTTGCAAACTTAGGCTTCGTTCACATCTGCATCAGGGCTCCATTCATGGGTTCCATCGGAGCTTTCTATCAGGAGAACCCATGAACGGAATCCAAACTAAGGCCTCATGCACACGACTGTATTTTTGTCCACCCGTAAATACTGGCGTAAATACGGGTCCTTGGTCACACGTATTCGACCCGTATTGCACCAGTATTTACGGACCTGTGCCCGTAAATACGGGTCCGGTGTCACCCGTATTCCACCCGTATTTACGGGCACGTTTTTGGCTGCAAAATTACACTGCAGTAATTGGCAGCCCTTCTCTCTATCAGTGCAGGATAGAGAGAAGGGACAGCCCTTTCCGGAATAAAAGTAAAAGAAATTCATACTTACCCGGCCGTTGTCTTGGTGACGCGTCCCTCTCTTGACATCCAGTCCGACTTCCCTGGATGGCGCGGCAGTCCATGTGACCGCTGCAGCCAGTGATTGGCCTGTGATTGGCTGCAGCGGTCACATGGGCTATAACATCATCCCAGGAGGCCGGAATGGAGGAAGAAGCAGGGAGTTCTGGGTAAGTATGAACGTCTTTTTTTTTTTTTTTTACAGCTTTATCTATATTGTGACCGGTAGCCACTGTCCAGGGTGCTGAAACCGTTACTGCTGATCGTTTAACTCTTTCAGCACCCTGGACAGTGACTATTTACTGACGTCACCTAGCAACGCTCCCGTAATTACGGGTGCACACACGTAGTCACCCGGAATTACGGGAGCCCCATAGATTTCTATGGGCTGCCCGTGCCGTAATTACGGCCTGAAATAGGACATGTTGTATATTTTTCAACGGCACGGGCACCTTCCCGTAAGCGTACGGGGAGGTACCCGTGGCCAATAGAAGTCTATGGGCCCGTAATTACGGGAGTTTTTACGGTCGTGTGCATGGGGCCAAAACAATGGGTTTCCGTTTGCATCACCATTCGTTTCAATGGTGATGGATACGGTGCAAATGGTTTCCGGTTGTCACCGTTGTCCAAGGGTTCCGTCGTTCTGACGGAATCAATACAGTAGTCAACTGCGCTATTCATTCCGTCAAAACTACGGAATCCTTACACAACGGGGACAAACTGAAACCATTTGAATCAAATCGGTCACCATTGAAATCAATGGTGATGCAAATGGAAACCTATGGTTCAAGATCAATTTACTATATGCACAAATATTGCAATGGCAATAAAGTCTTATAAAAACTGTATAACATGGATATGTCCTATAACACACTGATGAAATGACTGGAATGAGCTCTCCAGTGGAGAAGGTCTCCTACCCTGCATTATAGTTTATCCCTTAAACGTACATGGTGGCCATTCCAGGTGCCGTTTATACCACAAGCTGTAGACATGTTATTTTCACCTAAGGAGTTGATGACTCTTTTAAAAAAATATAATAATATTACAGGTTAGGAGTACTAGTATCCAAGGATTTATTCTGGTTGGCATATTTGTAGTCGGGAAGGAATTTTTCCTCTAATGAGGTAATTGGCATCAACCTCATGTGGGTTTTGCCTTTCTCTGGATCAACAAGGTAGGATTATAGGTTGGACTTGATGGTCCTGTGTCTTTTTTCAACCTTATCAACTATGTAACTATGAATATACAGTATATATATATTGCTTAAGAGTCAGTCTGATGGCCGCATATTACCTTTGCATTACCATTATGGTCTTGTCCCTTGATATCTTCATGTTTTTGGAACAGCCCTTGGCATTACATGTTCCATAGTGCGATTTGTATTCCTGATATACATATAGAGCACATACCACTTAAAGATGTGGGAAAAACAACAGCAACAAGACAGACCGAGAGAGGAAGCTGTTACAGAGAAGATAAGATGATGTTCACACATGATCTTCAGGTGACATCTCATTGGGGACTAATCCCATGCGCACATGAGAATAATCGCTGAGACGTGGCTGGGGTTTCCCACACTTTTAAGAAAGGACATAGGAAGCATCAGTGGCTAATTAAACGGTTTATGTATGATAATGTATATAACGGATTCCCCCAACTATAGTTTTATTTAGATCTTTCCATATCGTATTGACCTGTAATCCACTATCCGGTCTATGAGCCATGGAGTTTACATGGTTAAAATACAAAAAGGATTTGAACAACTAATATGAATAGTGACGCTTGTATATCAGCTAAATACTGCAGTGTCCACATTCATAAATGAAGATGATTATATAACAAATGCAGGTACAGGGAAACTAATTCATTTAAGCAATAACTATATAGCAAAAAAAAAAAAAATTCACTAGGGGGACATATAATGCAGATAAATGTGCCATATGAGGTAATGTCCGAAATACGTGCTGGGAAACTCTCCTGGCGTATGCGCTGAACCTATGCCCGGATGCATGTAACTGTATGCCAGACTCCCATTGCTAAAAAAAAACCAAATACTACACCATACTTTTTGAGGTTCTCCTTTGTATTGAAAAGCAGATGAGTTATGCCGACAAATACCACTGGAAGGAATGCCAAAAATACACACTTTTTATCAACAGAAGGTCAATTTAGGGGGTTATCCAGGGCTGTAAAATTGATGCCCATCAATAATAGATCGGTGGGGGTCCGACTCTTGGCACCCCACCCGATCAGATGTTTGAAGGGGTTGAGCCACTCATGCGAGTGGTGCAGATTCTTCATTGTTTACATTCGTTTCAGTCTGGTTCGTACTTGTACACACGGTTTCTTTCATAGTGGCTGTGCCTGGTATTATAGCGTTGTACCATTCACCTGAGCCATTTGAACAGATTTAGACCCCACCGGTCTAATAGTGATGGTCTATGCTAAGGATAGGATATCAATTTTAAAATCCTGGATAATCACTTTAAAGTATTTAAAATGCCCTTAATACCTATGTAGCTCTTATGCTATGGACCTCTTCAGCTAGACATGGGCTTTTCTTATCACCCCTAAATCACAGCCTTGGCTTGCAATAAATTGATAGAACTATTTACTAACCCTTTGTGACCATAACAATACAATTATGTTAACAGTGTAAATCTTAATGACACAGAATAATCCTGGAACATGGACCGGAAGAAGTGCAGGCATTTTCCACTACTTTAGATGTATTTAACTTACTGCAGGAAACAGAAAAACGGACTTGTCCACTACGCCAAACCACACCCTTTGCTTTACACAAACATAAATGTTGTTATAATGGACTTAAACGTTGCACTTCGAGCGCTCGAAACATTTGATTGATCTAATTCCAAAACCATGACCGTGAATCTGTCTCCATTGAAGGTCTTTAGAGACACTATAATACCACTGCAGTATATATTAATGGCATATATGCGCTACACAGAATATCACTAATGCATATGTCTATCAATGTACTTTATTTATTTTTTATAAAAAATAATGTAAGATGCTGAGTGTGTATAACTTACAATTTAGTGATACACATGACTCAGTTACTAGAATTTGTAACCATATCACCACTGACAAGGAGGACACCATATTTTGGAGTGTTGGTATTGAGAAACGGCAGATTATTTAGCATATAAATGGGCCTCTATGAATATGGGTAGGATGTCCTTTTATTGTGCATTGTCTGTAGGCCTCATATATAATCAGTCAACCCAGGCACATGATCAAAGCTCTGCTGGAAAGACAAAGGCATTACACACCACAATGTATACCCTTTCAGTCCTCTCTCCCCCTCTATACTGAGGAGGTGGTCTTCTGGTAATAGAAAAATGCTTGAAGAATGGAAAAGGACAGTTTATATCTCAGCAGTGACCCTGATGCATGTTACTACTATTGTCATTCTGTTTTAAAGTTAACAAATTGATAATGATGACTTAAACGACTAACATTAGGGGGGCACTGTGTGAACAGTGACTATTTGCTGCAGAATAAGGTTGCAGAGTTGCAATAAGTTTGTACTTTTAAACCAGCTAAATAACTCTGCAAAATATTACAAAATGATCTGAATGTAGTAATATCCACTTATTATTAAACAGAAGCCCAAACCGTTTCAAACAGCCATTTATCAAGGGATTTGGCCAGGAGTCAGTTTCATTACTTGGAGCTGTCCAGACTACAATTGCTGTATCTAATGTCTACACCCAGCATGTATTTGCATATTTTGGCACTAGACACGTGTATGACTGCTTTGTATACATCCTAAGTTATATAACATGCATAACATTAACAATTATATCAACAAACTCCCATTTCAATCAGTCTCCAGTATCGATACATACATACAGCAGTCATCCATTAATCTCTATTAAATCTAGCATTTTTCTTGAAATCGCAACGCTATGCCAACCATTGTCTTGTACCTTCCATTCCAATTTCTGCCAGGTCTATAAACATCCAGATCATACACAGAATTGCTAAGGGCACTGAGAACACGATGGCCGATCCACTACAATGATCAGCCAAGGTTGACAAGTAATGTCACATATTTCCATTACTGCGCTCAATGTCGTTTTGGGGAAATTAATGTAGGTTGATAAGAAGGAAGAGATTCAATAACGAACATCAGATTATAAAACCTAGGTACATCCCAGGCATGAAACAGCGTCTCAAATATGTCACGTATAACAATAGGTCGTGGGTTCCTATGAGGGAATTGTGTATCCAAAAAGGAAGCTAAGCAGTGGGATGCCTCATGTGCTACGACAGGGGGTGCACATTTACTGCAGCAAATCTACATGTCATTGAGGGAGCTCATGCAGGAGTGCTTTCAGGAAATTAGGATTATCTGTCCTTCAGGGAATATCACAAAGGATGATAAAAAGAAAAGAAAAGGGAAAAACCTATAGCTTCAATCTGCTGGGCTTAGTCTGTGGCCTCCTGGTCAATAATTATTAATTGCATCTCATGAGAGTAAAAATGCTGCTGGGCCTCATGTACCAAATCGGAGGACAGAGTCTCCCCCACTGTCTACACAATCCTCTATAGGGACATGAATTTTAATTGCCCTTTGTCCCAGGCAGAGTCTCCGACACCAACAGAAATGCAGGAGAAAATGCTTAATCTTAAAGGTGTTGTATCGAATGAATAATTCAGCAACAGTGTCCGAAAAATTTGACGTCACCCACGAACAAGTGCCATTGTATTGTCATAGTGAACAATTTAGAATGAGGTCACGGCGGTGGTAGAACAGCGCAGCATTTAACTTATGAAACCGATCCACGGATATAGAAAATATATAGATTATCTATAATGTACATACAAAACTGCACTTGTATACGAATATGCATTTTATATGTAAATGGGTTAAGAAATACATATATTTATATATTCAATGTAAACACTAAATCCACACGACAAACCTATTGGACAGCATTGATCAGAATTGCTAAATGCATATACACAAATTAAATGCACTATAATATATATGTATTTATATTTTTTTTGTTATAACAGAAAACAGCCGCTAATTTTATTATGTAAGTCATTGCATAACATATGGTGGAAAAATGGGTACTGAAGCTCTAAGCCATGGAAGTGGGAATCGGATGCTTGGAATCCCATGAAGAAGACTGACATGTGTGTAAAGCGCGCACACACCTCCTGCATCATCTCTGCAGTAGTCAGGACAGTGCAAAATGTTATTTTTGGGGTTTTTACGCCATGTTAAGGCTGGATCTACACATGTGAAATCAACATACAGCCATCCATCTGTCATATGCAGAAATAATACCTTTTTCTTCCGATCCCTGGAGCGTTTCCTATGCCTCCTTTTCTCCTTTGCTTCCTCCTCTGCATTAATCTCCAGATCCCTGTTCTTCTTTAACTGG
Source organism: Rhinoderma darwinii (assembly GCF_050947455.1). Classification (NCBI taxonomy): domain Eukaryota; kingdom Metazoa; phylum Chordata; class Amphibia; order Anura; family Rhinodermatidae; genus Rhinoderma; species Rhinoderma darwinii. The sequence goes on along the minus strand of NC_134697.1, from coordinate 41,535,026 downwards.
GATGCTGCATGAGCCATTATGAGAGAGAATATCCCATGTAACAAGGGTCCCTAGAAATAGGTGGTATACCCTTATGCACCTTCTATCCAGCTTGACAGGGAAGACTCCAACAAATGGAGAGACAGAGCTGAAAGCACAGTACGCAGGCTCAGGATGAAAATAATGACCGGTGTAAATATCCAGCGCTCACATCCCTTCCTCTACCTTCTAGTACCTGGAGCATTCCCAGTCATTGTTATGCATAAGTACAATGAAAAAGACAGCTGAAGCCGAGTGCGCGGGTTGACTGCTGTATCCCCCTGCTACCAGCTGGAAGTGTCTAAGTGATTCCAGTAAAGGGGGATTGCTCCTAATGATGCTCTATGCAGAGGAACTGTCATGTGGAGCTGCACATGCAAAGACCCAGCATCACAATCTGCTTCCCAATCCAGGAGCTGGAAGCTAGAACATCTACTTTTTTATCAGCTTAGGACCAAAACGCGTCCTTGCATAGGTCTCAGAACCCAAGATACAGAGCATCCTCCCACTGTCACAAAGCTGCTGCAAAATATAGAGCAAATAATAAGAAAAGAGAATCACAATCCCTGAGCCGCATCATGCAGAACACAATGTGGCGGAGGGCTTTATTAACACTGTGTGTTTTGGATGCTGCCCCCCTTCCCGAATGACAACAAATTCATAGAGGGAGGTGCAATATAGCCTTTTTTTTTTTGGTCTCGGAAGAATGTACACATAAAACACCCATTGTAACACAATGCTGCAGAAAAAAGCAATAGCAGGAATATAAATCAATGCAGATTTGCACACGTCATTTTATTATTTTTGATATTTAATTTTCCAGACCTCTTGACTGATTCTTATGGATTAATGAGTTGCATTGAGGCCTCCTCCAATCACCTGAACATCTATTACCACCTGAGTCCATAGCATCTGCAGCTTCTGAATATTCATCACGTGTATAAAAATAGCCGTACGTTGGCCCCGGAGCCGGAGCTATTAATGGAACGTACACAGAAGAAAATTAAAAATCGTTCTAGCAAATGCTAATACGGAAATGAAATGCACAAAATAAGGTTTATATCACCAAAATAGCAGAGGAAAAGGTTTTGTACCGAAATTAAAGGAGATTGTATTATTCTCCAGATTTTATTTTGTTTACAAAATCTAGAAATGTGACCTAAAAAAACATTTCATCCAACAATCACATGATACGCGGGCTTAGACTATTCCACTTTTCATCAAGGATGGGTATACTGTCACGATGCTGAGCCTGTTTAATCTCTGCATGGTTTATCCAGATGCCAGCATATACGTAACGCAAGACCAATAAACCCTTCTAATATCCATGGAGCAGTAACTGGTTTATCCAAATACTTTTAATCCAGATGAAAAATTCATTTTACCAAATGGGGTCCATCAACTAGGTCATGCTACATGGAGAAAAAAACAGTAAACAAAAGTTAATGTGATCATGCCGATTACTACAGATAATAAATAAAACATCAGATCCATCAGCAGTGATTTTAAGGCTGTGTTCACACTGAGTTTTTTGCAGGAGGAAAATTCTTTTTACCGCGACAAGTTTTTTTTGCTCGCGGTTAAAATACTCGTCCGCCTCCCATTGAAATCAATGGGCGGCATTTTCGGGCGGTTTTTGCCGAGTTTTGCGGAGCGGTTTCTGCGCCAAAAAGCTCAGTGTGAACAGGGCCTTAGGGGAACTCCACCTAATTGTCAGGCCAGACCTTTTGAGTGGTCGAGTTCTGGGAGCAGGGATCCCACACTTATGTCTTGGACAAATGCGTGTGTAACCATTGATACATTTTATTTCCCTTTGTATATATAGTGCCAACATATTTTGCGGCGCTGTACAGTTCCTGTCCCCATTGGGGCCCACCATAAAATGTCTCTATCACTCATACACAAACATTAGGGCCAATTTCATAGGAAGCCAATTACCCTATCACTATGTTTCAGTAGGAGGATATCAGAGTACCCGGGGCACATCCAAACAAACACGGAAAAAAGATATAAACTCCAAGCAGATGTTGCCCTGTGTGTGGGATTTAGATTTTTTTTTTCATGTTTCGGAAAGAAATATTCTTGCAGAAATCTTGCGGAGAACACGTGCTCATTTCTAAGGGGGCTGGACCCAGCTAAGGGGGCGGGTTCCAATTACAGACAGAGGCTGGTTGTCTTATGTAGGATTGTGAAAAGGAGGAGAGAGGGAATGGCTGATCTCCTAGGCATATAAATAGGAATTCTTTATAAAGTTCTCAAAGTTTTTATAGCAATATCAGACAGGAATTCCTGAGTTTTTAATGTATTTTGTACAATTAATGTTTCTTTAAAGGAGTTGTATGAGATTTAAAAAAAAGGTTTGCTTTTATATCCGAAAACAGCGCCACTCTCTTAAATTGGCTGTGTCTGGTATTGCACTCAGCCCATTCACTTGAATACCAAACACAGTCCATGGAAAAGAGTGATACTGCTTCTGGGGAAAAGAAGACCCTTTTTCTAATCTCTTACAATCAAGAACATGGATTTAGAGGACCCCTTAAAGTGGAGATTCAGCTTTTATACAACATTGGATAATTATGTAGAGAAGTAAGAACAAATTATTTTTCACAATATACTTCATATAAAAAAATCATTAAGTCATGCCGATAGCGGTTTCTTGGTGTAGTAACTGCTTTCGATGGGAAAAACCCATTAAGACATTAAAAAAGTCAAGCTAAAAAATTTTTGCCACTGTATATTTAATACGTTAAAAGTTAAGGTAAAGATCGCCAACTTGGAGCTGCTGCTGGCCCGCTGGGGGCTGGATCCTTCTAATATTCTACAACAAAAGAAAAAGAACACTGAAATAAATCTTTTACAGAATCATGATTGTTTCTGATTGTCAGAAGTCCTCATCTGCACCCCCTACATGAACCTATTATAACGCAGATGGTTGCAACTGGCAGTCTATGGTTTTCTTTAGATGTGCCAGCGGAAATATATAGAAATCAAAAGATAAATGATCGTGATCATGGGATGGCATGCGTACATAAAAATTTTATAAAAAAATTGTAAAAAAAAAATGTTTTGAACAACTAATGTGATTATAAAACGACTGGGATGGAATTAAAGGGAAGTATTAAACGTGTAAGGCTATGTTCAAATCTGCGTCGGAGGCTCCGTTAGGGGCCTCCGTCGCAGATCTAGCAGGTTTCGCCTGAGTTTACCGGAGACAATAGCGCAGGGAAGCCAACGGAACCCACTAAAGTCAATGGGATCCGTTGGCAACCGGCGGTATCCGTTGTGCAACTGAACAGTTGGTTCAGTCATTCCCTTGTTCTGCTTCTCTGACGGAGTGGAACAACGGAACACAACAACACAGGTGTGAACCCAGCCTAAGCTATACTAGTTAGACAAGCCCATCATTTAAATAGTTAATCTGCTGAGACATTGTTAATAAACTGTACCTTTAACAAATACTCACCACCCTTATTCCTTTGTACTTTATCATGAAACAACACAAAATAATGGAATACACAGTGACATCACAGGGAAAATAAAGCATTACACAATTCTCATTTTAATGGGCTGTCAGTGTAACGCGCAGACTTGTTGGGTCCTCCAGAACAAGAGACGTTCTTTGTAGCTACTCTACGCTATGAACAATAGATAAGGTTCCTGACACCACTAATACTCAGAATCTGTTAATGGGTTTACTAAACCTGATAACTTGCTTAAAAAACAGCATTATATATGCACAATATATGTGCTATATATGCACAGGGGACACTTATTTTAGTGTGACATTTAAGAAGGAAGTTCACCTATTTCAATGTGTTCTGTATCAGTGGTCAGAGAATACAACTAGAAACAATTTTTATTGGTTTAACTTAGTTGGTACAAAATTCTGATTACAGATCTATAATATATTGTTAAAAATTATAAACATTTCCAAGTTAAATAAAATATTCACTCCCAGAAGTAGTATCATAGCAGCTTGGAAACTAAGGGTATATATAAGTAATATTGGGGAACTGGTAGGACTGTAAGGGTATGTGCACACGATAACTGCATTTACGTCTGAAATTACGGAGCTGTTTTCAGGAGAAAACAGCTCCTGAATTTCAGACGTAATTGGTCGTACTCGCGTTTTGCGGGGCGTCCATTACGGACGTAATTTGGAGCTGTTCTTCATTGAATTCAATGAAAAACGGCTCCAATTACGTCCCAAGAAGTGTCCTGCACTTCTTTGACGAGGCTGTTATTTTACGCGCCGTCTTTTGACAGCGACGCGTAAAATTACATGTCTTCGGCACAGTACATCGGCAAACCCATTGAAATGAATGGGCAGATGTTTGCCGACATATTCGAGGCTTTTTTTCAGACGTATTTCGAGGCGTAAAACGCCTCCAATACGTCTGAAAATAGGTCGTGTTAACCCAGCCTAACACTCAAGATAACAACTGAATATCTGAAATATACAATATAAAGGCATCTTTCAGATGCTCATATGTAGTTCTGCTAGTACTACATTTATTGGCTCTGTGTTAATTTGAGTTTCATTGTGTACCTATTCTTTTTGTAAATAAGTTACCTGGCACTTTAGGAGACTGTCTAATGTCTGCCATGTTTTGTTTGTCTTGTTGTTTTGTCCTGCAGATTCCTGGAGCAGGCAGACAGCAATGCTCTGTGTAGCGTCCACGGCCGCAGACCGTCGGAATTACTCACCCTCCGGTGGCCGCAGCCATGGATCTGTGAGCACTGGCCCGCATCTCCTCCCCATGAGACACCAGCGCTCACTTCCGTTCCGTTCTGCTGTGTCCAGTAGGGGGCGCGCACATGAAAATAATCAATTAGCCCATGATCACCCTGGACTATAAAAAGGGCTCTGCCCTTTCACTCATTGCCTGAGCGTTGTTGTGTTTACCCATGTTAGTCTTGCAAATGGTCCCTTAGTGTTATCCTGTTCCCAGTTTTCCCGTACTTGCTACCTGTATCCTGTGCTACCGTTGTACCTGTGCATTAGAAAGTTGGAGTCATGTTGTGCCATCGGTCACGTCTGCTGTGTTACACCACTCCTGGTGTCTGCTGCCAAGGTCCCATCTGAGCTTAGCCGTTACTACTGTCTAAACTGCTACAGGTACCCTTGTGCTTGGACTATATAGACATTGACTTGGTACACTGTTTGGCCAGCTGTTATCCCGCTACGGCGGTATGACCCAGTGGGTCCACATACCCACAGATCGTGACATTGTGTGTCGTCACAGATCGTGGGATTTTGTCATCCGTGATGAGGTGTTGCATGGGAGCAGTGACAGAAGAGGAGAGGAGCACTGGCATTCAAGGGGATGGTCTTGGCACCTAAACAGAGAGAGGGAGAACGGTTGAACGGTGTGGAGTGCAGGAAGATCTGCTGGTAGTGTGCATTAGAGAAAGGAAAGACCTGGAAAGCCAGAGTGGGTTTCCCAATTGCAGGAGAGCAGTAAAAGGCAGGAAGCTGAAGCTACTGAGGGTGTATGCCAGAGGACGACACAGGCCTGAGCAGAACAGAGGCAGATAATTCTGTGGTGTATTGTGGAGTAGGAGGCAGACTTCATGGAGCAAACAATGATCTATCAGACTACCCAAATAGTCTAGAACCGAAAGAGGTAGGCCATGGAAGTGGGTGGCTTGGCGAGTACAGGCAGGCCATTGATCAAGCAGTGCTATTGGCAAAGTATTTTGCCTTGCTGGAGTGATCGCTCTATGGGGAGTCTACTGGAATTGTAAAGACAGTCAGCCTGGAGTGGGGAATGAACGATAATGTGATCAAACCTGGGGGAAGTCTGTAGTAGGCCTAGTAGGGGAGTATAGAGGGTTCCCATAATTGGTGGGCCTGGCAGGAAGCTACAGTGGAACTGGTTGCCCTGGAGGAATCAAACGTGGCCTGGTAACTGTAGTCCTGGGAAAGGATAGACTACTGTATAGTCATTAGAGTAGGTAGGGGTGGGTGACCTATGAGAGCAGGAACCTAGTGGATATGCTGCCTGGATCCTGGAGTGACCTTGTGTGTGAAAGGATACCTATGTTGGGTCTGGAGGCCTCCTGAAAGAATTGCTTGTCGGCGAGTTCACCAAAATATTGGACAATGGTGTCCTATAATAATTGCTTGTCGGCGAGTTCACCAAAATATTGGACAATGGTGTCCTATAATAAATTTACCCTAGAAAAGGTAGAAATGGAACTACTGTGTGGCTAGGGCCTGGAAGAATAGGGTTGTAAGGTATATAAAAGGCACCTAAAAAGGTGCGAATAGGAGAAAATAAACATATGACAAAAAAACGAGAAAGCTGTAGAGAAGGTGGAGAGTGGTACGAAGTAACACAGCCTGGGTATAGTCTCAGAGATAGCCAGACGCCTGCAACAGAGAAATATGTGCCGACACAGAATTTATCTGTTTGTTCTAGTAACATTTAAGGTATTGTGCTAGTTCAGTTCACATCTGCGTTGGAGGCCTCGGTCACAGATCCAGCCAAGATTATCGGAGACAATAGCGGAAAGCCAACGGAATCTATTAAAGTTAATGGGTTCCGTTGGCTGCCGGCAGTGTTCGCTGTGCAACGGAACCGTTGCTTCCGTTATTCCCATTGTTCTGCTCCTCTGACTGAGCAGAACAACGGAACACACCAACGCAGGTGTGAACTAAACCTTAAAGTGTTATAGCCGTTAAGCTTATTGTGCTTCAAAAAACCATATGCTTGTATGCCACTGTGATAACCGTTATGTTTGGTCTTTTAAAGGGGAATAACGACTATATCCCACGTTACAAATTTTAAAATATATGTACGTTTTGAAATTTTTGGCATGGACTACGACCAGTGGGGAGACCCAAGTTCACCAAGTTCTGGCTGGTGAGGCCACAATAGAAATAGATTTAGAAGCAGTGCTGTAAACCACAAAGCAAAATTCATGATCTGGTACTTCCTCAACAATTTGCGATTTGGCAGGCATATATTTTATCAATTACGATACAATTACAATACGAGCAAATATCTACAATTCAGCACTATGCAAGCAACAAAATGTTCAAGGACATCGCCAGTCCACATTGAGTGATAAATGGTATCATGACAATGGCCTCTTTCTATAGACAAGAAATTTGTCAGTGAATGGAAAATATTCACACCAAGTGTATATGGAGGTGTTGACATAGGGTCTCTAGCTAGAAGCTTTTTGATTTACAGTCTGGCATCATTGCACAATATTTTATGTACATAGAACAAATGGTTGAAAAAAAATTGTTGCCAATTTCTCATTTTGACTTGACATTGTCATCCAACCTCAACAGACCAAATGTGAATAACCAGTCACTCAGAAAGCAGCCTTCTAAAATCTCTAGTGTATAGCGATCTTAAGAGATCAGAAATATCTATCCTACGGTCAGAAACAGAAATTTTCTGGAGGTCCATTATTGTAAACTATGAGCCCTATGAAAATCTGCGCTGTAATTTAATTAAATACCATTTTTTGCTAATGCACCGTAAAAAAAAATCAAAACCATGGGAAATCTGACTCTCTCTTTATAATAGTGTTAGCATGGTTGTAATCCAGACGTCTGTCCCATCTCTGAGCTGTCACTCAATGTTATGGTGTTATGGTAGTAATGTTGATGCAAAATGATAAGCTAGTCCATTCTATATGCTTCTATTTCACTAACAGTGGGTAGCTAAGGATTTATTGGCCAAAGCAACCAAATAATGAGTAGTTATTAATCTGTCTTTAGAGAAAAATTATCATCTATCGTCACCAACAATGATCTGTAGTAAGAAAAAGGCATTGGCTTTACTTAGAATTGTTTCTCTTAAACACAGTATTTAAAAAGACCAACTGTTTGAGAATTTCTCATTTAGATCAATTTACAGTTAGGTCCAGTATTATTTGGACAGTGACACAATCTTCATGATTTGGGCTCTGCTGCCACCACATCGGATTTGAAATGAAATAACCGAGATGCAATTGAAGTGTAGACTTTCAGGTTTAATTCAAGGGGTTGAACAAAAATATCCTGTGAAACATTTAGGAATTGCAACCATTTTTCTACACAGCCTCCTCATTTCATGGGCTCAAAAGTAATTGGACAAATTAACGCTACCATAAATAAAATGTTTTTTTTTAATACTTTGTAGAGAATCCTTTGCAGGCAATGACTGCCTGAAATCTGGAACCCATGGACATTACCAAACGCTGGGTTTCCTCTTTGTGATGCTTTGCCCGGCCTTTACTGCAGCGTCTTCAGTTGTTGCTTGTTTGTGGGTCTTTCTGCCTTAAGTTTTGTCTTAAGCAAGTGAAATGCATGCTCGATCGGGTTGAGATCTGGTGATGGACTTGGCCATTGCAGAGTATTCCACTTCTTTGCCTTAAAAAACTCCTGGGTTGCTTTCGCAGTATGTTTTGGGTCATTGTCCGTCTGTACTGTGAAGCGACGTCTAATCAACCTTGCTGCATTTGGTTGAATCTGAGCAGAAAGTAAATCCCTGAACACCTCAGAATTCATCCGGCTGTTTCTGTCTTCAGTCACATCATCAATAAACAATAGTGACCCAGTGCCTTTGGGAGTCACGTATGCCCATGCCATCACACTGCCTCCACCATGTTTTACAGAGGATGCGGTGTGCTTTGGATGATGAGCCATTCCAAGCCATCTCCATACTTTCTTCATCTCATCATTCTGGTCCAGGTTGATCTTAGTTTCATGCTGTTCCAGAACTGGGCTGGCTTCTTTAGATGTTGTTTGGTAAAGTCTAATCTGGCCTTTCTATTTTTGAGGCTGATTAATGGTTTGCATCTTGTGGTGAACGCTCTGCTCTGTATTTGCTCTCATGAGGTTTTCTCTTTATGGTAGACTTAGATACTGATACACCTACTTCCAGGAAAGTGTTCTTCACTTGGGTAGAAGTTGTGAAGGGGTTTTTCCTTCATCATGGAAATGATTCTGCGATCATCTACCACTGTTGTCTTCCATGGACATCCAGTCCTTTTGGAGTTCACGAGATCACCAGTGCGCCCTTTTTTTTCAAGAATGTACCAAACTGTTGATTTGGCCACTCCTAACATTTGTGCTCTCTCTTTGATGGATTTCTTCATTTTTTTCAGCCTAACGATGGTCTGTTTCACTTGCATTGAGAACTCCTTTGACCTCATGTTGTGGGTTCACAGCAACAGCTTCCAAATGCAAATGCCACACCTGGAATCAACTCCAGACCTTTTACCTGCTTAATTGATGATGAATTAATGAGGGAATAGCCCACGCAGCCCATTAAATAGCTTTTGAGATAATTGTCCAATTACCTTTGGTCCCTTGAAAAAGAGGCAGCTACATATTAAAGAGCTGTAATTCCTAAACCCTTCCTCAAATTGGGATGTGAATACCCTCAAATTAAAATGTAGAGACTGCACTTTAAGCCCATATTGATTATGTAACTGTACATTCAGTATGTTTTGGTACACAGCTAAAATGCTAAAACTTGTGTGACTGTCTAAATAATTCTGAACCTAATTAAGTATTACACTGATGAGGATAGAAAAATATATTTTGAATGTATTCATAGGCATGGATACTATAGAGGTAGCACATGCAGATGCTATGGGGCCCATTAGAAGTTAAAACCAGGTCACATCTCTCTTTCCTATGGGCTGTGTGAGCCGACACTGAGCTTCTTCTCTCCACATTCACAGCAACATCTTAAAAAAAGTGAGAAGGGAACCCCCAGAGGATAATGATTATGTCATCTTTCATTTCTAGAGAAGGTGAAGTGGATGGGGAAGACAACACGCACTGAGCCAAGATGTCCTGGAATGATGAGATATGAGATTTAGGCTAGAGCTTCACAGCTACTTTGGCCGCAACACAGGTCACATGGCCAAAGATCGCTGTGTCTAGCTGTCTGCATCGCAGGTTATTAAGGTCAACGTGGTGGCTTTGCGACCTGCAAGTTGCCATGACTGCACACCACAGTTGCAGGAAGTCCAGCGCATTTGGATTCCTTACAACTGTGCAATTACGGTCGCAGCAACTTCTGGGTCACAAGGCTTCCACATTGACTGTCATTACCTGCAGGCAGGCAGGCAGGCCAACACAGTCATCTTTGACTGTGCAACCTATGTTTCAGCCAAAGTCCCGGTGTAGCCCTAGCCTGAAGCATTGTCAAAAGGGCCAATTTCTCAGTGGCTCCGTAAAGGCTCCACAATATATGGGGCTGTATAAGCAGCATTATTGGCATGTCACAAAATGTAATAGTAAGAAACCCCTTTAGACTTCCTTCATACACACTTTTTGTGTGGCGTTTTTTTGGGGCTTGTAAAAGCCATGAATTTCATGCATGTTTTACAAGCCTTTTTTGGTAACGTTTGTTTTAGTCACGTCTTTACACAAGGTTTTTTCCAGCAGATTCTCTGACGCAAAAAACACAAGACAAAAGGAAAAAAATTGCACAAAAAAAACACACTGTTGTGCATTTCATAATTCCTTAATAACTTCCAGCTAACATGGCACCATAGGATTTTTTGCTGCAAAAAATCGCAGCCAAAAATGCCACAAATAACTTGGGTTTTTCTGCTAAAAACTGTGTGTGTAAAGGTATCCTAGAGGGTCCAGTTACAATACAAGCAAAATCCCTGTGTAATATTCCTAAATTCACAAAACTTCAGTCAATTACAATACAGAGCGCTGATGATTTGTTTACTAGTTTCTTCACCAGACACTATACAGTAATATGGAAAAAAATATTCTTGCAGCTCAGAGCTGTAATACAAGCACAGTGTAAGGGTCAGTTCACATGTAGCCTAAATACTGCGGATTTTCTGCAACAGATTTGAACAAACCTCATCCACACGCTGCGCAAATAATGAGTGGAAAAAAATGCTCAGAAATTGAGATGCGGTGCGGTCTTTAATCCGCAGCATGTCAATTGTATTTGCGTAAGCGCTACTTATTTGCAACAAATAGCAGAGGTTGCATTTTGTGTGGCGGAATCACTTCCATTCTGCCGTAAAAAACGCAACTCAGAAAAATAAATAAATCTTATACTTACCCAGAAATCTGTGTTTCTTCCTTCAGGCCAGCCTCCTGGAATGATGTTTTATCCGATGTCACCGCTTCAGCCAATCACAAACTGCAGCGGTCACATGGGATGAAACGTCATCTCAAGGCTGCAGAGCGTCATGATTTCGGAGGGAAGCGTCGCCATGGAAAGTATCCTTTCTTTTTTCTGGTAATAGCCTTACTGGCTCCTAAAGTATTACAGCATTATTTGGGTCCTGGATGACAAGATTATATAAACATGGTATGGTGGTGCCCTGAGTACCAGTAGAGTAAAACAAAAAAATTCTAAAAATGCATAAATATCAAATTATAAATAAAGAAAATTAAAAAAAAAAAAAGTAACTATGCCCCCAAAAAATGTATACACTTCTCTGAACCCACACGCACCAATATTGGCCATCCTGTATGACACAAATGCATTTTACATGTGTTTCAGGTAATCTGGCATCAATACGTTCATGTAATGAACGGGAGAATTAATCTTTGAGGTAAATAGAATTGGTTGAACAAACTACCTTCAAAACAAAGGTAGACCTACAAAATAAAAATATATCAGCTGCAGTGTTAAATAATAAGAAAATCCTATGTCCCCTGCAAAGAAGTAAAAAAAAGACTAAATAAAAAGTGCAATTTTGCTCTGGGCGTCAAGGTTTAAAACAGCTTCGGCCACTAAAGTGTTAAGCCATAATGATATATTTCTGGGGAGCCTATAAAATTATAGTATATCCTGTATCTGAAACTTAATAGTCCACTATGAGCTCTAAGGCTGGGTTCACACGTGGCGGAATTTCACTTAAATTCCGCTGCGGACACTCCGCAGCGTTAATCCGCAGCGGAGCCGTTTCTGCATTGACTTCCACTTCTATTTAGAAGTGTTCGTTTAGACGATGCATAACATTCCGCTGCGGAGCATAGGCTGCGGAGCGGAATTTGGTGTCCGCAGCATGCTCTGTCTGTTGCGGAGCAGTGGCGGACTCATGGCGGAATTTCTCCATTGACTTCAATGGAGATTCTAAGTTCCGCAATGAAGTCCGCAGCTGTCATGCACATGTTATGTGTGCTGCGGATGCGTCTTGCTTTTTTGCCATGACATTTCTTCATTCTGGCTGGACCCATGTATTTCTAGGTCTACAGCCAGACTGAGGAAGTCAATGGGGCTCCCGTAATGACGGGAGCGTTGCTAGGAGACGTCTGTAAATAGTCACTGTCCAGGGTGCTGAAAGAGTTAAGCGATCGGCAGTAACTGTTTCTGCACCCTGGACAGTGACTACCGATCACAATATACAGCAACCTGTCAAAAGAAATATAAGTTCATACTTACCGAGAACTCCCTGCTTCTGTCTCCAGTCCGGCCTCCCAGGATGACGTTTCAGTCTAAGTGACGGCTGCAGCCAATCACAGGCCAAGCACAGGCTGCAGCGGTCACATGGACTGGCGCGTCATCCAGGGAGGTCGGGCTGGATGCCGAAAGAGGGACGCGTCACCAAGACAACGGCCGGTAAGTATGAAATTCGTTTACTTTCACTAGGGAAAGTGCTGTCCCTTCTCTCTATCCTGCACTGATAGGGAGAAGGGAAGCACTTTTCCCGCAGTCCGCAGCAGCTAGTCCGCATCAATTTACTGCACATTTTGTGCAGATCCGCAGCAGATCTGCAACGCAGATTCTGTGCGGCATTGATGCGGACAGTTGCGGAGGAAATCCGCCACGTGTGGTCATGCCCTAATTGTGTATATTTCTGTAATTCTTTGCTTGGGACATTTGATATGATAGACTAAGACAGAGATTGCTTTGGCAAAATTAGTAAAAAGACAATGAATTAATCTGGTTAATCACATTAAGCTATGAGACCATTGTTTTACAGAAGATTAAAACAGACACTATGAATGTTCTTCTTTGGCTTTTCTTAATTCTCTTAATACATATTCAGATTCTAAACCATGTACAAATAATGAAGACCCTAAATGTATAGATTGCCCTGATAAAAACAGAATGAACGAAAATATGAAATAGATATATATATATATATATACACACACACACACACACTTACACTATATGGAAAAAAGTATTGCGACACGTACACATTAACCTACAGGAGTTTTTAAGATATCCCATTCTAACTCCATTCACTTGACTTAGTCTTCCTCCGACTCTGCTCAGTATCTGACTTTATTAGCTCTCCTCTCCAGCTCTGACCACAACCTGCTCTCATTTACTATCAAAAATTCCCTGCCTCCTCAGGACATATCAGACATACAGAAATGTACGTGCCATTAACACTCAGCAACTCATAGACCGTCTACAGTCTTCATTGTCCCCTATCTCTTGCCGCTCCTGTCCCAAACTGGCTGTCAAACATTACAATAAGGGCTCATTTAGACGAGCGTATATGTAGTCTGTGTGACGGCCGTTAAAACAACGCCCGTCGTGCGGACTCGTGCTTCAATGGGGCCATTTACACAAGGCCGTTTCAACGGAGCCTGTGAAGGGTCCGTGAAAAAATAGGACCTGTCGTTTTTTACTGCATGTCAAGAAACCTTCTATCCGTGACAACGCGCGCCGCACGGGTGCACCTCAGATGTGAGAAACTGCAGTTTTTCACGCCCGAGGTTAGCTGCGCTGATCTGAATGTAGCCTAACACTCTAAAAATGCCTTGGATGAATCAGCCCCCCTAAACTCTGAACCTTCCGAAAGAGACGACGACAACCTTGACACATGCCTCAATCCCGCTTTCTTCAGCGGTGCTCGAAATGCGCTAAATTTCTGTGGAGAAAATTGCATTTGTTAGCAGATTTCTTCCATTACAAATTTATGCTCAAAACTTACAACTGCCCTTCACCGCGCCAAACAAGTCCATTTCACCTCTCATCTCCACACTATCTAATAATCTAAAACTACTTGATACTTTTCATTCCCTCCTTAGTCCTAAAGACGCCGATCACAGATCTCAGTGCTGAAGACCTGGGCACTTATCTTAAAATTGACGACATCCGGCATTATATTATCTCCCAGTCCCCTAGTACTATCCACCCCTTCCCTCCCACGTTCTCTTTTCTTCACTTTCAGCATTTGACCCAATAACAGAAGAGTTCTCCTCTGTTCTTCTCATCCTGCTATTGCCCTAGTGATCCAATTCCCTGACACCTCATCCAGTCCCTCTCCCCAGATGTGACAAGTCACCTGACTAAAATATTTAACCTTTCTCTTACTTTTGGAATCTTTCCCTCCTTTCTTAAACAGGTCGTTATAACCCTATTACTGAAAAAAACAACTCTTGAGCTGTCCTGTGCTGCTAAATACTGACCGGTCTTCAGTCTCCCCTTCATCTCTAAACTTCTGTAACGTTTTTTCTACTCTCGCCTTTTCCGCTATCTCTCTGCTAATTTTATTCTTGACCCCTTACTAAAGTCTCAAACAATCTCCTGATGGCTAAACCTAACGGCAAATACTCTCTACTGATTCTTCTGGATCTCTCGGCAGACTTTTGACACTGTAGACCACCAACTCCTACAAAACATGCACAATGCAGTCAGGCAGGTAACATTTTCCTGGCAATCACCAAAACCAGACTCGTCCATCAGACTGCCAGATAGAGAAGTGTGGTTTTTCACTCCACAGAACACATTTCCACTGCACTAGAGTCCAGTGGCGGTGTGTGTCACACCACTCCATCCGACTCTTGGCATTGTGCTTGGTGATGTAAGGCTTGCATGTAGCTGCTCGGCCATGGAAATCCACGCCATGAAGCTCTTGTTGCACAGTTTTTGTGCAGATGTTAATGCCAGAGGAGGTTTGGAGCACTGCAGTTATTGAGTCAGCAGAACGTTGGCGAGTTTTATGCGTTATGCGCCTCAGCACTCGGTGACCCCACTCTAACATTACGTGGTGTGCCACTTTGTGGCGGAGTTTCTGTGGTTCCTAAACGCTTACACTTTGCAATAATATCACCCACAGTTGATCATGGAGTATCTAGGAGGAAAGAAATTTCACGCATTGACTTGTTGCAACGATGGCATCCTATTACAGTAGCATGCTAGAATTGAGTGAGCTCTTTAGTACAACCCATTCTTTCACAAATGTTTGTAAAGGCAGACTGCATGGCGAGGTGCTGGATTTTAATATATATATATATATACACACACACACACATATATACACACTGCACACACAGTATATATACATACATACATTCCTTAGTAATGCATATAAATCACATGCATAAATATTCATATTTAAAACATTTATTCCTCGAATTAAACCTGTTAGGGAACACGACAGTCATATATAACATAACTGATAACCGCAAACAACAGCTTTTACTTGCATAGTACAATTCTTAACAGTTTTAAAAGTATAAGTCCATAAAGTGCATATGCATGTACATACATTTATTTAAATGATCACATTTCCTAGTTTCCTATTACAGAAACAAAGTCATAAATATTACAGTAATGAAACTAGTGCAAATACATGTGAACAATTTTAAGGAGCTCATCATAAGCAAAGACCAGAGGCTATTTCAGGAAAAAAAATGTTGATCTAGAGGAAGATTTTTTTCCATTATGTTCCTTGTGTTAACCCTATTAATGTACCCTGCATTCAGCCACAGAATGACTGATAACAGAAAAACATAGATTGCATTTATTTTCAGACAGACATTCTCTCAAAAAATATAAAGTGTTTATCCATAAGGGCTCATTCAGACGAGGGTATATGTAGTCCGTGTGACGGCCGTTAAAACAACGTCCATGTACTTCAATGGGGCCGTTCACACGATCGTTGTTTCAACGGAACATGTGAAGGGTCCGTTAAAAAATAGGACATGTCCTATTTTACTGCGTGTCACGCATCCCTCCATAGACTCTAGTCTATGGGGGATCCGTGACATTGCATCCCGCAGGGCTGCACCTCGGATGTGAAAAACTGCAGTTTTTCACGTCCGGAGTCAGCTACGCTCGTTTGAATGTCGCCTAAATATAATATACCCTATTAGGGAATTCTAAATTCATAGAGGGGGGATCATCTATTCAGGATGCTCATCTCTTGGCTGGATTAGAAAGTGGTTACAAAGAGCGTCCCCCACTCTGGAGGACTTGTCCTTTCCTGCATTACACAGACAACACATTGATATGAATTGACACCGTGTAATTATTGATTTCCCCTGTGTTGGCGCTGCAGGAAAATTGAACACTTACTGCCAGGTTCTCCAGGTAAAAGCGGATCGCTGGGGGTCCAAGACACTTTGTGATGAGCTTATTGTTAAGGGACCTATCTAACAAGTAAGTGTTGTTTAAAGTGGAGACACCCTTTAAGACTTTAAGGAAGTACAAATATATGGTAAACTAGTCGGAGCAGATGGTAAGTACCAAAGTAAAGTCCCTTTTAAACAGACCGATAATGGGGCGAACGATCACTCATAGGAACGCTGGTTCCCGATCATTGCCCTGTGTAAACAGAGAAGCAATTAACTGCCGCATTATTAAATTCTCGTTTGATCGCATAGTTTATGCTGCCATAAACATTATCATTTGTTGGAAGCACATCTGTGCTGCCTACAAGATGCAAAATGTATAGGGACGAATCGAATACATTCCAATCATTGCTCTATGTAAATGGATCAAACGAGCACCGATCTGTTACTGTCGATCGATGCTCGAAACCGGGCAGAAAATCTACCTCATGTAAGACCACACTAAGTATAAAATTGGGGACAATGTGTGGACTCTTTTAAATGTATTAAAAATATACAAAAGGCAAGTGTTTGCACACTATTGCTTTCTGTAATAAGCCATGGTGTAGCTAATAAAAGCAAACAATACGGGCCAATTATCAGGCAAACGAGCGTTCACAGAACGCTCGCTCCCGACCATTGCCCTGTGTAAACAGGGGAACGATCAGCTGACGAACGAGCAAACCCTCGTTCATCAGCTGATCGTATCGTTTCTGCAACAGAAAATATTGTTAACCACAGCACATCTCCCTGCCGACATGATAGAAATGTAAGCGGACGAGCGATCATAGTACATTGCTGATGATCGCTCCTTGTAAAAGGAGTAGACGAGCGCCGATCAAAGAGCTGCAACGTTAATCGGCGCTTGTGGTTATGCCTGAAATGGGCCAATGTAAAAGGAGCCTTACACAGTGAGCCTTTTATTTAATTCTACAGTTCAAGTTTATCTTTATTTGCACTAAAACCAAACTATACATTTAGCAAATCAGAATGTGGATTTCGAAAAAAGGATTACACCGTTAACTTTTATGGTATATCCATATTTATATGAAAAACTGAAATAGAGCACATTACTTTCTTGCAAGACAGAATGACAGATTGGAGCTCTGTGACAGGCCCTCTATAGTCTGCTCCACTTCACGGCCGACAGTCATATCCAGCAGTGCACGTTACGCATCACATATTATTTGAATGTAAAGAATAACAATACGGCTGCAATTCTCATGATTAGTCCACTTGAAAACTACCAACATGGTATTGATTTTCTTGTAACACAGCTACAAAATGATTCATCTGCAAAACAAGAATGCTCCACCAGGGATTATACTGCAGTGCTGCCTGCAGACAATGGGAGGAAATGATTATTACTCTGCTGGATCCATGCAGAAAAACCTTAATTTACATCTCAAATAATTCTCTGAGGTTAGGATGAGTTTCAGACATGGAGTACGAGGTGTAGATTAGAGGAACAGAGAAATAACCTTCAAAAGGGGACTGGTGTCAGAAGTACTATGTGGCTGGGGCTTGGTTTTCAAGGTCCTATAACAGGGACAGATAAGGAGAAGGAAAGCATATAAAAAGTCGTAATTACAAGATAGAAAAGGCCTGAAATGGCTGAGGTGAGCAATGGTCATTCCTTCCCTAACATGGTACTGTCAAATGTCACCCTTTGGAATTACCTAGATTCCTGCTTGATTCCTATTAAAATAGGTTCTGATTGTTATCGAAGTCACAATTATAGACCAACACAATCTAACTAATAACACACAGTTGTACTGTTCATGTCTTCATTGAATACATTGAGTAATCATCCATGGTGCATGGAGAAAAATTAAACTTTGCCCATTAAATAAAGGCACAAAAAGCCTGGTTACTGACAAATCTGTTCTTCTCAAGAAAGCTTGATCAGTGTGAACCCTGCCTCTAGGCAAACTGCTTTCAAAAGACATGTTAGAGAGATGCATGAAGCTGGAAAACTCTACAAATGCATTACTTAAGACCTGAGTGTACATCAATCTACAGTAAAGCCTTATTCAGATGAACGTGTGTCCCGGCCGTTAAAACAACAGCCGCGTGAACAGCCCCATAGAAATACATGCAGTCGTAAGATAAACTACTGTCACACGGACGATTTCAACGCTCGTCTGAATAAGGCCTGTTGCTACTCTCCCTAGATGTGGACATCCAGTTAAGATCACTCTAAGAGCACAATGGCCAATCCTAAATGAGGTAAGAAAAAAACCCAAGGGTACCAACAAAAGATCTTCAGATGACTCTACAAACTGAAAAATATATATATGTATATATGTCCACTATTAGAAACTATTAGAAAAACACTGAGCAAGAATGGTGTTCATCGAAGGAAACTATAAAAGAAGCCGCTGCTTTAAAAAACAACATTGCAGCCAGTCTCAGGTTTGCCCGAAACTACCTGGATGTTTCACAATGCTTCTGGTAAAATGTTCTATAGACAGACGAGACAAAATTGGAACTTTTTAGTATAATCGCACAACGCTATGCTTGTAGGAAAAAGAACACCAGAACTTCATCCCAACTGTGAAGCATGGTGGAGGATACATCCAGTGGCGGATCCTCATGAGAGCGGTTCGAGCGGCCGCCCGGGGGCCCAAGGCTCACATGACCGCCCCGACAGGGCCGGCGTTAGAGGGGTGAGCAGGGCAACTGCCCGGTGCCCCCTGCTGCTACGGGGCCCAAGGCATGAGGGGGCCCGCGCTGCCCGGCCCATAATATTTATGGGCCGGGCGGCACGGGTCCCCTCATGCCTGGCGGTGTTGCTAGTGACAGCCACATTCACTTGTATCTGCATCCTCACGACGCAGATGCAAATGAATACTATAAGCTGCAGGCCACGCTAGCCCTGCAGCCTATAAGGCGATGGGAAGACTCCCTGCGAAGGCCGG
The DNA here is from genome assembly GCF_050947455.1 of Rhinoderma darwinii. NCBI lineage: Eukaryota > Metazoa > Chordata > Amphibia > Anura > Rhinodermatidae > Rhinoderma > Rhinoderma darwinii. The sequence continues at coordinate 41,515,796 of NC_134697.1, read as the reverse complement.
CATGATTACGTCACTGCATCACACTGGTCTGTGCAAGCATCCCGCCTGAAGGATGTGCAGTGCTCCGTCCGTCGTGGGAACGGGGTGAGGGAAGTACAATATATAAATTTTTTTGGGGGGGCTATGTGGCAATATATGCAGCGGGGATTGCTGTGTGGCACTATATACAAGGGGGGAGCTGTGTGGCACTATATACAAGGGTGGAGCTGTGTGGCACTATATACAAGGGATGGGGGCTGTATGGCACTATATACAAGGGGGAGCTGTGTAGCACTATACAAGGGAGGGGGCTGTGTAGCACTATATATAAAAAGGGGGCTGTATGGCACCATAAACAAGGGGGGCTGTGTGGCACTATATACAAGGGAGGGAGCTGTGTAGCACTATATACAAGGGAGAGGGGCTGTGTGGCACTATATACAAGGGGGGCTGTTTGGCACTACATAATAAATAATGCATTTTCAAGTTTTTCTCAAAAAAACAGACACAAAGAAGGAAACGTAGAGGGCCAACTAATACGGTACTGAAACTGAATCCTCGGATGAACCTTCACAACCATCCGGATCTGCAACCGTGCCTTTTTTAGGAGCAACCACAAAGGGAAAAGAAAACGCCACAGGAGGTGTGGCAGAAAACATCAAAGAGGGCAGAAGAGACAGGATAACACGATCGAAAGTAAAAAGATTGGTGGTGAATATCTTCCCTGTTGAATTATCAGATAATGAATTGGACTTACTAAATAGGGGCCTTTCATATAGTCCACAGGGCCGATTTGATTGGTTTCAATGTTAACTTGACCTTATTGTTTTTTTTTAGGAGGATTCGTTTAAAGGCATCCTTCTCAAACATGGAAGAAGATAAAAGGATTACGTTGCGTGATATAAGCAAGTTGAGATTATGTGACTTTGAATTAAGGACACCAAGTACCTTTCAGCCCCCAACCACCAATAAGGCTGTGGAGACATATATCCAATTGGTGAGAGATAAAATGCAAAAATTGAAGGATATGACTGGTGTTGCATTACTTAAACCTAATCTTACTAGACAGGAAATTGAGGGCCTTGATGTGCTCGCTGGTGCCCATGACCTGATGATCAAGCCCGCTGATAAAGGGGGTGCAGTTGTGGTCATGGACACCAGCGACTACATTGAGGAGGCACTCAGACAAGTGAACGTTACGCAGATTTATACTAAAATTAATAATGACCCTAAATTTGATATTATAAAGAAGGTGAGAATTATTGTTGCTAATGCATTTGAAATGGATCTTATGGATGTTAAACAATATGAATATTTACGGGTAGAATGTCCTCGAACAGCTGTTTTGTATCTGCTCCCCAAGATACATAAAAGTCTACATAAACCACCAGGAAGACCGATAGTCTCAGGGATAGGATCTGTGTTCACACTTATTGCTATATTTTTGGGTCAGTTATTAGGAGCAACTAGTGCAAAATCCTATATTCAAGATACAACACAATTCATTAACCAACTGAAGGATGTTGATGTCTCTAAAGAGTGTTCTCTGGTATCATTTGACGTGGTATCTTTATATACCAGTATTGAACATGAAAAAGGTATATTGGCAGTTGCAGAGTTGTTGCGACATTGGACCCTAGACCATGAACAAAATGAATTTATTATAGCTCTATTGGAAATTGTATTGCAGTGCAATTATTTTCTTTCAAGACACTTTTTACATATAACGCAGAGGTACTGCTATGGGGTCCAATGTCGCACCAACACATGCCAATATATTCATGGCACATTTCGAGGAGCGGTATGTGTACCCATCCAGCCTCTTCCAGTGTGTGGGGGGCTGGATGAGGTACATTGATGATATCTTTTTCGTATGGTATGAAACTGAACAGACATTATTGGCATTTAAAGATGAGATTAATAGTCATTTCTCGGAACTCTAGTTTACGATTACATATTCTAGGGAGAGCTTACAATTTTTGGGCACGGTTGTCCTTAAAGGGGATAGTGGTTTGACCACGGACCTGTTTGTAAAGCTAACAGATCGAAACAACTTATTGCATTATAGAAGTGGTCATCCACGAAGTACTGTGAAATCATTACCATATAGTCAGTAGCAGTAGATGAGAGGCTCAACAACATGTGTGAGTAGTTCACAGGGAGGGGCTATCCAAAACCAATCTTAGATAGGGCCTTGATAAAGCTAAGGGAACATTATAGAGAGCACCTTCTGATTAAGAAAACCAATAAGAAGACTCATAAAAGGATTCCTTTTGTATCTACCTTTTCACCAATCAGTGGAAAAATGTCTAAGATCTTGAGGGAATACTGGCTTATATTAGGTGACATTTTTCCAGGAAGGACAGTATTTTAGGATCCCCCAATGATGTCATTCAGGAGACCACCTAACTTGAAGGACTGTTTAGTGTGTGCTGACATTGGTTCTGAACATAAGACAACTGGTAATAAGAAAGGAAGCTTTCCCTGCTTAGAGTGTAGTAATTGAAACAATATGTTATGGGGCAGTACGTTTGTACATCCAAGGACAGGAAAAATATATAACATTAAGCAATTCTTCACATGTCAGAAGAGCTTTATTGTATATGTGATACCCTGCGGATATTTATATGTAGGGGAGACCACCCAAGAATGTAGGTCACGTATCAACCAACTTAAATACACAATTAGAAGTAGAAAAAATGGAGTTACCTGTTCAAGAACATTTTATCAGACTTAGACATAATATCTCGCAGCTAAGATTTAAAAGAATTGATGGAGCATGCTCCATAAGAAGAGGGGGAGATAGAGAGAAGGTTCTGAAGAGACTTGAACTAAAGTGGATTTATGAATTGGATACTCTCAAACCTAAGGCTGGGTTCACACGACCTATTTTCAGACGTAAACGAGGCGTATTATGCCTCGTTTTACGTCTGAAAATAGGGCTACAATACGTCGGCAAACATCTGCCCATTCATTTGAATGGGTTTGCCGACGTACTGTGCAGACGACCTGTTATTTACGCGTCGTCGTTTGACAGCTGTCAAACGACGACCCGTAAAAATACAGCCTCGTCAAAAGAAGTGCAGGACACTTCTTTGGACGTTTTTGGAGCTGTTTTCTCATAGACTCCAATGAAAACAGCTCCAAAAACGGACGTAAAAAACGCTGCGAAAACGGCGCGAAAAACGCCACGAAAAATGCGAGTTGGTCAAAAAACATCTGAAAAGCAGGGTCTGTTTTCCCTTGAAAACAGCTCTGGATTTTCAGACGTTTTTGGTCACTACGTGTGCACATACCCTAAATGGTTGAATAGGGAGTTTAGAACTACAGGAATTAATTAGCCATATTTCCCCAGATTAATTCTGTAGACGTCATTGTAGAGATTGTATTTAAGACTCGGTGCCCAACATTCTGATTTTATATGTTTTTTTTAGGTGTTCATTACACTTTGGTGAATGGAACCAGGAATTCAATGTACAAAAAGCCCTGAAAATGGAGACCAGTGCAGAATTCTAACTCCCTTGTCCCTTGGACCTCCATGTGTGGCGCTATCTACAGGGGGGTGTGTGTGGCGCTATCCACAGGGGGACTGTGTGGCGTTATCTATAGGGGGCTGTGTGTGATGCGGTCTACGTCTACAGGGGGATGTGTTTGGCGCTATCTTTAGGGGGAGTGTGTGTGATGCTATCTACAGGGGCTTTGTGTGACACTACCTACATGGACTGTGTGTGATGCTATCTAAGTGGGCTGTGTGTGTGGCTCTATCTACATGGGGGGTGCGATGCTATCTACAGGGGATGTGTGTGCCACTATGTACGGGGGGCACTGTGTATGCGGTGTTTTACTTTCTAGCGTTTGACAATTTTACTCAGGGGCGCAGTGTTTGGTGCTCTTATATTTAGAGGCACAGTGTGTGGCACCATGATAATTTTATCTTGGTTTATAGGTGTGGAAATGTTGGAAAAGTGAGGAGACAGACATCAGAGTGGCATGGGTCATGGCCGGGAGAAGTCTTCTTGAAGTCTGGAGCGGATGGAAAAGAAAAGAAGAAAAAAAACTACTAGAATCGGAGAAGTCGTCACATGTGAGTCACTAGATTTATAGAAAATCCCTCCTGACCTCTCCTGACATGTCTATTACAGGAAATCCTTGTATTTCACTAAAAGTCTTTGTGCAGTCCAGGACTGATAGACAAATGTGTGTTACAATTCCCCTTGTCAGGAGGATGTGTCCCTACACAGTGTGATACTGTCAGTATGTAGGGATGTCCTTTGACAAGGGGAATTGTAACACCCAATTGTTAATGTTTGCACAAAAAGGTAGTGTTAACAATAGTTACGGCGCGGCACGGTGGTGGTGGAGAAGGGGGCCCAAGTTTGGGTAACAGCCCAGGGCCTATGGTCTACTTAATCCACCACTGGTTACATCATGGCGTAGCGCTGCTTTGCTGATCAGGGCCTGGACACTTTGTGATCATTGAGGAATCAATGTATTCAAAGAAATATCTAAACAAATTACAGGAGAATCTAAGGGCAGCAGTCCATGACCTCAAGCTGAAGAGACGTTGGGTGATTCAATAAGACAATTAGCCAAAGTGCACAAGTAAATCAACTAAAGAATGTTTAAAAAACATTTGTTTATTGAAATGGCCAAGTCAGAGTCCTGACCCTAACTCTATTGAGATGCTATTGTGTGACCTGAAGAGGCTGTGCCGCAAGTCATTCCAGAAATATTGATGATCTGAAACACATTTGCAGGGAGAAAAGGTCCAAAATTCTTCAACATTGTGCAAATAATTTTTGCAGCTACAGGAAACGTTTCATGGAAGTGATTGCTGCTAAAGGGGGATCTACAGGTTAATAAATTCAAGGGTGAACTTATTTTTTCTTGCAATTGTATATGTTCACATAGATACTTAAAAAACGTAGGCATGTAGCTTAGCTGCCCCACCTTCCATACTTGCAGTAGAGCTTGGCAAACCGTTTAGGAAATGTTGCAACAATGTTTTGCTTGAGGCCTTGTTCCCCAGTAGCTAAATTTCCTAATTTTTCTGCTGTATTTTAAACAGCGGCCACATATAACATACATAATACCAATAATTATGTGTCCTTACCAAACCACGGGATACCGGCGGCAAAAGACAGGAGAAGAATTTTAAGTGGTGAGTATGTTAGACTATTCTTAGATTGAATAGCGGACATTGTGCATTTCTTTGGCACATGTCCAGTGACATTACTTGCCACCTCCCCTCGCACAAGCAAATTGTCCCAGCACTCCACTCATATGGCTCAGGTGTTTTTAATTAGGAGGAGACTGTATTAGTGTGAGAAAACATGGCGCGGCAGCCACAAGCGACCAAAACCATGGGTGACAAATGGGCGCACAATTTAGCCGGTAAACTGTGGTATTACTGGCAAAATCGTGCCATTCGCCTTTGCATGTGGGCACGATTTGAGCGGTGTGCTAGTGCTGAGCTATGTGTTCTAACCCTAAAGGTTTCTACCTATACCCACTCCGTCTGTCCACCACTGAGACGACATGAAAAGGTGAGCTCCTTAGATCTGTCCATTTGGTTGTGATGTTGTGCGGCGGTCTCTGTTGCAGTGGTGCTGTGTCTGCAGTGGGCCCCTGGGTTGCTCCCCCGGCAGGTGCTGTGTTGCGGCAGAATTGGTTGCCATGTGTTGCTGCACCTAAAAGAGTGTAGGGACCCACTTAAAAGCGGTTGCCGTGAGGTGGCAACTAGCAGGCAGCAATAGATCAGTGTAAATATAGTGGCTGTGAGGTCCAGGTTTTTCTCCCTTTTTGGTTGTAAATTTGCTATGAAGCTCAGGCTCTAGAAGCAGCACATTGTTAGTAAATACTCCATGTCACCATGCTGTGCTATTTTCATCAGCTCAATGGCGCCATCTCCTGGTAGTTTTACATCACGACATAAGAATTAGAGAACTGAGGAAATTCATTACTGTATTATACTACTATGTCTTTATTGTTTATTAATGTATTGCATTCCTTTTATGTATTTATTTTAACTGAAATATTAACAAAACATCAGTAATACATACAAATATAATGCAACGTTAGCATAAGAAGGGGCTTCCTGGAATACAGAGCAATATTCCTGGCTCTATACAAAGACTGATAACCACCATTAACATACTGCAGAGCGCCATCTAGTGGCAACAGGTGTTCTTGCAACAGAAGATTAGAACAGAATTACATTATATTACATATGCAAGAAAATGTTACAAAATGTTAAGTACATTCTTGAGCATGACCGCTCAAGAAAAAAAAAAAACATAACAAAGCAGCTTACTTATTATACGCATAAGTAAATTAGAGACAATTACATGTAATGCTTTTACTTTAAAATATAATCTGTATTATGATTCTTACACGAGAAGAGATCTCATGGGAGAAGGGGTTTCCAATGTTTACATATGTGTGTTTCCATGTGGGCCATGATTTATACTGTACACAAATAGAGTAGAGCATCTAAACAAACAGCGCCCCCAGGAGCTGAATTCTACTGTTATGGGTGTGAATTGTAACAAATTAACATAATATTTACATAAACACATCGACCCGATTTATATGTGTATATATATATATATATACATACATATATATATATATATATATATATATAATCTGATGAAAATGTAAAGAGATTTTATATATATATATATATATATATATATATATATATATATATATATATATATATATATATATATATATATAGAATACGAAAGTCCGGCAGCACAGGCAGCAGTGGGTGCAAGCCCCAGGGAACCGACCAATGTCCCAAATATATAGTAGTCAAACATTAGGCAGCACTCCAATGATTCAACTGAAAAAAGATAGCTACTTTATTTCCCTGTGCGACGTTTCAGCTATTTCCTCTGGAGCCTTTCTCAAGCCATGAAGCCATAGCTTGAGAAAGGCTCTAGAGGAAAGAGCTGAAACGTCGCACAGGGAAATAAAGTACCTATCTTTTTTTCAGTTGAATCATTGGAGTGCTGCCTAATTTTTGACTAATATATATAGAGCTTGAGAAAGGTTCAGGTGTGAACCGAAACATTGCTCATTCTTTCCACCTGTATATATATATATATATATATATATATAACGATGAGATGATCACGAGGAATCCTGCTGTTATGGCCAAAGGAACCAGCTGCTAAGCATTCATATCCCCAGCAGCATGGTAAATGAGGCATGACAGATTACCCATTGAAATGAATGGGCTGTCCACGTAAAGCACAGACTCATCGCGTCCTCCTGAGTGAAAGAACCTCTTAGCTCTTCATGCTAGTAAACGGGATTGTGCCACGTCCCCGATTACCCCTGAAATACATAATTAAGCACATGGAAGAGGGTTGTCTGAAGAAATAAATAACCCCTTTAAGTCACTCTAGTTCATAGGCAGTACCAAGATACATGGACAAACAGCAAATGCATGCCCATGTCATCCCTTATAGGAGAAAAATATTTCCCACAGTCCAATTTATCTCCTGTCAAGAACATAATTGGATAGTAAAACCATAGACACTAAATACAGTTTTAGTGACCTGCGTTGCAGAAGCTTTAAGGGGGTTGTATGGCGGGGACAACCCTGGTTCATATTAAAGGTCCCAAGAAACAATGGACATACATGCTACTCATTATTTACATTGACCGCCCATGAGGTCTACTAGGGTCATGAGATGTGATTTTTAGTTAACAGTGGGGCATCCAAGGGGCCCGACCCACAAAAAACTGTACATGAAGAAAACGAATGTCCCTATTAATATGTGTTTATACGCAAAAACAAACAATAAAACTTGAGAAAAAAATAAATGTAAGTAAAATATTATTTTCTACCACTAGAGGGCACTATAATTCTTAGTTTGGTGAATAAACATCAGAAAATGTTTCGGGGAAGACCAGTCCTCCAGTTCTAATCATTGAAATATCCCAATTCTTCTCCATACTAAGGGTGGCTTTACAAGCTTTGATAATGCGACCGCTTGTTCGGCTATATCATGATTAAAGGGGTTATCTGAGTTGTCAACGTTTTTTACAAACAGCTGTGAATGCCCTAAAATAAAAAGAACAATCAGCACTCACCTTATCTTTCCCCCGGCGATCCTCCCAGTTTTTGTTTACATGCGGCCAGCAGCCAATCGGAGGTCTCAGCGGTCATGTATTGTATCCCTGGCATAAACGCTCAGCGATGGGTGCCATAATGCCAGGAATACGATACATGACCGCTGAGGCTTACGATTGGCTGCAGCGGTCACATGATGGCCACATGTAAACAAACACCAAGAGGACCACTAAAGCAGCAGTGCTGGATCGCCGGGGGAAACAGTAGGCGAGTGCTGATTTAGTTTTTTTATTTAGGACATTTGCATATTTTTTAAAAAATAGTTTACAACTCCGATAACCCCTTAAATTGCAAGACCATCACACTTGAACTTAGACTTAAGACAAACTTGGGGGGAACAAGCTGTATATTTTATCTTTTTGGCATAAAGAACCAATAATAAATAGGAGTTCCCCCATGTAAGGGAAGGAACATTCAAAGTACAGCCCCCTAAACCCCAATTCAGGGGACTGTCTCAGGTTTATCTTTTATGGGGATCTTTTAGATGCCCCTGTTCAAAATGCGCATAACTCATGACAGGTACACTTTAAATGTTGCAGTCTTAAAGCTACATATTTAACCATTGGTATACTTCTAAATTTAAAAGCATAAAAGAAAGGGCCTGGTATATAACCTAAAAAGTATAAAATGTATCTCTTTACCCAAAACTGAAATCAATTTGTACTGTATATTTATTTTCATTCCCACACTTTATTAACACAGGAGTTTGAGAACCAGAAAAGCTAAATGAGAGCAGGTCTAACTATTGCTGCCCCTCTGATCTGCCAAATTTTAGACCCCATCATGTTAATAAACGTGGGTAACATGACCTGATATTGAAGTTTTAGTTTTGGGTACAATTGCTACAATTACAATTGAATAAAGGCCCCCTGAATGAATGTACTAAGCACCCCACAGTATATCAGTTCTTCCCAGGTAATTCCTATAAAGGGAATAGCTCATGTATTTAGCGACGAGGGATGGGGGGAGGAGTCCATGAAGCCAGAAGGGGGCCAGGCATTTTTACTACACGTAGTAAAGTTAGCGGAGATGGAGAGGTAGGAAAGGCCACATGGCCATCGGCACCAGTAGGTTTGGTGGGTGGAAAGATGAGCTGTTGTCTCATGTGGGAAAGGTGTCAAAGTAGGTGGAATGGCATGTGAAGTATTAGGATAGGTATCGGAGGTTAGGATAAGGGGTGGAGTGTAAAAGGGGTTTCAGGGGAGGTCAAGAAAAAACAGAGTCTGAACTTATAATCAGAGCAATTCAGTGGTGGACCACGGCAAGTAAACCACTAGCTACAAGGCAAGATGAATTTACACGTGCAGGGACAATGGCTGTGCGTTAGGTCCACTGGATGTTTAGCGCGTTGGCGTGATTGGTTGTTAAAGAGGCTCTGTCACCAGATTCTCAAATCCCTATCTCCTATTGCATGTGATCGGCGCTGCAATGTAGAGAACAGTAACGTTTTTTTTAAAAAAACGTTCATTTTTGGCCAAGTTATAAGCAATTTTATATATATACAAATGAGCTTTGAAATGGACAACTGGGGGTGTTTTTTTTCATATGTCCAACTGGGCGTGTATTGTGTTTTTAACTGGGCGTGTTTACTTGTTTTACTAAAAAAAAAAACGTTACTGTTATCTACATCGCAGCGCTGATCACATGCAATAGGAGATAGGGATTTGAGAATCTGGTGACAGAGCCTCTTTAAATATAGGGTGACACAAGACACAATTTTTTGCCAATTTGAATGTATAGGTGTGTGTAAGTGGGTGAGTCCATAGGGGTGAGCAAGTGCACTCCTTAAAAATGTTCGTTTCATTAATTAGATTGTAAATCTGTAAAAGAGAAATAATGTGTTTGTTCTGAAATAAATGGGAGACAATTGACAGAGAAATGTCCCAGATTATCACAGTCTATAGAAAAATATGGAGTAAAGCGCCCTCCCCGGAAACCATCGAGTGCAAATAGTGTGTATGAAAAATAACGCCCAAAAATCCCCCCCACCAACGGGACCAGAGGCAGGCAACTAAAGTTATAAATGGTTGTACTGAGGTATTCAAATAGGTGATTTAAATTGGAGTTATGTGGTTTGGAAGAAAAAAAAAATTAGTTTGAGGGGTGACCTATGTATAAATACATGAATGTCCAGTGATAACTGTGTAATAATCTAATTATAAGAAGTGGGCATCCACTACGTATCAAGGTAAGAAGGTTTCTACATCATTATAGGAGGGATTTTTCTTTTTAAAGGTCTGTAGCAGATTTAGAGTCCAGTGGCTGAAATAATGTCGCAGGGAGTGAAAATAGCAAGGGTAGTCAAGTAACAGTCCAGGTTCAGTACATATATAAGCAGTAACAGGTTGTAGCGCGAGGCAGAGACGTGGTCAGGAAACAATCCAAGTTCAGTATACAGATTAGCAGCAACAGTTTATAGAGTGAGGCAGAAAGAAACTAGACGACAGGCAGGAAGCTCAATAGTCCGGCAATGATGAGACCAATCTGCCAATCAATCCAGAGAAAAAGTCAGACCAAGGACAACATCTGCATGGAGCTTGTATGTTCTCTCCATGATTAAGTCGGTTCACTCTGGGTACTCCAGTTTCCTCCCACACTCCAAAAACAGATAGGAAATTTAGATTGTGAGCTGCACTAGAGACAATGAGTGATGACAACTTCTGTGCAGCGTAGCGGAATATGTTGGCGCAACATAAATAGATATCCAATCAGTGTGGACAATATACGACTGTGTAGGGACAAGTATACCAAGTGAAATGGTAATGCCGAGTTGTCAATTTACACATTTCCAGGAGGAATAACAGAGTAGTCTTAGTAAATGTGGGTTAATAACTTTTGTTTACACACTACCATTTACAAAAAGTGGGATTAGAAGTCTTCTGAGTGGTTGCAGGGCTTTCACAGGGAACTGCTATTTATGCAGCCCCTTAATCTATTCTGCAGCTTGAAGTTTGAAGGAAGCGTATTTCTAATTATTTTTTTGGAAAAATGTACCTTATTGTTCGTTCAAAAATGTATACACAGCTGCATTTTATTTTTAAACTGTATTGGTTTCCAAATATGTGATCAGCCGTATGGTGAGATGAGTAAACATATGGAAGTAAACTCAACTTGAGAGAAAGTGTGAAAAATAAAGCTAATATTTAGTCTAAATAATCTGATAAACAAACAAGGACAAGTCTTAGAACTGTTAGTCTCAAGAAATTAATCCTTCAAATGAAAGGTGGAGATAAACACAAGGAAAAGAGCCTATTAGCGCCAGGGCCAGCCTTAGGGGTGTGCTACCTGTGAGTTGATACTGGAGGTGCGCCAGTTGCCCTGATGACCTGGAACCCGGAGCTTGCACCCCTGATCCCACACGTGCCTGAATTCATGGAGCTTCATTCCCTAGTTTACTGATTGAGCAGTTTTATTTAGGCTACTGTTTGTCAGTGTTCTTTTGGCATCTTATCGCACTGTTATTTGGTCACTGTATGATTGTAAATTTTGGGCATAATATGAGCCATAGGGGGTTACATCAATCAAAGTTACTCCACAGGGCACAAACCAACCTAAGGCTGGCCTACTTAGCACAATCCTTATGAGGCCTACCATCATAGCTGTCACAGCTGTGGGGTATGTGGACCCACTGGGCCGCTCAGCCGTAGCAGAGTAGCAGCTGGTCGAAAAGTCAATGACAGACACTAGGGCGAGAGTACCTGGGTAGCAGGGTTGTACCGGACTATTGGAAGCAGGCTTGTGCCGGACTATCCGAAGCTGGCTCGTGCCGGACTATCGGGAGCTGACGTGCTGGATTACTGGACTTGAACACTGAAGTCGTCTGGGACACTTGACTTGGTACAGACACGGGGCACTTGACTTGGTACAGACACGGGGCACTTGACTTGGTACAGACACGGGGCACTTGACTTGGTACAGACACGGGGCACTTGACTTGGTACAGACACGGGGCACTTGACTTGGTACAGACACGGGGCACTTGACTTTGTACAGACACGGGGCACTTGACTTGGCACTGACACGGGGCACTTGACTTGGCACTGACAATTGGCACGGACACCGGACTTGGCACAGACACCGAACGAGTCACCGACACAGGACCTGATACGAACACGGACACTGGATATAGGATATGGGATACAGGATAATGCTTCGGAACCTTTGCAAACCAACACAGCGTTAGACATAAGTTAGACGTGCTTCCACGGGGCACCGGCATTACCAGCAACAATCATCTGCCATGTTCCCTCCCCGTGCATTCTAGGGGCATATACACCCCACACCACCATACACCCCTTGACCAGTGGAACAAGTGGACCCTAATCTAAACCGGATCAGAGCTTCCGGCGCGTTGAGGCCTAGCGAGGCGACCGGATCCCCGGCCTCAATTTAACAGCGTGCCACGGGCATTTGTTAAGACTTACTCCAGCATGCACGATCGACAAACACGGAGTAAGAGCAGTTGTACCATTGACACACCCCGCTCCTGCAACATCCACCAAGATGCTCTCAGTGCCAACACTCACCACAAAGACGCCTTCTGGCTGGCCTCCCCTTACGCCATACTCTCCACATCCTGGATGTAAGTGGATGATCACCTGCTGCACAAACTGCATACAGTCTGCTGGCTCAGGCTCTGGCTCCCCCTCCCTTCTAGATAAGGCTCCAAGTAGATATAACACAGTCACCTCCTAGGGAATTTGAGGCCATCTTGTGGCTACTGACTGTCAGGCTGTGACGAACCCCCACCCCTCCTCCACTGCAGCCCTAAACACAACTGTCTCCCACTGTTTGCACCAGACTCTCATTCTCTACCTAGAGACGTTCTGAGGGTCTTGCCTTGCCTCCCACAATGAACAAACTTTGCGGTGGGAATAACACCCTGGGCCCTTTCAACCCTTAAAGCTTCCCCCAGCTACCTACCGCAGCACTGAGACGGAGCTTGCATACGCCTTAAAACAACCCCATTGACGTGAAACAGTACTAGCGTCAATTGAATGACCCATTCCAATTGTAGAGGCAACTCGACCAAGCCCTCAACTGTCTTTCTTTACAGGCCACTGACACGCCGAACGTCCTGCTGGACACCGCTTATCTGCTGCCCTTACTCAAACATACACGTCTACTACTCTATTAAACCAATGTAACATACAGAGTGAACCTTTAATTCCCGGCTCGTTCTGACATATCAACAAAGCAATATGGTAAAAATTGGTCAAACCAAACACGGAGACCCTTCCAATACTCCCAAACAGAAGAAAACTCAACCTGATGCAGACAAATATCTGAAAAGAAATTCGCCTTAGAGGTCAACACCTTCTGCCAAAAGGTCATCGGTAAATACTGACCTACATGAAACCTCAGATGCTGAGAGCTATGTGGATGACATGGTGACGTCTGACCCAGCTTCAATGATCTCCATATCTACCAAAGGTTTACAAAAGATTATTAAGAGAGCTCTACAACCTGTGATGAGAGAACTTGCAGACATTAAACAGGAGGTCCAACATATCAGAGCTAGAGTCGAATTACTTGAAGAAGCCAATCTGCATGGAGATGCTACCACTTCAGCTCTCTTTGCATGTCAAACCCATCTGAACTCTCCCCACACTTATCTGGAAGACCAAGACAAAAAGGAGAGACTGAATAACCTGAGGATAAGGGGAGTGCTAGAAAACTTTCAACCACATGAAACCGTGTCCATGACTAAAGGGGGTTTTACACAGGACGATTATCGGGCAGACGAGCGTTAATATAACGCTCGTTGCCGATAATTGCCCTGTGTAAAAAGGGCAGCGATCAGCAGATGAACGAGCAAACACTCCTTCATCTGCTGGTCGTATCGTTTTAAAAAAGTAAAATATTATCGTTGTCGGCAGCACATCTCTCTGTGTAAACAGGAAGACGCTCTGCCGACATGATAATAATGGATGGGCACGAGCGAACGGAGTAACGAGCGCTTGTTCCCATCCATAGCTCTGTGTGACAGGAGCAAGCGAGCGCAAAACAACGATGTCTCGTTGATCGGCGATTGCTGCACCGGCCGATTGTCAGCCGGTGTAAAAGGGCCTTAAGAAAATCCTAGACTTCGTTCTAGGCCCTGTCTCTCCTCCGTACTTGCAGATAGAGGGAGCCCACAGGGCCCTTCGTCAAAATCCAAAGGAAGGTTAGCCCCCAAGGGATATTATATGCAAACTGTTATCCTTTCCTCTTAAAGAAGCAGTGCTCCGCAAAGCTAGAGCCATGGCAGACCTAATATTTGAAGGACATAGACTGACTTTGTTTCAGGATATTTCCCCGACTATGCCCACCAAAAGAAGATCTCTGGGAGCTCTCACTAAAAGACTTTGTGGTCCAAAAATACCATATAAATGACTTTTCCCTTTTGGCCTATCCTATGAATTCCAAGGTCAGTTGTTCATCATCTGCTCCCTGGAAGACCTAGAGAGCACTTATCCACCATTGGATCTTGACCACACCACCATCCCATCATGGCAACCGTTCACAGATGTGACCTACCTTCTCAATATTACTCTATTCATTTTCCTTTTCAGGTTGTTTAGATATCGATTTCCTAAATGCTCATAACCTAGCCTGTTTCAAACCATAGACATCCCTCAGCCGGTATGATGTGTGTTCATATATACATACACTCATTAACTTTTCAAACCACCCCCCCCCCCCCCGCCACCCCATCGATAACGGACTACTATAGCACTGTAGATCTGTGCAAGTTTCCATACCTGAATACTGCATAATGTTAAGAAGTTTATTTGTTATTGTTATATTTTTGTGCTTACTTTTTTCTTTGTATTCGTGCACCTATGTGTCACGTATTTGGATCACAACATTGAATGTCAAGGGCTTCAAATCGCCTACTAAGCGTTCCCAGGTTTTCCACTTGAGTCGTCTGTGCTGCTGCTGCTGCTGCAAGAATCCCATTTTTTGAAAGATAAGCTTCCCTAAAACGCCCTACACTACATGGTTTCATTCATGCAATGACAGTGGCAAGTGGAACAGAGTTAATATAGCTTTTCAATTTGACATTCTTTTTGAATTGGTCTCCCAGATTTCAAATAGTGCAGGCCGCTATCTTTTTATAAAAGGAAAAGTGGCAAACACCTTACTGACCATTGCAAATATTTATGCTCTTAACATGGGACATGGTAACTCCCTCACTACCACATCCTATCAAAAATGGACGATGAGTGATGGAATACAGTCTCTGCACCAAATTACATCTCCCCTGATGTCGGGCCAAGGTCTTGTTCTGTCTCAGAGCAAATGGTCCAAGGACTGCTCGGCTCTTCCTACGGCAGCCACCTGCAGCACGTTCGACTCCATATTGAAAGACGGGGAAATACCCACATACCTAGAACTGAAATCCAAGCCAGGCTTCTCTGCCCTCAACTTCCTCTCTTATTTTCACCTCAAACGGAGCTACCTGGGAGCGCTTAAACTCGGTCCTCCTGGCTGGAGAAACTCCTTCTCCGGCAAACACCAAAGAAACAAATCACTATACTATAACAATCTCATCAAGATTAAATCAAAATCCTTTAACCTTGGGAATTGGAATTAAATACAACTTTCTCTGAAGACGACATTAAAGAGATTTTTAGAAACTCCTTAGAGACCTCCAGGTGTACTAAGCTACAAAAATCCTCATACAAGTTGAACACCAGGTGGTAGAAGACCCCCATGGGTGCTAAATAAAATATATAACGACATTTCTCCAAACTGCTTGAGGTGTAATAAAGTCCCAGGAACCTACCTACACCTCTGGTGGGAATGTGAGAAAATTGTACCTTATTGGGAACAGGTACAAACAATACTTGACTCTATCACACACTCCTTCATTACTATAACTCCCCGAGTATGGTTTTTTAATATGTGGCCAACCTTCCCTAGAGGGACACCCAGAGAGCTCTGGTTACAACTCTTCTCTGTAGCCAATGCATTGATACCACTGTATTGGAAGACAGAGGTAACTCCGCCAATATGTCACTGGCTTAAAAAGGCTAATTGCGAGAATGGGAGAGCTCTCTCATCTAGAACTTGGCTCTCATGCTAAATTTTTGGCTCTCATGCTAAATTTCAGGATATCCTGGTTCGTGTTCTGTGCAAATGACTCATATAAACATTTTTGGTGTGATGATCCAACTCTGAGCCAGATACTTCGGCCTGATTCACACGAACGTGTTAAACGTCCGTGGGACGGCCGTTGAAACAGCGGCCGTCCCACGGACCTATGTAATTCAATGTGGTTGTTCACACAGCCGTTGTTTCAACGGACCATGTGAAGGGTCCGTGCGAATATAGGACATGTCCTATCTTCTCACGCATCCCTCCATAGACTCAACTATGGTGGATGCGTGACATCGCGTCCCGCAGCGCTGAGCAGGGATGCACCTTGGACGTGAAAAACAGCAGTTTTTCACTTCCGAGATGCGCAGCGCTCGTGCGAATCAGGCCTTAGTGATATGCTTTTTTTCTAGTCCTGGGTTAATTCCCATCTGTGTCACAGTATCCAGTATGCCCTGGGATTTCTTTCCCTCTACCCCTTTGTTCCTCCCCATCCTTGACATTCAGTGATCGTGAAAATGACTCATACTATCTTGTTACTCAATTTGTTATTTCTTCTGTATAAGATGTGCCTTGTACATACTCTATCTCTGGACATGAGACTTAAGTTTAATTTGCAACCTATGTACCATGTTATTTTCGCTCAAGTTGGTATCGCTATTCTACTTTTTGTGAAAACTCAATAAAAAATTATTTAAAAACAAAAAAACAAACATTGGGATAGATGTACTAATGTGGTCTAAGATTTTGACAACGTAAACTTAGACCAGGCAGTAGGATGTTGTTATCACAACATGTATCATAGTGGTGCAGGCTGTATAATACATTTAGCACATTCTGCTAGACATGTTGGACACTTTTCTCTTCCTTACACCGTTTTTTGGCTGGCTTAGTTCATGTCAATTTGTTGTGCCAAAGTTTTGGTGAAATTTCAGCGTACACAGGCGCATTTAAACCATACCCCCTTTCCACTAGATACTTCATTGGACGAGACGCAAAAAGTGTCTAAAACAGTATATAAGTGCGGCGCCAGAATTATAAGAATAAATCTTTCCTATTGTGAGTATGTTTTATGTGTATACCATGTGGAAGGCTAAAAAAAATTGGTTTGTCCAAAACCCTTAAAACATACTAATAAGACTACTGTATCACTGTTTTGAAGTGGGTAAGACGAGAAGGCTGTGCACTTAGCTTTTTAAAGTATCATAATGCAAAACGTCATGTTCTTTTTGAAGCAGGGCTTTCCACAACAACGCCGCTGATGTGGGTTCCTCGGTCCACCTTGCTGAAAGATTGTCTGTGTGGTATTGCCTAGTGGCTCACTAAGATGCTTACTGAAAGTGACATGGCTTAGAAAAAAAATTCACTTTGTCAGACTGTGTGACGGATTTTCACTATGGGCAGTTTATTCATGGAGAACATCAATTGTACATTTCACTTCACTGAGAATAGTGTCAGCAGCCGGGGTGTTGCTAAAAATATTTGCTGTTTGCCTTAAGCATATTACGCACCATAATATTTTATAATTCCTGGAAATGATCTCTGCCCGTAAAACATATTAAGAGGGTTAGGCCTGGCTCACATCTTGTTTCGTGCACACGTTTGTGGTAATAGGACGACATATAAGTTTATAAAGTTATAAAAATGTATGCATTTGTTACATGCGCTTACGTTTTTTTGTAGTACATTTGTGTCCGTGTTTACATCCAAAAATGTATATGTTTCTTGATCTAAATCAAACTTTCTAAAGTCAAGATTTGTAAAGTCAAAATATAAAAAGGAAGACTTAGGGAGTGGCTGCTGTGTTTTCTGGTGCCAGTACAGAGGGACTTGGCAGGGGAGGCACTTTTTGTCTCAATCTGGGTAATTTCCCATATATGGTGACGAAAACGTATACGTTTTACATATACAAACGTAGGGTTTAAGATTGCACATGTCGTCCATACGTCGCCATTGATTTTAATACAAATAAAAATGTATGTGTGTGGTATACATTTTGGAAAAGGACTGAAAAGCGTAGTAGACTACGCTTTTCAGAATATCGGAAAAAAAAGTATAGAACGTAAGCACACAAAACGTATGCACAAACTGCACTATTGGGGCATCCGTCCTGACCATAGAAATCAATGTGCACGATGCGGTACACGTTTTGACACGGTTTTCTCATGTCAAAACGTGGACATCAGACTTACAGTAAAAATGAGATGTGAACTTAGCCATAGAGGAGACGAGGAGATACTTTGGACTATAAAACAGCAAAACTTTGCAAAATAAAGTTTACTTAATATTCTTAGAGAAATATTCTGAACATTAACAAAAATTAAACAAAAACACTGATAACATCTTGAATAAAATGTGTAGGATTATAGGTTGGACTTGATGGACCAGTGTCTTTTTTTCAACATTGTCAACTATGTCGTGTTACACACTTCAGTCTGTGTCTCCATGACATGTCCAAAAGTGTAGGTATATTTTCATTGTAAGGGAACCTTGCAGGGGCGTAACTAGGAAAGACTGGGCCCCATAGCAAACTTTTGACTGGGGCCCCCCTACCCTGGGTGTCACACAACCCCCCCCCCCCTTGTAGATAGTGCCTTTTTTACAGGCCCCCCTTTAGAGAACGCCATACAGCCCCCCTGTAGATAACGCCATACAGCCCCCCTGTAGAGAACGCCATACAGCCCCCCCTGTAGAGAACGCCATACAGCCCCCCCTGTAGAGAATGCCATACAGCCCCCCCTGTAGGGAACGCCATACAGCCCCCCCTGTAGAGAACGCCATACAGCTCCCCCCCTGTAGGGAACGCCATACAGCCCCCCTGTAGGGAACGCCATACAGCGTCCCCCCTCCCAAAAAAATGCGACCTACAGTGTGTCCCACAAAATACATGTATCCCCTCTCCACAGGATCTCCACAGGATAGGGGATACATGAGTGATCGCTGGCATTGATAGGGAGAACGGGGGACTGAAAGTCCCCCCAAGTTCTCCATCACAAACCTCGGACTTCCGGCGTCTGCGCAGCTCAATAAAAATGAAAGGAGCGCTGGTCACGCATGCGCACAAGCACGACCGACGCTCCATTAATTTCTACGGAGCTGCCAACACAGACCCTGGGAGTCCGAGGTTTGTGATGGGGACTTTCAGTCCCCCGTTATCCCTATCAATGCCAGAGATCACACATGTATCCCCTATCCTGTGGTGAACTTTTTTATTTGTTGGGCTAACGACGTGATTTTTGCGACCTTTTTTCCGTAGACAATGCAGGTTTCATTTTTTATCGTTTTTATACACACCTTTTTTGCTATTTTAGAATTTTTATTCATAAAGTTTGAAAATAATAGTAAAAAAGTAAGCTTTTTTACATTTCATCAATTTTTTTTTTGGTAATAACTTAGTTTTACCCTAAAATAGACCTTTTATTTGTGATCGTCATTGTCTACCGTAAATTTTTATATATTACATGTCTATATTACAGTAATTGGGTCAGCGCTAGCGTTACAACAATGATTGGCGGGGGGGGGGGGGGACGTTTTTTTTTGGGGTGGGTATTTTATGTGTATTTATTATTTACATTTTTTTTGCACTTTACTTTATTATTTTTTTATTACTATGGTCTGTTTATATATATTTTTTCTTTCTTTTACACCATGTTTTTCCAATGTAACTGGAGCTGGAGCTGCACAGCAGCCCCAGTTACAGGGGAAATCAGCCCTCTCATAGTGACGATTGTCACTAATAGGGCTGTGCTGAGTCTAGTAAGACCCAGCAGCAGTCTGCCACTAACGGCACCCGGCGATCATGTGACCAGTCACATGATCACCGGGAGGAATAGAGACAGCGCCGCTGCTGCTGTCTCTATTCCTGTACACAGCGCGCATTCAGCGCTGTGTACAAGTGATCAGAGAAGACAGAAGCCGCGAAAGCTGCTTCTATCCTCTCCTCAGGGTCCCCGGCAGTCACTGACAGCCGGAGACCCGACATTCAGCTGCCTGATCGCGCGGGCAGCAAGTTAAAACCCGAGCCGTAGAAAGTCTATGGCTCGGGTTTTAAGGACCCTGACCGCCGGCCGTAAAAACACAGCCAGCGGTCGGGAACCAGTTAATGGCAGAGCGGGGAGATACCTCCCTGCTCTGCCGTAGTGTTCAGTGGCGTCCCACTGTAGCAGCCATAGCGGCTGCTAGCGGAGCCTCCGGCCATGGTGGGGGCCCGTGCCGGCGGGCGACACGGGCCCCCTCATGCCGCGGGCCCCGTAGCAGCCGCTACTGCTGCTACGGCGGTAGTTACGCCACTGGAACCTTGCAACAGAGCTATGAGTTCCCAAAATGTGAACGTATCCCTTCAAATTAATGTTTGGTTTATTTCTACAGTGCAAAAATGAAAGATTCATATATTATCCAACTGACCGTCATTACTCCTTCTAAAATGTCAATAATAAGTGGCCTTCACAGATGAATACAATAAAGGGCCAATGCTGAACGATTACACTGGAGAATTACTGGGTAGTATACTGCGTCTTAATGGGCAGTGCCAACCTTTGTCCCTTCATTGTGAGGCAGCGCTATGGTAGGAGATGACTGAATTACCACCAGGCTGATGGGATCATCCCGTGATGATGTGTATATAAACTTATGTTGATGGTGCTCTACAGTCTTTCAGCCCCATTCAATATTATAACCAAACCCTTAGGACATATTTGTTGCTAGACAATTTTATTTCTATGTATGGTATTTACGTAATTTGCAGCCGATTTCAGAAACATAAAATAAAGCAGGATTTTTAAGTTCATGATTTGAAAAATAAGCAAGACAGATCAGAGATAAGTATGATAAAGTGTAGGCATGTCAGTTATTAGTGACTTATACCCCTGAAAATGACGACTTCTGTAAAATGCTTTCTTTGCTCGTCTCTCTAATACCATTTAATGGATCGATCAGGGAGTCCAGCAAAGCCCTTACAATAATAGTGTGTGACTCATAGGTTATTTGGGATTTTGGGACAGTCAAACCTTGGAGATGCAGTGTTAACCCCTTTTTCATAACACACTTCAGTATATGCGTATAAAAAAAATCATTATAATTGAAAAAAAGAAAAGTGCTTCGTTTGGTTTATGTTAAACCGGTTTTAACGTTTTCCTCTGAAATCCTGCCTTATTCATGTTCTAAGCTCATATTGTCCATCACCGTCTTCACTTCCAGAATCTGTGACTACACGGTTTAAACAGGTAATAGTACTAATAGCTGTGGTCACCAGTAGCAATGTTGTGCAGCACAGTAGACCCCTTACAGTTACATAGTTACATAGATTGAATAAAGACACAGGTCCATCAGGTTCAACCTCTCTCAATAAATTACCCGTCATTCATTGCTTGATTATAACCTTCAATGACATTAGTAAATAAATAGGCATCCAGACTTTTTTTAAATGCTGACATAGTATCTGCCATCACTACCTCTTGGGGTAAGGCATCCCATAACTTGACCTCTCTAACTGTAAAGAACCCTTTTCTATATAGATGTCTGAACCATCCTTATTCCACACGCGATGGGTGTCCCCTGGTCCTTTGTAGAGTCATTGGAAGGAACACATCATGTGCTAGTTCTGTGTATTGACCACACATATACTTATACATATTAATAAGATCCCCTCTAAGACACTTTTTTTCCAAGCTGAACAAGCCCAGTTTTTCTAGCCTTTCACTGTAAGCGACACCTCCCATCCCATTTAATAATCTTGTTGCCCGCCTTTGAACCCTCTCCTGTTCCCCTATGTCCTTTTTATAATGTGGAGCCCAAAACTGAATTGCATATTCTAGATGTGGCCTTACAAGGGCTTTATAGAGGGGTAATATTACATTTGAATCCCGGGTTTTTTGCTCTCTTTTTATACACCCTAAAATCCTATTTGCTTTTGCAGCTGCTGCCTGACATTGAGTGCTGCAGCTTAGCTTATTTGTTACCAGAATACCCAGGTCCTTCTCCTGTTCCGTTATCCCCAGTTTTATTCCATTTAACGTATATGAATTAATGCTATTATTGCATCCTAAGTGTATTACTTTACATTTAGCAACATTAAATTACATCTGCCACGTTTTTGCCCATGCTGCCAACTTATCTA
Source organism: Rhinoderma darwinii (assembly GCF_050947455.1). NCBI lineage: Eukaryota > Metazoa > Chordata > Amphibia > Anura > Rhinodermatidae > Rhinoderma > Rhinoderma darwinii. Next base: position 41,493,471 of record NC_134697.1, on the reverse strand, counting down.
GGTCTTTCTGTAATATTTTATAGTCAAGCTGAGTTTTAAGTATCCTACAAAGTTTTGTATTGTCAGCAAAAACTGACACCTTGCTATCAATCCCATCCACAAGGTCATTAATAAAGAGATCAAAAAGAATTGGGCCCAACACCGATCCTTGTGGCACCCCGCTGCTGACTTCAACTCATTTTAAGTTTCATTTATAACGACTCTTTGTTTTCTGTCCCTTAATCAATTCTTTACCCACTTGCATACACGTTCCCTTAGTCCCTGTGTCTGTAGCTTCAGTACAAGACTGTTGTGTGGTATAGTATCAAATGCTTTTACAAAATCCAAATAAATCACATCAGCCGCATGACCAACATCCAGATTTGCACTTACCTCGTCATCTAAACCGAGCGTGTTGGTTAGGCACAACCTGTTTCCATGAATCCATGCTGGTTATCAGTAATTAGACTTTTTGCTGCTATATAATTTTGTAGATCATCTCTTAGAATACCCTCAAATACTTTACATGCCACAGATGTCAAACTTACTGGACGGTAGTTACTCGGTTCCACTTTTTTACCCTTCTTAAATATTGGTACATCAGCCGTCCTCCAATCCTGTGGCACTGATCCTTTTACAAGAGAGTCTAAGAAGAGGAGATACCATGGTCTGTCCAATACGGAGCTTAATTCCCTTAATACTCGTGGATGAATGAAGTCTGGGCCAGGGGGTTTATCAATATTTAATTTGCTCAGACGTAGCTGTACTTCCCCCTGTGTTAAGCAGGTAATATTGGGTGGGGAGCCTTTGTCACTGTCCCCCTGAATATCTGGTACTGGCAGCTCACCACTGAACATTGAGGAAAAGTACGTGTTTAATATCTCAGCCCTCCCTTTGTCCTCTACAATTATATTCCCATGGTCATCTTTAGGAGGGCCAATATAATCAGATTTGTTCTTTTTGGCATTAATAGATTTATAAAAATGTTGGGGATTTATTTTAATGTCATTAGCTATTTGTTTTTCTGTAGATAACTTTGCTAACTTGATTTAATTTTTCCATTTTCTATTGAGATCTTTGTAAGTCTGGAAAGCTTTTCCGGAGACCTCAGCCTTCAATGCTTTTTGTTTTTGTCTTCTTATATTCAGTAATTCCCTATTCCTCCATATTGGTCTCATTTTATTCCTAGATAGGTATAGGACCAGAAGAAAAAGATGGCACCTGACCCATGCATAAACTGGGAGGATAGGCTGTGGAGAATAGAATGCAATTATGTGGAATAGGGATAGGGGTTGTGAAGGATATGCAAAGATTAATTGTGTAATCTGTAACAGAGCACAGCCTGGGAATAGATAGGGACTATTTACTTACATGCAACTCATCCTTACAGGAATAGAGAACTACTGTATGAAAAAATGTAGACCTACATATTCCATCCACACAGATAACTAGAAGCTAAACAGCACATAGGGAAACAATTTACTCTGCAGTCAGTATGCACAAAATTTGAGTTGGGGGGGTCCAACTCCTGGGACCGCTTGTCGATCAGCTGACTGAAGCGCCGTGTCCCTTTATTTTTTACCAAGCACAGCGCCGTACATTTAGTAGTGAGTTTGCTGGAGCTCCATGGCCCTCTCAGTCAATCTTAAAGAGGCTCTGTCACCAGATTTTGCAACCCCTATCTCCTATTGCAACAGATAGGCGCTGCAATGTAGATTACAGTAACGTTTTTATTTTTTAAAAACGAGCATTTTTGGCCAAGTTATGGCCATTTTTGTATTTATGCAAATGAGGCTTGCAAAAGTACAACTGGGCGTGTTGAAAAGTAAAAGTACAACTGGGCGTGTATTATGTGCGTACATCGGGGCGTGTTTACTACTTTTACTAGTTGGGCGTTGTGTATAGAAGTGTCATCCACTTCTCTTCACAACGCCCAGCTTCTGGCAGTGCAGACACAGCGTGTTCTCCAGAGATCACGCTGTGACGTCACTCACAGGTCCTGCATCGTGTCAGACGAGCGGGGACACATCGGCACCAGAGGCTACAGATGATTCTGCAGCAGCATTGGCGTTTGCAGGTAAGTCGATGTAGCTACTTACCTGCAAATGCTGATGCTGCTGCAGAATCAACTGTAGCCTCTGGTGCCGACACGATGCAGGACCTGTGAGTGACGTCACAGATCTGCACTGCCAGAAGCTGGGCGTTCTGAAGAGAAGTGGATGATACTTCTCGTCAGAAAGCCCAGCTAGTAAAAGTAGTAAACACGCCCCGATGTACGCACATAATACACGCCCAGTTGTACTTTTACTTTTCAACACGCCCAGTTGTACTTTTGCAAACCTCATTTGCATAAATACGAAAATGGTCATAACTTGGCCAAAAATGCTCGTTTTTTAAAAATAAAAACGTTACTGTAATCTACATTGCAGCGCCGATCTGCTGCAATAGCAGATAGGGGTTGCAAAATCTGGTGACAGAGCCTCTTTAAGGATAGGCCATAATTTTTATAGTCCTGGAAAAGTCCTTTAAAGGATAAAGCTGTAGAGCCCTAACATTTTTATTGTTGTACCAGGTGGTTAGCGTGTTGATATTTTTAGATAAAATCTGAGTGGTTGGCAGTATGATTATTTTTCATGGGCTTGCCATTCAACCCTTGGTCCTACAAAAGTGGCAAGAGGCAGCTGTATCACATAACAGTAATAGATGAAAAAAAACAAGCATTAAGTGTTCACATAGCACGAATATTAGACCTACACTACGTCATAACAGTACATTAGATTTGATTGTGAGCAATAATCGGCAGCTCTGTGGGGGCTAATGTGGGTGAGGAAAATGGTGCTAGACTGTCACTACTCTCGTATTTCTTCAGGGTTGAGTAGGTGTGGATTAGGAAGATCTAACCGTAGATGACATGTACTGAAAGGAGAAATATAAAATACGGTGCCCTTACATTGGCACAGTTTTACTATTTCATCTCTATTTATGTCCACTTAAAAAAGCTTCTATAGGGCTATAAATGATATGTGTAAATGTCCCATATAAGTTCACGGTGCTCCAGAAAAAAGTTGACAATGTTTCCAAGTGCTTTCGTAAGTTCACATTAGCAGCTAGGATAGGATTAGGATAGCAGCTAGCAGAAGTTCTTTTCCATTGCATCTATGACACCATAGCAGACAATACCAGAGAGAATGAATGTGCAACGCTTTATTAATTTTCTTCTCAAACATGCAAACACTATAGAAGTCAACGTAGATATATACATGCTAGACAAGTACATATAAAAAAAGTGAACCCTCCCTTCTAACTTTCTTCTACTAAATGTTGTATGTACCCTCTAGGCAAACTAGCCATATTCTGCTAATAAATTCTAATCTTATAATTTGAAGAGCAAAATTGCTAAATTAAAGTGTACAGTACGTATACACAATGCCAAGGGCAGAAGTCATTTACGACAGAGTCACAAAGACAGAGCAGGTAGATAGAGATGGAACGCCAGTTTAACGCAAGATAGATTCCTTTACTTGTCATATCGCCGGGCGGACACACACAACCTCTACATTGCTACATTATACAATACACAAGTCTATGAAGAACTACTATGTGCGCCTTCAATTTATGCAATTTTTATATATTATAAATATCGACAAGAACATTTTGACATTGAATTGTCTGCTCCGGGGTTTTCACGGTTCATATTTCCAAAACAAAGCTTACAAGATTTACCATTCAACGTCAAATGTAAAAACACTGGATCTCCTTCCAGGCTTATCTTTCGTCTATAGGGTTTCAGAAAACTGAGAGGAATGAAAAGAAACGCTACCATACAGGATGATGTTGAATATGAAAATAATGAACCTTTTCAGCAAAGCTATATAGTAGTATTTTAAAGATTTCTACTCAGACTGTATTTATCTTCTAATCGTAAATTCCACGTAATGTGTGACTTCTACTCTAGGGGACATTTTCATCCTATTACTGTACTCTAAGCTTTGGACATGAACAAGCACCATTTTCAATTTAAATGGGTTGTCTGGTTTAAAAACCCAATTTTTAGTAAAAATTTGGGGAATTCTGAGATAATATAGGTGGATCCCTTGTTCAAAATCCTCATCTGTTAGCCAGAGAAAAAAAAAAAGGCTACAAAGGACATCTCTCATTCTGGAGGACCCGGCATGTATGTGCATTACACTGACAGCCCATTAATTTCAATAGGTACTATGTGATGGTTCATTTCCCCCGTGGTGGCGCTGCAGGGGTATTGAATTTTTGCAGCCAGATTCGCCCACAGATTACAGCGGATTGCCAAGGGTCCCAGTAGCGGTACACCGTGTAATTAGCTTATTTGGGGGAATCCTCTTACAAAAAGCAACTGCTCAGGCGGACAACCCCTTTAATAACAGTAGTCCTTATAATAGTCTATTAAAAACATCAGAATAACAATAGCATTAACACTTGTGATATCTTCAGTGTAAATAGTATTAGCTCAGTTCTCAATGTTCCCATATATGCAATGTTCCCACAATGTGCACACTGCTGTTTGAGGTCCCGTTCATCTTGTTTTACAGCAAGAATAGCACAACATGCAACATGCACAATATTTAACCACTGTCATGAATACCCGCTGTAAAGTAAAATAAAAAAATCTCTGTTCAGCTGATAATAATAATATGATGAATGAAGGAATTACTATTTGCTCAACACTTCAGTAATACGCAGATAAAACGTAGGAATCCTGGACACCTGAGACCTGAAGACTCAATGCAAGGAGCCTGAACCCTGAGGTGGAAAATACTTTAAAGGGTAACTAAACTTTAAACAAACTTCTGACAGGTCATGGTGACATGTCAGAAGTTTTGATCAGTTGGGGTCAGAGCGCTGAGACCCCCACCAAACGCTAGAACGAAGCGACAGAAGCGCTTGTATGAGCGCTGAGCCGCTTGGTTTCTGATCTGCTTTTTTTGGAGAGACGATGTAGCGGTGTACGGACTCAATAGAAAGTCTACACCGCTACATCGGCTTTCTGAAAAAAGCTGATCAGAAAGTAAGCGGCTCAGCTCTCACCCAAGCGCTTCTACTGCTTCGTTTTAGTGATCGGTGGGAGTCTCAGTGCTCGGACCCCCAACGATCAAAACTTCTGATATGCCACTATGACATGTCAGGAGTTTGTTAAAGGTTTAGTTACACTTTAATAATTCTACAGAAGTTCACACTGATGGTCTACAGTACTGTCCCTCAAACAGTGGCTCAGGAGCCACAAATGCCTCCCCATCTACTGGTAGCTGCAGATACTATATGGCACCAATGACTACAGGAATATCACAGTGTTATCGAAACTTTGCACCACATGACTGGCAGCTGGCACAAAGCTGAGGGCCATATCACTATCACTTGGCTCTTGGGTCAGGATCCTAAAACAGATACTTGGAACAACGGCACACTCAAACGGGACTTTTATCACTATATTTTATTATGATTTATAATATAATGACTGCTTGTTAGTTGTTTCGACATTTAAGGTATTAGTGTTTTTGTCTGAGATACTTTCTTTAATACCAAATATGGATCAACAACTGATTGCTATATTTGAATTCGGGTCTCGAGCTATCACAAATTCGGGACTTCTGGTGTATTTTATGTTCTTAAAGAGATTTTTTCCATATTAAACATTCATGGAAAATCTATAAACTTTAATAAAGAGAATTCCGAACATGGACAGCCACCTTTCCATTCAGCTTCCATCTGGATGTTGCCACAGCAACTTCCTTCACTTGCAGAACGGGATCAGGGGTGTCATGTACTTCCGATAAGTGGGGGTCAGAGACATGCAATCTCCACAGGTCAGACATTTATGGCATATTCTGTGTATGTCTTCGTCTTTAAGTAAATTATTGTAGACATTTGAAAATGGATTTCACAAATGAGTGACAAATCTTTGGCTAGGTTTACGATAGCAGATTTAAATATTTTTGGATGTACACTGCACAAATGAAAGGAAAAATGGTTCTTATGTCAAATAAGTGAAAAGGATCATGGAGAGAATTTTCACAGCATATGAGCCCTGGTAGCTGAACTTTTCAAACCCAACACTTAACAGTCTCTGTTTAGTACAGAGTCATTAATGGTGCAATAGACCGGACAGTGTTGGAGCAAATCAGTATCCAGAGAGTCATCCGGCTCTATTCTGAGTCACACAGCAGGACTGCAGTTAATGTACAACAAAGCTTAAAAATGCTCAGCTGCTACAGACAAAATGATCTCAAGAAGTACAACTGTAAGTCCAAAATGCATTACTTCTTCCCAAAGCCACTGCATTAAAGGTTTATTCCCATCACAAATGGCATATTGCTAGTATGTGCCATCACTTTGTGATTGTCGGAGTATCGACTGCCTAGATCCCCACCGAACCGGAGAATAAAGGGGCTGCAGCACTGACTTAGGGCTGTGTCCTGCTCCCGGACAACCGGCTGTACACAGAACTGCAGCTGACCCTATTCACTTGTACAGGGAAAAAGAATGAAGAGGCATATTCAAATTTCAAGATTGGTGGGGATCCCGGAAGTCACAGGGATGAAACTAAAATCAAATGACCCCAAAGCAAACTCAAAATGGGCTAACAGAAAACTGAATTGCAGTAATGCAAAAAAAAAACAAAAAAAAAAAACAAACAAACAGCATAACTATTTTATTTGAGCAGCAGTCAATGGATGGATAGTATATAGCAAAACTTCTGCACAAAGGAAAACCCATATAGTACCGCCAGATGTAAATCATACAGGGCATATTGATGTCATAAATGGGGGTCTCTCGCTCGGGACCCCAGTCTCTGTTTAGTACAGAGTCATTATTGGTATAAGAGACTCCCGCTCGGGACCACCCTCTATGAGCCAGGGCAGAGAGCCGCTAACAAGCAGCATCTCTCGTTCTGGTGGACTTACGGAGTCCCATTAGCAGGTAGTCTGGTGGTCTTACGGAGTCCCATTAGCAGGTAGTCAGCCCGTCACGATTTCATAGAAGAAATGGAATGGTTATTTTCAGTATTCCTTTCAGTCGTCTAGAGACCTATCCAGTTATGACGCACGAGCAATTACAAAGAAAGGGAAATGTTTTTCCATCATTGACAAGACTTAAGTTTAAAGAACTTGGTACTTGAGATGTGCAACATTTATTATTAGAAACCTGTGTTGGTGGATATACTTTTAAAATGATTTAACCATTCAAGTGTCCTTCCTCCTGCAAAGCAATCTGACTTAATATTAATTAACATTCACAAAGTCTATGGGGGAAATTTGTTAACTTTTCAACGCCAGCTTTCTGCCATGGAAAATTCGCAAATGAAATAAATGCGTGCATCTCTTATTAAATTAGGTGCATCTCACTCCAGTTACCTTTATATTAAGACTGGCGTATGAAACATCAGTCTTAATAAATATACCCCTAACCCCGGTGTACATGAAACAGAAAAAAGGCCAGCAAAAAGTTGACTAGTTTTAGTAAAACTATAATTGTATATTATAGCCTTAAAAATTTTATACTGCATGGTATATAATTTTTTGAGGGATCTTACAGGATGGAATAGCTTAGTCTACTACGCTAATCCATACAAGAAAAAAACGTAATCAGACTGTAGTCCAGCCCTGAAGGCTCTAGTTCCAGCAGCTCACCCTCTGCATCTTCCTCTCCTCTTAACTCTCAGCACATCAGAGAAGCTCTTGTCTCTTGCTGCTCAGGAAGGCTGTGAAATCCTAAACAGTTACATGGTGCACTACTGCACCCAGCACATACCTGGAGAAAAACACTCAACTATGTATACAATAACATAGGATGGAGCTCCCTACATAGAAGAAGCTCTGTCCTGAGGGCGGTAAGTAAGGACATGGCTGTAGTCAGATATGCTTCCCCTTCAACACTTATCAATAGCGTCTAAAATAGGCAGCATAGTAACAATGTATATTGAAAAGTGTGATCACATTGTGTCCTCGCACTATTAAAACCTTTTTGATATATGATTTTTACTATGTCCTGTTAGTTTATTTACACTTGGGAGCAATCCTAACCTAACCTAAAGCTGGCTATATCCATTAGATGAATGTCGTCCGGACCTGCCGATTTTGGCGGGATCGGCCAACCATCTTATGTGTATGGCAATGTCCCTTCTCTCCCCCGACGGAAGAGCCGAGCGTGCATGTGTATGGGGGGAGTCGGGAGGAATAGCCGTCGGCTGAATGAGCATTTGGCCGACAACTATCTAAAATGTATGGCCAGCCTTGGGCCTTATTCACACGGACGTGGGGAAACTAAGATATTTTACCCATGTGGGACCCATTTTCACGGATTCTCAGACTTGATTCTATGGAGGGATCTATGAAAACAGAAGAAAATAGGACATGTTCTATTTTTCAATGAACCCTTCACACGGTCCGTTGAAACAAGGACCTCGCGAACGGTCCCATTAAGATACAAGCCGTCACACGGATGAATTCAACGTTTTTGTGAACAAGCCCTTAGACTGTGGGTGCCATCAGCAGAATTACGGTGCTTTTCTTGTAGTCTGTTATTGGACCAAACTCTATTGCAACGGGTATTGTGCATCTTAGAAACAATATTTTTATACCAATATCAATGTTTGCTTATTATTAAGCCTCGAATATGTAAGGGCGGATTTACATGAGCGTGTGCATTCTGCGTACGCACAAAACGCTGCATTTTGCGCGCGTAGCAGCAGCGTGACAGCTCCGTGTCTCATGTTCATATGGATGCGCGGCTGCGTGATTTTCGCGCAGCCGCCATCATTATGACACTCCGTTTGGATGTTTGTAAACAGAAAAGCACGTGGTGCCGTGGGGTGCGCGTGATTTTCACGCACCCATTGACTTCAATGGGTGCGTGATGCGCGAAAAACGCCAAAATACAGAACATGTCGTGAGATTTACGCAGCAGACTCACGCTGCACAAAACTCACGGACTGTCTGCACTGCCCCATAGACTTGTATAGGTCCGTGCGACCCGCGTGAAAACCACGCGGGTTGCACGGACGTATATTATGTTCATGTAAATCCGCCCACAATCATATAGAATCTAGTCCTGGGCATCGGACGTACACCCTACTTTAGAGTTTTCTTCTGTGAATAAAGTTTACTATTCACAGTGCACTTTATTGCCATAATCATCATAAACCCATTTTCAGCTTCACAATTTCTACATATGTTTTGCTAATGCCAACGGAATCAGATATTCAGGTGAGAACGAATGAGCTGGCACCAGTATTGTTTGAAACAATTAGCAGAACAGAGATGAAAATATGCAAAAGTGACTCACACCTGCGTATGCTACACTCCTTATGTGTGATGTTCAAAGGAAAACTAACACATTAGATGAAAGGAACCTGAAGATTACTTTGACATTAATTTCAATTTACATTAGAGGAATAACTAATTTAGAACCTGGCAACAAGTGTTCAATTCCCCTACAGCACCACCACAGGAGAAATAAAGCATTACATGTTTTTCACTGAAATCAATGACCTGTCCGTGTAACAAATCAACAAGCTGGGTCCTCCAGAGATAAAGACTCTCTATGGATGTAGCTGCTCTCCACTCTGGTTGATTGATAGTTAATAATAAGGAACTTCTCTCTATTAACTCATAATTTATTAGAGGCGCTGGCCCATCCCAGACATCCCTTGATATGAGCGCCGCTGGTAAATAGCAGCTGTTGTTGGCTTCTGATTTACCCTGCAGAGGCCGTTAGTATTACATGAGACTATTCAAATAAGTGGCCATCCATGTAATAAATGGAAGAGCTGGGTCTTCCAGACTGCTGCTTGTCAGCGGCTCCTTGCTCTGGCTCATTGGGAGGGTCCCAAGCAGGGGACACCCCTCTATGATGCTCATATGCCCTAATATGTTTTCTAAACCAGTCAACCTCTTTAAGGATAAAAATAATAACTATGTAAAAGTAAAGGATATATATATTTATATATATATATACATACACAGATATATCTATACACAGATATATCTATCTATACACAGATATATATATATATATATATATATACACATAGAGCATATTCGCAATGTTACACATCCCTAGACATGCACCTAGTTTACATAGACACAGTGTGGAGTCAATATTCTACCAGCAAGGCACAGAAAAAAGAGAAATAAGTGCATAATCTAATGATAATATCCACAACAACATAAAACATAACCCCAGTCCATTAAGTACATTTATGGAAACACAAGTCACAACAGCCATTTTCCCGTAAGGAATGAAAAATATTGGAGGCTAATGAAGCAAGAAAGTGTTTGGAGAAAAGCCTGAACCATAACTTGGATTACCACATAGTGTGTATTATCTCCAATAAGAAGTGACATATTCTAGAGGGAACACAGCCATTAAGCCTACAGAGATGAGGTCTCTGACAGTGCAAACTCTCCAACTCGTGTTGCTTCTTAGATATTACAGGATGAGCCGAATTTTACTGATAGGTTACGGAAAAAAAAACTCAATGGTAATTACGCTCTCAGGCTCGGTCTGTAGGAATTCTGTCACTCGACAATCCGAGTCAATACGAATACATCAAGTCACTATGCAAAAATGTGGGAACCAAGTTTAATAGATTAAAAACTTACAGCACATGCACTGATGAATTTTTTGAACAATGATCTAGTCCCAGACACCAACTCTATAGTATAAATCCACCATTAAAGCCTCTCACACGAACATAGGGATTTGCATGATGAATATTTCTTGGATGTACATCCAGTATCACACGAATCTCTACCTTCACAAGCAGAAGTGACACTGCTGATAGAAGGAAGCAGCCGCTGGGAATTCAAATTCCCTGCATCCGCTCTTACCCCACACTCTGGAATACAGGAATAGTTTACTGATAATATGTGAATGTAGAGATTAAATACGCTGCCATTCTGGTTTTCAGAAAATCACAGTAAATACAGGAGAATAACATGAGGCGGGAGAGCAACCGGCAGGAATTTCATTTCCATATACCTGCTGCTACCTCCTATTACCAGAATTGCTCTAGCTTGTCATGACGGAGGCTCAGGAGATTATATAGAGAGATATACCCACACATATATATATATCTCAATAGTAGCAGCACTCAAAAGCAAATTCCAAAATGGAATTTCTTTGTATGTATATATATATATATATACACACACAGTACCCTAATAATTAAAGTGGCCCCATAGAGTACATGGAGTTTTATTATAAAGGGGTTATCCTGGAATATAAACACATGGTTTAACCTTTACCTGAGCACCAGGTATTCTCAAACTTTATAACATACTGTCAAATTCGGATCCCTCATTGCTGATCTTTATGATCACGGCTAATACAGGGGCAGTGTTGGTCTATGGTTAGCCATGAAAGTGTGTAGATAGATCACAGAGACTACAACTGCAGGGACTTCAGATGCAAGGAATGGCATGGTTTGCTTAGGCTGCATTCACAATGTGTTCAGGATACATTTTCCGGGATCTGTTCCCATTTTGCATAATGAAAGACATACTGCAGAGCGGATCTCTTAAATATAGTGTGAATGCAGCCTGACCTGATTGTTGTGCATGAACATGGAATGCATAGTCAGGACTCTATAGTTGTATGCCATAATACCTGGTCCTAGGTGACGGTTCACCAAAATGTGTTGCTGTAAAGTTGCTGTAAAGTGTAGGTTCACTGTTGAACATCAGTTTAAAAATAAATCTACATGAAAAGATTAAAAATATTGCAATGTATATACAAATCTTATCTGGTACTGATCCTCAGTTACAGCTTGTATTATAGTCCAGAGCTAAATACACTATTGGCTTCAGAGCTGAAATCACACAGCATTCCTTCTTGGCTCAGTGTATGTACAGAGCTTGAACTGGTGATCATTATGTAGCCTTTATGCCAGGCACTGTATAGTATACTGATGTACTGTATAAAACACCAACTGTGCCAATGTATTATAGGTACTCCGCTGTGTCTGCTGACAGATTCCAATAGCAACTAGCCAAGTTGCGAAGGCAGCTTTGGACAATACTACAGTAGAAGTGACATAGTTACTTAACTTTTTACACATATACTTATTACACACATTAACTTTTTACACACATTAATTATAAAACTGGATATATAAAGTATACGTAAGGGCCCATTCACACAAATGTGAATAACGTCTTTGTGCTGCGCATGGAAATCACACGCAGCACACGGACCCATTGATTACAATGGGGTCATTCGCACACGTGTGAGTCTTAACGTAGTGAGAGTCCGCTGCGTGAAACTCACTGCATTTCCTATATTGGTGCGTTTTCACGCACCTACGCTCCCATTGAAGTCAATCAGTGATTTGCGCATCTATTAGATTGAAAAAAAATAAAATAAAAAAAATTATGCGCTTTGCGAGTGCGTGAATAACGCATGCCAATCACAAAGCACACTGATGCATAACGCAACACACACGGACCAGATTCACGCTCGTAAATCTGATACGCTCGTGTGAATGTAGCCTTAGACAACAAAAACCTAAAATGTTACTATGCACTTAATAGGTTCTTGCTTTTATTAGTTAACTGTAACTCTTAATATTTAATCAAAAACTGATGCCTTATTTTACTGGTGCATATTTGACCATACTTTTTGTTAAAGCTGTCAACTACAGACTATAAATGATATAAAAGGTCAAATAAAAAAAAGTGCAATTAATAAATAATCAATGTACTAATCACTTTTTTGTCTGCAGAACACCAATAATTACAAAGATTCAGAATCGTGATCCTTTTTTGTTTTGTTTTAGAAAGCCAATGCATTGCACAGATAAGAATTGTAAGAAGTAAACGTGCTTATCAGTCAGCTTCACATGGTGGAAGCTCAAAGGACCACTCTGCCGAATTTATGTATATTCATCACACGCTCAAGAACATAATCACAGCCGTTACTATGGTAACTGGGGAAAAAAAAAGCATTTTTTTTTTTTTTTTTACCAATGTTAGAAGGACAGTGTATCTAACCTTCTGGATTTTGGATTTGAACTGGATGGAGCGGCCTATCTGAATGCCTTTAATCCGCTCTGCTTGCGGCGAGGAACACACTTAGGAGAATTAGTTTGAAGGGAAAAAAAAAAAAACACTTATCTTTTTTTGTATTTATTTCCTTTGCAGTTCTGCTTAGACACCGGCTTTGTTTATTTCCGGGGATGAGGGTGATTTATGAGGAAGAGGAATTAGTGTGGTTTAATAGGTACGTGCGGCTTCTACATTCACTTGTGATGGGCTTTTAGCAGCTTAAATGTCAAACGGCTTTCTTCTTGGTAGGACAAATACTGGGCATCGGAGGAGTGCGACCCGACTTCTCTGGTACTCTGATAGCAGCCAATGAAGTGGCTGGCAAACACTATCATTATAGGCAATGTGCTATAAATTAATGAATATAACCAGTGCCACCATCAGAACTATCTGGGCCCCATAAGGGCAAATCAGGACCCATGACCACCCTATAATGTCCATCAATCTCCATCTTGTACGCTATTGTGTACATTTGTTGGTGCACCTGCTGGTACACTACTTCTCAAGCATGGTCACCCACTGATGAACGAAAATAATATGATCTAAAAGCAGCCGCTTACTCCCATAATGGAGTGGGCTCATGTGGGAGGGGGAACAGAATACCAATTGCTCACCGGAACGGCCACAGAGATGAGAAATTGTAAGGAGTGCAGGTGGATCATGAGCGCTGCCACACTATACAACTCTATGAGAGATACAGAAAGTCAAGCATATACATCAACAACGAGCATCCTATTAGGGCACACGGACATCATACAGGGGTGGTCCTCTGCTCGAAACACCCCTTTGAGCCAAAAACAGAGAGCAGCACTATAACCGCAGTTCCCGCTCTGACGGATCCGGCCCATCCATTTATCATTTGCATAGCCACCATGTAATATTACATAGTCTGGATAGATGCGGCTTCAGCTGATGCCGTTTGGCTTCGGTTTAAAAAGGGGTTGTCCAAAAGGGGCTTGTCCATCACGACACAAACCTTTCAAATATTCAAATTATTTTCATTTTTTATACAGAAATTTAATTTTGGAAATGGTTTTTCAGTATTTCCTTTTTATATGTGTAATAAGTTGATTATTTTCGCCATTAATACCTGTACCAGCGTTTCTTCCTGTTCTTTCACTTCAATTGCAGTGTTTTTTTTATACAGAAAACATTTAGCAGAATAATGGTTAGTAAGTGCATCTGATTTAGTGTTTGCACTGCACAGCAATCAGAAATACAATCCGGATTTACAAGTTCGAGTTCAGTCTGTTCTGTGGGAATCACATGAAGGGAAATTGCCAATACATCTACAAAATGTAGTTATTGTATGGCGGGGAAATAATGGAAACCGATATTCAGATACAGCTGAGATGTCCTGTCAGGAGGTACCATAATGAACCTGTGTGTCCCTGTCATCATCACATCAGTACATTTCAGTCACATTTCCGGTCTTTCGTTCCATAGAAAGGGTTATTTCATGCTGCCGAGGTCTCATTATTTTTTAATCACCAGCAGAGTTAGTGCATTGATTGGCCCAGAGCTGATTAAATGTGAAATCAGAGCTGTATACACACAGCCCGCTCCCACATACTCTGCATTGTTCTGTATACAGCAGATCATAACATGAAAGAATTATGCCTCATGTTAATTGTAGCTGGTGTGACTAAGGAGAAGGAAGAAATGAATGCATTATTATTTGGGTTACTATATATCTTATTTCATTTAGCTGGCTACACTGTATGTACCCTATATGGACAAAAGTATTGGGACGCCTACACAAACTTTTATGACATCCCATTCTAAATCCATAGGCATTAATTCGTAGCAGTAAAGGTAATTTCCCAAATTGTTCCCCCTGGACCAGTTGATGAAACACGTCGGGACAAGAGTAGGGCTATATATTTAGGACATTTTCTTAGATTGACTAGGTGGTGGTGATGTGTCCTCATATTGGACAATCACTGCCCTTGAGTGCTTAGGGTGATGATGTAGCCTACAAACAAGGCGTTATAGGGGATTTTCGATATCCTTCCTCCCTCCCCAATTTAGACACCCATTGACCGGTCACCTCGGTGACTGACATATTTAAAGCCGGTAAGACTGTTCCTTTTATCGCATGCTTTATTCAGGTGTCAGGTATTGCACACTGCACCTTAGGCTTTGCCATTGATGCCCCAGTGTTCATTAGTCTCCGAGCTACACAGTAGGGGTGTATTTACTCCTACCCCCAATGCTTCTGCCCATTTAATTTTGTGTGCATTGTCATATAACTACACCATGGTTTTTCTTTTTTTGTAGTGGAAGTTACATATAGTGCTAAATATAGTAACCAAATAGCTTGTCTGCTCAGCTTGGGGAAGTCTTGAAGCTTACAAGGAAAATGTTACCATTATGCCTGGAGTGAGATCTCATTCGGTTCCCCGGATTCACAGCTGAAAGTGCTGAAGTCATATGCCGGGCTCAGCTGGTATATCTGGTATATAGCATGCTGATTGTAATTGGCAGTAAACTATTTTAAATAATATCCCGCTTTTGATCCAAAGGAGGAGAAAATAGCCTGTTCCCAATGACCACACATATTATACTAGGTTCGCATTTCTAGGCTGTGATACATTCTGGGATAAATAAATGAAACATGACACATTGTAGATCAAATTTGGAATGAAAAGAGAATTTGTAACCGTCTTTGATAATAACAATTTTGCAAGGTTTTAATATTAACTCTGCTAGATTCTGCGAGCCATTGATTGCTTTGTTTCGTTATTGTGGCCTGCGAGCCAAACCTGCTATTTTTCTCTTTTACTCTTGGAAATTCCAAAAATAAAAGAATAAAAAGAAAAACTCTGCTAGGTTTGTATTATTGTATCATGAAAGCTGAAAAGAAAGAAATGACAACTATTCCAAGAAGCTCTGGATGTAGCATTGCTTACTAATGAAACACTCCTTAGATCAAGTATTTTTTGTCCCAATACAATTGCATGTAACACCTAGTCAGGGGCATACCCAGGTTTTGATAGGGTCCCTCTGCCACATAAGACACCAGTACTCATGCAGCCTTATTTACCACCCTTTTAGAGTGGATTCACACGTTGCGGTTGAGAACCGCATCGAAAAACCGCATCTGAAAAATGCATGTGTTTTACTGCGATTTGGTGCATATTTCGGATGAGGTTTTTCGATGTGGTTTTAACCACCCCTCAAGCGTAACGTGTGAATGTACCCTTAAGTCAGGTGAAATCTACCATTACATGCCAGCCATTCACATAAGTGGCTATCCACGTAATGGCATGGATGTGCCAGGTACGTCAGAGCGACTTTTCGCTCTGGAATTTATAGAGGGTGGCTCCCACCCCCCCATGTCATCCATATGCCCTGATAGGGCATATATATAGGATTGTCCTGATTGGACATGGTTTTATGTAATGAACACTTATTCATTGTACACTAAAAAGTTCTGCAATTTTTTAATATACTTTTAAAATAAATATACGGTCTCAATTCTTCGCACTTTTCAAGATCGTTGTTTGCTGTAAGTGAATGGAACCATTATTGATCAAATCAAGAGGCTGAAAACCCGTCCTGAATATGCCAGGCTGCTAGGATCACAGACTCGTTACGATACATCAGAGCTCTCAAGCCGTACTCTTGTAGTAGGACACCAAGATAGGTTTTCAGCCTCTGGATTTAAACTGGATGTTTCTGTTCACTGGCAGCAAGCATACATCTTGAAAATGATGAGGAATTGAAACACAAAGTATATTAGAAAGTTATAAAAAAAAAAAACTTTTCTTTATTTAATGGATAGGCTTTATTTACATAAAATGAAACACCCCTTTAAATATTTGAATAAACATTTCCTTTTAATTTAAGCAAAATTCATAAAGAGCAAATCTGACAATACAAATTTCTGGTGTAAACAACATCTTTTGCTAATGTAGAAATTTCACTGAATCATGACAAACTTTAGGTTTATGAGTGCATAACATCATTAAAGACTGGAAACGGTAAGTACTGGTGATAGAAAGAAATGATGACAATGGGTATTAGATTACTGCTGAGTCAACCTCATGTCTGCTTATGTAAGGCATACGCGAGTACAGCTCACCAGATGTAATGCTGTTAGTTAGGAATATGTGTACCAACAAAGATGCAAGAAAGTGACGGGTCACCACAAGGCCCCTTTAAATACATTATACACATCTAAATACATCCTGTATCACTGCACTGATTGCAATCAACCAGTGAACTTCATTTCATAGACCTCGCCCTCTGCAACGGACAATAAGAATGAGGACATTCATGGAGCCTTTATACCTTAGGTTGAAGATAATTACATAAGACATAAAAAATGAAAAAAGAAAAAATTATGTAAATTATTTAAAAAAAATTAAATCAAGTTCTATTTTTTCATGCAGTGATGTGCAACCTGCTGGCTGAGGCTCATGTACGTTGACCATATTACAGATTTGTGTGTTATGGACCTGTAATACAGCACCCATAGCCTGCTATGAGCCCAGTAACTCTGTATATAGGCACATGAAAGGGAGAAAAAAAATCTTGCCATTCTCCATTGCATAGGCACCATAGAGCAATATGCAGGGTATAGGATCCATGCACATGTGCATGAGCCCTATTATAAAGGGCACTTGTGCTTCTCCTAGTAATAACATTATATTTGGGAATTGTTATTTATTCAATTCCCTAATGTTATTTAAAAGAGTCTCCAAGGTGGAGTTTCCCTTTAAAACAAAAGAAAAATTGGTAAGTACACTTAAATAATATGTTCAGATGGTGTAGGTAAAAACGTCAAAATATTCATGTGAAATTCTTAGCAACCAATTGAGACAATTAAAAACAAGCATTTTTCACGTTTTATAGCAGTTGCACAGCGCGCATTACTAGTCAATACTGAAGGGGCACGATTACCCTTGATGGCCTGAGCACCTACAGCTAGTACCCCAACATTCAGCACTTGGTGCCCTCACTAATGGAAAGGCAGCGGCGCAACGTGAAGATACTTTTCCTTGTTTATTGGTTGGGTAATGTAATTTACGCACTGTATGATTATATTATTTGGGACTACATGGTACTACATAAGGGGGTGGGGTGTCCATGGAAGATACTGCGTTGGCACTGGCAGATTTCTGCCGATAATGAGCGCCAATCAACGATCAGCATTTGTTAACAGGCCGTTTTAGACAGGTTGAGGCTTCCTGTATGAGGTCCCCATCAGTTTGCATCATTGTCGTAAGCAGATCCACTGTTTACACGTTGACATGTGCTGCTGACAGCGATGATGTTCAGGGTAGCATAATCGATGTGATCAGCCAACAAACAAGCAATCGCTCGTCTGTAGGCTGATTGCTGCCCTGTTTACATGGGTCCCCTCTGATAAGGTTCCCATAATGCAGCCTACATTTCCCATGATGCCTCTGGCTTTGCCGAGGGATCAGAGTCTCAATACACTGCACTTGCTCTGCTCTGAGTCCCATCTAAGTGCCAGCAAGTGATAGATCAGTGACATAGAACTTCTGACCTCACACTACAGAGTGTCAGTGCATTCCTATGTGAAGCAACTTTAGCCTATCTCCCCTGCCCCTTGACTGTGATAGATCAGTGACTTAGGCCCCATGCACACGACCGTATTTTCATCTATCCGTAAATACTGTCCATATATACGGATCCGTAGTCATCCATAACTTATCCGTATATACGGAAGGGTGTCCGTAAATACAGTCCACATTGCATCCGTATTTGATCCATATATACAGATCCCTAAAAAAAAGAGGCAGGCAGCAAATGATGTCAGCAACGCTTCTTTAAATACGTTCGGTTTACGGATGCACATTCGTAGCCGTCCGTATTTACATAAGCGTCCATAGGCTTCCATGGGAGAGTCCGTGCATGTAATTACGGACAAGAATAGGACAGATTCTATAATCTTCTCAGCACGAACACCCATCCATAAAAATACTGAAAGTAGTCCGTGGCCAATAGAAACGAATGAGTCTGTAATTACGGTCCATAATTACGGGTGAAATATACGGTTGTGTGCATGGGGCCTTACTGTAGAACCTTTGTCCCTTAATACTTCAGAGTCAGTGTATCCTACGTGATGCAGCTTCACATTGATTTCCCCAGCTGCCTGCAAGTGATAGATTACTCTCTGTCAGTTTTAACACAGGAGGCAGTGAGGAGCAGCATGTCATAGAAATACACTGGACTCTGTCATTTCCTATAAGGATTTTCTATTGACCAGCGGCAATAGGTGAGTACATATGAGGTTCCAATAGTAGGTAACTATGGATAGTGTTTTTACATAGGTCCTATTTTCCACTTACCTATGCTACTCCCTGATTTTTACGTTTTGTTATGTAGATTATGCTTTGCACTGCTAAACTGTGTCCAACTGTATTGCATCTGTACTACAAGTTTTTCTTAACTTACATATCAGAGATGTACCCCCAGCTAAAGAAGAGGGACCCTGTACCTCAAGACATGTAATATCTCTTTAGTATTTGTTATTATTTCGCTGACTCTTCTTAAATGTTCGACGATTGTATCCAACTTTTCTATACTGCCCTACCCCCCAGGCTATACAAATCATTACTTAAAGGGACATTGTATGTCCTTTAATCCTCCTGTGCTACATATTACTATATCCATGCGACATCTAGTTTTTTTTTTCTTTTCTCTTTTTTCTGTACATACTTGTATATGTACTCTGGACCTAATATGTGCACTATTTCTGCGTTTGTTTGCAGAGTTTGACAAAGGCCGGATTGTGGCTGAAACGTTACACCTTTTCTCTATATCACCCTATTTAAATAAACCAATTTTTGCATATTTCAACCAAAGTAGTGCTTGAGTTTATCTTTGCAACCACACAGGAGAGACTGACCTCCTGTCTACACATGGGAAAAAGGTCTATTTTGTTGGTCAGACTAAAATCACATGACAGCGGTCTCCTATAATGAAAGGGTTCAAAATGTATAGATGCAACTGAGCTGGGAAGAAACAAATGACACTAGAATACAGATACAAATGACACTACAATATTGCTAGTGAGTTTGCATTACATGTTAATTTTTTTTAGAGTGCTTCTTTAAAAATGCTCTGCTCCATCAGCACACAGATATGATTAGTGACTGCAAATTAGTTTAATTACCTAATGGGAATTTGAAGTACTCTAAAATCCACCTTGTTTTATCAGATGTTCACACTGCTGCTCTATCCTTTGTGCTTGAACTTCAGGTTTGATTGCTCAGATTGGCTGCTGTGTATAAGCCCAGCACGAGTACAGTGCATAGAAAATGGATTTCCATTAAAAAAAGGATATGGCGACAATTATCTACAAGCAATTAAACTTGAAGGGAGAAAAATAAAATGTTCAGCACATACAAAGGTAAATGAGCGAGGGAGATCCTAGAGTTCTGCTTTAATATATAGCATTTATGTCAAGGCTGTCAATATATTGGGACTATCAATACACTATATGTAATAAATATGCAATAAATGCAAATCATTTAGATATCGTACACTTTGTGTCTATTTCGTGTATATATCAGGTCTTAGATCTTGTTAACATAGTGGCACAAGAAGAGAAAAAATAAAGTAACCACAAGGTAATGTGTTAATTATCTGCGCCAAGTCAAAGCACCACATAGCCCGCTTGCGTTTTGCCTGTTACTGTAACTCCAACACGAATAAACATTGTTCAACCCTCCATTCATTCTCTACCTGGATGCGGCGGCCGCCACACCAGGCTTCATGGGGGTCAAGTAACCCCTGTTCGGGAGATAGGTATGGGTCCCAGAGCTGGGACCCACATGTTTTAGATGTTTATGGCATATCCCGTGGCTATGCCATAAATGTTTAAGTAGGGAATACCCCTTTAGGCTTTATTATTATATGGCAGGAAAACAGTTTAAAATAAAAGTCACCATCTAAAAGGAAATAGCATTTCAATTAAAAGACAATTGGTGTGCATGCATCATTAAAAAACAAAAAAACAAAAAAAAAACACGTAAATATTTCAATGAATTCTAAATTCCTCAATTATGTCTATGACAAATGTCTATATTGCCCTGGTATAGACAGCGTTGCATATTCTGAAAATACATATGCCATTTGTCCGTACCTACTTTTCCATCTGGACTCCAAACCCAGCATAGACAAACAAGTCAGACATTTGCGGGCACTCAGCATTGATAATGTTTGTATTCTGCTTCCCGTAAGCACGCACGTAATTACGACAACATAGTATCATTTAGCTAACAAGAAGCAAGCATTCTGGTCATCATATTAAATTATAAAAAATTTGCACGAAAAAGATGACATGTTTTCATGGGCACGCGTCCAGAAAACAGAGACTTGAGAAAACCAGACATCTACAGAAAATCAATATCTTACAATCTAGCAAAGTGGCTCTGATTTTATTCCAGAAAAAGTTACACTGCATTTGCACGTCAAATCCGTGCAGACAAGTGCAGAGACTTGATGGGTAATTTTCACTTACCATCCTTCGTCAGCCATTAAATCTCTCGAATACCAGAATAGCAGATTCTGCTGAACTATAATAAATCCACCATCACCATAGAAAGTGATACCAAGAAGGATACAATTCACTGCCACTTACCTGGAAAGAGAAAAGGACAGCAGCGTATGAGCTAGCTAATCACACAAGAATAATCTCTTTAACATGTTGCTAATTGGTTTTGACATAAAGTAGGATAAGACCTGATGTGGCAACAAAATAGGAGCGTTTAACCTTGTGGTGAGGTAGACATTTGATGGATTGACACAGTGCGAGTAATAAACAATTCATTTATTGAACATAAAATCAACATTCCGACACTTTTATACGATTTAGTCAACGTAAACGGGGCAGGTGATGGATATATAAGCCTCTTAAGTCCACCATGGTGATCCCTTCAGGAAGTATATAATGATTGCAGCGAGATCTGTTGCAGCTTTCCCTCTTTGTAGGCCGGCCGGGAGCAGGTTGTTGTGGCAATCTGCCAGTGATCTCCTAGCAACTGACATCTCAAAGGAGCCACAAATAGCAGCAAACCCCAGTGCGCTTACTAGTGTCGCGCACAATCCCATCCAGCCTGACAGCAAACATACAAGTAATCTTCAAACACGCTTTATGCAAACAACCGTAATCAGGTCTTATCTCCAGGAATTGGAATTTGCCACTTGATAGTAGTTGGATATAAAAAAAAAAATTGTTATTGGAAAGCGTTTATCGCAACAGAATTGACTGTATCAATGAATGAAAAAGTTTTGCTTAGGATGGTTTAACAGGTTTTTTTTTTTGGCAGTTTTTCCATGTCGTTTTTTTTAGCCAAAACCAAGTGGATTCAGAAGTAATAGAAAATATAAAGGAATGACATACTTCTCTTTCCTGCTAGATCCACCTCTAGCTTTGGCTCAGAAACTGGTATGTGTGAAACCACTCCTAGTGGGATTTTCCGATAAATAATTTCTATGACATTTCGACCAGAATAAACAGGTCCTGACGGTAATTTTAATTGAGAAGTATTCGGCACACAGACAAATGTGGTTCATTAATTCTTTAGTTTTATTATATTCAATGCCATGGGCAGAGTGCGTGCAACGTTTCGGTCCAAAAGACCTTCGTCAGGCACTAGGGGTGTACAAAATATTACACGTAAGTATCTAGGCATCATTTTTGCATAATAAGTGTAACATATCTCATAACACAAATGTTACAGCAATATATCGAGACAGGAGATTAAAAATTAAATAAAATTTAAAATAAGACCAGAACAGAATTTTTCTGCAAAACTCATACAGGGTTCATACTTTTTCAATACATATATATATATATATATATATATATATATATATATATATATATATATATGACATTTCATTTGATGGAAAACAATCATAAGCATGAGCAAGTGTATGCCACACGGAAGACATCATATCTGGGACACAATATCCAAGGTCTAAAGGCGTGATATAAGTTAGACTATCTCTCAGAGATCATATTTAACTTGCATAATGCCTTGATGAACAAGAGTAATTCTCTATAATTACCACATGTTGTATATTCAAAGAGATGCATCGAGGTGAACCAATATTAGCTAATAATCTTGTATCAGTAACCAAATATATCAAAATTCTGTAGCTGGAAACAACAATGTAGAGTACACAATGGAAAACATCTAATGGAAAGTATCCAATGATCCTGTAGACGCTCAATCTATCTGGTTCCCATACTTAAGGAGAATGAATATTATAGCATTGAGAATGTACAGAAAGCCAAAAAATAATGCGAGATCGTTGCGTTGTTGATATGGTGACATTATCCCCATGTCATGGAGAGCATGGAATATATACAGTAGAAAATGGAAAACTATATGTTGTGTCCTGTATGACTCTTAGAGACACTGCATCATCTGTACTACTGAACGAGGTGCTGCTAGTGTGTCGTTAGTACAATCACTAATTACCCCTGTTTCATTATGACTGTCCTTGAGTGGGCAGCGTGCATGACATATCATCTTGTCTTATTTTAAATTTTATTTTATTTTTAATCTCTTGTCACGATATATTGCTGTAACATTTGTGTTATGAGATATGTTACACTTATTATGCAAAAATGATGCCTAGATACTTACGTGTAATATTTTGTACACCCTTAGTGCCTGACGAAGGTCTTTTGGACCGAAACGTTGCACGCACTCTGCCCATGGCATTGAATATAATAAAACTAAAGAATTAATTAACCACATTTGTCTGTGTGCCGAATACTTCTCTACATACGATTGGGTTGGGACCCTATTCGTGCACCTTCTGCAGTCTAGTGCACTCTGAACCAATACCGGTAATTTTAATTGAGTTATTATGTTCTATTGAAAAAATAAGGGTAGCAGAAACCTACAAGGCGAGAACCTGTTTAGTCTCAATATTGGCGGGGAACAGGTATTCACCAATGTGACGCTCGTTCCTGAGGGACGTCATAAAAGTTGTTTCTTTAAGGTGTGTTTTCATCCAAAACATAAAATTGACCATCTATCAGTAATGGATATTTTAAATTTGGAGTAAAAATCCTATTTACGTTACCCATTTTATAGATAAAATTAAGGCTTCATTTAATTGAACCAATATCTATGACCAGGGATGGACAGAGCTTCTGCTGATACTTGTTGCCAGACATGTAGTCCTCGTTAGACACTTGATTATTATTTTTTTTAGGGAGTTAGACCTTTCAATAGAAACGTTGAGAAATATTCTTTGTGGTGGGGTTTACAGAGATCAATCATCACCAACTGTACATGTCAGCAGATGAACTCATATCCCCTAGAAAAGGGCTTTTATAAGGATCAGGGAAACCTCAGGGGACTTCTACTATCCTTGATAATCCAGGGTGGTGTGTTTTATTATCACACAGACCAATATAATTCTCGGGATGTATTTGGTAGATATCTATGTATATTAGCATTAATACCAAACTATCTTGTAATAGCTGCACACCTGCAGTATAAATGTATAACTATTTTATATGTCAATATAAAAGGAAAAATAATACTTTTATAGTGAGCAGGGTCATACACTCAATGCTGGTGCTGATATTCTGTATATGACCACATATTGACAGAAACCAATATCACAACATAAATTAGAAGCCATGCAGGTTCCCCTTTACTGAGGCTCATTGGGTTCTACCTTATAATCTGTGTTTTCTCTCTGGTGGCTTTGTTACTTGTAGTTTAGAATTATTATGTTGTGCTTATACACAGCAGCCAATCTAAATATGCAGAGCTGCCGTGTAAAGAATGATGACAGAGACAGAGCATTAGTTAATTTTTATTGCAACATAACATTCTTAGTATCTATTTTACGGCTAACACAAAACAACAATGTTCTTATTATTAATTATAAGTAATTATGGTACAATTTAACTAATCCAAGTTAAACAAATAATGCACTTATTTTCAGGACTAAGGGATCATGCACACAGCAATATTATGGCTCTGTAAGGAGTTGTAAGGAGCAATAATACGTCACCTTTAGAAGTCTATGGGGCCACAGCGTACCTCTGTATGTCTGCAATTTAGTTCCGAGATATACATACTGTAGGTTTTTCCATATAGGAATCGTAGGGACTCCGTGTGCCACATAAATGCTGCAAGCACGTGGCTCTGCTGTGTGCACAAGTCAAAAAACTTTGACTCACTCTATCTAATTTACTTCAACCTACCTCTGCTCTATTAGACCCCCCAGATATGGATTAAAGAGCAAATAAATAGTAATCGGTTCAATTTAAAACCAGACATTGATGAAAAAAATATATTTTTAATTTCACCATGTCATATGTACTACAAATTAAAAAAAATAATATTTTACCTTCCTTTTTTCCTATTAAGTAATGAGGCTTTTTTCTCCAACTAGCAGTAACAACCATGCTGGCGGGTTTGGTTTATCATTCATGGTTTTGCTGTGAGAACCCATTACGTGGATTAATCTTGGATAGCAAAAATGAAATGAAACAGTTTTCTCCATCTTATTTTAAATTTGGGACATCAAAACGCTCCTTTTTTTGTCTTTGAACCAGTCTCCCTAGAATCATCTGATAAATATATATTGCTCTATGTAACGGTGATTTTCTTCCAGTAAAGTAAGGCCTTATTACACGGGCCAATGATAGAGCAAACTAGCGTTCATATGAAGGCTCATTCCCGAACAATACTCTGTGTAAACAAAGCAACAATCAGCCGATGAACTTGTTCATTTATCGGCTGATCTGCTCTTTTATGCAGAATTAAAAATCATTGTTGTCGTCAGCACATTTCCCGGTGTAAACAGGGAGATGCTCTGCCGACATAATAAAAATATATGGGGTCGAGCGATCGGAGTAACGAGCGCTCGTCCCTATACAGTACATAAGGAATCATTGCTCCATGTGAAAGGAGCAAACGAGGGCCGTTTAACAAGCTTAATTTCTAGATAACTTACTATACTAAAGAATCTGCAGAACATATTGAACCTATTAACACCTCACATGCAGCAACTAATAGTTCTACTTTATGAAGTTGAATTTCTCTATTCTTAAAGAAGATCTGTCACTAGTTTAGTAATGCCCTATCACCTAGCTAATCTAATAGGCGCTGTCACACTGATAATGCTAGTGGAAATTGTGTCCCCAAAAATGTATTATTTTAAAAGTTATGAGATTTTTGTAAATATGCAAATGAGGCTATACTAGACAAGTGGGCGTCAACAGCAGTGATTCTTCTGAGGTGGAGCTTCCTTACAGCCTCTGTCCTATCAGCATGAAGCTGCTTCACACAGTGTGAGAGACTGAGGCTGGGGGGTAGGGTTATCACTTCAAATAGCCATATCTCCGTCTGTGGACCACCTCGAACAGTGCTCACATATGAAGGACGAGATTCTAATCTTTCATAAGACACCAGGATCGCAGTTCTAGCTGTGAAACAACCAGAGATATCACCAGTTGAAAACACAGTCGGGAATGGAAGCTGTATACTATATGATCGCACTGTGTTGCTGGGCAGGGAAGGAGGAGAAACTGTATGCTGATTGGACAGCGTCATACAGAAAACATTACACCGCCCAGAGTGAAAAGAAAGAATCACCTCCCATTTGGCTATTAGCATATTTAAAAAACGCTCATAACTTTGCAAATAAATGTTTTTGAAAAAAATATCCCACTGTAGTGATCATCATCATAGCGCCTATTAGACTAGTTAGGAGATAGGGCATTAATAAACTAGTAACAGATCCTCTTTAAAACACCATGAGGTATAAAATACCAGAAAAAACCCTCCTTTTTATCAAGGTCATTCTTTCACCTACTCAGTCACACAACTCAGCCTATTCTTCCTAGTGGCATATTTGCAAGTTTGCATCATCTGTTTAATTCAGCTGGCATATATAAACTTAAAGAGATATATTCTATCCTTCTTATATATTATTATGCCATGGTTACAAAGCAAAAAAGGACTTGCAGTATTAGAAAATGATGACCGTCTCCACCAAACCCATCATTTAGAAGCTTGTATGCTATCACAAAGAAATATTATAAACAGAGGTCTTACATTACATTCCTAAATTTGGCAAGTTCAAGTAGTAATACCCTACGGGGGTTGATTTACCTAATGGAATAATGGAACCACATTCTTTGCTTCTTTATTTAGAAATAAAGGCTGCTCCCCGGAGGAGCACAGCGGGCTGTCAAACTGGTATCCAACCCAGGTAAAGGTCAAGCTAAAGTCACTGATTTTCAAAACAAGTTAATTAATTGAAATAAAAAATTACATCGGAAAAGATAATGAGGACAACACGAGGACATGTGGGGGTCCTAAATAGGGAATTTAATTTGAAACCTTTTAACAATAAACACACTCCAAAAAATTAAGAGAACACTTAAGCATCACAGTATAACCACAAGTCAATTAACAGCAGGGATATTAATCTGTCTAGTTAGGAAGCATAAGGGCCTGGGAATCAATTTCACCTGCTTTGGTGCAAATGAAAGTGACAACAGGGGCACTGGAGAGGCATCAGCAAGACAACCCCCACAAAGGGAATGGTTTTGCAAATGGTGACCACAGACAATTTCTCCCCCCTTATCCTTCCTGACCGATTCCTCTCTAGTTTTGCATTTGTCCTTGTCACTACTGGTAACATGAGGCGGTACCTACGAATGGGCTATTCCGGTTGCACAGGGAGTCCAGCTGCTCCAGGATGGCACATCCATTCGTGCCGTCAAAAGGAGGTTTGCTGCGTCTCCCTGCACTGTCTCAAGAGCATGGAGCAGATACCAGGACACGTCCATTTAAATGAGAAGACATGGACAGGGCTGTAAAAGCACATCAACCCATCAGCAGGACCGGTATCTGCTCCTCTGTGCAAAGAGGAACAGGAGGAGCACTGGAAGAGAATTACAAAATGACCTCCAAGGAGCTAGTAGTGTGCATGTTTCTAACTAAACTGTCAGAAACAGACTCCATGAGGGTGGCACTAGGGCCCAACATCCTGTAGTGGAACCTGTGCTCATAGCCCAGCACCATGCAGCTCGATTAGCATTCGCCAGAGTACACCAGAATTGGCAGGTCCGCCATTGGTGCCCCTTTTTTTCACAGATAAGAGCAGGTTTACACAGAGCACGTGACAGATGTGAAAGAGTCTGGAGACGCGGTGGTGAACGTTATGCTGCCTGCAACAACATCCAGCATTACCGGTTTGATGGTCGGTCAGTGATGGTCTTTGCAGGCATAGCCTTGGAGGGTCGCACAAACCTCCTTGCGATAGCCAACGGTACACCGACTGCTGTTAGGAACGGTGTTGGAATTCTCAGAGCCATTGTCAGACCTTACGCTGGTACAGTGGGCCCGGGGTGAAGGACAATGCCAGGCCTCATGTAGCCTGAGTGAGTGTGTGGGAAGTTAATGGATGATGAAGACATTGATGCCATTGACTGGCTCTCACGTTCCTCAGACCTGAATTTAATTTAGAACCTCTGAAACATTATGAATCAGTGCATCAGATGCCGCCAAATAACGCCACAGGCTGTCAAGAATCTCACTGATGCCCTGATACAGGACTGGGAGGAGATGCCCAGGACACCATCCACCATCTCATCAGGAGCATGCCCAGAAGTGGTCAGGACTGCATACAGGCACTTGGGAGGCCATACACACATGATCAGCTGACGTGATGAAATTCACACAAATTGTATTTGCCTGTGATTTCAATTTTTTACGTTGATTTTTAGTGTGATATTCAATCCAGCCCTCAATTGTTTAATGATCTTTGGTCTCCATTGACCGTTGATACGTCATTTTGTTCTCAACGAATGACACAATTTATATCAGAAAAGATTTTTAACTTGAATCTTTTGTTCATCAAGATCCGATGTGTGATGTAAGTTGTTCCCGTCATTTTTTTTCCGTTTATTATATGTTATACACTATGCTTGTGAACAAATTATTTTATCTCTGCAATAATAGAAAACACATTACTCATATCATTCAAATAAAACCATGCAAAAGTTTATGAATCACAACACCTATTGCTCCAAAAGTTCCTCTATTGAGTCTTCCCAATGTACAAATTACTGATCACTTATTTTCACTGTGCTCACAGCTCTTAGAGCAGGACATGTGCTATTTAATAAATATCCAACAATTCAGACATTAAATTAGCAATAAGCATTTAGTAGAAAAAAAATCAGGCTGATGAATCATTATGAGAGGAGCGGTACTGAAGAAGCTCGTATACAGTTTGTGATAGAAATACTACTCCATATGGGATGCTTGTCACAGTTGGTTCATTTACAGTTCTACAGTAATCACGGAAATCCTGATTAAAGACATTTACTGGCTTCCCAAAGCCATTCATTGCCAGTAAAATTGTTTATCACCGGTCTTCCCACCGGATCTCACAGGGCTATGATATAATGAGGACATTGCCCTCTTCATTGGACTGGCTTAAACTTGAGATTACTGGGGGTGCAAGTTGTCAAATCCCAATGGTCAGACTTATATATATATATATATACATATACATATGTAATAAAATCATCTGGGGGTTTTTCCCCCTTAAATAGGAATTTTTCCTGACTTTTTTTTTTATTATACATCTACAATTCACATGTACCACTAGAAGCCCCTGAAGACCTTATATATTTTCTAACTTTTTGCGATCTGGTTTTGAAATGCAAGGAAGGCACAAATGCCAGGAACGAGGCCTGATGGTTACAATACTCAAAATTGTGATGCCTGTAAATCTGGAAGGATACTTAAACAAATAAGGGTTGCCATGATCCATTCATATGCCCATAATGCACGGTCTTTGGGGAAAAGTAGTAAATTAAGGTACACAGATACAGAAATTGGCTTACCACAAAAAATATAGTAGAATTAACATGTTAAACTCAACTCAGCTCCGCGAAGGTATTGTGGACACTTGACATATGAAGCCGTGAAGCCGATGGAGGAATGTATTTTATCTGAAGTAAGCTATTCCTGTTAGACTGTGATCTCTAGGAAGAGTTCGAGCACATGGCTCTAATTCCAAAGGAGCGGAAGCATTGGATCTATGTCAATAATGTCAACACTGCACCGGATGAGCCATTGACTAAGTTAAAATTATTCCTATTATACCCCATCATATCCTGTTCCAAATAAGTGAAATAACTTCCCATACATGCCACTAATAGGCATCTGGCAACTACTAGCATGCAATCCTAGACGTGTACGTTTCTTTCTGTAAAGCAAGAACAATTTATTTATTCAAATACATTTATCAACACTTCCAGTATTTGAATCAGATATGGACTGTACATTTTGTGGTCTTTGGCTATTTATGTGTCCCCCCTTCTCATTTTCCCCTTGAATGCTGCGTTCAGCTTTGATCGCAGCATTCAGGGGAATAGCAGCGGAGAGGAGAGGTTTCTCTGCTCTCCGCCGTTAGAGCGGGGCTGCGGCTGTGTAATACAGCCATTGCCCTGCTCCTGACAATAAGGGTGTGCGCGGTCAGCATGAGATAATGCGGGCGGCGCTGCCTTAATGAGCGGCAGTGCCGGCACAGAGTACAGAACATGGGGGTGTTTTGCTGTGCGCCCTCCATGTTCTCTCTTCAGTGCCGCCGCTCACCTCATGCTGACCGCGTGCACTTGTCAGGACTCAGGAGCAGGGCGATGGCTGTATCACACAGCCGCAGCCCCGCGCTCATACATTCACTGCCGCACAGCTTAGTATAGAAATAACGGTATTGAACCGTTTGAGGGTGCACGGTATCGAAACAGTATCGAAGTTTCGATGCATCGTGCATCCATAGATCTTTGTGTGATGTAGTTCCAAGAACAGTAAACATGTTTACATTGTCCTACATGTTCCTCGAGGCTAAATAAAGATGTAAAAGTTGGGTTTTCCAGTGCAAAAAAGTATTGGTCGAATCGTATTAGACGGCTTAAGAGTAGGAAAAAGGTGCAAAAGAAGTGAAGAGGTGAATAGATGTATATACACACACACACACATGCAAGCACCTAGTATTATTACTTTAGGAGATTGCTAACACTAGACATTAGATTTAATTAATAGATCCTGCTGGCGATCCCTACAGACATTAGTCTGTAGGGAATGTCTGCCACTTGGGAAAACAAGGATCCAAAAGGTTTGATTTTGTCAAATCCTTTGTTTTCTGTGGAGACGAGTATCTGCAAAGGCGTCTGGCAATCTGGATTTTCCCCCTTGACTGAAATAACATGCATGTTAATGGAAGATTAGGGGGTGATTGTTATTGGCAAAATGACAATATTTTATCTCATGTCTAGCTTTATTGTACCAGGGGAGGCAAATTGTAAGACATTTAGTTAGATTATCCTTAAGAAAAGAGGAGAGTTTTTGAAAATGTTAAAGGGTTTGTCTATTCATCCCAGAAAACCTATTAATATGAATTCTAGTTCTTTATGGTCGGCACTCCGGACCTTAGTACTGGTGCTCGGTAGTAGTATATAGATCCACAATCATAGAAATTGGAAAATCATGGCATTCATGCAAAGTTCATGCAAAAAAACGTTTGTTTTTTATCAACAAAAATAGTTTAGCATTCACATTCAATTAAAGCTGACGTTTCGATCCTCCCGCACCTGGTTCATGGCAAATTCTGCCGTATAGTATGCTATAAGTATATGGCTATTTATGCTGCTGGCAATATAAGCTGATGGTTTGACGCTCATAAATTGCCATTAGCTGCTTATTTTCCCTGCAGCGGCCACTATAGGAGAAATTTAGTATTTCATGCAGCCATTCAGGTGAATGTAATACATGGATGAACGAGGTCCGCTCATAGAAGAGGGGGTTCAAATTGGGCATATGGAAAGGAATTGTAGAGATGAGACAATCCCCTTAAGGACTAGGGAAATGCCTTGGTATCCAGGCGAAGACTATTATTAAGTGTTAAACCGCAAAAAAAAAAGTTATATTCTTGCAAATTGTGACTTCTAAAATCATCAGCTCTGATGCAGGTACACATTCATTTTATTAAGTCATTTAGAAAGCAATGACGGAATATAATTTTGGCAAAAATAAATTTAGCCAAAAAAAACCAGTTGCAGATGTTTCCCAGACATAAGACATAAAACAGACGAGACGGAAGGCATAAATGTATAACTATCCATTTCTTTCTAGTTAAGAAGCAGTCTGCCTTCACCTGAAATTGTCTCCTTCAGTTTGAAATAACTTCACCTAATTCACGTTTTATTCAGATTTATCCTCAAGGCAAAACTTTCAAGACAAACCTCAATTTGAATCTGCATATATATAATAAGAGATTACCATAATATAATGTGTCTCTGTTGTGCGGTGAGAAGGAGGCACAAAACCGTGACAAAATAACAGACGAGTAAGAATTATTCATGCAAAAAAAGATTGTGAGCACAATGCCAGGTCTCAAAACTGCTTAATACTTTCATACAAAAAGGTAATATCCTCTGGACATGGACTGCATTTAATCACAAGTTGAAGATGGTGCCGTGCATTTTCACAGTACAGACAGACTCTAGGAGCTATTCATTTTAAGAAGGTATTGTATTTTTAAAAATCATGTGTATCCTGGGGGGTGAACCTGAGAGCACACTCATACATACCATTTGTATTTATATAAAACCTCTAGGGATTTCAAGGTATTTCCCTAGAAACAGCGCCACTATTAACTATTGGCTGTATCTGGTATTGTAACTCAGCCTCATTCAAGTGAATAGGGCTGAGATTCAATACCAGACACGGCCCATAGACAAGAGTGGTGCTGTTTGTAGAAAAAAAGAACAGACCCTTTTTCTAATTCAAAGGAGTGGTTCACTTAAGACAGAATGCCTTTACTACACAAAATTAACTACTAAGAAAAAAGGCATAGCAGCTGATATGGAGGCAAACAACTTAGGGGACCTGTCACATTTCATAGGTAAGGTGCAGTTAAGGTCTTTTTACACGGCCCGATACTGGCTGTGAAAACGAACGCCGATCAACAATACAGTAAATTGATCGGAGCTCCTTAGCTCTATTCACAAGGAGCAATCGTCGGTAATGTATGGGGACGAGCAATCGTTATTATGATTGTACATCCCCATGCATTTGCATCATGTCGGCAGCACATCTCTTTATTTACACATAGAGATGTGCTGCCGATTAGCAGGCATTTTTTGGTTTGCAAAAAAGATGCGATCAGCCGATAAATGAGCATTTGCTCATTCATCGGCTGATCGCTGTGCCCTGCTTAAACAAGGCATTGATCGAGGACGAGCATCTGTACGAGCGCTCATTCAACCAATCTTTGGCCTGTGTAAAAGGGCATTCACGGAGGACTATGGAGGATGAAAGAAGAAGTGGTGAATTGAATAAGGCACCAATCCAAGTTTTGCTATGGAGCCCCATTCTTGCTGATTATACGCTATGCTTCAGTTAAGATATAATCCTTCACAAAATCCTAATCTAGAGATTTTAAGCCACTCATATGGGATGGAATTAGTGTCGGGCTAGGAGATCGTTGAATTCCGTACTTTGTCAAACTGAAACTTGGTCTCCGATCAAGATCTGACTTGGGAACATTAAAATGCACTTAAAGAATTTTTGCAATCTAAGACATTTATGGCATATCCAAGGGATATGTCTCAAACATCTGATAGATGTGGGTCTCAGCTCTGGGACCTGCCCCTATGTTGAGAACAGAGGTCCCTCAATCCCAGTCCTGCCTGGTGAGGTGGTGGCCACCACCTCCAGATGGCGATTGACTGGACGGGTGGCCGTAGCCCATGCACAGCCACCTCACCATTAGTTCTCTGTCTGGATGCGATGGCTTGCGGTAGCCTCACTGGACGGGGATCGAGATACCCCCATTCTCTACATAAACACAGGTCCCAGAACCATGGGATATCCTGTGAATATGCCATGAATGTCTTAGATGGGAATAACCCTTTAATGTAACAGAGAAATATAATTTTATATATATATATATATATATATATATATCATTCATCATATTGGATGTAAATGTTTTTAAAATAACAATCAACCTCAAAAGAAATTAAAGGAGTTGTCTGGGATTAGAAAAAATTGTGTCGTTTATTTTTCCAGAAACAGCGCCACTCTTGCCTATGGGCCGTGTCTGGTGTTGCAGCTCAGTCACATTCACTTGTATAGAGAGGGGCTGCAATACCAGACACAGCCCATGTTAAAGAGTGGCTCACTTTCTAGAAAAAAAAAAAAGCATTACCTTTTTTGCAATCCCGGACAACTCCTTTAAAGCTACAGACCCGAGATCATGATAAGTTCATGTGTTACATCAATGTGATAAAAAAAAAAAATATTTGAGAAGATAAACCAGCAATTTTTGGACCTCAGGTACAAGTAAATACATTTATAAATTCCAATTAATAAAATACTGCACCAAACTGCAGCGCCAATTAGTCATTTCCATAATCAGGCATCAAAGCATCTCCACAAGCCAGCCTTTTAATTAGCATAAAAAAATTAAAGATGAGGGGAAAAATGTTATCAGTTCAAGCAGAGTATTTGTCATACCCAATGCTCTCCATTTAATTATGTATATGGTACTTTTCCCACCAAGTTAAACTGTGCGACAATGCATTTTTAATGTTCTGCGTAAGTAGCAGTAAATTGGAAGGTCACATAAAGCACGGGGCTTAAGGTTTGTGTGGGAGTTTGAACAGAAACGTTGAAGAAATTTAGCAAATAAGTTCTAAAAGACTAGTAAGACGGTAAAAGGTATGATTTTGTACAAAATGGTCAATTTCCACATATGCATGGACAAGACAAAAAAAAAAATCAGTCATCAGATCTACGGCATGGATTGCTGGTTTCGTATAGGAACATTTTTCATTGTAATATAAAGAACCAACATTCAGTGGTGCTCTTAAACTTAGATTCCAAGAAGACTGTTAGATGGAGAAATACACACAGCGCACCATAGAGTAGTACAGTCAGAACACAGTTGAGTATAGGTAAAATGTGAATTGGATGCTCCCCTGGTACGGTTGAATAAACATAGGCACAACTCTAGAAAAGTAGGTATGGTAAGTCATCAGATGGCTGCAGCGGACCTGTACTGGCATGCTCAATTTAAGAGGAAGTGCAAATAAAAATAAATATTTTGATCTGCACTTTCTCTTAAATTTTTGAGTGGGTCATAGCTGAAGGAGTAAGAATATGGTACCCACATTAAGTAGCACTAGTCAGTAACTTTGGAAATGCTTTCCAACTCTTGTCTACTTGGTGGACTGAAGATAAAAGAGACTTGGTAGAAAGTGTTTGGGATTAACTATAATATTTGTGGTGACGTTTGTAGTATGTAGATAAAAAAACGTATAGAAAAAAAATTGTATAGATGGCCATAAACATTAGACATAAATTTGACACCTGATGTAAAATCATTCCATTGTACCATGGAAATTCTGCCCGATACCACTAAAAACAAAGGAGATAGGACAAGTGTCAAAACATGCTCTTATAATAATGTCTGCTCAGCTGGCAATTGCCCATTCATAACATGATCATCAGATCATTGGCCGAAAAATCCAAAAGGCCAGGTCACACTTGGGTCAACAAATTGAAAGTTGGTAGTTGATCCCTTGAATAAAAGAACAAGAACCAATCCATGGAAAACAAAACCCTTCTTTCTGGCATAAATAGCATAGGATCACTAAATATCATCAATTTCTCGCTTTATTACTCACTCCTCATTTTTCCCTTCTGGTTTTCAAAACATTAAATCTGTATCTAGAGTACCCTAAGCACGTAAAGTTGACATCAAATCATGGAGTTACTGAAGCTCTTCAGGCCTTTCTTATTGACTATATTTGATCAGTTGTTTGGTCTATGTTTAAGACCAGATCCAGGTAGATGGAAGTCCCAGGGAAAAAATTAATAAAAATTGGTCGGGACCACTCCCCAGTACCATAATTCTATAATGTGTGGCTACGTTAAAGGGGTATTCCATGGATTTAAAACGTTTCTTTGAAGACAAAATACAATACAGAAAAAAAAATTACTTATCCAACAACACTCCTTTCCCCTGAAAATCCTGCCACCAGTCTCCTGACTTTGTTAACATAAAAGGTGCGTGATAACCTCTACTGACACATATTAACATTTTTTTTATAATACTCTAAAAACTTTTTGGACAAACTCCAAAGTCTTTTCTGGATACCAGGGCGTGGGGGCCTTTAGGTGGTGGAGGCCCTACCTATAATCCGGCCCTGGCTATGTTTGTGCTCAAACTGTTTTCTGAACTAGATACCCTTTGCACCTAGACATGTCCTGTTGGTGCCGCAATTTATTGGTCTTTTAAAATATTGCACGCGTTGTTCCAGCGGCGCAATACTTTATGTAGGAAACAATAGGCAATGAGTGGCACAATACAATTTTTTTTAATGGGCTAGGTCAAACTAATTTGCTAGTTGGGTCATTTTACAGTTAGTCAATGTCAACTTCCCAACTCAGGCTACACTTCAGTGATTTAACGTCATCATAACATATTTAGTAGATACATACACATCACAAAAGTCTTACAAACAACAGTCAGTAATCCCATGTTTTTAATTTACTGCAATAAAATAATAATTATTGATTGTTTGCCACCATTCACTTAAACAGCTATTAAATTAAAGCAGTTAATGTCCGCTGCAGCCATTTATAAAGATTCTATGTGCCAGGCTTCCTGGGTAAATAACATTATACAAGAATAAATAATAATTATTTGAGTGCATCGTGTTATTTACTTGTCCTGGTCTGGTTTACATGATTGTGCAATAGAAAAAGCTACTTAAAGAGGCTCTGTCACCAGATTCTCAAATCCCTATCTCCTATTGCATGTGATCGGCGCTGCAATGTAGAGAACAGTAACGTGTTGTTTTTTTTGGCCAAGTTATGAGCTATTTTATATATATGCAAATTAGCTTTGAAATGGACAACTGGGCGTTTTTTTTTCGTTATGTCCAACTGGGCGTGTATTGTTTTTAACTGGGCGTGTTTACGTGTATGGCGCTGACCAATCAGTGACCAGTCAGCGTCATACACTCATCTCCATTGATTTACACAGCAGTGATGCGCAGCCACATAAACAGAGATTAACGTTAATCAAGTGTCCTGATAATGAATACACGTGAAATCCAGCCTGGACGTCATGTGTATTCAGAATCCTGACACTTCTGACTCTTTTCTTTGAGATTTCCAGCAAGGGAAACAAAATCTCGTTTACCTCCGTAATCTCGCGAGATTACGAGTGGCTTGCTGGAAATCTCACAGAAAAGATTCAGAAGTGTCAGGATTCTGAATACACATGACGTCCAGTCTGGATTTCATGTGTATTCATTATCAGGACACTTGATTAACGTTAATCTCTGTGTATGTGGCTGCACATCGCTGCTGTGTAAATGAATGTAGAGGAGTGTATGATGCTGACTGGTCACTGATTGGTCAGCGTCATACACGTAAACACGCCCAGTTAAAAACACAATACACGCCCAGTTGGACATAACGAAAAAAAAACGCCCAATTGTCCATTTCAAAGCTCATTTGCATATATATAAAATAGCTCATAACTTGGCCAAAAATGAACGTTTTTAAAAAAAAAACAAAAAACGCTACTGTTATCTACATTGCAGCGCCGATCACATGCAATAGGAGATAGGGATGTGATAATCTGGTGACAGAGCCTCTTTAAGTAAATAATTTTGTGTAAAGCAGTGTAGGTCTTAGGAGGCTCTACCTACTATTAACAAATCGGTTCTGCCAGTACAGTATTTAGATTTTAAGACTTTCTAGGCATCAAATGCCTGGCACCTCAGATCCCTACCATAGTCACCATTAGTTAATAGAGTTGTCCGCTTTGGACAATCCCTACTTGCTAGAATGGTCCCTTGATCATTCACAAAGTGTTACCCTGCTGTGATTCTTAGCGATCAGCTATAATCTATGGGGAAATCTGGTAGTAAATGTCTGTAAATTTCCCTGCAGCACCACCACAGGGGAAATTAAGCATTACACAGTGCCATTCAAATCAATGTGTTGTCTGTGTAATGTAGGACAGGTCCTCCAGATCGAGAGATGTTCTTTGTAACTGCTTTCCACTCTGGCCAAAAGATGAGGATCTTGAACAGGAGAACTCAATCTATATATGCAGAATTACATAATCGTGTATATAAAAATAAGGGTTAATTTAATTGGACAAACCCTTATATAAAGCAAAGGAGAGAAAAGAAGGGGAGAAACTCTGAAAACCCATAACGTGTATGACTACATGGAACATTCAGATTTATTAATATGACTGAAAAAAGACAAAAATCCAAATATATATAGTTAATTTTAAACATGGAGGTAAAAGCAAATAATAAGATAATCTTATAAACGGTCATCTTGTGATGCTGGAGTAACAGAAGGGCAAGCAGCCCAGGGACATCCAAACTTTTGCCAGGGAGAGCTGAGTGCAGTAGAAAGAAGTTAATAATAAGACAATGACCTTAAGGTGACCTTCAGATGGCCACAATGAGGTGTCAGATGGCCACAATGAGGTCTGTACAGAAGCCATATATTTTGTGCCAAGAACAGGAGCGGATGCAGAGCAGGGAATGCTCATATAAATCCTTTGGGAAAGGTTTCCCTGATCTATTCTGATAAGATCCAATCTTGTACTTGGCACAAAATATATGATGCCTGAATGCGGCCTAAGGAGGAGGTGCCCCTTCCTGCAGGACTGCAGACAAGCGTTTGTGCCTAATGGTAATTCTGTAGTAGTTAAAGTGGATATTATAACTTACACCAGCTAATGCAGAACCTCCTAATACATATCCCAGCTGCTGTAGACCCCCCTTGTTTAAAAAAAAAAAAAAAAAAAAAAGGGGCTTCATTTCACAATCAATTATAGGGGTTGCCTCATAATGACAACCCCTTTTCATATGCCCTATTAGTGCATATAGATGTCATAGAGGGGTTCCCCTCTATGAGCCACCTTGGATATTCGCTCAAAAAGAGCGGCTCTATCTCTGGTGGACCTGTCCCGTGCACGTGACATTCATTTAGACTCAACAAATTTCCTGTGCATCAATGCTTTACAAAAGGGGTCGTCTTCATGAGACAACCCCATTAATGAATCAATCTCTTACCATTTCAAAAATAGGTTCTTAGCAGCTGTATTACTGTCCTGTAGAGTTTGTATTACAAGTACATGAAAAGTAACCTGCATCCTATGCTTTTATATGGTCACAGATCTGCCCTGTGCCTTCTTATATTCATCATTTACAGTAGGGTGTACATGATCTCATATATACTTTTATGGTCTACTTCTCAATTCTGTATTTTCGTTTTGGCTTAGGGCAGGATACAGGATATGTACCGTTTTGTACACTTAATTTTAGACCTGTGGTTAGTGTATCTGAACTTCACCTAAGAAGACAAATGTAGATTGTAGAGCATCTCAAATACAGAGTTATTCTGACATGTACTTCCTGTCCATTCCTCTTTAATGACACATTTAGAAGCTAAAGCAGTCTGCCAGATGCCAAGCGGATCCTCTGTAATGTAAACTGTGGGGATATTCAACTGAAGTCAATAAGTCAACTAAACTCTTTGGTGGGGACCTGCATGGTGCAAGTTATCCTTTTTTATTAAAATATGTATGGGCGGTATGCGTCAGCATTTTTTTTTTCTTTACTGTATTAAAAAGCATAGTTGACAGCAAAGTAGCAAAAAGGAAATTCCACTAGCACACCCCAGCAATACTCTACCAAGCCAAAGGGGTTTACATCCGAGGTGCCCAGCAACAAATTACAGTTACATGTAGCATATTTCAACAGTAGAGAAAAGAAACGTTGCGGCACGCTCCAGGAGTTTCTTAAAAGCACTTCACTTTATTTGTATCATTAAAAAGATACAGCGTGGTGCATACAATACACAGATAAGGTAACAGCCATTTCACACTATCCATGTTTCATCTGGCGTTTGTCTACCACCCCAACACCTGATATATATATATGCAAATAAAACAGAGGATAGAAGCACCCTTACATTTAAGAGCATAGTAGTACAAAAAAAATCTGGGGTTGTCCTATCCAAGTGAATAGGAGCAGAGCTGCAGTAACCCAACACGGTCGCTATACATTGTACGGAGCCATCTGCTTCCGTCACCGAATACTGCATAACATCCGGTGCTCGGAAGCAGCCGGAACAGCTGATTGGTGCAGGGTCTGGGTGTCAAACCCCCACCGATCATATACTGTGGATAGGTAATCAGTATGAAAAACCACCCCATGCCCGGACAACCCCTTTAAGGGACAGAAGGAACAATTACTGC
Source organism: Rhinoderma darwinii (assembly GCF_050947455.1). Lineage (NCBI taxonomy): Eukaryota > Metazoa > Chordata > Amphibia > Anura > Rhinodermatidae > Rhinoderma > Rhinoderma darwinii. The sequence continues at coordinate 41,453,068 of NC_134697.1, read as the reverse complement.
AACAGTAATTATCTTGCAGTATGGAATCCCGCACTGTGATAAGGGTATGTACATTTTTGCAACCATTTTACTTCGATGCATCAAGTAAAAAAAATATGCCCATATTGTTTTGTGTCTATAGATTCCATGTAGACTTGTGTGTCCATAGTAACAGACTACAAACACTTTCTGTAGTCTGATCCTACATTTTACTCCACTCACCCTGCCCCCTCTTCTACTGTCTTTAGGTTATGAAAAACAGGGGTAGATGGAGGGTGTAATACATCACAGCATGATCAGGTTACACATAGTGTTTGTTTGTAGTTTGTAAACAGGGAGACAGATGATAACTCAGCAAAGGAGCTGTATACTGTACACAAAAAACGGTAGATATTTATAACCAAGACCTTTTGAAAAGTGGTTTTATTTTGTATATTAGATACATCAACGCAATAAAGAAATGTATTTGCAAAAGTGCACATAGCCTCTAAAGTAAGAGCTTACAGTCAAGTATAAACACTGGTGTGCAACGCATCCAGAAATTGTTCAAAAAAAATACATGCACTAGTAATATGGTTAAAAATCAGACACACAGCCATGAAAAATAAGTGTCACGTTGCTCAAGACACATGGGGCTATGCATATAAAAAAAATGTCTTGAGGTAATTATTTTTGACTAAGAAAAAAGCTTGAACTTGTCTGAAGATATTTTCGCTGGAAGGGTCAGACCAACATAAAAAGTGTCAAACTGCTTTTCTTCACATGGCGCAAATATACGAGATATTTTTGAAAGCTAAATTACCCAATTTTTCCTTACTAACACATTTTATACATGAGAATTACAATATTTATATATCAAACACTAGAGGGCATTGAAGAAGTAGATAAGAGATGGAGTATAATAAGAGGAGTCGTATAATGAATACAAGGTGAATGCTATGGTTTTTGTCCCTTTATATCAACACCACAATGTATAGAGGCCTTTATGTAAAGAGATCGTTATGTAATGTGCATAAGAATAGAAGGTTACGGCAGTGGCGTAACTACCGCTGTAGCAGCCAAAGCGGCTGCTACGGGGCCCGCGGCATGAGGGGGCCCGTGTCGCCCGCCGGCACAGGCCCCCAACATGGCCGGAGGCTCCGCTAGCTGCCACTATGGCTGCTACAGCACGACACGACTTAACACTACGGCAGAGCAGGGAGGTATCTCCCCGCTCTGCCATTAAAGGGGTTGTTCCTACAAAAGACATGTATCCCCTATCCACAGGATAGGGGATACATGTGTGATCGCTGGCAGGGATAGGGAGAACGGGGGACTGAAAGTCCCCTGAAGTTCTCCATCACAAATCTTGGACTTCCGGGGTCTGTGTCGGCAGCTCCGTAGAAATGAATGGAGCGCCTGTCGCGCTTGTGCGCATGCGTGACCAGCGCTCCTTTCATTTTTATTGAACTGCTCAGACGCCGGAAGTCAGAGGTTAGTCATGGAGAACTTCGGGGGACTTTCAGTCCCCTGTTCTCCCTATCAATGCCAGCGATCACACATGTATCCCCTATCCTGTGGATAGGGGATAAATGTCTTTTGTAGGACGAACTATAGGTCAGATTTTTTTGGGGGGTTGGGGCTGTACGGCGTTACCTACAGGGGGGGCTGTATAGCGTTACCTACAGGGGGGGCTGTATAGCGTTACCTACAGGGGGGTTCTGTATGGCGTTACCTACAGGGGGGTTCTGTATGGCGTTACCTACAGGGGGGTTCTGTATGGCGTTACCTACAGGGGGGGCTGTATGGCATTACCTACAGAGGGGGCTGTATGGCGTTACCTACAGAGGGGGCTGTATGGCGTTACCTACAGAGGGGGCTGTATGGCGCTATCTACAGAGGGGGCTGTATGGCGCTATCTACAGAAGGGGTGTATGGCGCTATCTACAGGGGGGGCTGTATGGCGTTATCTACAGGGGGCTGTATGGCGTTATCTACAGTGGGGGGCTGTATGGCGTTATCTACAGTGGGGGGCTGTATGGCGTTCTCTACAGTGGGGGGCTGTATGGCGTTCTCTACAGTGGGGGGCTGTATGGCGTTCTCTACAGGGGGGGCTGTATGGCGTTCTCTACAGGGGGGGCTGTATGGTGTTATCTACAGGGGGGCCCCAGTCAAAAGTTTGCTATGGGGCCCAGTCTTTCCTAGTTATGCCCCTGGGTTACGTGCACCATATTATCGATCGTACCACATGTATCTGTGCATGAGGCCTTAAAGCCACGTTAATATATAGGGGAGCAGCAAACTGCATTAAAACCATGTATTTGTTGTGCATTTTTTTAGATCTGGTTCCTAGAACGGTCTCTATACAAAACAGAATCTATGTTGGCACATGCAAAGCATTTGTAAATTTTTCTACATTGCCTTTCTTTCCCAACAGATTGTTAAGAAAACCTGCGTCTCAGGCTATATTCACATCTGCGTTGGAGACTCCGTTAAAAGCTTCCGTCAAAAAAATGCTTTAAAAATAGCGCTATTTTTCTGGTAAAACGGTGGACACTGTGACAGAAATCCGACGGAACAGAACTGGTTTGGCAGGAGCAGCTACTGTAAAAATAATGTTTGCACTAAATACCAGATGAGGTCCAATAAGTTTTCAGAGAAACTTCACAGCGCTCAGGATTGCTGCTCAATATTGTGTCCAAGACTTTTATCTCATAGACGTCACACAGTAAACACATTCACAAAGACAAAACTTCCCATTAGTCACTGGAGAATAAGTACCACGACAATTATACCGGACGTTTTGGTCCTTCCGGACCCAGGGGCATTGAGCTCAGGGGCACAAGCCTCAAGACATAGAGAGACGATAGAGAGACGATAGAGAGACGATAGAGAGACGATAGAGAGACGATAGAGAGACGATAGAGAGACGATAGAGAGACGATAGATAGATTTATTTGGTGCCTGAAACATGTATTCATAGAAGACCTGCCCCCAAATAATTTTCTAGGTCATAAAAACAATTCTATGTAAGATAGTAGGCATTAAGTAGTACAGTCACGCAGTTTCCATGTAAAACCACTATCGAAGGGCCAAATAATACAGCCACACAAGGACCACATATTATCACCACATAGTGACTGAATAATACCCCCATACTGTTACTGAATAATACCGCCACACCATAACCACATAGTGACTGCATAATACCCCATACGCTTACTGAATAATACTGCCATACCATAACCACAGTGACTGCATAATACCCCATACGCTTACTGAATAATACTGCCATACCATAACCACAGTGACTGAATAATTCTCCCATACTGTTACTGAATAATACTGCCACACCATAACCACAGTGACTGAATAATACCCCATACGCTTACTGAATAATACCGCCACACCATAACCAAATATTACCACCACATTGTTACTGAATAGTACCACCATACTGTTACTGAATAATACCGCCACAGCATAACCACATAGTGACTGGATAATACCTCCATACGGTTACTGAATAATACCGCCACACCATAACCACATAGTGACTGGATAATACCTCCATACGGTTACTGAATAATACCGCCACACCATAACCACATAGTGACTGAATAATACCACCATACTGCAACTGAATAATACCTCTACACCATGACCACATATTACCACTACATAGTTACTGACTAATACCACCACACCATGACCACATATTACCAATACATTGTGACTGAATAATACCACCATACGATTGCTGAATAATACCACCACAACACGACCACATATTACCACCACAATGTGACTGACTAATACCACCATAATGTTACTAAATAATACTGCCACACCAAAACCACAGTGACTGAATAATATCCACATATTGTTACTGAATAATACCACCACACCATAACCATATAGTGACTGAATAATACCACCATACTGTTACTGAATACCTTCAACAATGACCACATATTACCACCACATTGTGACTGAATAATAGCTCCATACAGTTACTGAATAATACTGCCACACCACGACCACATATTACCACTATACTGCTACTAAATAATACTACAATACGGTTACTGAATAATACCACCACCAAACGACCACATATTACCGCCATAATGTGACTGACTAATACCACCATAATGTTACTAAATAATACAGCCACACCAAAACCACAGTGACTGAATAATATCCCCATATTGTTACTGAATAATACCACCACACCATAACCACAGTGACTGAATAATCCCACCATACTGTTACTGAATACCTTCAAACATGACCACATATTACCACCACATTGTGACTGAATAATACCCCCACACTGTTACTGAATAATACCTCCACACCACAACCACATATTACCACCACATAGTTACCGAATAATACCACCACATCATGATCACATATTACCACCATATTGTGACTGAATAATAGCTCCATACTGTTACTGAATACTACTGCTACTCCATGGCCACATATTACCACTATACAGTTACTAAATAATACTACAATACTGTTACTGAATAATACCTCCACACCATGACCACATATTACCACCACATTGTGACTGAATAATACCACCATACTGTTACTGAATAATACCTCCACATCATGACCACATATTACCACCACATAGTGACTGAATAATACCACTATGCTGTTACTGAATAATACCACCACACCACGATCACATATTACCACCACATAGTGACTGAATAAAACCCCCATACTGTTACTGAATAATATCACCACACCATGACCACATATCAAAATAGAACAACCGAAAAATGTGTAAACCTGGACCAAGACCTAGTTCACACAGTTTATATTTGATGCAGATTTTCGATGCATTTTTTCAACCTTAACCAGAATTGTATCCAGGAGAGTAGACACTTTAAACCCTTAATGCCCCGTGACGTAACTGCATCAGTTGAAGTCCCCCTGCTCTTCCTTTCTTCTCCTGTTAGGCTGGGTTCACACACCCTATTTACGGACGTAATTCGGGCGTTTTAAACTCAAATTACGTCCGAAAATACGGCTCCAATGCGCCGGCAAACATCTGCCCATTCATTTGAATGGGCATTACGATGTTCTGTGCCGACGGTCATTTTTTTTTACGTGCCGCTGTCAAAAGACGTCGCGTAAAAAAGACGCCCGCATCAAAGAAGTGCCAGTAACTTCTTGGGACGTAATTGGAGCCGTTTTCCATTGACCCCATAGAAAAACAGCTTCAATTACGTCCGTGATGGACGTTGCGAAAAACGCCTGCACTTGCCTTTACGTCTGAAATTCCAGAGCTGTTTTCCCCTGAAAACAGCTCCGTAATTTCAGGCGTATCGGACGTGTACGTGTGAACATACCCTAATGCTTTAAAAATTACAAGACACTGCGATACATTAGTATTGCAGTGTATTGTACCAGCAATCTGACAATCGCTGGTTCAAATCCCCTAGGGGGACTAATAAAAAGTGTAAAAAAAGTTAAACAAAGTTTAAACGCTTTATCTGTTTTTCTTCTAAAGTAATGTAAAAAATAAACAAAAATGGTATCGCCGCGTCCATAAAAGTCCAAACTATTACATTATTTAACCCACACAGTGAACGCCATTAAAAAAAAACCTTTACATTTAAATTGCCAGAATTGCTGTTCTTTGGTCACCTTAGCGCTGAAATAAAATGTAATAAAAAGTGATCAAAAAGTGGTATGTACAAAAAAAATACTACAGCTCATCCCGCAAAAAATTAAGCCCTCACATTGCTCAATTGACAAAAAAAGAAAATATTTTTTTTTTATGGATCTCAGACTGTGGCGTTTTATATTTTAGTACTTTTACAAAGAAAAAACTAACTATATAAATTTGGTATCGCCATTATCGTATTGACCAGCAGAATAAAGTTAAGTGGATGTTTTTACCACATGGTGAAAGCCGTAAAAACTAAACCCAAAAAACCCAAGAGGAAATCCAATTCTACCGCACAAATAATTTTTTTTAACGTTTCCCAGTACATTATATGGTACTTTAATTTATAAATTACAAATAAACCAGCGGTTTGCCATCTATTACTAAGGAGCAACTCACAGAATCTAAAAAGTCATGTGACAAACAAGTTCATCTTCAACCTCATTTTTTACAATACGATGATTTATTTTACATGTGACATTAGGTATCAAGATGGACTTTATAGAAAAAGTCACATTGTATTACAGTAAAAAGCCTTTAAACTTCAGCCAGGAGATCAAAGCAACAGATTAAGGGCTCACAGGAGCCTACTATTGGAGAATAAGGACGCTCTCAGTTTTAACCCTTTTCATTCCACAGCTAAATCCCAAACATTTTGCTTTTGTAAAATATAAAAGATATGTAAGATGCATAATTATTGATGCTCGCTGGAAATACAAATACCCAGAGAAGGGAGGATGGAGCACCTGGCACATTGTGTGCTGCCTCTTTCCTCCCTGCAGCCGCTTCCCAAATGATTAAATTCCCTGGATGCGGCTGCCTATTAGCACTTCTTCTCGCTTTAATCATATACTAGCTGGGAGTTTTTCCAATGTAGAGCTAAATGAAAGGGAGTGGTATACTGGGCATACTGCCTGGCTTTAATTTTCTTCCCAGAAAGGTGCCATCATCAGTTTACGGTTACATGAAACCTACAGTGGATGGCATTTTCTATTGCAATAATTTACAGGAAAATTTTTATTATGTCTCAGCTTTTAGAAGTAGGCACCTGTGCACATAACAAGCAACCACGAAAACAAAACATGTTATTGTGGGGAAAACGGGCACCAAGGGCAATGCTCTAGTAGACAGGGCACGTATTTCTAGACAATGGCATCAGTCACACAGGGCCAGGGTGTTCATAGCACTGGTGAGGAGCAATATATTTTGCAGGAGTTCTTGGATCCAAAAAGACATGACGACAACTTACTGTTGTTTTTTTCTTTAGCTGCTTGGTGTATATTTATCTGTTTGCCAGCCAACGATCATTCTCCCATCTGTCACAATTGTACCAACAGCCAAAGCCTGACAGACTGGGGAGATTTATAGAAAAGAAATAAAATAAAATACACAAAGTGCACAGAAAAACATTTGTGTTGCTTGCAGCACCCAATCAGATAAATTAACTACAGGTCGTAAAGTTAAAACAATAGACCTAATGGGTTCCTTCAGGAATTTTGAGGAAGATTTTAAACTGCCTGCACGTATTTTTCGGTGGTTTTTTTTGCTCGCAGTCATTGAAGTTACTGCAAGGACCACAAGCAAAAAAAAAAAACAGATCAAAAAAACGTTCAGAACAAGTGCTGTGTTTTTTTTTGCCTCCCCTTCATTCAATGGGAGGTCAAAGGCAGAAACCGCTGCATAAAAGGACATGCCGCTTTTTTTTCTTGCCCAGGGAAAAAAAACGTCACCCAGTGAAATCAATGGGGAGCGAATTCAGCCATTTTTGGCGCTAATTCTGACGCAGTTTCTGGGTCAAAATCACTGCCAAAAAAACTTAATTTATGCTGCGTTTTCGTTGAGGGTTTTGTCAATTTAATTCAATAGGGATGCAAAACCCGCAAAAGAAAGCCAAGCGTTGTGACTTTTTTGGGCGGAATCGCAGCAATTCCACCGAAAAAAATCGAAATACCGCAAAAAAAATATCATACTTACCCAGAATTCTGTGCTTCTTCCTTCAGTCTGGCCTCCTGGGATGACGTTTCATCCCATGTGACCGTTGCAGCCAATCACAGGTTGCAGCGGTCACATGGGCTTTAGAGTCATCCAGGCAGGCCGGAACGCACAGACACATAGGGACGCGACACCATGACAACGGCCTAGGTAAGTATTGGCTTTTTTTTCAATTTCTACACTGCTTAACGCTGAATAAATTCCGGCTGAAAAACCGCAGCACGACGTGAGGTGGTTTTTCGGACGGAATGTGCTGTGGGTTCCAGGTCAAATACGCTGTGTGGTTCCCACAGTGCAGATTTGCTACAGATTTTGCATGTAACCTCAACAATAAAAAAAAAATCATCAAAAAAGGCCTTATAGGTCTGCTCTCCTGGATCCAATTCTGGTTTTGGCTTACAAAATGCATGCAAAATATGCAACAAACCTGCAATGTGGGAACCCAGCCCAAGGCCTTGTTTACAGATTCAGATTTGAAATAAATGCAAAATCTGCATCAAACCTGCACTGTGTGAACAGGGCCTAATGGTTTTCCCATTTTATTTTCTAGAGGAAAATATGTTGTCTAATGAAGACACCATATAGTGGCACATAATGACTTTGAGTCCTTTCACATGGCGCTGTCATTTACATGGTCCCTTCCTCCTATGGACACATGCATTACACTGAGGCACAATTTCTACAGGAGTCTCATGAAGCCAGTGAAAATATCCCGTTATAAAACACCTCTCACAATGTGCTGTTTTATAGTATTTCAAAGAGCAAAAATTGTGTCAAAATCCCCAGATACTCAATATGTGCAGCCCGGCAGACGTTCCACCATATATGTCCAAACTTTGAAATTGTTAACTAAGGAAACTTGAAGTACAGAAAATGTAACTGATGAAAAGGTTTGAATGACAGAGTAAAAAGAAGTCTTAATAGTATAGAGAGGCCTCCAACCGATGCACAAGAAATAGGACAAGGTGGAGGAGGAGGGAGAACTGAAAGCTTCCCATGCTAAACCTCACCGAAGGAAAGTTAGTGAACCTATCATATGCACAGTGCCTTATACACCACAGACTATTCACACTAAGAGCAATAACATGCAGGATAATGTCAGGGACCACAAAAAAATAAGTTACAATGTTTTGTATTAGGCCAGATTCAGACGAACGAGTGCAAACCCAGATGTGAAAAACGTCAGTTGAGTCTATTGAAGGATCCGTGAAAACGGACTTAAATATGACATGTCCTATTTTTCATGTGCCCTTCACACTGTCCGTTAAAACAGCCGTATGAAGAGCCCCATTGAAATACATACAGCAGTGTGATGGCCGTTAAAAAAAACGGCCGTCACATGGACAAGATTTACGCTCATCTGAATTCGGCCTAAAAAGGATCTCGCTACCATCTCCGTCGGCCATACACATTAGATAAAAGCTGGCCTCACCCACCAATTTCGGCACAATTGTCTGACAATCTAAGGGTCTGTTCACACCTTCGTCATTATTTCTGTTGCTCTGTACCGAAGGACACCATCGGCCCCCGACAGAATCTATTGACTTTAATGGGTTCCATCGGGTTTCCGTCATGGTGTCGGACGTTTTACCTAAGACAATAGCGCAGCATGCTGTGGTTTATTATATGACGGAGGCCACTAATGGAGTCTCCAACGCAGATGTGAACAGGCTCTAAGGCTATATTCACATTTGCGTTAAAAACTCCATTGGCAAATCTGTCAGCGTTATTCTTGCCATCAAAATGACAGAAACCACAATGGTTCCCGTTATAAGATAATAGGGTCCGTTGGGTGTCGATTGGATCCGTTCTACAATGGATCTGGCACTGTATTGTGGCTTACATAGTGTGAATCTAGCTTAAGAAAATATTCAGCACAATGTTGTAAAGTGCAACAATCCATTCACTACTATAGCGCAGTATGGCCACTAAGCAATGTCCGAGTAAGGCCCCAGAGCCTATGGAAGACACAGGAGTATAATATTTGCAGACTCTCAGATTTTGCTTCAATTCTATGACATTTGACTTTGAAATCCTTAAATTGGATGAAGAAAAAGCAGAACCTCTTATAAAAAAAATATCTAGACTTATTCAAGAAGTGGATTACACATACGGCTAAAATGTAAATCCTCAGATTGTATAAGAATAGATACAAATCCTACTCATAGCACAAACTGAAATTAATGATCAGCTTACATGGCCAATTAACATAAGGGAGGAAGCCTAGCAATTCAACATCCTAATTCACATGTGAATAGAACTAAAAATTAAGCAATCACACAGTGAATTTTGGCTGTTTCAGTGCAGCTCTAACCTCCACCTTTCATAAACTCAATAGAAATGTAGATGAAATGTTAATCTAGTGGCTGCCTGAAGGCCATGTCTATAGAGTCGTTTTCTCGAATGATTAAAATTTTATAGTGCCTTTAACAGCTTCATTTTTCTACTCTTATATTTTACCTAAAATGAGTATATGGAACTAAGGCCATGCACAGACCTCCCCATGTTTTTATATGAGCTTTTTTGGGGGGCATAGAAAATGATGCCCATGTGAAGACACCTTTTTACAATAATTGTAGGAAACCAAGGATTTGTTACCGGACTTGGTGTGGTCAGGGCCTCCAACAGGGCAGTACAAGTGGTACTGCTGTCCGGGGCCCAGGTCAATAGGGGTTCTAAACACTATTGGGTGCCACCGACCTGCTACTCACCAGCATGAAAAATTGTCCTGTTTAAGGATATGCAAACCAGGATCCCAATGGGGTGCCCTTCACTTCAGTATAAATGCACAGGCCCCGACATTCTGCGGATTAAGAAAAACGCACAGCAGGTCAATTTATGAGCGTTTTTTTCCGCTTATCATTTATGCAGCGTGCGGATGAGATTTGTTCAAATTTGTTAAAATCTCATCCACTATACTGCTACTGTATTATGCTGCGAATTTTCCGCAACAAAATCAGTTGCAGAAAATCAGAGGAATTTACGCTACGTGTGAACCTGGCCTTAGGCTAACGTTACATCAGGAACAGTTTTTAACTTTACATCCTCCAATTTAAACGATTACTAGACTTTAGAATGGTAAAATTAGAAAACCATGATAAAAAGCGTCCTCCCAGTATTTGGAAGACAAGTGCTAGCAACAAATGCAAGTGATGTTAAAATGTTTTTGACCCCTTGTGCTTCTTTATTCCATTCCTGTCACACTGGAATGTATAACGAGACAAAGGGAATGCGAATAATTATATAACAGTTTTGGATTATGCAAATATGCAACTATTGATTGGACCTGGCGGACTTGCTGCGACCCTGTATAACAGCCGGCAATTGCCCCATGAATATTAACTGATCAGAAGGGATTTTCAGACCTCTGTGATCATCTGATTGCCAGAGGGCCTACATTTAGTGAAACAGTGTTGAACAGCCTCTTTAAGGAACAAAAAGTTATGCAACGCACAGATCATCCATGTGAAAAAGTATCTGCCCGATTAAAAACCATCAGAAGCTATGCAGTGTTAGGCCCAGTTCACACTGAGTTTTATTACGCTGATTTTGACGTGGATACCGTATCGTAATCAGCAGCAAAAAACGGCCAAAACCGCCTCCCATTGATTTCAATGGAAGGCAGAGGCGTTTTTTTTACGTGGCGGTTTTTAGCAGCTCACGGTAAAAAAAAAAGCGGCATGCTCTTTCTTGACGCAGTTCCGCCTCTGACCTCACATTGAAATTAATAAGAGACAGAGAAAGCATTTTTCGCTGCCCACGGGTGTTGAGCACTGATAAACGCAGCGAAGGACGCAACGAAAAATCGCAGAAAAAAAATTGCAGGCAGGTCAAAATCTGCCTCAAAAGGAATTTTGAGGCAGATTTTTCTGCCTGCAAAAAAACAAAACTTAGTGTAAACAGGGCCTTACAACTATGGATGCCCCAAGTAACATCTGGCATGTATTTTTGGATCAAAATCGTCACCAAGCATCAATAATTAATAAAAATGCATTGCAACACATGAGGATTATACCTTACAGGAATACACTACTTGTCCTACACTTCTAACACTTTTGTGTACTTTAAAATGTTACAAAGTATTTTATATATATGTCGCATTACAACCAGAATGTCAAAATTTCTCAAACTGCTTTCATGGATAAGGTACAAGTAAAGTACTTGTGTTATCAAACATTCTGGATTATCAGATGGTCGAAGAAAAAGTATATGACCCAGTATATAACCTTGTTAGGGCAGAAACTTCCAGGGTAAACAGCGAAAGCTAAGAGATGGACCTTTTTTTAATGGCCGTCACACGGCTGCATTAAAATCAATGTACTTCCTTGGGGCTATTCACACGGCCGTTTTTTTATGGACTGTGTGAACGGCCCGTGAAAAAATAGGACACGTCTTATTTTTGCCCATTTTTACGGATCCAGCGATAGACTCAAGTCTTAGTGGATATGTGAAATCGGGTCCCGCACGGTTACAAATCGGGCGTGAAAATTTTTTCACGCCCGATTTAACATCCGTTCGCTTGAGTACGCCTTAACAATTACACATGCTACTGTTCGATCATTGTAAGTGTATTTTACTAACCGTAGATTATGTCCATTTCTGGACTTCCAGATTACACAAATTGTATTATTTATGAATTCTATTTCACACCACTGATAAATATATACATGATTCGCTACCCATATATTGAATTACGGTGTCAAAAGTGTCTGATTTTTGTTAGGTCTTCAGTGTTAACTTCATTCTGGATATTTAAAATTGCAACATAATTTTATTTAACACGTGGCAAAAGAATATTAAATATTTAAAAACTATTATTGGTCTCCAAAGCCAAATAAATAAAACTGATGCAGTCTAAAGTCGTTCGGTCAGAATCAATTCCTGGGTTATGAAGCCCCAATAGCTTTTAGTGGGCGAGGAAAATACAACATTAAGTTCTTTTCATTCACCCCAACAACACTGGCTAACAAGCAGAAGTGTCATGTTCAGTATATAGAGGGGTTACACATCTTCTGGCATGACCGAGCAAGGTCAAGGTCTGTAGAGAATATTTTACTGAAACAAGACGTATTTACATTAACCAGGCTCGGTGCACTGCCATACAGGTTATGTCGGACGCCATTAGTAAGGAGATCGTCAGCAATGTCAAGTCCTCTGGAACGTGACACAGTCTTTTTCTGACGGATTTGTACAGAATCCAAATGAAAAAAAAAAACCTCTAGGATAACGCCGGCATAGGGAGGTAAAGTATAGGTCCCATGTACCTCTATGGCAACTCTATTACAGCTCCGCAGAAGACAAAGCTGTAATAAGAGCGGTTATATGGCCACGTGAATAAGCCACAAAAGTGAGTGGATGTCCTAAAGTGAAAAGTTGTGTACGATCATTTACCTCCCCTTTATCCTAGCATTGCTCAATATAATAGAAGATGGCAGGACGCCAGCGCAACTGTCCAACAATTTATATTCTAGAAAGAACGAGACATTGGAACTTGTATAAAAATAAAAAGATACATTTATAGAAGAATGTGCATGGGTTTACTGCGGGTATTCAGGTTTCTTCTAAGGGCCCTTTCACATCAGCGCTGGCTTCCGTTCAACCATTCCGTCAGAGCAACAGATGAACGGAAAGTCAGACGGAAACTATCTCCCGTTTGCATTACCATTGATTTCAATGGTATTTTTTCTCATTTAGTTGGTATCAGTTTGCCTCCCAATCGCTAGGTTTACGTTTCTTTCACGTAAACAATAGCCTAGTTGACTACGGTATTTAGGCCTCATGCACACGACCGTAAAAACACCCGTTATTGCGGGTCGTAATTACGACCCGCAATAACGGGCCCATAGACTTCTGTTAGCCACGGGAAGGTACCCGTGCCGTTCAAAAAATAGAACATGTTCTATTTTTTATTTTACGCGCCGTGCTGATATACTTTATAATGGGAGCACGGCTCGGAAAAGCGTCCGGCTGCCCGTGGCCGGCCGTGCTCGTAATTACGAGTCGTAATTACGAGCACGGTAGTGTGCATGAGGCTTAATTCTGTGAAAAAAACCTGAGCCTAACGAAATGGAGGCAAACTGATACCAACTGAAAGAGAAAAAATACCATTGATGGTAATGCAAACGGAAGCCATAGTTTCCGTTTGTTCCGTTCAACCATTCCATCAGAGGAACAGATGAACGGAAAGCCAGATGAACGGAAGCCAGCGCGGATGTGAACAGGCCTTAACACTTTAAAACATACTGATCTGCCTTGTATGAAATCAGTCCTGCTGGGTGAAAGATGTTGGGAAATTAGATTGTCAAGACCCAGCAGGGAAAGGGACAGATGGAAGTGGTGAGAAACAATAGTCCGGCACTTGTTTTCAGCCCAGACTTGCAATATAATGAAAAAAACACAAATTTAAAAAAGCAGAAACAATAGACTGACCAGAGAGAACTAAAAAAAAATTCTTATTAAAAAGTTCTTGTACCATATTTTTACTAGTTTGATCGATAGATAGCTACGCAAAGAAACAGTTTAGCAAGATAGCTAAAAGGGTATGTGCACACACTAATTACGTCCGTAATTGACGGACGTATTTCGGCCGCAAGTAGTGGACCGAACTCAGTGCAGGGAGCCGGGCTCCTAGCATCATACATATGTACGATGCTAGGAGTCCCTGCCTCTCCGTGGAACTACTGTCCCTTACTGAAAACATGATTACAGTACGGGACAGTTGTCCTGCAGAGAGGCAGGGACTCCTAGCATCATATATAACTATGATACTAGGAGCCCGGCTCCCTGCACTGAGTTCGGTCCGGTACTTGCGGCCGAAATACGTCCGTAAATTACGGACGTAATTAGTGTGTGTGCACATACCCAAACAGGTAAAAGAAGAACATGATGTTTAGAAAATGTATAAATAGAACAGGAAGACTGGATTGGTCTATGACATCACCATTCATTATTTCTGAGGTCATGCCATCCCAGTCAAACATTGGATGACCACGAATTATATAACTACAGTATTATTTTTGCAGTTACAGTTTCAATTTTACTCAAAATGTTTGATAGGTGGCGCTAGCCAAAACAACTCAATGAATAAAACAAACCCTAAACTAATAATTGTGATCATATTAAAAATTGTTGTCTTGCTTAAAAAAAAAGAATTTTTTTTTCAAATACCCCTTTAGTGAATTCGTTAATAGAGTGGAACCCCATTTTAGGACACATGTATTAGCCAGCGAAAACAGCAACTACAAAAAAAATCTCTGACTTTGGAGGAGCCGGCAAGTCGACGATTTACACACACAGCTTATTGATTGCAGTAGGAGCTGATTTCGATGACACTGCAGGAAATTGAACAGCTGGAGTTGGGTTTCTCCACAGATGACAGCTGATCGCTGGGGATCCCAGCAGTGGGACATCCTGTGATCTCTTTATTGTCAGAGGATTCTTCTAACAAAAAAAGGCATTGTCCAAAGCAATGCTCCTTACTTAGAACTTGTAATGCGGTAAAATTAATTTTTATACCATACAGTCAGATATTTCATATAGGTGAACAGGGTGGTAGATTACAGTGCAGCTGTTAGGAGATAATGCAAAGTATAATGTTTTTGTGAGTTTTTTTTAATGATTTTAATCGTCAATGTAAATCAGTGCTAAAAATGAAAATGTGTTACCACTACATTATGTACATCTCCAAAGAAAAAGTTGTCCTCCAAACCACAGAAATTGCACAATATTAGGGTATGTTCACACACACTAATTACGGACGTAATTCGGGCGTTTTTGCCCCTAATTACGTCCGAAAAATGCGCCTCAATAGCGTTGATAAACATCTGCCCATTGAAAGCAATGGGCTGACGTTTGTCTGTTCACACGAGGCGTTCACTTCTTGGGGCGTAATTAGAGCCGTTATTCATTGACTCCAATGAAAATCAGCGCCAATTACATCCGTAATGGACGAGGCGTTCACGCGCCTGCACATGACGTTACGGCTGAAATTACGGGGATGTTTCCTCCTGAAAACATCCCCGTAATTTCAGCCGTTACGGACGCTGTCGTGTGAACATACCCTTAAAGGGAAACTCCAGTTAAAAACGCTAATTATACAGGTAGTTTATTCATTATGAAGTCCGAAATAGTTGCTTGGCCTCACTGATTTATAAGGGTTGACAGACTATGCAGTCCAGCATCAAAAAGGGCAAAATAATTTTTGCCCCCTAGCACGGAAGTGATAATGGCCCATGTTGTATGAGTTAATTTGTTGCAAAGAGGGGGATTTGGCAGTTTACTTCGTCACCCTACTAGAGGATTTCTTCAATACAGCAGTGGAGCTTCCAGCAAGCGTGAAATGGGCCTAATGAGGTATAATTAATGTAGTGAACACAATTCCATATCTATGACAAATGACTGCTGCTCCATGTATGTGCATAGTTTGCCCTGGTTTATCTATGACGTAACAGAAGCCAATTAGCTGTAAGTTTATTGTACAGGGTAAGGGGGGATTCACACGAGCGTGTATTCGGTCCGTGCGGGCTGCGTGGTTTTCACGCGGCACGCATGGACCAATACAAGTCTATGGGGCAGTACAGACAGTACGTGCTTTTTGCGCAGCGTTTGTCTGCTGCGCAAAAAGCGCGACAGGTTCAATAACTCTGCGTATTTCGCGCATCACGCACCCATTGAAGTCAATGGGTGCGTGAAAACCACGCAGGTTGCACGGAAGCACTTCCGTGCGAACCGACTGAAACAGCGCACCAGCTGTGAAAAGGATGAATGTAAACAGAAAAGCACCACGTGCTTTTCTGTTTCCGACCATCCAAACGGAGTGTCTTTGCGATGAGCGAAGCCGGACAAGCGAACCGAACTTCACCGGGTTCGGCCGAACTCGTTTTGGCCGAACCCGGCAAAAAAATGATCGGTACACGACGTCAGGAGATAGTCACTGTCCATGGTGCTGAAAGAGTTAAACTGTTTCAGCACCATGGACAGTGACTTCCGATCCCAATATACATGAACCTGTAGAAAAAAAAGTTCTGACTTACCGCTAACTCCCGGCTTCTTCCTCCAGTCTGACCTCCCGGGATGACAATTCAGTCCAAGTGACAGCTCCAGCCAATCACAGGCCAAGCACAGGCTGCAGCGGTCACATGGACTGGCGCGTCATCCAGGGAGGTGGGGCCCGATGTCGAGAGGCGCGTCACCAAGGCAACGGCCGGGAAGTTCTCGGTAAGTACGAACTTTTTCTTTTTTTTCAACAGGTTTTTCGATAGGATGTGTTCGGCATTCACTGTCGAGGGTGCTGAAAGAGTTAGCTCTTTCAGCACCTTGGACAGGGACGGCCGTCGACTAGCCTCATCTCTATGATGGCGGCTGCGCGAAAATCACCCAGCCGCGCATCAGACACGGATGACACACGCAGCTGTCAAATGTTTTTTGCGCGCGCAAAACGCAGCATTGTTTGCGCGCGCAAAAACGCAACGTCCGTCTGTATCTGCCCTTAAAGCGATAACACTTTTCTAGAGAAAGGCCGGTCCTCTCACAGTGTACGAAGTGAGGTCAGTGAGCCTTTCCTCTCGTTTATCAGGTCGATACATTTAGTTGGAAGTGCACTTCCATCTAAAAAAGCAATTACACATGGATACAATCAGTACTATGTTTTACTATAAATGCCTATAGGCACTCAATATGGCTGGCCTACTAGAGTACAAGGGAATCCTCCAGTGGGTCCAGTTTCTAATAAATTGGCCTCTCATACAACAATGCATCAAGAGTCCAGTAGAAGACCACCCGATTTGTAGCTGACTTTGAAGACAAACTCTTGCCACTATGGCTTTTATTCTACGTGTTGATTCACAAATATCCTATTACACCTTATTTATTAAAAGTCCTTTGTGTACATTGATAAAGTGGAGGGTGGGCCCACAAAATAATTTCCATTGGTGGGCCCAGAGAACCACTGTCAGACCCTGTGGATGCCCATAGTAGTTGTCACAATCTATACCGTTATCCATCTAAACATTATTGTGTATGGGGGCACTCTGCTGGTATTATTGTGTATGGGGGCACTCTGCTGGTATTATTGTGTATGGGGGCACTCTGCTGGTATTATTGTGTATGGGGGCACTCTGCTGGTATTATTGTGTATGGGGGCACTCTGCTGGTATTATTGTGTATGGGGGCACTCTGCTGGTATTATTGTGTATGGGGGCACTCTGCTGGTATTATTGTGTATGGGGGCACTCTGCTGGTATTATTGTGTATGGGGGCACTCTGCTGGTATTATTGTGTATGGGGGCACTCTGCTGGTATTATTGTGTATGGGGGCACTCTGCTGGTATTATTGTGTATGGGGGCACTCTGCTGGTATTCTTGTGTATGGGGGCACTCTGCTGGTATTCTTGTGTATGGGGGCACTCTGCTGGTATTCTTGTGTATGGGGGCACTCTGCTGGTATTCTTGTGTATGGGGGCACTCTGCTGGTATTCTTGTGTATGGGGGCACTCTGCTGGTATGCTTGTGTATGGGAGCACTCTGCTGGTATGCTTGTGTATGGGGGCACTCTGCTGGTATGATTGTGTATGGGGGCACTCTGCTGGTATGATTGTGTATGGGGGCACTCTGCTGGTATGATTGTGTATGGGGGCACTCTGCTGGTATGATTGTGTATGGGGGCACTCTGCTGGTAGTATTGTGTATGGGGGCACTCTGCTGGTAGTATTGTGTATGGGGGCACTCTGCTGGTAGTATTGTGTATGGGGGCACTCTGCTGGTAGTATTGTGTATGGGGGCACTCTGCTGGTAGTATTGTGTATGGGGGCACTCTGCTGGTAGTATTGTGTATGGGGGCACTCTGCTGGTAGTATTGTGTATGGGGGCACTCTGCTGGTAGTATTGTGTATGGGGGCACTCTGCTGGTAGTATTGTGTATGGGGGCACTCTGCTGGTAGTATTGTGTATGGGGGCACTCTGCTGGTAGTATTGTGTATGGGGGCACTCTGCTGGTAGTATTGTGTATGGGGGCACTCTGCTGGTAGTATTGTGTATGGGGGCACTCTGCTGGTAGTATTGTGTATGGGGGCACTCTGCTGGTAGTATTGTGTATGGGGGCACTCTGCTGGTAGTATTGTGTATGGGGGCACTCTGCTGGTAGTATTGTGTATGGGGGCACTCTGCTGGTAGTATTTCGTATGGGGGCACTCTGCTGGTAGTATTTCGTATGGGGGCACTCTGCTGGTAGTATTTCGTATGGGGGCACTCTGCTGGTAGTATTTCGTATGGGGGCACTCTGCTGGTAGTATTTCGTATGGGGGCACTCTGCTGGTATCATTGTGTATGGGGGCACTCTGCTGGTATCATTGTGTATGGGGGCACTCTGCTGGTATCATTGTGTATGGGGGCACTCTGCTGGTATCATTGTGTATGGGGGCACTCTGCTGGTATCATTGTGTATGGGGGCACTCTGCTGGTATCATTGTGTATGGGGGCACTCTGCTGGTATTATTGTGTATGGGGGCACTCTGCTGGTATTATTGTGTATGGGGGCACTTTGCTGGTATTATGTATGGGGGCACTCTGCATGTTTTATTGTATTAGGGGCACTCTGCATGTATTATTGTATTAGGGGGCACTCTGCTGGTACTATGGTATATGGGGCACTCTGCTGGTATTATTGTGTATGGGCGCACTCTGCTGGTATTGTTATGTATGGGGCACTCTGCTGGTATTGTTATGTATGGGGCACTCTGCTGGTATTGCTATGTATGGTGGCACTCTGCTGGTATTATTGTGTATGGGGTACTCTGCTGGTATTAGGTATGGGGGCACTCTGTTGGTTTTATTGTGTATAGGGGCACTCTGCCGGTATTATTATGTATGGGAGCACTCTGCTGGTATTATTGTATATGGGAGCACTCTGCTGGTATTATTAAATTTGCGAAATCATCATGGAAGCTGATCAGATCCCATTGTCAACTTGAACATCTCCATTCCCCAGATTGAGTAATCTGCTGGCAAACTCACCTGCTGTGGCATCTCCATACAGATTTGCATCAAAGTACACACTTGACTGATCGTGATTTTTGATTGGTTGAATTTTAAACCAATTCAAAAATAAATAAATAAATCAGCCTTCAAACAAGCTTTTAAAAATATAGAATAGATTACCTGATGTATTAAAAAGTATCTTTTCAACTGCTCTTAGTGGTTGTCTGTTTACAATACCAAACAGCAGAATTATGAATGCTGCTCTGGCCTATAATACAGGCTGTAATGCAGGATTATTGACTAGAGATGAGATATAAATGCTGGAAACCTCACCAGTCCCAAGAATAGCGGTACCTGGTCCCGTTCCATGGTGGAGGAGTCCCGACACTTGTGCCCACGTAGCTTTTCTCTGAATATTTCCTAATGACTTTGCTGAACAATAACTGTGCATGCATGGAACCAGTCTGACCGATTTTTACTTTTTTGGTATATGTAGCCAATAAGCCTTAAGAGTATTTCCTGGGAAAGCCCCTTTAAGCCTTTTTTTCAGTATTTTTATATTTAAAAACAAAATAAAAATGAAGAGGCAGGAATAGATGCTGATCGCACATCTGTATGTGTAGAAATTTTTCCTTCCCTTTTCCCTTCCCTTGGTTGAACTTGATGGACATGTGTCTTTTTTCAGCCGTACTAACTATGTAACTATGTAACTATGTAACTATGCTAAGTGATTTAAATGAAATCTGATCGGATATTTACAAGGTTATAGAAATTCTCCAGTAGTATTTACGGTCCATGACATAACGAGGGGGCACATGTGCCATGGACTGCAATGTATTTAATAGACCAAAATTCTCTCTCCCTGGGGCAATGCTTGACTGCTTACACAGTATTAATGCTTTCTATACATTAGATGCTATGCTGTGCAACCACAATTGATTATATAGCATTCATTACTTAAAGAGGCTCTGTCACCAGATTTTGCAACCCCTATCTGCTATTGCAGCAGATAGGCGCTGCAATGTAGATTACAGTAACGTTTTTATTTTTAAAAAACGAGCATTTTTGGCCAAGTTATGACCATTTTTGTAATTATGCACATGAGGCTTGCAAAAGTCCAAGTGGGTGTGTTTAAAAGTACAAGTCCAAGTGGGTGTGTATTATGTGCGTACATCGGGGCGTTTTTAATACTTTCACTAGCTGGGCGCTCTGATGAGAAGTAACATCCTCTTCTCTTCAGAACGCCCAGCTTGTGACAGTGCAGATCTGTGACGTCACTCACAGGTCCTGCATCGTGACGGCCACATCGGCAGCAGAGGCTACAGTTGATTCTGCAGCAGCATCAGCGTTTGCAGGTAAGTCGATCTTACCTGCAAACGCTGATGCTGCTGCAGAATCAACTGTAGCCTCTGCTGCCGATGTGGCCGTCACGATGCAGGACCTGTGAGTGACGTCACAGATCTGCACTGTCACAAGCTGGGCGTTCTGAAGAGAAGAGGATGTTACTTCTCATCAGAGCGCCCAGCTAGTGAAAGTATTAAAAACGCCCCGATGTACGCACATAATACACACCCACTTGGACTTGTACTTTTAAACACACCCACTTGGACTTTTGCAAGCCTCATTTGCATAACTACAAAAATGGTCATAACTTGGCCAAAAATGCTCGTTTTTTTAAAATAAAAACGTTACTGTAATCTACATTGCAGCGCCTATCTGCTGCAATAGCAGATAGGGGTTGCAAAATCTGGTGACAGAGCCTCTTTAAGAAATATTGTCTACTGCATATTCACACTGATTTACAGGCAGCGAACAAAGCTAAAGGCAAATCAATCCTTAAACCGACTTTTGTCAATCATATCCCCCTAATTGTTATGACTGCATCAGATTTAGGGAAAATGTGAGGAAACATTTAAAGTGGAGACTTACTGTCAAATACTAGAAGTGCCATATAATATTACTCCTGTGACAGAGAAGTCGTCAGACTCCAGGTAGATGATACATTAAATACCTTTCACAAGAGCGACATGATCGACAAGTGCGCTCCATCTAAACAAGGAACAAATACCAAACGCAATCTGTGTCACAGCAAACCTGCTAATGTACAGAAGAACCCCGCTGCTTCTAAATGGTAGAACACGGCTGTTGCCGTTGTGCAGATCGCAGATCATGGAGCCTAGTGGCTTCCGTGTGCTGTCCAGGTTTTTTTTTGCGGACCAGTACACTAGACTGGGCGAGATGGATAGCAAATACGGACAAGAATAGGACCTGTCCTATCATTTACGGAACTGATAAAATGAACTGCAGAAAAAAAATAAAAAATTAATTGGTTGTGTGCATGGCCCCCAAAATATTACTGGTTCAGTATTCTATCCACAAAAAACACATATAGGACACCAAGGAATACAACAGTTGTGTGCATGATGCCTTAGTAGAAGATTGTTGAACCATTTTATTATACGTAGAGTTCTAGAATACATATATATATATATATATACACACACACACACACATATACACAGTAAGTGCACACAAATGTAGCAGAGTTCCTTGGCAGAGCTGAGCTGGTCATCGTCATAATGTATCACCCATGGATCTGCATGTAGTTCTATTGGATATGCCATAAAGGCCTGATGCGGGTCCAAAGTATGCGAGTGCCTGTTCCATGCAGAAAGTGGCTGTACATGCATATGAGCGATATGGTAATGCCTAAGTGTGTACCCCCCCCCCCCCCAACCCACTGATCAGACTTTGAGGTTCCCTGTATCCTGCGGCTGTATCATAAAATGCCTTCATCAGAGAAACCTGTTAAACGCACTGTACAAAAAAGGTCCGTAAATAGACAAATTCAGCTCTGATACATCTTATTGTTTATCTATCAACACACACACCTGTAGCAGAGCTAAAGTTGTAATTTGACTGTTTTTATAGGTATATTCATAAACAATAAATACAGATTTATTGCCAAACTTTGGACTATATAAAGTCACCATTTCCAATATCTTCCCAAAGCCAGAAAATCAGGGGCACCTCAATGAATAATGGTAGAATAATAGAATTATACTGTATGCATTTATTGCGAGCAGTTTTATATTTTCTATGATATTACAACATGAGCTGAATTTACAGGAAAGGTCGCCCTTGAGAAGTCTGAAATGAGAATGATATTTTAGTCTTTGCCAATGTTTTGCCATCACAATGGGCATCCCCCATTCCAAGAGTAAACAAAGCAGTTCTTCCAGTTTTGCGTATCAGGCCATCAAAAAACATCTCAACACTAGAGAGCGAGCCCCCTGACATGCTGAACATGTGATATAGAGCATTATTTTGGTACTAAGCAGTTATAGTGATCATAGTGTGTTTCTATAGATTTAGACATAGACCTGTTTTTATCACAAGCAGCAGAGATGAGCATGTCAGTTAGCACAACTCACTGTGATATTACAATGTCTTAAGTATTATTTTACATAGGACTGCAGGCAAATCCACTACAAAACTCAAGGAGTTATCCCGATGCACAAACGACGCAGCCTCAAAAGTATTAAATGACAAATTCAACTCTGCTACATCTACCAATTTTCCTTTTTGCATCAAACCATGTCTATAACGCTATCCACGTTCAGCCCCCTATTACGATTATATTCAGGCAAAAAAACATCAGTCCAATGTGGTACGAATAGGCTGCATTCACCTTGAAATCAACAGTAAAAAAAAAAAAAAGGTGATGTCATAAAAAGAGGTGTGTCTAAGGCGGAGTCAGATGTGCAAAAACAGTAAGGCAGTAATGTGGAAAATGACTATCCAAATTTGATATAATCCTTTAAAACCATTACAGCATGGAAGAGCTTTAATAGAAAAAAAGTTGTAATTATTCATGCGGAACAGAAAAACAGGTGGTGCCATGATTGCATTTCACACCGAGATGATTTGTATCTTGGCGATTCCCATTTACCAGCTTAGAATTTCACAGTATTAAAATTGAGTTGAGGAATAGGAGTGGTTAGTGGGGGCTATGACAACCATTCCTGTAAATTTGCTATATATATATATATATATATATATATATATATATATATATATATATATATATACACATACATACATACATACATACATATATATTATATATACACATACACACATATATATATATATATATATATATATATATGCATACACACACATATCTCTACTGGAGATATATATATATATATATATATATATATATATATATATATAGAGGGTGTGGGTAGTAAAAGAAATGGGAAAATCTGGTATATACATAGATGCAGAATGGAAATATATATATATATATATATATATATATATATATATATATATATATATATATAGATGTATGTATATATCAGATTTTCCCACTTCTTTTACTACCCATGCCCTCCATTTATGCAATATCAAACTCAATGGACAAAGCACCTGTTTGCACAAAGCAATATTCATGAGTGCACGGCTATAAAATACAATCCTGCCATGATATGTGCTTACAAGGCATCATCTCAATACATTTCGCTAATCCGAGTCCATCAGGTACCATCTCGCAGTGATGGGCAATGTACAGGATATATTGATAGACATCAAAGCCCAAACAGCCTGTGGGCTCCTTCAGAACCCCAAAGCAGCCCATAACAGAAAGTTCTCCAAGCTATATGGGCATTTGATTGAGATGAATATAATAAATAAATAAGAAGTCCATTCTGTGATATTCTCCATGATATCAGCAGAACATGAATACGATCGCCCATGTGAAGGTGTGTCTGTATTATGGCACATTAATCCTTTACCGTTTTCCTCCTATGTACACACCCAGCCGACACCATCATATACAACCAGCATCTTATGGGATAACGTCTTCCTTTCTGCATAGATTATTATTATGTTGATGACAGTAATCACAATGCAAATAGCAGAGAGATCTGTTACCTTTTTTCCTTTCTTTTTCCTATGTGCAGGCTTGGAAATTTTCTCCTTGGGTTCTTCACTCATTTTACTGGTATAATGTAAGTAAAGGGATCGCTGCTCCTTTATATTCCAACATCCAAAGCCAACGAGCGAAATCAAAACACAGAAACCCAAAGTCCTTCTCCCGATATGTCACAGACAAGTGCTGCTTTGAAGCTGATGGCTCGACAGTCTTTACTTCCAGCTGCACAGACAGAAAGTGCCCATGCTCGCTGCCTAGGCTTAAAGGGAGGAAAAAAAAACTGGGAGTTTCCCTGACACAAAAGACTATTATTCTTTTAAATAAATGAGCGTTAACCCCATCCGGCATTAACTACACTATATCCCTGAAGTCAATTGGAATCAGGCTTTAAAGCCGCGCTCTCCCAACTGTGTTTCCAGGCTTTAAATGGTATTGACGAGCACAGAACAGGAATGAGCTGCAGAATGCTGACAAGTCGGAGAAGCTTTCCTCGCTGGATGATCTGCTCTTTTTTTTTTCTCTTGTGGACTGGAAAGTGAATGGAAATTTCACTGATTGCAGCGAGCGTCTTGATCCTAACACATGTGCGAAATGCATCAAGGCATGACAGAAGAGAAGCACTCACGTTCCCTCTCCCTTTAAAGCCACTCCCAGGCTGATTCCACCAGTAGGGCGAGCAAAACAATCAAGTTACATCAAACTATTGGTAAATGGAGTTTCATTTTACCCATCGCTAGTTTACACCCCCATTGGAAGGATGTCAACGTGTCTAAAGCTTTATTATCATACGATAAGATCGGTTGGGGCTGATAAATTTTAGCAAAAGTTAGCATGTTATTGGAGAGAAGCCATCTACTGGGACTTCAAGGGCCATTAGCATTATTTGTATTATAGTATGTCCCGAAACAGATGATTATGGGCTCCTGGTGACAATATGATGAGGGTTTCTCCAGAATGTTTTGCATTCTGTATCGTTCATATTTTCTTTATTATTTAAAGGGGCCGTTCGTTTTCAACAATCCTTTATTTTTATAATTGTTCCCCAACAATAAGCTGAACGCTGGGTGTCCTGCTGTTGGCACCCCTTTAGTAAGGGATGGGAAAAGCTTACATGGTGCCCACAGCAGGAATTTCAGAATGCCCCTCACCCACCTTCAGTCCCAGAAGTTAAAGCATGATCGTTGTCAGATGGACAATCATTCAGCCAATAGCGATCAGTCCGGATTTACCAATTAATAAGCGGGTTTAGCTCCAGTTTAGTTACGTCTATAACATTGATAAATGTAAATAAACGTATTTTCATTAATCTGTATTAAATCAGTCAATAAGCCAATGTCAAATGTTCATCGAGGAGTAACTAAAAAAAAATATGTATGTTATTAAAACTACACGGCTAACTCCAAAACGGATTTCATTTAAGCAAAAAAAAGTGAAATGTATGGGAACAATTTATGGAGGATATGAGAGAGAGAAACATTATTACGCTTAAGCTGCGTTCACATCTGCATCAGGGCTCCATTCCGACGTTCCGTCTGAGGTTTCCGTCAGAACGGAGCCCTGACTGACACAAACGGAAACCACAGGTTTCCGTTTCCATCACCATTGATTTCAATGGTGACCTATCCGGTGCAAATGGTTTCCGTTTGTCTCCGTTGTGCTGGGGTTCCGTCGTTTTGATGGAATCAATAGCGCAATCGACTACAGTATTCATTTCGTCAAAATGACGGAACCCCTGCACAACGGAGACAAACGGAAACCATTTGCACTGGATCCGTCACCATTGAAATCAATGATGATCCAAACGGAAACATGTGGTTTCCGTTTGCGTCAGTCAGGGCTCCGTTCCGACAGAAAGCTCAGATGGAACGTCAGAACGGAGCCCTGATGCAGATGTGAACATAGCCTTACTGCTACTCTCGAGTGAAATCTAAAAATACTATTTTCTTTATATGGCAACAATGTAAATGTCAACTTCTTTCTATATGGAAGGTCATAAAATGTTTTGAAGTTCTAAAACTTGTTAAAAGATTGAAAAGAAGAGTTACGAAAATCAATCGGAAAAGAAAATTATTCGAAAAGGTGAATGAGCAAACTCTTATAAGAAGGTGATATCAGCAAGTTTCCTATTATAGGGTTCCCATGGCTTCCTAAGAAATCCCTTTCTCTTGGGAAAGAACATATCGCTCATACAACAAAGGAGAGAAAACTGTGCATGTTGGAGCATAACTGTGATAGGTGCTTGACTGAAGCCCGGAAGTCCTATCTTGGGTAGAAGCGAAGCACCTACTTCAGTTATGCTTGATCCCTCAGCCTTTGCAGTGGAAGGAGAGGCTCAAGGAAATTTGCTTTCTCACGGTAGAAAGGGATTTCTTAGGAAGCCTGTTTATTTGTTTTGTATACAGGACATACTGCGCTATATACAAAACAGATCAAATATAGTAAGTACAGTACATACATGGATGAATAGTTGGAATGGATGAATATTAAACCTATATTAAAGTATCGTACATATAACATACAATATCTTGCATCTCCTACCATAGTCCCTGTGCATTCAGGAACAGTTAAGACAGCTGCAGAATTTCTAGTGCTCAGTTAATGTTTTCAGAGATATTCTTCAATGTGTAATTAAAAAGGACGAAAAAAAAAAAAAAGACGAAAAAAAAAGGTAGTAGATACATTAGGGCGCTTCTCTGGCCAAATGGCATTAAAGAGATAGCATATTTTTCCAAACATTTATCAAGCCCCCACCACCACCACCACCATGTCAAAAAAGGGTGTATGGCTTGAGCCATATTCATCAAACAGCGTGCATCCGGTTTGATGAATACGTTTTAGTAAAGTTACATACTGGTGCACTGCATTAATAAGTATGCCCTAGTACGTTAAATGTTTCCTTGTCTAATAGAGTTAATAAGACGGCAGAGGTTTCCGTTTTTTCTTCCATGACTTCAACTTATCACCCAGTGTCTTATAGTCCAAAAAAAAAAAGGTATTTCTCCACATTACAACACCGAACACTCTTTATTTGTCAGTATTCAGGCTCCTGAGATGTAGATCAATAGAACAAATATGAATCATCATGTTTTAGAATATCAGACCGTTAAGACGTGAAAAGAGTAATTTTTGTCTTCCACGAAGATCACATGACTTAGGATGATAGGTTTTTATTTCAAACAAATGGGAGTTTTAACCATGCAGAAAATATCTAAATAGGAAATCAGGGACAGGCACCGGCATTAAGAAGAGTCTGGCAGGGATTACACTGTAACCAAATGCAATAATGTAGAATCTCTGCCAGTTATACATAATTCATTCATACTCAGCGCTTACCATGGGATAAAAAGCTTTCAGAGTTCCTCTGGACTTTTCCAGCACAATAAACCGAGGCTTTTTAATATTCTTCCCCAATAGTTTATCATCTCATATTATCTTTGTCTATGACTGGTACATTTGACTTCATTCAAGTACATACTCTGGTCCATTGTGGACATGCATACAAACGACAACACTCGTACATAAGCTTTTCCATGTCTTATCCAGACGTTACGTGTTAATGAAGGGAAATTCTACCTGCAGAGAGCCCTTGTTAGAGGTCAGAATAAAGTGAATTTAAGAACGTGTTATATATCAGATAACAAATACAGAGCACTGTCTACCAAGTGTCTACAGCTCAGTAAAGACATTAAAGAATCTCTCCAGGCAAAATGTATACACCCAGCGCATGGTACACGGATTATCTCTTTGGTGTTTTTTGACACCCTCGGTCCTGCATCTTCCCCTCGGATGCTGCACTAAGCAGTAATTTTGCCTGAAGTTTCCTTTAATGGAATGTCTGCTGGCTAATGGATAATAATTTGGAGCAAACACCTACAAAAACATATCAAACTGTATCATGAGCTGCAAAAAGAAACAAGTTAGGGCCTGTTAACGCCTGCGTCGGTGTTTGTTGTTCTGTCAGAGGAGCAAGGAGCAAAACAGCCAAAATACTGGAGGCACCTAATCTGCTGTATGATAGACACCATCGGCGCCCGATGGAAACCCTTGACTTCAATGGGCTCTGTCGAGTTTCCGTCAGGGTGTCCGTGGTTTTACCAGAAATAGCGCAGCATGCTGCGCTATTGCTTCCGACTGTTTTGGTGGGATCTGTGACGGAGGACCCCAGTGGAGTCTCCAATGCAGATGTGAACCTCCTGAGTGCTGCATCATATACAAGGTCCTGATGCTGCCTAGCGTCAGTATCTAGTATGGGCCGTGGCCTACTGTGAGCCTAAGGAAATCCGAGGGGGGAAAAGTGGTGCAGTGAGCTCAATTTTTTGTTTGGTCTAATCAAGGGGGGATGGGTAGTCTGATCGGGGGTAGGGGACCCCTTGTTACGCTGCATAGCTCCTAGCGCAAATTATAGTAAATTTGTCATGCTGCAAGTGGCCCACCGCTTTCTGCCAATTCACAGTTTTTCTGCGCTTGTTCAGATTGCTACTATGTTACGGTTTATATACAGAGCTCAAATAAATGGATAGATTGCTACCATGTTACCGTTTCATATAAAGAGCTCAAATAAAATAGTACACATAGTGCTCATGATCGCGAATATGTCCAGTTGATCATGAATGTGATCAGTTCTTCTGGAACTGCAGCAGCTGGACTAGGATTGGTTATTTATACGCCACTTACCTGTACAGGCTGCAATCTTGATGGGATATTTATCAAGTCCCCCAAAACACTTTATACATACAGATATCCCGACCCTGTCTCCGCCATAGAAACGTCCTCTATGAATAATTGCACCCCCTTTTCCTGTTAAAGGACAACTTGAACAAACTTTTTATCGAAATCCTCTTAGTGTATTTTAAAATATATAATCTTTTATTAAATATCTAATAGCTCAATATTATTATAGGTAGATCTCTGCTTTCATTTTAGGTATCAGTATGGTAACACTAAAGGTGCAAGAGCAAAGAATCATGGATTGTTGTCAAAGGGACACAGGAGAGAAGTTTTTATAACAATCTGCCATTAGCGTCAATCACTGATACAGGAATGAGAAACTTTTTAAAATAGCAAACTGGACTTTATTATGCATCTTGAAGTAGTCATAATTTAAAGGGGTTGTCCACTTTTGACAATCTTGTTTTATTAGAAGGTCCCTCGAAAGCAAGCTGGACATAGGGTGTCCCACTGCTTTATCAATCTGTAATCTGCTGGGGAACCAGGCAGCAGGTGTTACATTCCAATTCAGTGCCTCCACAGGAGAAATAAAGAACTACATGTTGCCCATAGAAATAAAAGGGCTGTCTGTGTAATGTACGGACACGCTGGGTCCTCCAGAGCAAGAGGTGCTCTTTTTTTAGTGTCTCTATTCTCTGGCAAACATATGAGGATCCCCGTATTTACTTAAAATGGCCTACTAGTGTATTGGAAAATCGGTTTTCTAAAATACACAAATTATTTAAACTCACTGCAGCTGCTCCTTCAACCTGCAAATAAAGGGGTTGTAAAGTATAAGAAAAACATGTCTTTCTCCCTGAAACAGCACCACACCTTTCCATGGGTTGTGTCTGGTATTGCAGCCCATCGCCATTGAAGAGATTGGTGCTTAGAGGCAACATCACACACAACCTTTGGACAAGAGGGACACTATTTTTGGAAGAAAGCAACCAAGTTTGTTTTTTTAATCATGTACAACCGCTTTAAGCATACGCGCCATCGACTCTGATACCAATACTGGAAAAAAATGATTGACATTACAGCCCAATCGTGATTACGGCCCCCTTATAAAGACATTAGCCATGTTGGGAGGTATACAATAAAAGACTGACAAACTGTGCTGTAGATAATATTGTTTTGCATTACTTAGGATTCATCATAGACAAGCAACACAATCGTATTTGACATGTCTGAGCTAAAAGCTAATGGCACAGCTATTACATTCTATTAGAATTCATTTTGCCATTGCACTGAATTTATGGCGCATTTGTACATTGCCATGACAACATAGATTCCCCTCACTCACTTATTGTACATCTCTTGTAAAATCAAACCAGAACAGAAGATTGCACTTTACTAGTAACAATTTCACTCATTCAGTTACAAAGGATGAATGTGATTAAAATGTTCAGAACCTGGCGTTCACTGCTGGAAATAGTAAAAATACACTATGGGTTAATTCCGGTTGTTTAAAGAGGCTCTGTCACTAGTTTAGCTAGGAGATAGGGCATTTCTAATCTAATAGGCGCCGTCACACTGATCATGCTAGTGAATATTGTGTTCCAAAATGTTTATTATTCTAAAAGTTATGAGCATTTGTCAAAATATGCAAATGAGGCTATACTAGACAAAGGGGCGTCAACAGCAGCGATTCTCCTGAGGTGGAGCCTCCTCACAGCCTCTGACGCTGTCCTATCAGCATGAAGCGGCTTTATACAGTGTGGGAGACTGAGGCTGGAGGGAAGGGCGACCACTTAAAGCAGCCATATCTTGGGCTGTGGTTCTGATGTCATATGAAAGATAAGATTCTAATCTGTCATATGACACCAGGATCGCAGTTCCTTCTGTGACACAACCGGAGATATCATCAGTTGAAAACAGTCGTGAATGTATACTATATGATCACACTGTGTTGCTGGGCAGTGAAGGGGGAGGAGCTGTATGCTGATTGGACAGCGTCATACAGAAAACATTACACCGCCCAGAGTGAAGAGAAAGAGTCGCCTCCTATTTGGCTATTAGAGCCAAATTAGCATATTTAGAAAAATTAAACGTTTTTGGGAGAGAAAAAAATCACACTGTTGTTATCAGCATCATAGCGCCTATTAGACTAGTTAGGAGATAGGGAATTAATAAACTAGTGACAGATCCTCTTTAAGAAATAAGCCATTGAAATTGTATAACTTTAGTGTAGATTACTGATTTCTAGTAACAAAAATGTGTAATTAGCCATTTTATATGTTTGGCATATTGAAGAACACCACCACCTTTTATGACATGGTGGGAGTTGTGGTTTTAGAACACCAAGATAGCTACAAATTGTGGACCACTGGTTTATAATATATTAGAGAATTCTTTAAACAACCAATTATAGCCTCATTTACGTAGATTTGCTACAGAAAGCAGTAGTAGTGAACGAAAAGCAGAACAGGCCATCTGTATGTGTAGTCCTAACCGGTCATACACTCTGCTATGACAGACAATACCACTAAATAACCCTTCTCAAATATTTTAGTGCATTACCTACACCTCTTATCTACACAGAATATTTGTCGGTGCCCATATCAGTCGCATGACGGAAACCAACGGCATCTGACTTTAATGGTTTGGTTGCGTTTCCGTAATTTTTCCAAACAAAACGGTGCTACAGGCTGTGCTGTTTTGTCCAGAAAAAATTAAAACCTGCAACGGAGGCCCGTTACGAAGCCTCCGAAGCAGATGTGTACAGAGCCTTATTAATTTTTATAAGTAGTGTATTTCACATATTAATCCTTATATGAAGGTTTCCACTTCTTATAGTAGGGAGGAAACTCTGGGAAAACCAGTTACACCTAGAGCAGGCTCTGACCGCATGACTGCCCCCTGGTCCCTGCACTAGGCATAACACTGTATCAGTTTTGACCAGAGCAAACACAGCAACTCTCTGACACAGGGGTTAGCACTAGGGTCCGGAGATGATCTGTGCTTGGGTGGGATTCCTCCAGTTTCATCCCATATGCAAAAAAACATACTGATACGTTCATTCCTTTAAAACTTAATTCCTTAAGTCCCAGTGCATGTGAGAGGTAAGGACATTAGATTGTGAGTCCCATTGGAAACAGGGACTGGTGTAACTGGACATATTCTTTGTATGGCGGTGACAATATGATGGCGATATTCAAAGTTTGGTCCTTTGTTTTTTTTGAAGGGTAACTAAACTTTTCAAAAAACTTTTGTTATGTCATAGTCACGTCAGAAGTTTTCATCGGTCAGGGTCTGAGCACTGAGACCCCCACCAATTGCTAAAACTAAGCAGTAGAAGCGCTTAGGTCAACACTGAGCCGCTTCGTTTCTGATCGGCTTTTCTCGGAAAGCAGAGCATTTGGTGTACAGGTTCAATAGAAAGTCTATGAGCCCGTACACCAACTGCACACCTTTCAGAGAAAACCCAATAAGAAACTAAGCGTCAGAAGCGCTCAGGTGAGTACTCAGACCCCCACCGATCAAAACTTCTGACACGTCTCTATGACATGTTTTTTGAAAGTTTAGTTAATCTTCAAGTTAATTCTGATAACTTGTCAGTTATTCCGAGAGATCTGATGAAATATGGGAAAAATCACACATTCCCCTCTACCAAACATTGCCTTATAAGCCAGCAGGTATATTCCACAAGGCTGGTAAATAGCTAAACAGGTGGTGTCTAGAATGTCAACAGCTCAGGAACTGCTGAATATTTTATACATGGTGTTATTTCAGAATCAGATTCTTCCAACAGAGCCAACAATTATCTTCAATCAGACTGTTATTTTTCTCAGTTAGTGAACTCTACAGACCATATAAAAAGAGATTTCTATTCCATACAAATGAAATTAGATATTATAGAAGTATGTGTGTTTTAGATGAAAGAGGTATGGATAGCGGGTAGATTACCATTTTGCTTAAAGGCGTTCTCCACTCAAAAACGGAAAAGAGCCTATAATCTAACCAAAGTACGAGAAAGGTGAGAAGTCAAATCAGCACATAGAAGTAGGTTAGGGTTGTCAGCGGGGTTGTTTTCCGTTATGTATTAAAGGGCCCTCTCTGAAACAGAGGTAAAGGTGCAAATGCTAGCTATGCATGCCCTATAGCCGAGCCCCTAAATAGCTTATTACCCCACATAAAATACGGTGTTAAAATTTGGTCCAGGAGTGCAAATCTCAAATCGACCGACAGCTATTCCTCCCTTTCATATGATGAATACTGGGCTCGGCCGAACATCTGCCATCGGAGTGAGATTTAAGATGTCGCCCTGCACATTAGATGGACAGTCCCGATGAAATCGGCACGTTCGGCCGACATGCATCAAATACTATTGTGCATTAGTGGGTTCAGGGAGGTCATACCATTACTGAAACTTGGTAACCTGGTCAAAACCATATCACTGGCATTCAACACTAAATAAGAACCATATCACTGGCATTCAACACTAAATAAGAACCATATCACTGGCATTCAACACTAAATAAGAACCATATCACTGGCATTCAACACTAAATAAGAACCATATCACTGGCATTCAACACTAAATAAGAACCATATCACTTGGTTATATCCTTAATAGGCTTTTCCGCTTTTAAGATTAAGTGTGGCTTAACATTACCTGCCATATCTGAAAGTGGCTCTTCAAAAGTTTGGGGACCGACAAAATGTTGGTGACTCTGTATTGGAGCAATAAAAATATTGGTTGCAAAGATAGACCTACCCTCTTAACTCATGAAATTATTGTAGTTTCAATCTGATGTGCACGGAGAAAGAACACTAACCCAACTGATCTATATCCATTATCCAGTGCAGCCAACATGAGAAGAGTTTTATGCAGCCAGGAAGTGCTGTGTCCTGTAAAATGAACCATAGAAACAAAGTACCTGGATGCATTGAGAAATGCTGTACATTCATTTGAAGAAATACATTTAGGGCTTGACCACACATAACGGAATTGCTGCACAATATTTCTGCAGCATTTTCGCTTAAACTAGCAATCAGCTGCGGAAAAACAGCATAATTTCCTGCATTTTTTACTGCAGAAAATAGTGCGAATTTTGCGGAGTCTTTTCCAATTCTGCAAGATGGTGACATCTCCTCTAAAAAACGCAGGACTTCAGTCCACTTTCCGCAGCAGTAATGGACATGTTGTGGAACTAAAAATACGTACTGAAGGTGAATTCAGGACTGAAATTTTACGCAGCGGGTGGATGACATTTGTTCATTCACACTCACTTTGCTGCTACTGTATTCTACGGTGTATTTTCCGTTCGCAATTCCGGACGGAATATACGCAGCATTTCCGTTACGTGTGGAGAAGCCCTTAAAGGGGTTGTCCACAACCGGACAACTGATGACCTATCCACCAGATAGGTCATCAGTACATGATCTGTCGGGGTCTGACACCTGGACCCCGCACGGTTAAACTGCTCCAGCTGCCTCTGGCCACCGAACACTAATGCCGGAAGCAGTTGGCTCTGTTCATGGAATACTGGCTAAGCGGCAGTACTGCAGCTCTGCTCCTATTCAAGTGAATAGGAGCAGAGCTACAGTTCTGCAGTGCTGCCGCTATGCAATGTACCGAGCCAACTGCTTCTGGCTACATACATTGCATACTGTGCCATAACATCTGGTGCCCGCAGGCCACCGGAGCAGCTGATCGGTGCGGGGTCCTGGTGTCGGATCCGCACCGATGATATACGGATGACCTAACGGTGGATGGGTCATCAGTTGTTCGGTAGTGGACAATCTCTTTAATGTTAGCTACTACAGATGAACAAATGGCACAACCGGTTGTCACATTAAAGGGATCCTCTTTGGGTACATAAATGAATCATACATAATAGGCCACAAGGTAGAGAGTAATATAAGACTGTATGGTTGCTGGTACTAGTGCAGAAAGTTGCCAGGAAGTCAGGAAAGAATTTTGCTCTTTGGCAAGTTGGTCTAGGACAGGTGATTTTGCCTTGCTCCAGATTGAGGCCCCATGCACACGACCATATTTTCATCTATCCCGAAATACTGTCCGTAAATACGAATTCGTAGGCATCCGGATTCCATCCGTATATACGGATCCGTAACAAAAGAGGGAGGATGCAAATGCTGTTTTCAGCATGTTGCTTAGCAACGCTTCCATAAATACGGACGGTATACAGGTGAACATCTGTGGCCGTCCATATCTGTGGCCGTCCATATTTATGGAAGCTCCCATAGACTTCTATGGGAGAGTCCTTGCCATAATTACGGACAAGAATAGGACAGGTACTATAATTTTTTCAGCACGGACACCCAACAGTAAAAATACTGAAAGGTGTCCGTGGCCAATAGCAATGAATGGGTCCGTAATTACTGATGAAAAATACGGTCGAGTGCATGGAGTCTAACTGTTTTAAGGGTGAACATAAAGGGGTTATCCGGGTTATAGAAAGTGATGGACTATCCTTCGAATAAGCCATCAATATTAGATCGTGAGCGTCAGATTGTCGGCGCCCCCGCCGATCAGCTGTTTGATGGGACGTCAGCGCTCGTACGAGCACTACAGCCTCTTGATTGTCTACATGGTTCTCCTCTTCATCCGTACTTCTACGCGCCGTTACATTTTTAGCGGCTGTGCAAGGTATTCAAGTGAACGGGACAGTGGTGCAATACCTTGCACAGCCGCTAGAAATTTAACGGTGCATGCAAGTACTAATGGAGAGGAGAACCATGTAAACAAAGCAGAGGCTATTGCCCTCATACGAGTGCTGCGGCCCCTTCAAACAGCTGATCAGTTGGACCCCTTCCTTTTTAATGGACTTATGTTATGTTATGTTATCAACCCACTAACTATGTAACAAATTCTGAAAACTATACTTTTATGTGCACTTGTATTCAGTGAGAACCCTGTATTACCGGATACAAAAGAATGCTTTTTCTCATAAATGCTACTACTACCATTATTAATAACAATAATAATAATAATATCATTAAACATTTAGAAAAATAATATTGGTAGCAATAGTTATTTGTAGAATATACAATAAAATTTTGCTTTTTTTAGGAAAATACAGCCTAGGGGATAAACCGTGGCATGAGCCTTAATAGAGATAGGACAGTGAGAGGTATCTAGAGGCCATTCTGCTGGAATATTGCCAAGTTGTGTCGTACATAGTGCAGCATGTGACTGCCCAACAGAGGCTAGAACCTCCCTCTCTGGAAGCAAGGGTAATTGAAAGCACTGTGGCATGGCACCAAATATGTCCACTCTGCCTTTAATGCACTGGCCAAGTTTCTAAATATAAAAACAACTACCCCTATGAAAACTACAACCACTCATATTTCTTGACAACTATTTGCTATAGTGTGTGTGTGGATCATACAAACAGATGACCTATAGGTGAGGTGTAATATATAAAACACATATGTAGACCCCTGGTAATGTCATGGTAATAATCTGATCCAATAGGTGGGTTACAATAATCAAGCGCGTCAACTCTCTCACCTATTGAATTCTATAGTGCAGCATTTCTAAACCCAGTAAAAAATAAAAATTAGCCAAATAACCCCAAGGCCATAATTTATTCATGACTCTGAATAAAATTTCATACCGGACATAATTTTACACCATTTTGCTTTTTTTACTAACTGATGCAATTCAAATAACCTGTGGGTGCATATCTTCAACCTTTACTTTTAGAAATATGTGGCCCACTGTGCACACTTTGGCAAATGTTTCTGCCAGAGTGCCTCCATAAAAGAGCCATTCACTGTACTCCACCCTACAGCAGTTCCTCCACAACAAGTTTGGCACTAGCATGCAACAGTGCAGCCATAATAGACCAGGTGCATGGCCTGAGGGAATCACATATTCTCCCAAGACCTGTGGCACATAGCCACCTACGATATTTGTATCACTTGTTGAAAAACTATGCTACAGGCCATCTTTTTCAATCAATAGGGAGACAGTATGGGATGTTATATTGGTTGACCTGATATAACTTAATCCTATTTGCCATTTCTATCATTTACAAAATATCAGTATACCTTTTAGGTGGCTGAGATGTCGAACATATGCAGGTTGACTGGCATAGCGTATTATGATGCAGCCAATTTAAAAGATGTGCCGTCTTTCATCTGCAGATTCTTTTTATGTTTGGGACTGTGAATACCTTAGATCAAACTCTTAATGAGAACAAAGTCAACACAATCTGTCTTATTCTTTACAGAAGTATTAAACATTAAAAAAATATTTTGCATAAAGTTTACAACTTTTCATTTTGACCTAATTTTCCTTCGGTAACACTGCAGACACTAAAACTGTTCCCAAACGGACGGACCACAGCCATGAGTTAAAACGGATTTCCTAGCCCCCTCCTCCAAATATTACAACTTGCCTAGGGTCCTGCAATGTGTGGGGTTCTCTTTGCCTGCTTCCTATAGATCAACACAACCTAGAGACCTGTACATATTAATCTGCCACGTCCTCTGTACAAATAAAGGCACCCTCTGTGCAGGGCTAGATCAAGTTTGGTTGAGGCCCCTGAGCCCAAAGAAGCCCCATCCAACCTATGGGACCCAGACCCTAACTGAGCCCTATCTCAGCTACATTTAGCAGAGATGGCAGCACATGCGCATGGCTCTTTCCACTAAAGTCTATACGATTCACGGAGACAGCCAAGCCAGGAACTGCCTTAGACTTTAACAGAGAGACACACACGCAAGTGCAGCCACTTTGCAAGGTCTTCTCTGCTAGAGATTATCGAATAGCTCTGGGTGTGTGGAGAATTCCCACCCTTAAAGCAGACATTATGTGTGTTCTTCAATATTTTGTATGTATGCCAAGTATGTGGTACTTTTGTTGATGCAGTATGTCTTTAAGTACTGTAATAAGTGCCGTCTTCTCCCCTAGGTGGTGTATTATGTGGCCAGTAATGGAGTGTATATAGGATATTCCTTTACATTTATTATTGGTTATTCCTTTGACTGAGTTTCTTCCCCCAGTAGGTGGTCTGGCTTTAAGAAGGTCATGTTGTGCTGATGTGTAATGCATTCTAACATTGTGATCATTAATTGTATAGGTTAAAGATGGTTGGCTCGCTGGCAGACTAAATTATGAGATGTACAGCCTGGGCGCCACCTGGGCTAAATTCTAAGCTGCACAATAACAGCGCCAGGACGACGCAGTGTAACTATGCTGCATTCTGACGTTGAGGTTGGCGCCTTGTGTATTAAACAGCAGTGTTCCCGCCAATCAGTGTTCTGATGGAGAAGGAAAAACCTACCTGTGATATTGGGAGAGAGCTGCTGGAGTAGAAGATGTCGAAGGCTGCTGGAGAAGCCACAGCACTGTCGTTGGGCCTCAGTCTGTAGTCCTGGAGCGAGATGCGGGTAATGGGCAGGACCCTCCCGGCTCTTGTAGAAAGTCAGCAACCCAGTTGCTACCTACTAGGCCAGAAATTGCCAAAGCAACCTGTGTCAGGAAGGAGTGCCCTTATTGAACACCGACCTAGCAAAATAGACTTAGAAACAAAATCTCCTGTATAACCCCTAGACCCACCCTTACCATCACAGAGGGTGTGTGGCGGAGTACCTCTAGTTCTAAAAGGTACAAGCAGCATGTCCCCTCGCTATAATTTGGCCCTGGCTCTGTGAGGTACACTTATGTACATGTGTTATGATATCATTGTCACTAATGCCAATTATATCCGATTGTACACCTTTTGTAGCTTATCGTTAATGCGGTTTATTCCTACTCAGCGTGCAGACAAACATTTTTTATTAGAATCCTATCAATTAACTAAAAATAAAACAGACATTACTGAGAATTGGAGTATATCACTTGTTAATGAATAGAAAGCCTGAACGTGACAAATGTTGGACCTGCTGCCAAGATGGCTTCCTCTAATGCGTGGAGGGAGCAGGTGCACAGGACAGCTATACATGTCTAACATACAAAAAATTCATCAACAAAATAACCTTGACACAGGGCCTGTGAAAGATGCTTACAGCTGTTATAGAAAATATGGAACGCTATACATGCAAGCTGTCAGAAGTAGTGAAGAAATAAGTAACTAACATGTATTCTGTGCCAGCTTAATGGGAGTCTGACATCACATCTTCAACTCCTAAACTGCAAATAGCGCTATATAGGGAAGAGTGACAGATTTTCAAACACATTTATGTTGCCCTAGTCCGACCATCGCAAAAGTGTTTTTTTTCCTCCGGGCGTCGTATGCAAGTGAGCACGGAGAGTCCTGCAATCCAGGAAGTGTCCTGAATTCTATGTGGTTTCTCGTTAGAATACAGTCCTGGCCAAAAGTTTTGAGAATGACACAAATATTAGTTTTACAAAGTTTGCTGCTTCATTGTTTTTAGATCTTTTAGTCAGATGTTTCTATGGTTACTGCAGTACAATTATGAGCATTTCAGAAGTTTTAAACTTTTATTGATAAATACATCAAGTTTATGCGAAAACTCAATATTTACAGTGTTGACTAGAGATGAGCGAACCGGGACAACCGAACCCGGTTTCGGTCCGAACATCGTGAAAAGTTGGGTTCACAGCGAATCCGAACTTCACCGGGTTCGGCCGAACACGTTTTGACCGAACCCGGCTTATGAGTCACTGATTTTCCGGTACGCGACGTCAGGAGATAGTCACTGTCCAGGGTGCTGAAAGAGTTAAGCAATCGGCAGTAACTGTTTCAGCACCCTGGACAGTGACTTCCGATCACAATATACATCAACGTGTAAAAAAAATAGAAGTTCCTACTTACCGATAACTCCCTGCTTCTTCCTCCAGTCCGGCCTCCCGGGATGACGATTCAGTCCAAGTGACTGGTGCAACCAATCACAGGCCAATCATAGGCTGCAGTCAATCACAGGCCAATCCCAGGCTGCAGCGGTCACATGGATTGCCGCGTCATCCAGGGAGGTCGGGCTGGATTCCGAAAGAGGAACGCGTCACCAAGGCAACGGTGGCGCGTCCCTCTCTTGACATCCAGCCCGACATCCCTGGATGACGCAACAGTCCATGTGACCGCTGCAGCATGTGATTGGCCTGTCATTGGCTGCAGCGGTCATATTGGCTGAAACGTCATCCAGGGATGTCGGGCCGGATGTCGAGAGGGACGCGTCACCAAGGCAATGGCCGGGAGGACGGACTGGAGGAAGAAGCAGGAAGCTCTCGGTAAGTACGAACGTCTTTTTTTTTTTTTTTTTTACAGGTTGCTCTATATTGTGATCGGAATTCACTGTCCAGGGTGCTGAAAGAGTTACTGCCGATCAGTTAACTCTTTCAGCACCCTGGACAGTGACTATTTACTGACGTCGTCTAGCAACGCTGCTGTAATGCCGGG
Source organism: Rhinoderma darwinii (assembly GCF_050947455.1). NCBI lineage: Eukaryota > Metazoa > Chordata > Amphibia > Anura > Rhinodermatidae > Rhinoderma > Rhinoderma darwinii. Next base: position 41,412,465 of record NC_134697.1, on the reverse strand, counting down.
TGCACACATGTAGCCACCCGTCATTACGGGAGCTCCATACACGATTTTTATGGGCTTTCTTGAATTACAGGTTCGGTCGGAATCAAACTTTTTCAAGAAATTCGGCGAACCAGCCGAACCGAACTTATCATAACTTCGCTCATCTCTAGTGTTGACCCTTCTTTTTTAAGGCTTTTGCAATTCACCCTGGCATGCTGGATATCAGCTTCTGGGCCAAATCCTGACTGATGGCAGCCCATTTTTGCCTAATCAGTGCTTGGCGTTTATCACAATTTCTGTGTTTTTGTTTGTTCACCCGCTTTTTGAGGATTGACCTCAGGTTCTTAATGAGATTTAGATCAGGGGTGTTTCCTGGCCATCGACCCAAAATTTCAATGTTTTGTTCACCAAGCCACGTAGTTATCACTTTTGCCTTGTGACATGGTGCTCCATCATCCTGGAAAAATATTGTTCATTACCAAATTGCTCCTGGATCGTTGGGAGAAGTTGCTCTTGGAGGATGTTTAGATACCATTCTTTATTCATGTAAGTGTTCTTAGACAAAATTGCGAGTGAGCCCACTCCCTTGGATGAAAAGAAACCCTGCGGATGAATGGTCTCAGAATGCTTTACTGTTGGCATGACACAGGACTCATGGTAGCGCTCACCTCTTCTTCTCCGGACAAACATTCTTCCAAATGTCCCAAACATTTTGAAGGGGGCTTCAGCAGATAAAATAACTTTACCCCAGTACTCTGCAGTCCAATCCCTGTACTTCCTGCAGAATGTCAGTCTGTCCTTGATGTTTTTCTTAGAGAGAAGTGGCTTCCTTGCTGCCCTTCTTGACACTAGGCCAGCCTCCAAAAGCCTTCACTATGCGTGCAGATGCACCGACACCTCAATACTGCCATTCCTGAGCAAGCTCTACACTGGTGTTGAACCGATCCCGTAGCTGAATTCTCTTTAGGAGACGACCATGGCACTTGCTAGATTTTCTTGGGCACTCTGTAGCCTTCTTCACAGCAATTGAATCTTTCTCCTTGACGTTCTTGATGATCAGATAAAAGGTTGATTTAGGGGCAATCTTACAGGCAGCAATGTCCTTGTCTGTAAAGCCCTTTTGATGCAAAGCAATGGTGACTTCTCCTGGAAGGGGGGGGGGATGGGTGCAACCTACAGGGGGCTGTGTGGCATCACCGACAGGGGACCTGGTGGCATCACCTACAGGGAGCTGGGTGGCATCACCTACAGGGGGCAGGGTGGCATCACCTACAGGGAGCATGGTGGCATCACCTACAGGGGGCAGGGTGGCACCGCCTACAGGGGGCTGGGTGGCATCGCCTACAGGGGGCTGGGTGGCATCGCCTACAGGGGGCAGGGTGGCATCGCCTACAGGGGGCAGGGTGGGATCGCCTGCAGGGGGCTGTGTGGCATCGCCTGCAGGGGGCTGTGTGGCATCGCCTGCAGGGGGCTGTGAGGCATCGCCTACAGGGGGCTGTGTGGCATCGCCTACAGGGGGCTGTGTGGCATCGCCTACAGGGGGCAGGGTGGCATCGCCTACAGGGGGCAGGGTGGCATCACCAACAGGGGGCTGTGTGGCATCACCAACAGGGGGCTGGGCGTCATTACCTACAGGGGGCTGGGTGGCATTACCTACCAGGGGGGCTGTGGCATTATCTACAAAGGGCTGTGTGTGGCAACAAATTTAAATGAAATTCATCCGATTTTAAAACGGACAGGCAGGGAAAAAAACGGATGCAAATCGTGTCCAAATCGGCCAGTAAAAACGGCAACAAGGCCCGGAACGGAATCGGAACGGATGCAAACCGGCCGGGAAAATCGGCCAAAAACGGCCGATTTTCCCGGCCGACACTCGGACCCTGTCGTGTGAATGAGGCCTTAATGACAACACAAAAGAGAAAAGTGTGTGTGTGTGGTGTGTGTGTGTGATATCTTCCCCTCCCTGCAATCACAACAGTAGAGACAGTATAAAAAAATACATATTTCAACTGACCGGATTAGACCTGTCTTATGTAAAGGGCTGGGGCTTCTGGTAAACTGATGGAGAAAGAGAATTCATGGCTGGAATTATAATAAACTGAGTTGTGGCCGATGTTTGATAATGATGACAAATATGATAAATTTTTCTGACGTTATTTACTGTAATGTTACACCATTCTGATTGATAATGAATCCTGTGTTTCTTGTTATTAAGGAGTCATTCAAAAGTTTTTGACCACATAAAGGTCCAAATAAGACATCGGGGAACTTCAACTGTCTACAACTTGGAATAATTTACAATATTTTTCATTAAATAGAAGAAAGGGTGTTAAGTAATGGTGCTATCTTCAAGTATATTCATCTCTAGTGCTTAAGGCACTAACTGTAAGTACGAGTGAGAAGATCAGGACTTAAAAGCTTTTACCTTACAATTCCATTCTGGACTGAGTGCTATTTTACCTCAATTACCGCTTCTTCCTTAATTGTGCATAAGCAATTTTGCTACATTTGCAAGATACTACATCTTCTGTTTCTTTTCTTTTTTATCCCCATGTGATCCAACTCTGTGTGAGCCTCCACAGCTGAGAGTTTGCCGATTGCTCCATCCTCGGTAGGTGCTCTACACAATAGAAGTCTGGACAGGGGCCCAGATAATTTGGCATCTAATGAACATGATTCCACCACATAGCCTCTACGCTAACATGTTTGCTACTTTGCAGGATGCAGGCAGAACCACGAATGGCATAACTGGTAATGAGAATGCACTTTTAGAAAAAAATAAACACATGGAATATTTTTTTTGTTCCAATCCTTTTTTAAAAATTTGAATACACAAGAACCAGATGTTCCCTGTGGGGAAAGGAAAAATTTTTCCAATGATGTTCCCTTATTTTTTCTGATTATGGTGCATTTATTTGAAATTGAAGAAAGAAAAACTCTAGGAAAGATGCAGTTGTCTGCCATTTATTTGTTCTCCAATTGGTTGCAATGTTGAAAAAACTGCGCCATATGTAAAAAAAAAAAAAACTGTTATTTTGCATAAAGCATAATTGTCAAAAATGTGTCTAAATTGTTTCTTTAACAAAAACAAAAAAATGCCCTGACAATTGCAGCAAACAAAACAAAAAAACGCATGTCAATCATAGCTATATATAGTACAGTTGTCACAAGCAGAGAAAAATACTATGACTAACTGTATTATATTCGGGTGCATAGCAATTGTACACAGAAACCAGATTAAAGCTCTTACGTCAGAAAATAGGACGGAAAATAGTTGGTATGGGCACCCGCTTCACTACATGAGTCCAACAGCAGTCTGTCAGTGTATTGTGCGTTGTTGAGTCACTTCCACACTAAAATCACAGCATGGCCATATGGTATTTTAAGGCATAACAGTCACAAATGTCACAACCACTAGCTGCTGCTAAAGACTTTTAAAGATAAAACTTGAGGACTATGCTGCTGACTTCTTCTTTGCTCTGAGTAACCTCTCCCACCAGACCTCTGCTGGTTCAGTGACTGTACAGAGTTTGCTCTACTGATCTGCTTTCTGGTATATGTAGTCTTTACACAAAGCATTGTAATCAATCATAAAAAAAGGAAATCTCTTGGAATTCAGTGCATCGAAAGTACAAAGCTGTTTAGGATTTTATTTGAGCTATTAAGGCCGGGTTCCCACGGGTCGGATACGCTGCGTAAAAACTGCGCATCGTATCCGACCTGGAACCCGCAGTACATTCCGTTAGAAAAACCGCACCACGTCATGGTGCATTTTTTCGGACGGATTTTCCGCTGCAAAAAGCAGCGGTAAAAACCGCTCATATAATTTGCAAAATTGCTTAACATTATATAACATCAAATTTGCAAATCAATTTTGAAAGGTGAGAATAAAGGATTCTTTAAATTCTGAGGAATCAGGAAAGAACAGAAGTCCAACACTAATCCCCTCGTTTAAAAGGCATACGTCATCTAAGCACTCAAGTTTAATAAGATGTGAATCTTGAAGAACATGGTATGGCCTGCTGTTAAAAGGTTCCTCAAATTACACTTGTTACCATTTCAAAAACTGAGACACTATTATGGCAGTATCACAATCCGAGATCGTGTCATTTCCTGAGAGGGTGCCGAAAAAAGAAAGACAAATTTAACTCTAGAAGGAAAGCGGTGATTAAACGACTTTCCTTCTGATGTGTTTAGAAGGTATCATATCATTCACACTCCCAGCCATCTGAAATATGTAGGGGGAAAAGTTCAGGCTTTGCTGACCTTGTGGATATAGAGGGAATAGCTCTACATACTGCATGTCCTAGTTCTCTTTGCACCAGTTGGTAGGGAAACGAGTGTGAAGTTTTTGAAAATACTCTAATGTGTTTCACTCTAGAGAGTAGAAAATACTTTACACCCATGATCAAATTTAGCAGCAGTCTGGCAGCCTAATAAGAGGAAAACACAGGAAGTTTAACAAAAACAGGATTGATGAAAATCCATACATCATAACAAAAATATAAATTTGAACCCCCTTCCCGACATTTGATGTACAAGCGTCATAGACCGGGGAGAGAATTATGGATGGAACATAGGAGCTGAGCCCGCTCCATACAGAGCGGGTTTCAGCTGTATATTATAGCTGATCCCTCACACTAACAACTGGGATCAGCGTTTACTCTGATCCCAGCTGTTTATCCACTTAGATGCCGCAGTCAATTGCAACCACAGCATCTAAGCCTTAAGACAGGGAGGGGGCGCCCTCTGCTACCCCATGCCTCCCCCCAGCAACAGGTGCCAATGGGTTGTCATGGGGTCCTCCTATTAAGACCTGTTGAAAGCACAATACATTGTAATACATAAGTATTTCCGTGCATTTTGCAAGCGATCTATTGTCAACATGTTCAAGTCTCCTAGTGGGACTTAAAAAAATAATAATATACAAATACGTTTTATAAAGTTTTCAACAATATAAAAATAAAATATTAGAAGTAAAAAAACAGCACACCTTTTCTAATATTTCTATTTCTAAATAAAAACATAATAAGTATCGCCATGTCCATGGCTTTGATATGGCTCCTGTCAAAAACGGGATTGTATCCTGTGAGGATAAAGCAGGGGAATCTTCTCTCATAGGTTTTGCTTGGAAAAGGTTTTCCAGATTTGCCCTGACTGGATTCAATCCCGTTTTTGACAGGAGCCATATCGCATCTGAATATGACCTAATAGTTCATATATGCCATAATAATAATAATAATGATAATGTGCCCTCAAGGTGGTGTTAGATCTGATCCCGTTCATTGGCACTCAACACATTTAGTTTGAATGTGGCTGAAAGAATAACGAAAGTTAAACCCGGGATCCATGCCCTTGATAGATCTCCCACCTGCAGTTATTTACTCCTCTACTGCCCGGCTGCAATGAGAGTAAAAAAAATAATAATAATATAAAAAACACAGCCGCAAAGAACACCAACTTAAAAAAGGGGCAAGTGGGCAGGAACGCTAGCTGCTAAGCCAGGCACAAATAGATCCTCCACTTCCTGGACAAGATACCCCCCCCCCCCCTATAGACATCACTAGGCTACTGTGAAAGTTCTTACATCATTTTAACATGTTGTTCCCCAAAATTTAGATTTCACATTCTATGGAACTTTACAGAAAAAATCCTCATAGGTCATAGATGCAATTATTAGAATTATGGGAAATGCCTGGCAAACTTTTCAGTCTCTTGGAACCTAATTAAATGAACTGATATTTTGTGGAAGGAATAGATGGATAAGGAGAATATGATTAATGCATTTTGAAACAAGTGAGTCTCTATTTGCAGGACTATTAAATACAAAAATGTTGCAATGTTTAAAAGAATACAGCACAGCCTATACATTCAATTTGTCTATCTGTTCATCTAGATCCTAAATTACAGATACCCCAATAGATGGTGGATGGATAGATCGTTAAAGGGATTGTCCAGATTGTTGGTCTCCCTACCAGAAGTTGATAGAGGGAGTTCCCACATTCCTTCTAATTAGGAGCTTGCAGCAGAGGAGCAGTAATGTTAAAGGGGTTATCGGAGGGTTATAACTTTCTTCTGTGAATGCAAAGATCATGCAGAGTTTACAATGCACTTAAAAGTGAATATGCACCTGCACTTGTATAGCTCGAGGATGAGTGATTTGGGTCCAAGGTTCCCCGTCCATCATTGTTCCAACCTAATTTGTCTTTATTAAATCACTAAATCTAAGCAATTTAATTCTGGGGTCTGCTAGTTTCAAGGTATCTACTCTCACGCTAACAACCCACCTACACAAATGAGAAAAAAATAAAATAAAACTGTATTTAAACACATATGGAAGACATTGTATGCTTTCTGTATTTCTTCTCACAAATAAGAATTTTATAGGCGGATTATGTGCACCATAAACTATAGCACCTTCTGGATTTACCAGCATGCAATGACATGAAGAGGCAGAACTAAATGAAAAGAGAATATATTTAGTCTGTTGTACATAACATGTAGTACCAGATGGTGAAAAAGGGAAATCTCGGCAGGCAAGGTATGGGACAAGAAGTAAATAGTCAACATACAAGCCCAATGACAATCACATGCAGTCATACTCCTAGAATAACACTTTCATGCCCTTGAGCTAAAGAGTCCAAGCTGCAGCGCATAGTAATATTTCACACATGATACAAGATCTCAGTATGATATAACACGGCACATAAGGCGGCCAAGAAAATGAAAGATGTCAAATAAGACTATCAAGAGGTAGCATGCCACCATAGAAGCTCCCCAATATTATATACCATGTGCTGGAACAGACAGGAGGCCTTGCGACAGTGGCAAATGTCAAGATGGCAGCTAGCAACATATTTTGGAGATCTCTAAAACCAGCCATTAAAAGTTCTCAGGCTGAATTCATACGAGGTCATTACGTCCGTAATTGACGGACGTATTTCGGCCGCAAGTCCCGGACCGAACACACTGTACGACGCTAGGAGTCCCTGCCTCTCCGTGGAACTACTGTCCCCTACTGAAAAAATGATTACAGTACGGGACAGTTGTCCGGCAGCGAGGCAGGGACTCCTAGCATCGTACATAAGTACGATGCTAGGAGCCTGGCTCCCTGCACTGTGTTCGGTCCGGGACTTGCGGACGAAATACGTCCGTCAATTACGGACGTAATGACCTCGTGTGAATTCAGCCTCACAGTAAACTCTGTGAGAGGCTCATAGACATGAAGAATACCAACACATTGAAAATAAATATTTCATAATCTTCTACAATTTATCCTCAGACAATGACTACGGTTTGTTCAAGACCCCCCCCCCCTCTTCCAATTTTTGCCTAACAATGCCTGTCCACCAACTGTTTTAAATGGCATGCCTTTTTAGGTTTCTAAAGACTGGAACAACCCCACTAAATGTAAAACTGCTGGGGTAAATTAAAGGAGTTGTCTCATAAAGAGGGTCCCAGGTTCTTGACCCCCTCCATGACCCAGTACAGGGAGCTGCTCTATAAGAACAGCTGCCGCTCTGGCAGACCCAGCTTGTCCATGAGTTACGTAGGCGGCCTTTATTTCAATGGCCGCCATTTAAAACTACATTCATCCTCCAGTGGTTACTGCAGGGGCAATTTCTGGCCAGACAAGATTTTCCCAGGCAATAACAGCAGATCGCCGTGGTTGAGAGAGTTGACCGTTACATTCTGACAAGTATGATGGCGCGGGTCTTTATTAAATCTACACTTAGACTACTTTTACACTCAAGTATTTTGTTTGGCATTTTACATCAGTATTTGTAAGCCAAAACCAGGTGCGGGTCCAAAACACATAAGAGAAACAAGTCTTCCCATTATTTTTTTCGGTTTGTTTCACTCCTGTTTTTGGCTTACAAATACAGATGCAAAATGCTTCCGTGTGAAAGTGGTCTTAGTACTAGGGATATTTTGTGCTATGCAATGGTTAAGACGGTGGACGAGAATGCTTGTCATGAGCGTCAGTAAGTCCTGCATCAGGATGAGCATACTCATCAGGTGCATGGCAATAGCTGCAGAACACCGCCGCAGCCCCGCTCTAAACGACAGATATCAGGGGAACCTCTGAACTCTGACGTTAAGCTTTTGATTGCCGCGATCAATTCTGATCAAAGAATTCAAAAGACAAGGAGTGAGGGGACCCCCTTTGAGTGCGTCACAGGAAATCCCTGTGATGCAATCAATGCCCATACTTTGTATGGGCAAACAGCCCAGGGGCCATCGATGGACCTCAGGGGTGTCTGATATTTCCTATATATCTAGTATGTACTATCAGTACCCAGGCTAATGTACTGGCATATAGATATATGCCAGTACATTATAGTTAAAAAATTAAGCTAAAAAGCCCCCTATGGGATTAAAAATTAAAAGTAAAATTAAAATGTATACATATATATTGTTAAATTAAAACAAATAGTAAAAGAGAAAAAAACACACTAATGCATATTTTATATAAAAAAATTAACTTTATAAAATATATGTCCCAAAACACAAAATATATACATATTTGTCACGACATTAACAACCTGCACAATAAATGTACAGCAATATTTATAATGATCAGTGTATGCGGTTAAAAAAAAAATTAAAATAAAAAACAATGCAGAGGAACGGCTTTTTTCCCCTGAATTTTTATCAAAATATACATTAATATAAATTAAAAGCTAATGTATATGTACCAAAAAATGGCACCTACATAAAACTACAACTTGTCCTGCAATAAAAGTCTCATTCAGCTAAATCGAGCAAAAAATAGAAAAGTTATGGCCCTCAAGGCAAAACTTGGCCCGGTCCTTAAAGGGAATGTGTTGCCAGCAAAACATGTTGTTTTTTTTTAGTTAAACAATTAGTGTATAGGTGATTAAACATTGTTCTAATTTTTTTTTGTTTTTCACGAGTCAGGAAATATTATAAATTGGATTCAATTGGATTCTAATTAATAATATTTCCCATTGCTGGTCACTAGATGGAGCCATTCCCAAAATTGCAGCATTGCATGTGGTAAAGCAACCACATTGCTTTATGCTGCAAAATTGGGTAAAAAGCCCTCGCTCTAGTGAGCTCTCAGCATCCCCCCCTCCTTTATCCTGGCTAGTGCCGGGAGAAACGAGGGGTTTGAACGGTCTAACCTCCTACACTGTGTGTCGCCATTTTTTGAGCTAACACACAGTGTAGAAGGTTTACATACAGTAGTAAACACACACTGAAACACAAACATACATAGAAATCCCTTACCTGCTCCAGTCGCCACCGCTCCCTCCGGTCCATCCGCTCCGTCTGCTGCCGCTGCTCCATGTGCACAAGTCCGGAAGCCGCCACCGGAAGTAGTAATCTTACTGTCCGGCCGCGACTTCCGGTCCACAGGAAAATGGCGCCGGACGGCGCGCATTTCAAATTGAACTGTGTGGGAGCGGCGCATGCGCCGTTCCCACACAGCGGCGTACATGTTAGTGGAGGGAACGGGCCCCGTTCGCAGTCCCTATGGGACTGGAGCTGCCGTATTCCATGTCTGTATGTGTCGTTAATCGACACATACAGAAATGGAAAAAAAAATGGCAGCCCCCATAGGGAAGAAAAAGTGTAAAAATAAGAAAAAGTAACACACAAATTAATCCAAACGTTTTTAATAAAGCACTAACATCTTTAACATATTAAAAAAAAAATTGTGGTGACACTGTTCCTTTAAGAGGGTAAAGTAATGATGACATTTTGCAATTGGTATTTTTTGTTGTTCTTTTTAAGATAAAAGTAAATATGATCAGTATCACTAGATTTAAGGACCTATCCTATGATGCATTGGATGCTGCAACACATTGCAGTTCAATATCTGGTTTTACTCTAGAATCTTCTAACTAACTGCAGCTGGCATCTCTTCTAGCATTAGACCAATCGAACGCCAATGTCTGTAATTTATTGCCTCTTTACTAAATTACTTGTTCCTACCGTTCTGCTTAACTGTTGGCTCAACAGTAAGATCCTCAAGCACATACAATTGCCAAAAATATACACAATATATTGTACCTGGCATGGGAAGGATCCTACATTCCACACAATAGGTACTGCAGACATGCCGCATTTAGTCGGGTAACCCCAATGCACCAAACATGGCATTTTAGTATTATATATACATGATAACATGACAGCAATCTTTTGGGCAAGCGGACTATTTTTTTCTACATTCGTTTTTATACATAAGACCTACTGTATCTTCATCTAATCTTAAACTAACACTAAACTTAGAAATAAATGATAAAAGTAAACAGACATATGCCCACAGCATTTATCAGTCTGGATGACATTTTACATGTTTACACAAAAAACTGTCTTGTAGAAATCTTGCAGAGGACACCGTTGTTACTTTCTTCTCGTTCCCTTTCATCTCCGCCGGAAGACCACTGATAGGGCGGGGCTTAGCCAAGAGGCCTTTTTTGTCTCTTATTGCAGACAGAACGGTAGGTTCCTTCTGCAGCCGGTTGTCTTACAGACAGAGAAAGGATTAGGAGGTGGAGGGAAAAGCTGAGAAAACTTCTTGGACACATAGCAAAATTCATTATATATTTCTGAGTTTTGATTGCATTAGGAGGATAGGATCAAAGGAAAGAAGGAGATTAAGGTAGGCATTTCCTATATTGTTTGTGTATTCTATTTTTAGCCTTTCTGTGAACCCTTGATGACATGTAATGTAAATCTACGTCACAGCCGCCAAGGAGGGATTATGGAGCAGGCTCGCAGGCTAAACTAGCTCCAAACTCAGTGGGTGTAGGCTGACACCTCAAATCCAACTTCTCTCTGATTCCAGCCGTTTTACCATTTAGATTCTGCAGTCGCTAATGACCATGGCATCTAAGCCATTAGAGAGAGGGGAAAACCCAGAGTCAGCCCATCACCGCCCATCCCCCCCCCCCCCCCGCTATGGGAGCCGATATTTATCACAGCAGCCTGGTGGCCTAATAAGGGTCCCAGGATTTTGAACTTTCTTCTCCTATTAAAGGGGTATTCCAAACTTAGACATTTATAAGTCATCAGTATATGATCTGTGAGAGTCCGACAGCCAGACCCCACACCGATCAGCCGCTCTGGCTGCCTCCAGGCACCAGACGTAGATGCCGGAAAAAGATGGCTCCGGTCACGGAATAGCAGCCGAGCTGAAGTACTGCAGCTCTGCTCCTATTCAAGTGAATAGGTGCAGAGCTGCCTATCTCCAGCACGGCCGCAATGCAATGTTCAGAGCCAACAAATAAAGCATGTAGATAGTGCACCCAAACAAATAAAACAAATAAAACTATACTCACCTAGTCCCTGTTCCCTCGACGAATGGAGCTGCTCCAAAGCATCAACGCCGACAGGATCATTGCATAGGCTGGCGTGATCCAGTGACGTCATTATGCTGGCCTGCACAGGGACCCTGTCCCTGCACCTTATAGGCTGCAGGACGAACGGCCTGTAGAATAGTAAATGGCAGAGCAAGGAGATCTCTCTCTGCTCTACCATAGTGTTCAACAGTATCTGTGGCCTGAGGACACAGATACTATTGAATGTGGCGTCGCTACCGCTGTAGCAGCCATAACGGCTGCTGGCAGCACGACCGGGCATGGGAGGGCCCATGCCGGCAGGCGGCACGGGCCCCCTCATGCCGCAGGTTGCTACAGCGGTAGTTACACCACTGGTAGACTGCTACACAATACTCTAGCCTTATATGATGTTAGATGTCATTACCCTCACCGCAGCTACCTTGATTGTCTTGAAGCAATTTAAAGAAGTCTAAAATAAACGCTTCTTTTGCAGACCTACCCAAAATTTTATCTCCCCCATAACACAAGTTTTGTCAGTTTGGTGTTGGCTCACATTTTGGAAATCTTTTAACAATTCTGTCATGAGAATACATTATAAAGCACATCAATGCTATTGTGGCATTTAGTTCTCATAGCTTCATGTTCTGTCCTAAATTATATGCTCTGATTTAGCCTTGAAGAGCACGGTGTGATCAGTGAGGCGCAAATGTGATTTCACAGTAACACACAGTAACTGGCAGCCAGCACCTGCTCTCCCACGAATGGAAATGCATGAACCCTGAAGATTGTAGGACCAATTGTTCTCTAATCTCAGATAAGGTAATGTGTATCTCGGCTGTAGGTATACCGTATATAATATATAGTACTGCCAGAAATGTTGTATCTAAGGTCCTGTGCACATCAGGTTTTTGGCCCACATTTAACATATACTTTGGGAAAAGCTCCCGATGTATACATTGAACATAAGCGGTGACGGATGCTTTAACAGTAGCATCCGTCACCATAGAGGTTGATTGTATACATTAAACGTTTACCCTTATAGTCTATGGGTGGTGGATGCCACGGTTAGGCATCTGTTTAACACATCCGACACACATAGACTATAATGGTATCCGAATAAAGTATACGTTATTAAAGACTATTGAAAAGCCCATGTGGTATACATTAAACGAATACCTGTGACGTACAGTTTCATACGTCACTTATAGTCTCCTATGTTAAAATCAAATACTGTGCAACATAAGTTTTTTTAAGGGATCCCTCAGAATAAAAAAAGCATATTCTTCTACGCTTTTCCATCCCCCAAAAAAAAAAAAAAAAAAAAAGAGTACACTAGTGTAATCTCGGCCCAACGGAGGCCAAAAGTAGAGTGTATGCCGGGAGCTTTCCCGACATAAACGTAGGGCCACACATAGTGTGCACAGAGTCTAACCTGCGTAAATTGTATCTTTTTTTCTACTTTGCGTTGCTGGTTTTTGTAAGTATACGTTTTTTCTCGACATGCTTGTTGAGTAGGAGGACTTTTCCTATAGTGAGAAGCTGGGCATCAGATGTCCGCCCTGCTTTCCCCTCTAATGTTGTTTTACTGAAACCCTGTGCGAGAAACTGCAGCTTCCTCCCCCTTCCTCCATGTCTTCTATTTACTGTATTACTCTAGAGGGATTTTTTATTTTTTGGGCACTGAGGAGGTTATTGAACATTTACAGAAAGTCTACAGGCAGAGAAAGTGGGAATTGAGAATGCTGAAAGGCGAGAAAGATGCCCCTAAAAAGATATATTACAAAGTAATGTATTACCGATTTAGGGGGGAAAAAAACAACATAAAAAAACAATTATGATCGAGCCACTTTAAAAGGTGTTTTCTTCACTGTGGCTGTGCATTGTACAGGGAACCCATAAATTGCACAGATGGTGTGTCCCTGCTGCCACTATAAAACATACTGCATTGGGGACTATCTGATGTGTATGGAGGCGTCCCGTCTTTCCAACATCGGCAGATATCAGGGGAAAGAAGGATCAGACACGCTACATTTAAACAGTCGTTTTTTTCAGCAGGAGATAAGCCACTGACCGAGGTGTCCGGCAGCAGCGTATTTCCGGCTCCCCATTGAATACATATGCATGCTTGGCTTTGTATGCGTGAGTTGGGAGCAACAGCTGACGGTCGAAGACCAACTTTAGCTTTAAATCCTTATCAAGAGAGGTAAGCAAAATTCTGTAGCCCGGTGCGAAGGGGTCATTTCCATGGTTATTCTGGACACTAAAGAAAGGTTGTAGACCCCTTTTTTCAACATGCCTGACTCCCTGCCCAGTGTGATGCATGACCATTTTGTTTTTATAGCAGTGCTGTCAGTTATACAGTCTGAACTGCAGTAATGACCATAGCGAGCTGCTCGACAGTATAAACAATGAGGGCAATACAACAGGGTCAGTGTAGTGTAACTTTTTTTTTACTTTGAGTTCTTTTTTCAACAACCTAAAATTTATTTTGTTACACCATAATACAACAGTTTTCATGTCTGTTAAACTCTTGCAGAACTCTTTTAGTCTTGGTTCATATTTGGAAGCTTGATATACTTATGAGCTCACTCCATGCTTGCATTACAGGATGCAACTTCACAAGGTCCACTGAAACTCAATATGAAATGTTTAAATTTGTCCTGTGCTTCCTGTACGCCTGTTATCACAGAGAGACAGAGAGTAACTCATGGCACAGACTGTAAATTTCTGCCAGAAGACATTATGCTGAAATATTTCCATAAGGATTTGCATGATAGGAAGTAAAGATGGGAATATGATAGGAGTAATCAATTGCAAATACAACAATAATAATAATAATAATAATAATATTAAAAGTCATTCTGTATGCGTCTTTAACTTTTTATTCCTAAAGAGAGTATGGATGGGTGTTTATTACACTAGCACAATATAACTACATATAAGAACTCTATAACTAGGTATAAGAATTCTCCCCCTAAGGCTTGCCATAAAATTAGATGTATGTTGGCTATACCCGCCAATTTCGGTGGGACAGGCCGACCATCTACGGTGTATGGTGGCTTCACGACTCTCCCTTGACAGCAGATTTTGTGGGTTAGAAGAGTTGGGCATGTTGAATTTCAACATGACCCTTTTGTTTGCAAAAAGATAAGCTGCTGCCAGTGAACCATCAGGCGGCCGACGGCTATCTCAAGTGCATGGCCAGATTAAAAACATAGGAACACACGAGAAATGTGCAGACTAAATGCTCTAACTGTAACCTGTAAATTCAGTCCGAGTTGGAAAAATCCTACAGACTATCGTTTTTCCAACTTGAATTGAAGATTCAGATATGACATGGGGGGGGGGGTGATTGTATTCTCCAAGGAATATTAGGTCACAGGCAAATGCACAACCATAGTGCCCACATTGGAAGCACTCTAAATTCGCAGAAAGTAATACAAACAGTAGCGTAGCCGGCCGCCAGTTAACCCCTCCTGCACTAATTGTACCTGGGTCTATAAGACGAGGGTACAATTACATGCATTTAGCACTGAATGGCCGGGCGCATTCCGTGCCTGACCATTCAGCGCCTAACAATGGTGCGGATTGGCAGGGCAGAATGATTTGCCCCGCCAATCAGCGCCTCTCAATGACGGGCAAGTCTTTCTACCCTGCAAGTCCGCACCCTTTAACAACGCAAGCGTCGTTCAGCCCCAGCAGACCTGCTCAGAAGAGAGCAGACCTACATTGACACAGGACAGCGTGGGGACGGGATCAAGGGATGTAAAGTTTTTGTTTTTTTTTTACTTAAAAGTGTGAGTGGCATTATATACGGGGGGAGCTATATGTGGGGCATAATCTACAGGTGAGGTAATATGTAGGGCACAATCTACAGGGGGTGCTATCTACAGGGGGCTATATGTGGGGCACTATCTACATGGGGTGCCATATGTGGGGCACTATCTACAGGGGGGGGCCATATGTGGGCCACTATTTACTGGGGGGGCCATATGTGGGGCACTATCTACGGGGGGGGCCATATGTGGGACACTATCCACAGGGGGCCGTATGTGGGGCACTAGCTACAGGGGGCTGTATGTGGGGCACTAGCTACAGGGGGCTGTATGTTGGGCACTAGCTGCAGGGGGTTGTATGGGGGCACTAACTGCAGGGGCTGTATGGGGACACTAGCTGCAGGGGGCTGTATGGGGGCACTAGCTGCAGGGGCAAGTGTGTGTGGGACAGTGTATGGTGCTATTATATTCAGGGACACAGTGTATGGTGCAATAAAAATCAGGGACACAGTGTATGGTGCTATTAAAATCAGGGACACAGTGTATGGCTCTATTATAATCAGGGACACAGTGTATGGTGCTATTATAATCAGGGAAACAGTATGGAGCTATTTTATTTAGAGGTGTAGTGTGTGGAGCTATTATATTTAGAGGTACAGTGTATGGAGCTATTATATTTAGGGGAGTAGTGTGTGGCACCATGAGATTTTTATCTTCGTTTATAGGTGAAGAAATGTTTGAAAAGTGAGAAGCTGAAGACATCTGAGCGGCAAACTGCAGAAATAGGCTGTGGCCGGAGAAGTCATCATAGAGGTCTGGACCGGATGGAGAAGAAAAGAGAAAACAACAACTAGAATCTGAGACGTCACCAGTGAGTGACTTAATGTAAATGTTTATTCTGCCTCTAATCAGTACTGTAGTCACTGTATTATCTGCAGAGAGATGATGGGTGGTATACTCCCAGCATATCCTTACCATTGTTCGGGTCATGCTGGGAGCAGTAGTTTTATGCCGTACAAACCTATACGGCAGTGGTAGCCTGGCTGGTACATACAGGGATAATGGGGTTTATATACAGGAATGATGGTTGTTATATATAGGGATTATGGTTGTTTTATACATGGATGATGGGTAGTCCAGCCATCATCCCTATATTAACCCCCATCATCCCTGTGTATACCAGCCACCATCCCCTTAAATAACCCCCATCATCTCTGTATATAACCTTATCAACCCTGAATATACCAGCGATCATCCTGGTTTATAACCCCCATCTTACCTGTATATACTAGCGAGTCTGGTATATATAGGGATGATAGGGGTTATATACAGGGCTGATGGCTGGTATATACAGGGATGATGGGGATTATATACAGAGATTATGGGGGTTATATACAGGGATGATGGCTGGTATATAATTAGAATGTGCCTCTTCAGTTGTAAACATGCGCTAGGGGATGCCCACTGGGTTGGGGCCCACTCAGACATGTTCTGCCCCCCCCCCACATGTGCTAAACCCCTAGCTACACCTCTGAATACAAAGTATCAGTCTGGAATACGTATAGTAAGCATTCATTTGTCTGACTTTACTACATCATTGTGCAAATATTATGAGATGTCATTACATCATTGCACTGCTAATTTATCATACTGCGGTCAGGCACAGATATGAATGTAACCCCTACATCCCTATAGCTGCGCCACTAAATCCATTCTATGATGCAGGATTGTTCTTTGTCCTATGATACTCTATATGGCTTCGTGTATACTTCCCCCACCCACTTTCTGAACACCCCACTGTTGCTTGGCAGAATTTGCTAATGAAATTAACAGCAAACACACTTACAGACACAGTTCTAATAACATTACATGCAGTAGAGTTTGCGTTTTTTTTTCATCTGAGTCAAAGCAAGGTTCGTGCTGCAGTGTCGTACTGAGCAAATACGAATAAATAAATCCACAATGTCTTGCATGTAACAAAATACGGTTTATACAAAAGCTTGTGTAGGCCTGTACTTTGCAAATTTCAGAGCGAAAATGGTCAGTTTTACTTTTGCTAAGATTTAAAACACGATCATAGTCATAGCTAGGCTTTACTCCACCCACAGCGAATATTCAGATCGCTCTCCCTTTACCCAGCCTCTGGGGCACATGCTTCACCAACAAACTCTGTAGTGTCTACCTTGTGGTTAACTGGTTAACTGTCCTGTCTTACCTTAGATGGACTCCGAAGTGAAGACGAGCGCTTGTCATTCTACAAAAAAGAACAAAGAAAAAGATGGTTTATTTTGTTAACATTTAAATATATTTTTGGAAAAAATAAAAAATAAAAAAATTACAATATTTTATATACCTAATCCCAACAGATTAGTTACACGATGACGAAATTAACGCTTTACAACGCAACAAAACATGCAAAACAAACGTAAAAGGAAACGGATTCTCATAGAACAGATTTTGCAAATTGTATTAGCATAGAAATCAATAAGCTTTGTCAATAGATATTGAACAGGGCTTCCCCACCAACCATGTGCCATTTGTAATACCCGTGTCTTCTTATAGGGCAGAGGCTCCTTTGTGCCCCCACATACACCATGGTGCAACCTCTACCTGGCCCCTATAGCTACGCCCCAGCACGGCCTTATTTGGCATCTGTGTCACATTGGCAGCTTTTAGACTGGAATATGGTGCGTCATTGACGAATAGGCTGCAATATGGGTTGGCAAAGCGGGGGGGGGGGGGGGGGTCTGGCCCGCCAACTGGGTATCTGAATATAAATGGAAACCCACAGTCTATTGAGCTTCATTGCTAAAGCTAGCTGTGTACTGCCACCTCATTTCTTCAGTATAAGTGATTTCAATTTATATTATTACATCCATTTCATTCTTGTTAAACATTCATCTTTTGCACCAGTATTTTGGAAGTACAAACCAATATTGATCCATACGGAGTCCCTAGTACAAATTACACAGAGCCCACTGTATAGTTTAACTCGCTACCTCCGCTGTATTATTGCATTGCTGCTCTGGCATTTCTGGCCATTTATTTGATAGAGGCTTAATCTAAGTAAATGTACAATAATTAAATGCTTGTGTATAGTGCAGCCAAAATTTAACAATGTAGACCTGCAAAATGGCACAATAAATCAACTAGTGTATAGAAGTCTAAGAAAAAAACAAACTAAACAAAAAACGAGGCACAGAACTTTTCGTTGTAAATCAAACCTTTAGACAATGCCCTAAATGGAGCCAAATATAACACATTTATGCTTTATCCATTGCTGAAGATAACACTTTTCTGTACATTACACCATCTGTGTTTGCAGGAAACTATAAAGTTGATATAACTTAACTGGACGGACGGACAGACGGACAGATACATAGATAGTATTAGTATACACACTTGTATTCAAATCTAACACTTACAATCCACATTCAGTGCCCATCCTCCATCCATACAGAACATAGAAAACGTTATCATTACATATGCCAATTTCTACCAATGGGAACTAGTGCAGCCATGTCTTGTGGCGGTTTTCTCTCTCTTACGGTTTCTATATTACAGGCACAGGAATTACTATTCACTGTTAAAGAAAAGTGTGTGCTGAGCGCTTCACTTAGATTAGTATTTTGTCTGACGCTTCTGGTAAAACCGAGAGAGTTCTTTGTCAGTTTTCACACAAGTAGGACACAGGCAACGTGTTCTGGAACCTGTGATTTACTTGTCACCATTTCTAAAGCAAAATTCTTCTACCTACTACTCCCATGCGCTTGTTTTGTTCTGCAGCACGTAACATATATTCACTAAAGGGAATGAAGAAAACAAATGAAGAGCCTCAGATAGTTGAAGAAAATTTGTACAAACTTATCAATAGCTATGTCATCAATAAGTCTCTGTAAAATGGTCATGTGATCAATTTCAGACTACAAATGGCCATAGATGTAACAATTATTAACAATCAAAACATCAAAAATTCTAAGATTTTATGAAAAATATCTTTGTGTAGGACGCTAATATTTCTTTAACCAGGAATAATTGGACCTTATGGCTGCAGGATTATAGAATATTGTGAATTATTGGATGATTATACATCAATTTATTAAACTAAATGATAACGGTAGAGCTCCTCCCAAATAACGGAACTCCTTCCCGACATTTGACGTGACTGTATGTCATGGTCGAGAAATAATAGATAGTTATGACTCTTTGAAGGCGGGGAAAAAAACAACAAAACCTGGCTGTGGCAGGCAGACGTTAAATAAATGTTTCTCAGAAGTGAATAACATTGATTGGCTCATTGCAATGGCATTAGTCAAGGGATGGGATATATTAGACAGCAAGTTAACAGGCAGTTCTTAAAGTTGTTGAGTTGGAAGCAAGAAAAATGGGCAAATTTAGGCATCAAAGTGACTTTGACAAGGGTCAAATTGTGATGTGAGGAAGACCGGGTCAGAGCATCTCCAAAACAACAGGTCTTGTAAGGTGCATTCCCAGTATGCAGTAGTTGATACCTAGCAAAAGTGATCAAATGAAGGACAACCGATTAACTGCTGGCAGGGTCATGGGTGCACAAGACTCATTCATGGTGGAGGGAAGCAAAAGCTAGCTGTCTGGTTCGATCCTGGCTATGATGGAAGGGTATCAGAACACACAGTGCATGGCAGCTTGCTCTATATGGGGCAGCATATCTAAAATGGTCAGAATGCCGATGCTGCCACCGCAGAAAGTGCCTACAATGAGCACGTGAGCATCAGAACTAGACCATGAAGCAATAGTAGAAGGTAGCCTGATCTGGAGAATCAAATTTTCTGTTACATCATGTAGACAGCCAGGTAAGTGTGCATCGCTTACCTAGGAAAGAGGTGGCACCAGGATGCCTTATGGGAAGAAGACAAGCCGGCAAAAGCAGTGCGATGCTCTGGGCAATGTTCTGCTAGTAAAACTTGGATCTTGGCATTAATGTGGCTGTTACTTCAAAACATACCATCTACCTAAACATTGTTGCAGACCAAGTACACACCTTAATGCCAACAGTATTCCCTGATGGAAGTGGCCTCTTTCAGCAGGATAATGCGCCTGCCACTTTGCAAACATTTTTTAGGAATGGTTTGATGAACATGACAAAGAGTTCAAGGTGTTGACTTGGCCTCCAAATTCATGAGATCTCAATCCGATGGAGCATCTATGGTATGTGCTGGAAAAACTAGTCAGACCCATGGAGGTCTTACAGGACTTAAAGGATCTGCTGCAAACATCTTGGTGCTAGATATCCCAGGACACCTTCAGAGGTTTTGTAAAGTCCATGCCTCAACAGGTCAGAGCAGTTTTAGTTGCACGAGGGGGACCTACACAATATAAGGCAGGAGGTGGTTTTAATGTTATGACTGATCGGTATGTATGTATGTATGTATGTATATATGTATGTATGTATATATGTATGTATGTATGTGTATCATATGTGGCCAGTATTACTAATTCCGGGACTACCACGGTCTATAGTCCCCTAATGTCTTCTAACCCAAAAATTACAAAACTTCAGCAATGCATTTGGTAGCGCAGATTAATTTCAACCTTCGATATTAACAGAGAAACAGATTCTTAATTTCCTAGTTCTAATATTTGATAACCGCTGATTAGTTACTGTTAGATATTCATTGTTAACTTGGACTTTGTATAAGAGGTGACATTACCATGAAATAGTATACTATGAGCCAAAGTCTAAAATCTTCTAACAGAATCTCCAAGTCAATAACATGTTTCTCATTGTGTCAACAAATTGTCCCACATGTCGTTCTAGCAAGAAAACTAAAAGTCATTTAACACAAAAAGGTTCAAGGTCTTTGGAGTAACCCTTGATCAACATATATTGAGATGTCATTTCACAGCAATCAACACCGCTTTCCAGCCTCTTGTAGATACCGAATGGTGGAGAGTCACCATGGAAACCTCTCCACAACTACATGTTTTGCCATGACAACCAGGCCTCCCCGGAATATTAATGAATGCCTATGGCAACAGGATGTTAGTACAGGGATATCAAGGGAACTCGTATCTCATGTATCATTTATAAAACATTGCTATTAAAGCAGTTAAACATAGCTGAAATATTATTATGAGGAATAATACATTTTACGTAATCAGGTGAGAACAGACTGGGACATGTAGATGTTGTTTTAGGTAGCACTTCATTATAATATGGCCTTATGAATATACAGTTAGCACATATAAAAATACATATTTTGAGCTGCAGAAAAACAGGACAATATTAATATATGGCAATATTTATTTTTCATACAGAATTTGTATGCTATATGCTACGATCACGTATTTTCTATACACAGTAAGGGTATGTTCACACAAAGGGCCATAAGAGAATGACGGCCAACGCTAGCAAAAAGCATGAATGTTGGGTTGCAACACCAGTGTCAAATAGACTGGATCTACATACAATTAAAGACTACTGAAAAGAAAAATGGGCACAACCACGATAGCCAAGATGAAAAAATATAAAACCACTTTATTTAAGTACAATCGATACCTCCACAAACAGTTTAAACTCATTAAAAAAAATGATAGATCATGCGCAAGGGTCACAGACAATAATGTAACCTTACTGTAGCAATAACCCCAAAAAAATTGGTGGTGAGCAGATAAGAAATTTTAAATAAAATAATAGTTAAAGGGGTTGTCCAAAACTGGACAACTGATGGCCTATCCACAGGATATTTATTTATTTATGTTACTTATATAGCGCCAACATATTCTGCAGCGCTATAGAGAGGTCCCTACTTACGGTCACCATTGGGGCTCACACTCTAAATTCCCTATTGGTATGTTTTTGGGGTGTTGGAGGAAACCGGAGTACCCGGAGGAAACCCACTCAAATACAGGGTTTTGAACGCAGGACCCCAGAACTACAAGGCACTAGTGCAATAGTGCTAACCACTGAGTCACCGTGCTGGTCATCAGTATATGATAGGTGTGTGTCCGACACCCGTCCCAGCTGCCAGATTTTTGAACGCTATACAGTAGTTGGAGCCAGAGGCAGATTGCTCTGACAGCTGTATAGCGGCCGTTCTGCAGAACTGCAGCTCTGGTCCTATTCACTTGTATAGGAGCAGAGCTGTGGCTCGGCCACTATTCTGTGTCCGGAGCCATGTTCTTCCAGCATGGACGTCCGGTGACCGGAGGCAGCCGATCGGTGTGGGGTCTGGGTGTTGGACCCCAACCGATCATATACGGATGATGGTGTTTTTAGATCTTTTAGTCAGATGTGTCTATGGTATACTGAAGTACAATTATGAGCATTTCATAAGTTTTTATACTTTTACTGACAAATACATCAAGTTTATGCAAAGACTCAATATTTACAGTGTTGACCATTCTTTTTCAAGACTTCTGCAATTCGCCCTGGCATGCTGGATATCAGCTTCTGGGACAAATCCTGACTGACGGCAACCCATTCTTGCCTAATCAGTGCTTGGAGTTTGTCACAATTTCTGTGTTTTTGTTTGTCCACCCGCTTTTTGAGACTTGACCACAGGTTCTCAATGGGATTGTGATCTGGGGAGTTTAGTGGCCATGGACGCAAAATTTCAAGGTTTTGTTCATCAAGCCACTTAGTTATCACTTTTGCCTTGTGACATGGTGCCGGAAAAAGCATTGTTCGTCACGAAATTGCTTCTGGATCTTTGGGAGAAGTTGCTCTTGGAGGATGTTTAGATACCATTCTTTATTCATGGAAGTATTCTTAGACGAAATTGTGAGTGAGCCCACTCCCTTGGACGAAAAGCAACCCCGCAGATGAATGGTCTCCTGATGCTTTACTGTTGGCATGACACAGGACTCATGGTAGCGCTCACCTCTTCTTCTCTGGACAATCATTCTTCTAAATGTCCCAAACAGTCTGAAGGGTGGCTTTATCACAGAAAATAACTTTACCCCAGTTCTCTGCAGTCCAATCCCTGTACTTCCTGCAGAACATCAATCTGTCCTATATGTTTTTCTTGGAGAGAAGTAGCTTTGTTGCTGCCACCCCTGACACCAGACCAGTCTCCAAATGCCTTCACCTCACTGTGCATGCAGATGCACCGACACCTGAATGCTGCCATTCCTGATAAAGCTCTGCACTGTGGGTATGTGGACCCACTAGGCCGCACAGCTGTAGCGGAGTAGCAGCTGGCCAAACAACAGTCTATAATTTCTATGCAGAGTCCTTAGTACCTGTAAGAGTCCAGACAGTAGCAGAGGCTTTGGCATGGATTGAATCTGATGTGGCAGATGACGCCAGACGCGTTATATACAGAAGGCGTGGCAGGTGACACCAGACGTGGTGTATTACAGCAGGTGTGGCAGGTGACACAACACAACTCCAACACTAGATAAGGCACAGGAACAAACAACAACGCTCAGGCAAGGAGTGAAAGGGCAGGGCCCTTTTTATTGTCCAGGGTGATCTGGGGATAATTAGTAATTATTTGCATGTGCGCGCGCGGGCATTTTAAGGCCGGATACGAGCACGCACGTGCACCCTAGAGGACACTACAGGACAGAACGGCCGTATATGCTGACGTCTCTGAGGAGGTTACAGAATCCTCTTTAGGAGACAGTCCTGGCACTTGCTGGACTTTCTTGGCCACCCTGAAGCCTTCTTCACAGCAATTGAACCTCTCCCCTTGAAGTTCTTGATGATGCGATAAATGGTTGATTTAGGAGAAAACTTACAAGCGGCAATGTCCTTGCCTGTAAAGCCCTTTTGATACAAAGCAAGGATGACTGCACATGTTTCCTTGGAGGTAAACATGGTTAACAGAAGGTAAAGATTTGAAGCACCATCTCCCTTTTAAAGCAACCAGTCTGCTCTTATAATTCAATCAGCATGACAGAATGATATCACCCGCCTTGTCCTCATTAACACTTTCTCCTGAGCTAACGAGAAGATCAATGAAATTATGTTAGCAGGTCATTTTGTGGCAGGGCTGAAATGCAGTGTAAATTTTTTTTGGGTGATTAAGATCATTTTCAAGGAATGCCTTTGCAATTCATCTGATTACTCTTCATATCAATCTAGAGTTAATGCAAATTGGCACTATGAAAACTGAAGCTACAAACTTTTGCGAAAAACAAAATTTGTGTCAGTCTCAAAACTTTTGGCCAGGACTGTACATTATGTGTGGGAGATTTGGAAAAGTTATTTCATCAGCACATCTGCTTCCTCTCAATAATTAAAAGGGTCCTGTTATGCCAATCATCTCTCTATTAACCGGTGTCTCATTATATATGTACCAGCTTATGATTCTTAAGGGCTCTTAGCATCCCACTGTGTAAAGTAATCAGCAGGTGGAAAATAGGAGCAGTAGTAAAAGTGGTAATTTTAATTTCCATAAAAGCTACAATTTCATGGTCATGTTTTTACAAGGAATAGGGACATTTTTAATAATCTAGAAAATCTGTATATTTAAAGCATGGAAAAGCATATTATAAATCTAGGTCTGATTGAGGAGAACTTTACACAAGAGAAGGCATCCAGTGGTCTGGATCCCCAGTTGCCAATGTTCAATGGCTTGGTGTCCCTGTTGTCCATTGGTCCATTACTGTTTACTACCAAGTTGACCCACTACCCACCTCTGTGGACAGGTAACCATCAGGTGATAAGGAGTCTTAAACATTGATGGACTAAGGAGAGAATAGATGGTCTCTTGCTGGACAACCTGTTTCTTATGACCAAGAGAACCCGACATCTGATTCCGAAATTCAAAATAGTGCTGTGTAAGTGCTTCTAACAACTATTTTTGCTATGTGCGCCTTCAGGCATTGGAGACGGCTGCCCAAAGCCAGCTGCTTTCCCTGGCCATTTCTGGTCCGAGTTCTAACGGGTTTTCAGACCATGGTTGCCAATACATCAGACGTATACGTAACCAAAAATCAAAAAAAAAAAGTAACCAAACGTGCATTGTAACATACTCATAGCCTTTCAATTGGAAAAACAAATAGCAAAAGAGAGTGTCCTTTCTGTATATATTTTACAAGTTTGCAATGGGTTAGAAAAGGAGAATTGCCCATTGAATATCGCACCAAGTTAATACTAGTAAAAGAAAAACAAAGCTGCAATTAATTTTTTTTAACCTTTTTACATCCTATATTACTAATAAAAAAGAAATATGTAACCGGTTTACTCTAAAAGCAGTTTTATTTATTGGCTGCAATGCATGTAAAACACAAAAATGGAGTAAATCTGCAGATAGTCCTAATGAAAACATTGTCTCACTGAAGTTTAAGGCCTTGTTCAAGCAGAGGATTTTTCCCGGAGATAAAATGTGACATAGATTTGTCTGAGATTCCAGGGCAGGAATGCGAGGCTCACCCTCAGATTTCTGCCACGGATTTGAAGTAAAAACTGACGCATTTCTGCATCCAGATTGGCCTGCATGCAGAAACCGGGCTAATCTACGCGTGGCTACCCGACAGGCTTTTCGGGTGAATACCCTCCTGAAAACGCGTAATTTCGCCCGGTATGAGCAATGGGGCAGTTTTATGTTGAAAATAAATTCAAAACAGAACACAACCTTGAAATAACGACAAAACACTATTGTGACATCTTCAGAATAGAACACATTGTATAAATGCAAACACAGTCTATTCTGGAATCATTAAAATAAAGCATTTTATATATAAAACAAACCAACCGTTGTGACATCATCAAATTAGAACACAGCCTTGGAATAAAGAGAAACACTATTAGGCCACATTCAGACATGGCAGAATTTCTGCAGATCCGTGGCAATTTACAGTACAAAAAATCTATACGGAAATCTGCAGCATGCTCTCTTATTTGCACAAATGTAATGCATAAAGTCAAATCGTAGGCAAATCTGCAGCTAAATCCGCTTGTAACACATGCAGATTTTACCGCAGATTTGTGGATTTGCTATTTGTGAACATAGTCTTATGACATTATTAAGGAGAAACGGTCACCTCTCCAGACATGTCTGTTTTAGTAAAACCTTGTATTCCCCCATGAAATGAACAATTTTGGAGCATCTTTTCTTAGGACTCTACATTGTGTCGTTCCTCTGTAATTCCTCCCAGAAATTTCTGAATATACTGACATCCCTCCCATGCACATGAACGCTCAGCTGGATAGAGTATGCATATATTCTTAATGGAGAGAGAGAGGAGTAAGCTGCTGCCAGATACCTCTTATGTGTATGGCCACCTTGAGGATGGCCATATTTTTGTTACTACTCCCCAAGGTGCCAAAACATCTTTGGGACTTGATCAGTATTCCAATCACTTCCTCACAGAAATCTGTGATAACACGTCTGCCCAATACACTGCCCAGCTGTGCCCAGATACAGAATCCTAAAATACTGCTTCACAACAATGAATCATGTTATCCCTTCAGCAAGGTTAATTCAATTCTTTCTTCTTTTTTTTTATCTTGCTTCCCAGCACAAGAGAAGAACTGATTTTTGCTTTAAGGTAGAAAATCCAGATACATTGTGCTTAGGAGAAGAACGTTATCAGGCCAGCTTTTGGCTATGTTCTAACTGGGGTTTGGTATCGAGAACAAATAGTCGCAGAAAGCATACAGAGCGTTCTAGTAGAGTTCATTACACTTGTATGTACCGCAAACCCCTATTCCCACCTCAAGCATGTGTCATACCTGGGTGGGCAAATCATTCTATAATTCTCAACCAGTGCTACGTTCTGGATGAGGTATCAACAGACTTAAAAAGAAAAAGTTGCCATTTTTACTATAAAAATGACAACTCTTGATCCTTGCTGTCTTCCACGGAACCCCCTGATCAGGTTACAATGAATAGCACAGTAATGTATTAATAACTGTTGCTGCGATTACTAATATGGGGGCACTGTGGCTGCTATGACTACTATAGGGGGGCATTGCAGTTGTTATCACTATAAGGGTATGTGCACACGACCTCTTTTCAGACGTAATGGAGGCGTTTTACGCCTCGAATTACGCCTGAAAAGTCGGCTCCAATACGTCGGCAAACATTTGCCCATTGCTTGCAATGGGTCTTACGATGTTCTGTGCAGACGAGCTGTAATTTTACGCGTCGCTGTCAAAATACGGCGCGTAAAATGACGTCTCGTCAAAAGAAGTGCAGGACACTTCTTGGGCCGTTTTTAAAAACACCTCCAAAAACGGCCGTAAAAAACGCTGCGAAAAACGCGAGTTGCTCAAAAAACGTCTGAAAATCAGGAGCTGTTTTCCCCTGAAAACAGTTCCGTATTTTCATACGTTTTTTATTAAGCGTGTGAACATAGCCTTATGGAGCATCTGAAAATAAGGAAAACATATTGTGCCATGTGTACCTGCCCCTAGAACCCTGGTAGATCATATAACTCTGGCTCCACAAAACGTAGATCCCATACTGATAAAGTTTGCCCACTACTGGTCTAGTTATTCACATCATGACGGCTGATATTCAGTTATATTTAATGAGGGAGTAAAATGGTATTACATTGATTCAGGAAAATTATCCAGCAGGATTTATGGGGTTAAGAAGGATTTCATTTTTTCACCCAGGGGGTTTTGTTCCGCCTTTCTATGGATCGAACAGTTAGCTCTCTGAAAGGTTTAACTTGTTGGTCATGTAACCATGATAAAGCCCTAACGAAAGAAAAAATTAAAAAAAGACAAAAAGAAAAAAACATCTTTAACAATGAAAAAATCTATAACTATGAAATATGTGCATAGATACGTAGCATAGATATGCCCTAGTATTGAATATACATGCAGCATGGACCTTACATATGGTCGTGTAAAAAGTCCTTAAAAGAGCATTTGGCAACATGTTTCCAGTATATTGTACATAGGGTAAAAGGGGCCACAGGAATCTACTGTCCCTGTAAATATCACACAAACAACCCAGTTCATTAACATTTTCTGTCTGTATTTGCTAAATCTAGAATTACATAACTATATTAGCGACATAAACCCAACTTGTGTCCAGTACATCTGTCACATGTATTCTTTAAATGGAACATTAGTCCAATATCCTTGTGTTATTTTTATAGGTCATCCACAGCTTCTAATTAATGGACGAGCTCAGAGGGAAGTGGAAAGTGTTAGTTGATGTTAAAACACCCGCACTCTAGAGGGCTTGATCCAGGCACAGCAGGAAGAACGTACTGGGAAAATAAAATACCAATTAAGAATACATAGGCAATTTCCAGTGTCCTTGCTGCTTTTTGTTGCCTGCTAAGGAACAAAAGATCCCTACACATTTTAAGATGGAAATTTATTCAAACAAACAATATTGTTAAAACCTTCAGGAGAGGTTCAACAATTTTCATTCTGTTCCTGTATATTATGTGTCAACAATAACAGCTATTTATTTTTTTTTATTTAAAAAAAAGTCAGTGTGTTTTGTGCAACTTTATAATTAGTTTTATTAAAAATTATTTTTACTTTTTGAGATACAGCTGTTCGGTATCCTGTATACAGAGCAGCTGTATCTTACGCTGAATCCTGTATCTGTCAGGTCTGCAGGACTGATGGGTGCAGGGACAGCGGGTCCTGTGTGTCTGGGACATGCAGGATCCACTATTGTCCACCACATCAAAGTTCATAAATGAGATGTGATCGATTACAGGTGGATCCTGCGTGTCAGAGACACACAGGACCCGCTGACACTGAATCCGGCAGGTCCGCGGGATTTAGGTTTTAGGGCACGGTACAGCTGCTCTGTATACAGGATACAGAACATAAAATACACTGATAACCCGTTTTTTTTTTTTTTTAAATAAAATCGCTTTCAAAGTTGTACATAGCCTTTAAGAATATATGGTGAAATGCTGCAAGTAAACCAATTAAGGCTGGGTTCACACAGAGTTTTTTGCGGGCGGAAATTCTGCCTCAAAATTCCATTTGGAAGTTTGAGACAGATTTTCCTCTACCTGCACGCTGATTTTCGTGGCGTTTTTTGCCCGTGGCCATTGAGCGCCGCAGGCATAAAACTCTGCGAAATACGCTTTCTCTGCCTCCCATTGATGTCAATGGGAGGTCAGAGGCGTAAACGCCCGAAGATAGGGCATTTCCCTTCTTTCTCCCGCGAGACGGTTTTACCGCTCACGGGAAAAAGACGCCTCCGCCTCACATTGAAATCAATGGGAGGCATTTTCGGCTGTTTTTTAACGAGTTTTGCGGCGCGGTTTCACCGTCAAAAAACTCTGTGTGAACATACCCTAAAGGAAGACTCCAGGGAAAACCGATACACTTTGTTATGTCTAGTGAAGGACCTAAGGGGCAGAGCATGATTTCTATCTTTAGTTTTTTTCAGTAAGGGTATGTGCACACGACAACGCCAAATACGTCTGAAATTACGGAGCTGTTTTTCAAGTGCACGCGTTTTTCGCGGCGTCCATTACAGACGTAATCAGAGCTGTTTTTCAATGGAGTCAATAAAAAACGGCTCCAATTACATCCCAAGAAGTGTCCTGCACTTCTTTGACGAGGGCGTAATTTTACGCACTGTCTTTTGACAGCGACGCGTAAAATTACAGCTCGTCTGCACAGAACATCGCAAGACGCATTGCAAGCAATGGGCAGATGTTTGCCGACATATTGGAGCCGTCTTTTCAGGCGTAATTCGAGGCGTAAAACGCCTCCATTCCGCCTGAAAAGAGGTCATACACAGAGTCGTCCCTTGCCCTTTCTGGCCTTGCACAAGGCATACCACACCATTTTTCCTGGAGTTTCTTTAAGGTTAGATGAATATATAAAAATTTTACTCAGATATTTGGTTGCTCTGGGTTACAAATATTTATTGTTCTATGCAAATTTTTTCATATTACATATAAAAAAAATGGAAAAATTCAACCCATTAAGTAGCGAAATATTTTGGGCCTAAAAGACCAAGCAATTTTATTCGTTTTTAAATTAACAAATTCCAATAGCCGTAACTTTTTTCTATTTTTCTGGCAATGTAATTTTAACAATTACACCAATGTTATGTGTGTGTGTGTGTGTGGGGGGGGGGGGGGGGGTTCCCGCTGTTTGCTGTACAGTAAAAATAACATGTTAACTTTATTCTACGGGTCGCTATGAATACAGCGATATGCACCATGCAGTATTAATAAAAGAAAGTTGACTATGGGTACCAAATATGTTTTTTTTGTTTTATGGTGAAATATTAAAAAAATTATATATATATATATATATATATATATATATATATTTTTTTTTTTTTATTTTTTTTATTTATTTATTTATTTTTTTAATTAAAAGGATGTGTTTTTGGGTCCACTGTTTGTTTTTACAACTGGGGGACTTAACTAGTTGCCGACATCGGACGAGAATACTCTTCCTGAGCGGCGGGTGCTTGCCGCATTAGGACGAGCATTCTCATCCTGTGTGACACACAGTGTGCCGGTGTTATCAGGTGCGGGCAATGGCTCAAATACACAGCCGTAGCCCCCGCTCTAACGGCGAAGATAAGAGAAACCTCTTCTCTCTGTGGTTAACCCCTTGAATGCCGTGATCAAAGCGAACTGTGGCATTCAAAGGGAAAATAAACAGGAGGACACCCCATTGATCACGTCACAGGGAATCTCTGTGACACGATTGAGGGACATGCCATGTATGGACAGACAGTCCAGGGTCCATTGAAGGACCCCAAGGCTGTATGACCATATGTCCGGTTTTTCGGGCATACGGAGGTATGTCCTAACAACTGCTTGTTTACAATAAGCACGCAGGCTAATATACTGGCATATAGATATATGTCAGTACATTAAAGTTCAAAAATAAAAGTTAAAAACCCCCTATGGGATTAAAAACGTAAAATTAAAAAAAGTAATGTTAAATAAAAAAAATAAGAAAAATAATACACAGAAATGCAAATTTTTTTTTTTTTACAACGAATAGACTTATATTAACAAAATATAAGTCCTAAAACATAAAATAATATAGACATATTTGGTATTGTCACGACCGTAACAACCTGCACAACAAATGTATTATGTTATTTAGGATGATCGGTTTATGGTGTAAAAAAACAAACAAAAACAGACAAAAAAAAAAAACTGCAGCGGAACATAACAATGGTAGCCTGGCTGTCAATTACCACCGGCTCTTACTGGTGATCACATGGACAAAACCATGACATGTAATTAAATTATCTTCTTCTTACATATTTATCAAATCTGACAAGAGATGATCAACAACCTTTTCTACTGTCATTTATGAGACATTCTCTTGCCATACACACAGACACTGCCACTATGAGAAGGCAGGAACGTTGCCAAGATGCTGAATGCAAAACATATTGCAAATTTAATTTGAATTTGAAAAGGAAACTGATGCTAAAAATAAATAAAAAGCATAATAATATGACTAGATCACATTAGTAAGATTTAGATTGAACGGTTACTATGTTAAAAGATTAGGAAATAAGTAAGGTACTAGTAACCAGTATTTTAAGGAATTATAGGGGTTGTACAGGATTAGAAAAACATGGCTTCTTTCTTCTAGAAATAGCGCGACACCTGACCATGGGTTGTTTCTGGTATTACGGCTCAGCACGTTTGAAGAAAACTGCAATACAACAAACAATATGTGGACATGGGTGGCACTGGGTCGGCAATGTTTTCTCATCAACTACCAACGAAAACCTCGGACATATTCATGCGAGTACAAATATATAAATACATCTTCTGGTCAAAATTCAAAAACTGCCACGTCAAAGTGGTTTGGATCATGCAAAGCCCTCACTCTTGCTTTGTGTTACAGATCAGGCAGATCAAAGATCACTGTATAGTTGAGTAAGGGCAGCAAGGAAAGGGGATACGCAGCACTAACCCAAGCAATGATGTACGTTTTAGATATGCTCATCTTTCAACACTATTTTACAAATGCAATTAATCTACTTATACATGGAATCTACATTTAACATTGAGTAACTTTGTTGATACATTGTATTACATATTTTGTACTAATCCTTTTCTACGGTCTAGAAAAAGCTGCATACACAATTCTGCCGCTTCAGAGCTGAGACATTTCACTTATTCCTTGCAGGTTTACTTTAGGCAAAGTCATCTCCTATATGAAAACAAAAAGGTCTCATGGTATTAGATGAGCTTAGCTAAGTACCTGTGGATGAAGCTCTGGGCTGTAAAACTTACATATCTGACATTGGTAGGAGATATTTTAAGAAAACCTAGCTGAAACAAAAAAAAAATATTACAAATAAAATAGTAATACAAATGTTTACTTGACTAGCAACTAACTTCCTAGAAGAAGTTCTGGGACAGAGGAGGTGATGGTGAAGCACAACATGCCATCATTTCAGAGGAATAGTGGGCAGGTTAGCTGGTAACCCAAGGACCATGGAGATAGAATGCAGTCACAAATTCAGCGACCCAAAGCATTCAGGCATTGCATGGCAAAAAGGAGTAAAGAAATGTAATTCCTATTACTATGGAAACTTCAGTTTATTAACAATTAATGTAAGTATTACACATTTGATTCCAGAAGAGAGTGGTGTGCTGTAACTTAAGGGCCCCAACTCATAAAAAGTGCAACAGTGGTAGGAGCCAATTAAAGGGGTTGTCCAGGCATGGGGTGGTTTTTCTTACTGATGACCTATCTACAGAAAAGGTCTTCAGAATATGATCAGTGGGGGTCCGAATAGTAGCAGAGCTGCAGTACGGCCGCTATACAGTGTACGGAGCCTTTTGCTTCCGTCACCGACCACTGCATAACTTACGGTGCCCAGAGGCAGCTGGAAAAGCTGATCGGTGCGGGGTCCGGGTGTTGGACCCCTCCGATCATATTCTGATGACCCATCCTGTGGATAGGTCATCAGAAAGAAAAAAACACCCTATACCTGCACAAACCCTTTATTTTTTCCATTTTGGAGGTAAAAGGCTGTTTGAAACAATATCAATTTTGGACCACTCCATCATATTTTGGATCGCTTCCCACTAGCTGTAAGCACTATAATGGGAGGGATTGTGGCACTTCATTGCAGAAAGCAGTTTTGGACAATGCACACAGCTTTAACCATTTGCTGAGCATACTGTAAAAGTGCATTTGAAGAAGATTTGTCAAAAGTAGAGAACCCTTGTAAATGTGAAGTTCCATGTTTGATGCCTTGTATTAACGCTTTCTACAAGATTTGTTCTTACTATAAAACACTGGGGTCATATACATTCTAAACAGTTAACAATACAGAAATACAAGGTAAATTTCTTGCTTACGTGCCACTTTTCCACAATACTGCTCTTGATGTGCGATACGTAATGTATATAAAGTCTATAGAGAGGCTTATGGATGAGATGTATGTGAATAAACATTTAGAATAAGATTGCCGGATTCATCTAGGATCGTGCAATCATTTATAAAATCAGATATTTTACCAAATTTTTCGCTATTTCACCTACAACCAAAAAGTCCTTCTAGTCCAATGTTTCAGGTCTACTTTTGCCAAGCAAACATCTACTGAAAGGACATAACGATGCAACACGGTGGCTCAGTGGGTAGCACTCTTGTCTTTTAGCACTGGGGTCCCAAATTGCCACCTGAGTGGTGCTACATCTGTACGGCGTTTGTATGTTCTACCTACCACACGCCAAAAACACACGAATAGAATTATTGGCTTCCTATTCAATTGGCCCGCGTGTTATCGGAGTTGGAGAAATGAACCACATAGAAGGCAATGATTGTTGTTGATCGTTACAATCTATGTACAGCGTTGCAGAGTAGGTTGATGATTATATGAGTAATAAGAAATAAAATAATCAAATCTTGAAGGTGTTTGGTTACATTTGTGTTTATTTTCTGCACATGCTAAAATATCGTTAAAACAACTGACATTTATTTTTTCGGGGAGTATTTCTTTAAATCCACTTGAGAAAGTTCTGTCTCGCAGTAGGATAGAAAAAATTCTCAGAAAAGCATTAAATGACTTGCAGAAAAAGCCATAACAACAACATCATCGGCCATGACAATAACTGTATTATTACCATGGCAACCACCAATCATTGAGGAGTGACACATTTTATTCATCGCTCTTCTCTCTGAAGTGGCCACACAGCACTGGAGAATTCTGTAGCAATATCTGTTGCCATGGTAATACATCACCCCCCCCCCCCCCTTGTCGGATGTGATATGACCCTCTCTGCAAGATGCATGCAAAAGCAAAGTCAAGCAGTAGAAAGACGTTAATGAAATAGATCTGTGTCTGTTCTTCTTGTATTTAGTGCTGTATATACCCGGATGAACATTGGTTACAAAGCTCACTAGTTATATCTAGTGGGATAAACAGTCCTGGGAACATTACAGGGTTCAATTCAACATGTTGGTTTTAAGGAGTTAAAATTGATACAGCTCATATTCCGGAAGTAGGGAAAGGTGCCCTTGAAGCAGTGACGTGGTACAGTTTCTGGGCAGAAGAGGTGAGGTATATAACTCAAACAAAGATGTATCTATTCTATATGATTATCATGGTAAAGGCTCTTATTATTACTGTTCCATACATTAAGACTTCTGTTAAAAGGCAGTCGGTCATGAGTTTTACCCCCCAACCCCAAACCGCTGAAACCGCTAGTTAGGTATAGGGAAATGCATAGGCAACATACCTCTGTTACATAGCTTAGTTCTTGCAGAAGTCTAAAAAAAGTACTTGTCGCCATATGCAAATTAGGTTTCAAGTTACCCCATATACTGAGCCCTAACCCCTCCAAACCCCAACTCCCCTTTGTAGTTGACTGACGGCTCTACCTACTGCAAGAACTAAGCTATGTAACCGAGGTATGTTGTCACTGCTTTCCCCTAAACCTAACTAGCAGTGTCAGCTGGTTAGGGGGACAAAACTGATGACAGACTCACTCTAACACCTTATGACTGCAATATCATGCTTACTTTGGAGAAAATAATGTGTGGTGGCCCTTTTTAGGGTTTTCCCATTTCTTTCTGATCGGTGGCGGTCCAGCTGCCGACTTTTGCAGGAAACTGGAGCACCGCGTCATTCATTTAAATGGGGATGTGTTGCAGTTCCCTACACAGCGGGAGTCTCCCGGATATGCTGGGGGAATGGGCATGTGTGAAAAAACTTCTACGCATACCTGGGAGATTCTTCACATTTTTATGTATGAACCGTCAATGAAAAAATGAGAGACAATTTTGCCATAGATCTCTTGGTTGTTTACACGAAGTATTTGCTCTGTAAAGTACACGAGTGGCCACCTCTTTTCCGCATGGGAAACCTGTTCTTGGCATTGTCGCGGTTCCTAAGGGCTGGTGCCCCACCAATAGAACATAAAGAATATCAGAGAAATGATTGCCTTCAATGCTGTGCAAATTTAGTACAAGGAACAATACTACTAAATGAAACATCTTGTATTAACATGGTGTGAAGTACATTTATAGCAAATTGTACAAAATTTAATCAGAATCAGAATACATAGGGACAATATTGTATTTTAACAAATAGGAATTAATAGAAGGAACACACGGACTACTCAGTTTTTGTGATGTAAATAAGGTGAACATTCTAAGGGTATGTTCACACGCTTAAGTAAAAACGGCTGTAAAATACGGAGCTGTTTTCAAGGGAAAACAGCCTTTGATTTTCAGCCATTTTTTAAGCATCAGGGTATGTTCAATGGAAAAACAGCTCCAAAAAAACGCTTGATGCTTATAAAACAGCTGAATATCAGAGGCGGTTTTCCCTTGAAAACAGCTCTGCATTTTACAGCAGTTTTTTATTTTGCGTCTGAACATACCCTTAGACATTGTAAACTTAGAGAAGGCAGTCCGAAGGCATAAAATTTATTAAAGTGCTGTATGGTAAATTTACCGCATCATGTGAGATACATTTCTCTTCCTTCTAGAACCTTTTGGTCGGCTTAGTATATTTCTGTAATGGTGGGGGGGGTAGGGAAACGGACAAGTGAGCCCTAATCTACCCGCCACTCTGTCCCTGCCTACTTGCAACGACCCGCCCTAGGCGACGGGGTACAACTGGGCGGCGGTCCCTGCGCTCAGTAAGTGCATGACAAACACGACAAACAAACAAGGGAATACAAGCAAGGGAAATGGGCAGTTGCTCGCGGAAACACCGTGAGCAACAGAGTAGTGAACGAGCCGAGTCAAGCCAGGAGAGTGCGAGGTACAAAGCGAAAAGCAGAAGAGTAGTCGGTAAGCCGGGGTCTGTATGGAGCAGGATCAAAAAGTAGCAGGAGCTGTAGCCGGGCCAGGAAACCTCAAGGAAAGAATTCACAAGCACAGATGGACAGGAAGAGCAGGCTTAAATAGACCGAGGGCGGGAGCTAGCTGAGTCTGGCCAGGCTGCGATAGGCTCTCCCACTCCTAAGCCTGCCAGCCTGAGTGGAGGAAGCTGGTGTCTGTCTCAGGGATGTACACTCAGGTGTTGACTGATTAATTCTGGGAATTAACCCCGAAGCAGTGCCTGGCAGATCCTTTACAGTACCCCCCCTTTTATGAGGGGCCACCGGACCCTTTCTAAGTGGACCTGGCTTACTGGGGAAACGCAGGTGGAACCTCCTGACCAATACCCCAGCGTGAACATCCCGGGCGGGTACCCAAGTCCTCTCCTCGGGCCCGTATCCTCTCCAATGGACCAGGTACTGGAGGGAGCCTTGGACCATCTTGCTGTCCACGATCCTGGCCACCTCAAATTCCACCCCCTCAGGGGTGAGGACGGGAACAGGAGGTTTCCTCGAGGGGGCCAAGGACGGGGAGCAGCGTTTCAGGAGGGAGGCATGAAACACGTTGTGTATACGAAAAGACGGGGGTAACTCCAGCCGGAAAGAGACAGGACTGAGGACCTCAATGACCTTATACGGCCCAATAAACCGGGGAGCAAACTTTTTGGACGGAACCTTGAGACGCAAGTTCCTGGATGACAACCACACCAGATCCCCGACCACAAACAGGGGGTTAGCAGAACGTCTTCTATCGGCCTGAGCCTTCTGTATGCTCTGGGACGCCTCTAGGTTCTTCTGAACCTGGGCCCAGACTGTGCACAGATCCCGATGAACGACCTCCACCTCGGGATTGTTGGAACAACCAGGTGAAACGGAGGAGAACCGTGGATTAAACCCAAAATTACAGAAAAAGGGAGAGACCCCTGACGAGTTACTGACCCGGTTATTAAGGGAAAATTCGGCGAGGGGAATGAAAGAAACCCAATCAAATTGACAGTCAGAGACAAAACATCTTAAGTATTGTTCTAGAGACTGATTAGTCCTCTCCGTTTGGCCATTGGTTTCAGGATGGAAAGCAGAGGAGAAGGACAGATCAATCCCCAACTTATTACAGAAGGCTCTCCAAAACAATGAAACAAATTGTACCCCCCTGTCAGAAACAATATTGACGGGGACCCCATGGAGACGCAGGATGTGTTTGATAAACAAGGTAGCCAACGTCTTGGCGTTGGGTAGTTTCTTGAGGGGCACAAAGTGGCACATTTTACTGAAGCGGTCTACCACCACCCACACCACCGACTTGCCTTGGGATGGAGGCAAATCGGTGATAAAATCCATGGAGATATGTGTCCAAGGTCTCTGGGGAATGGGCAACGAACGCAGTAAGCCCGCTGGTCGGGACCTGGGAGTCTTGGACCTGGCACAAACCTCACAGGCGGCGACGTAGGCCTTAACGTCTTTAGGCAAACCAGGCCACCAATAATTTCTGGTAATGAGGTGTTTGGTACCCAGGATGCCTGGATGGCCAGATAGTGCGGAGTCGTGATTTTCCCTAAGTACCCTTAGCCGGAATTGCAGGGGAACAAACAGCTTGTTCTCAGGAAGGTTCCCAGGAGCTGAACCTTGATCAGCAGCAATTTCAGAGACTAAATCGGACTCGATAGAGGAAATGACTATACCTGGAGGCAAAATACAAACAGGATCTTCCTCCGAAGGAGGGCTGGCCATGAAGCTACGCGACAGTGCATCCGCCTTAATATTTTTAGACCCGGCCCTATAGGTAACCAAAAAATTGAATCTGGTAAAAAACAACGCCCATCGAGCTTGTCTCGGGTTTAGCCTCCGGGCAGATTCTAGGAAAACCAGATTCTTGTGGTCGGTAAGGACCGTTACCTGGTGCCTAGCCCCCTCCAGGAAGTGGCGCCACTCTTCAAATGCCCATTTAATGGCTAAAAGTTCGCGGTTGCCAATATCATAGTTACACTCCGTGGGCGAAAACTTCCTAGAAAAGTAAGCACAGGGGCGGAGATGGGTGAGGGAGCTGGTACCCTGGGACAAGACGGCCCCCACTCCCACCTCGGACGCGTCAACCTCCACAATAAATGGCTCCCTTTGGTTGGGCTGAACCAGCACGGGGGCCGAGATAAAGCACTTCTTGAGGGTCTCAAAAGCCTGGACGGCCTCAGGGGGCCAATGGAGGACATCAGCACCCTTGCGAGTGAGGTCCGTAAGAGGCTTAGCGACGACCGAGAAGTTAGCAATAAATCTCCTGTAATAGTTAGCGAACCCCAAAAAACACTGTAGCGCTTTCAGGGAGGCAGGTTGGACCCATTCAGCCACAGCCTGAACCTTGGCAGGGTCCATGCGGAATTCATGAGGAGTGAGGATTTGACCTAAAAATGGTATCTCCTGTACCCCAAATACACATTTTTCGATTTTGGCAAACAGTTTGTTTTCTCGAAGGACCTGGAGCACTTTCCTGACATGCTCTATGTGGGAGGACCAGTCCCTGGAAAACACCAATATGTCATCAAGGTACACTACAAGAAATATCCCCAGGTAATTTCTCAAAATCTCATTTATGAAGTTCTGGAAGACCGCAGGGGCATTGCACAACCCAAAGGGCATGACGAGGTATTCGAAATGGCCTTCGGGCGTGTTAAACGCAGTCTTCCACTCATCCCCCTCTTTGATGCGAATAAGGTTATACGCCCCCCGTAGATCCAATTTAGAGAACCATTGGGCCCCCTGAACCTGATTAAAGAGATCAGGAATCAAAGGAAGGGGATACTGGTTCCTTACCGTGACCTTATTCAGGCCACGGTAGTCAATGCATGGCCTAAGACCCCCATCCTTCTTCCCTACGAAGAAGAAGCCAGCACCTACCGGAGAAGAAGAGGGACGAATGTAACCCTTGGCCAGGGATTCCTGGATATACTCCCTCATGGCTTCACGTTCGGGACAAGAAAGGTTAAATATCCTACCCTTAGGAAGCTTAGCTCCTGGTACCAATTCGATAGCGCAATCGTATTCTCTATGAGGCGGTAATACTTCGGAGGCCTCTTTAGAGAAAACATCAGCGAAGTCCTGAACAAACTCGGGTAGCGTATTCACCTCCTTAGGGGGAGAAATAGAATTAACAGAAAAACATGACGTACAACATTCATTACCCCATTTGGTTAGCTCCCCAGTATTCCAGTCAAACGTAGGATTATGCAACTGCAACCAGGGAAGACCTAGAACCAAATCGTACGATAATCCCTGCATCAATAGTACAGAGCATTGCTCCAAATGCATGGAGCCAACAAGGAGTTCAAAAACAGGGGTATGCTGTGTAAAATAACCATTAGCAAGAGGAGTGGAGTCGATACCCACTACCGGAACAGGTTTAGGCAAATCAATCAGAGGCATAGCGAGAGACATAGCAAATTCCACAGACATGATATTAGTAGAGGACCCTGAATCCACGAAGGCACTGCCGGTAGCAGACCTACCACCAAAAGAGACCTGAAAGGGAAGCAATATCTTAGTACGTTTCATATTTACGGGAAATACCTGTGCGCCCAAGTGACCTCCCCGATGATCACTTAGACGCGGGAGCTCTCTGACAGCATTCTTACGCTTGGGACAGTTGTTTACTTGATGCTTGACATCCCCACAGTAGAAGCAGAGACCATTCTTCCTGCGGAATTCTCTACGTTGTTGAGGGGACACGGAGGCCCCGAGTTGCATAGGTATTTCTGAGTCTTTAGGGGAGAAACGAAGCAACGGGACTTCGGGAGGCATCATGGGGGAGTCGGAGGAAAAAACACATAAACGTTCACGTTGTCGTTCCCTGAGACGTCGGTCAAGTCGTACCACTAAAGCCATAACCTGGTCTAAGGAGTCAGAAGAGGGATAACTAACTAGCAGGTCTTTCAGGGCATTCGACAGACCCAACCTAAACTGGCACCTTAAGGCAGGGTCATTCCACCGAGAAGCTACGCACCACTTCCTAAAGTCAGAGCAATACTCCTCAACAGGTCTCTTACCCTGACGTAAGGTCACCAGCTGACTCTCGGCAAAGGCAGTTCTGTCAGTCTCGTCATAAATAAGTCCGAGGGCAGAAAAGAAACAATCAACGGAGGAAAGTTCAGGGGCGCCAGGAGCCAAGGAGAAGGCCCACTCTTGGGGCCCTTCCTGGAGCCGGGACATAATTATACCCACCCGCTGGCTCTCAGAACCTGAGGAGTGAGGCTTTAAGCGAAAGTAAAGCCTACAACTCTCCCGAAAGGAGAGAAAAGCCCTCCGGTCACCTGAGAACCGGTCGGGCAACTTGAGGTGGGGTTCAAGGGGTGCGGTGAGGGGAACTACCAAGGTAGCATCAGGCTGGTTGACCCTCTGAGCCAGGGCCTGGACCTGTAGGGAGAGACCCTGCATTTGCTGAGCCAGGGTTTCACGGGGTTCCATAATGGTGTCAGGGACCAGGGTAGACTAGGTATAGGGCTTGTGAATTTGTAATGGTGGGGGGGGTAGGGAAACGGACAAGTGAGCCCTAATCTACCCGCCACTCTGTCCCTGCCTACTTGCAACGACCCGCCCTAGGCGACGGGGTACAACTGGGCGGCGGTCCCTGCGCTCAGTAAGTGCATGACAAACACGACAAACAAACAAGGGAATACAAGCAAGGGAAATGGGCAGTTGCTCGCGGAAACACCGTGAGCAACAGAGTAGTGAACGAGCCGAGTCAAGCCAGGAGAGTGCGAGGTACAAAGCGAAAAGCAGAAGAGTAGTCGGTAAGCCGGGGTCTGTATGGAGCAGGATCAAAAAGTAGCAGGAGCTGTAGCCGGGCCAGGAAACCTCAAGGAAAGAATTCACAAGCACAGATGGACAGGAAGAGCAGGCTTAAATAGACCGAGGGCGGGAGCTAGCTGAGTCTGGCCAGGCTGCGATAGGCTCTCCCACTCCTAAGCCTGCCAGCCTGAGTGGAGGAAGCTGGTGTCTGTCTCAGGGATGTACACTCAGGTGTTGACTGATTAATTCTGGGAATTAACCCCGAAGCAGTGCCTGGCAGATCCTTTACAATTTCAGGTTTTTTTCGCAGGTTGGCACATTTAAGCCTCAATCGCTAGACCACATCCTCTTTTCATCTAACTCATACTTACTTGTTGAGCGAGGCCCACAATGCGTCTAAGGCTCTGAGCAAATCGTGTTTTTGGCCTACATTTAACGTATATACCGGGCAAAGCTTCAGACCACTGTGGCTGTGGTGGTTACCTTAATAGTGGCATCCATCGCAGATTTTAATGGTATATGTTAAACGTATATGGCATGAACTCTCATGACCCAGTTCATGACGTATGCGGTAAGCCAATACCATTATAGTCTATTGGTTATGGATGTCACGGTTAGGCATCTGTTTAAAGCATTCATCCCATAGACTCCCATCTGTTTAACGCATCACCCGGAAACTCCCATGTTGACAAAAATATACTGTGCGGTATAAATTTTTCCCGATGTACAATACACGCTAAACGTAGGACCAAAACGTAGTCTGTACAGAGCCTAAAACAGATAAAGGCTAACTGTACTTTCCAAAAACTTCTGAAATGTCAAAGTGACATGTCAGAAATTTTGATCGTGGGGTCTGAGCACTGAGACGAAGTGATCGCTAGAGTATAGTTAGACTTTAATAAAATGTGGGGCACAGCCTGTGCACCAGAATTCTAGCTCAATTTGAGTAGGAATTCCGGCACGTTACGAATAGTAAATCTGCCACACAGAGTCTAGGAATTCCAAGGGATTGATGGCAGCACAGGCATTGTGGGCTTCACTACCGTGGCTGGTTCTTCGTGAATAATTTGGCTACATTCCATCAAGCTAGCCAACTCTGTTGTGTGTGAATGAAAAATAAACATAATTATTACAGTCGTCGGTGTAAAAATGTAATTAATTCACAAAAGGCTAATAATTAACCATTTAAGTTTCTGCTCTAAACGTCTGATTTCACTATGGAAAATTTTGCTGCATGCAGTTTGTTAATTGGCGTCCTACAGTATTAGCGCCATTGTGGTTGTGTACAATTTAGGCTGGATCCTCCAATGGAGCAATGACAAAATGGCTAACATAAATTACTCCATTCTCTTTAGAAGGGTACTATGAAATATTTTGTGGAATGATAAGATTTTGAGACAACTAGCAGTTTTTGAATCAACTGATATAGTAAGCTAAGGGTATGTGCACACGATAACTGCAATTACGTCTGAAATTATGTAGTAATTTTCAGGAGAAAACAGCTCCTGAATTTCAGACGTAATTGCTCGTACTCGCGTTTTGCGGGGCGTCTTTTACGGCCGTAATTTGGAGCTGTTCTTCATTGGAGTCAATGAATAACGGCTCCAATAACGTCCCAAGAAGTGTCCTGCACTTCTTTTGACGAGGCTGTAATTTTACGCGCCGTCTTTTGACAGAGACGCGTAAAATGTCAGGTCTTCGGCACAGTACATCGTAAAGCCCATTGAAAGTAATGGCCAGATGTTTGCCGATGTATTGGAGCCGGTTTTTCAGACGTAATTCGAGACGTAAAACGCCTCCATTACGTCTGAAAATAGGTCGTGTGAACCCAGCCTAAAGGGGTATTCCCATCTCAGACATTTATGGCAAATTCACAGGATGTGTGTGACTAACACTTATCTGGAGAACAGCGTTTTCATCCGTTTCCGTAACTCCCATAGAAGTAAAAGGAGAGAGCCGCACACATGTGCAGCCATCTCTCCATTAATTTTTTGCCAGGATGCGGTGGCCACCTCACGTCGTGGGATGACGCAAGGGATTCCATTTTTCCAGATAGGTGGATATGCCATAAATGCCTGAAATGTGAATACCAATTTTAATACAGTGTCAATGTTTGCCATTCTAGCTATCAGATTTTGAGTATATTTAGGAAAACTCAACCAAAAACATATGTAGCCCTTCCCAACCATTACATTTCCTCATCCATTGTTAGCAGAAGATATCAAGCTCTCTTCTATGATCTTTTCATTTATTCTACATCTCACATACTGCATGTTCTCTTCGATCCAAACAATTCAAACTTAGAATCTATCCATAATACTGTTTTCTAGTCATTCTCCCTACAATATCGGTGTTATTTCACAATTTCTATTTTTTTCATTTTGCATCGCTTATATAGTGCCAATACACCCTACAGTGCTATACAGAGATTGTCAAAATTTACATCAGTTCCTGTCTCCAATGGGGTTCACAATCAATTTCATAGAAACACAATTAACAAATTAGTATGTTTTCAGAGTGTGGGAAGAAACTGAAAACCCGGGAGGAAACCCACCAATGGGAATAACATACAAACTATACAGGTGTTGCCCATTGTTGGATTTCTGCAAGGCAACAATGCTAACCACTGCACTTTGCAACATTTTTTTTATCTACTTGTGAAGTTGCACAAGATTGCTCAGACCTCCACCGATTGTGAGAATGGGGGTCCCAAAGTCCTCGACCGCAGTGTGGAGGACTTTGAATGAAGTACTTATGATGCATGTGTGCTGCCGTTTCATTCAAAGTCTATGGGACTGACGGAAACAGTCGAGCACAGCCTTCGGCTGTTTCCATCAGTCCTATAGGCATGGGCGTAACTAGGAAAGACTGGGCCCCATAGCAAACTTTTGACTG
Source organism: Rhinoderma darwinii (assembly GCF_050947455.1). Lineage (NCBI taxonomy): Eukaryota > Metazoa > Chordata > Amphibia > Anura > Rhinodermatidae > Rhinoderma > Rhinoderma darwinii. The sequence goes on along the minus strand of NC_134697.1, from coordinate 41,368,532 downwards.
GGGCCCCCCCCCTCCCCTGGGTGTCACACAACCCCCCCCCTTGTAGATAGTGCCTTTTTTACAAACCCCCCCTTTTGATAACGCCATACAGCCCCCCTGTAGATAACGCCATACAGCCCCCTTTGTAGATATCTACAGAGGGGGCTGTATGGCGTTATCTACAGAGGGGGCTGTATGGCGTTATCTACAGAGGGGGCTGTATGGCGTTATCTACAGGGGGACTGTATGGCGTTCCCTACAGGGGGGGTGTATGGCGTTCCCTACAGGGGGCGGTGTATGGCGTTCCCTACAGGGGGGGACTGTATGGCGTTCCCTACAGGGGGGGACTGTATGGCGTTCCCTACAGGGGGGGACTGTATGGCGTTCCCTACAGGGGGGGACTGTATGGCGTTCCCTACAGGGGGGGACTGTATGGCGTTCCCTACAGGGGGGGACTGTATGGCGTTCCCTACAGGGGGGGACTGTATGGCGTTCCCTACAGGGGGGACTGTATGGCGTTCCCTACAGGGGGGACTGTATGGTGTTCCCTACAGGGGGGGACTGTATGGCGTTCCCTACGGGGGGGACTGTATGGCGTTCCCTACGGGGGGGACTGTATGGCGTTCCCTACAGGGGGGACTGTATGGCGTTCCCTACAGGGGGGACTGTATGGCGTTCCCTACAGGGGGGACTGTATGGCGTTCCCTACAGGGGGGGACTGTATGCCACTATCTACAAGGGGGGCGCTGTATGGCGCTATCTACAAGGGGGGCGCTGTATGGCGCTATCTACAGAGGGGCTGTATGGCGCTATCTACAGGGGGGCTGTATGGCGCTATCTACAAGGGGGACTGTATGGCGCTATCTACAGGGGGGCTGTATGGCGTTCCCTACAGGGGGGGCTGTATGGCGTTCCCTACAGAGGGGGCTGTCTGGCGTTATCTACAGGGGGGACTGTATGGCGTTCCCAACAGGGGGGGGTCTGTAGGGAACGCCATACAGCCCCCCCCTGTAGGGAACGCCATACAGCCCCCCCCTGTAGGGAACGCCAGCTTCCCCCCCTGTAGGGAACGCCATACAGCTTCCCCCCCTGTAGGAAACGCCATACAGCTTCCCCCCCTGTAGGAAACGCCATACAGCTTCCCCCCCCTGTAGGAAACGCCATACAGCTTCCCCCCCTGTAGGGAACGCCATACAGCTTCCCCCCCTGTAGGGAACGCCATACAGCCCCCCCCTGTAGGGAACGCCATACAGCCCCCCCCTGTAGGGAACGCCATACAGCATCGTCCCCCCTGTAGGGAACGCCATACAGCCCCCCCCTGTAGGGAACGCCATACAGCGTCCCCCCTCCCAAAAAAATGCGACCTACAGTGTGTCCTAATAAAAGACATGTATCCCCTATCCACAGGATAGGGGATACATGTGTGATCGCTGGCAGCGATAGGGAGAACGGGGGGCTGAAAGTCCCCCTGAAGTTCTCCATGACTAACCTCTGACTTCCGGCGTCTGCGCAGCTCAATAAAAATGAAAGGAGCGCTGGTCACGCATGCGCACAAGCCGACCGGCGCTCCATTCATTTCTCCGGAGCTGCCGACACAGACCCCGGAAGTCCGAGGTTTGTGATGGAGAGCTTCAGGGGACTTTGTCCCCCGTTCTCCCTATCGCTGCCAGCGATCACACATGTATCCCCTATCCTGTGGATAGGGGATACATGTCTTTTGTTTAATGGCAGAGCGGGGAGATACCTCCCTGCTCTGCCGTACTGTTCAGTGGCGTCCCGCTGTAGCAGCCATAGCGGCTGGTAGTGGAGCCTCCGGCCATGGTGGGGGCCCGTGCCGGCGGGCGACACGGGCCCCCTCATGCCGCGGGCCCCGTAGCAGCCGCTACTGCTGCTACGGCGGTAGTTACGCCACTGCCTATAGGCATTAAATGAAGCAGCAGGCACATACTCAACCGCTGCTCTATTCAAGCTCCAACTCACTGAAGAGGTGCAGTAAGAAGGAACGAGGGGTTTGGGACCCCTGTTCATGCGATCAGTGAGGGTCCCAATGGTGGGGCCTCCAGCGAGCAGACAATTCTCACTTATCCTGTGGGTCTGGTACAACCCCTTTAAACTTCAAATTTTTTTAACCAAAAAGACACTGTCCCAGGATGGATATTACTTTTGAAATAAAATTCAGCGCTAAATAAAATACAGGAGAATCCAGTACTGATCAGAAGCAGTCACAGGCAAAATACACAATTACTTTCAGTGATAATCTCTAATGGTAGACGTTCTCTCTCCTAATCTTCTCCATTCGGCCCAGACTTCCATGAATGATTCTTCCAGCCACGACGCGTCTCTGCAGAGTTTGCGGTCCAGAATTCTTAGGTTCCTCAATTTTCCATCATCCTCCCACTGTCTCAACACAATCTCCCCATCCTGGTGCCTTAACAGTGTCACGCTGCTAATCCTAATACTGTGCCGGCCGGTGCCGCTAAATACCATACTGCCGAGGTATTTGTGCCATACAGATAGTGCCCCCCATAGTAATTAGTGCCAAACATAATGCCCTCAAAAATAGTTGTGCCTAGCAAATAGTGTCCCTAACAGTAATAGTGCCACAGACAGTGCCGCCAAAAATAAATTGTACCAAGTTGATCGTTCCCCCAAAAGTAATAAATTCCCACTAAGTGCCCTCAAAAATTATTTTGGCAAGTAGATAGTACCCCTCAAAGTAAAAGTGCCCATGCAGTGCTGATCTGAACACGATTAATTAAAAGGGTTCTTTACCAATAGCGATACATGGTATATCGTTCGGACAGGCAATCAATATGTTATCGATACCCATAGATCATCAGAATGAAGGGACTACTGTGTTCGGTGGAGCACAGAGAACCCTTTAGCTTATACTAGACACAGTGACACATTCGACTGGGCACTGTCTGATACTGCACCTTAATTGCAGCTTAGCCCTATTGCCATGAACGAGGTTAAACTGCAATACCAGAAACAGCGGAGGTACGAAGTAGTAAATATCAAATGTATAATATCCAGACTTTTATATGGCCGCTATAGGTCTACTACCCTCTTTCCCACATGATGAAAGCAAGGTAGTCGAGTTCTTGGGTCCCTAAGCTCTAATTTAGAGACTTTGACACTGCAGCCACCTTAGAATTCACAGTAATTATTAATAGTAAATAAACCGATAACATTTAATTACTACAGAAAGATAAACTTTTGGTGTAGGCTTTCAATAAATAGTAATTCAAATGTGTATTTAAAAAGGGAAATAGGACACATTCTACATTCTGAGACAATGAGTATAGCAAAAACCTTCATGTCATAATAACAGTCTGACATGTCCATGAGAATTAGCAGTGCATGGCAGGAAAATCATATTTTAGACAGTGGTCTGTAAAATGCGACCAATAGATTCAGGTGTTAATTTACCGAGACACCCTCTAACATGTGCTATACACACAAGCCTACCCATTTTATGGACTTAAAGGGTTAAAAGTCTAATCATTCATACTATGTATTTGTTCTGTTCTTTCCCGTCTTTGCAGAACTTGCTAGTAATGTCTATGAAGGATTCTAGAGGATATCTAGCTAAGCTGGAACCTGTGGCATGAACAGGGTAATTTGTTGCACCTTTTCAACCAAGCCTATTTATAGTTTTAAATGCCATTCTAAAAAACCTATGAGTCATCTAATCAATAATTCTGAGCATGTTGCTCTGTGCTGTCTGCATGTAAACCGCTCATCTCCAAGCCATGTGGCTAGACTGCCATCTGTTGACAAAAACAAGGGTAGCCTCGTGTATAATGGAGTCTAGGATTATGTTCATGTAGGGAAATAATAAAATGCCACAGAAGAAATTAAAAATAAATATAAACATTTTCTTATGCTGAGGCCTCGACTACAACTTATTTCATGCAATGCATGAGTCCATCTGCAGGAAGCTGTTACTTCTCCCTATAAACGTCAATGGACATAATGCACTGTGACTGTGGAGCTCCTATAGAAGGAGTGGTATAAGGAGGACAATGCTCGACTGTGGCTGCCCATACATATTAAAATAGTCCAAAAAAGGATTAAGCAGACAAAAATAACAGTTTTATAATAAAGTATATGGCCATGCCCACACAGAGGATTTTTCCTAAAGAAACATATGCCGTGGATTTGGCAGAGAGGGACGAGGCCAACACAGATTTTTGCCTGAGTTTTTAAGTAAAAACGGCCGCGTTTCTGCATGCAGATTTGCCTCGTTCAATTTGGCTAATCTGCATGTGGCTACCCGACACTGTCACTTTTTGTTTTTCAGCTAAGCGGTATTCAATTCCGCGCTAAAAAACCTGCCCTGAATGAACAATGGGGTGGTATTCCATTGAAAAGAATGGGAGACATCACAAGTAAGGGCCTGTTCACATCACCGTTCATTTCCGTTCCGGGGTTCCGTCTGAGGTTTCCGTCGAGTGAACCCCACAACGGAAAGTGAAAGTGAAAGCACAGCTTCCGTTTCAGTCACCATTGATCTCAATGGTGACGAAAACGTCGCTAATGCTTTCTGTTCGTCACCATTCCGGCAGGTTTCCAGTTTTCCGACGGAATCAATAGCGGAGTCGACTGCGCTATTGATCCCGTCGGAAAACCGGAAACCTGCCGGAATGGTGACGAACGGAAAGCATTAGCGAGGTTTCCGTCACCATTGAGATCAATGGTGACTGAAACGGAAGCAGTGCTTACACTTTCACTTTCCGTTGCGGGGTTCACCCGACAGAAACCTCCGACGGAACCCTAGAATGGTAAGCGAACGGTGATGTGAACAGGCCCTAAATCTGCATGAACTTTTCTCCTTGTAAACACGGCCTAAAAGTGATGTCACTTCTTGATGTCGTTTTGGCAACATATTCTCAGTGAAAACAGCATCGGGTAGTCACCCACAAATTAGCTACATTGAATAGGGCTAATCTGCGTGCAGAAACGCGGCAGTTTCTACTGCAAAAACGTAGCAGAAATCCATTGGTCACCCTCCGATTTCTGCTGTGGAATCTCTACTAAATCCATGTTGGATTTTTCCTCAGGAAAAAAATCCCCAGTTTGAACATTACATGGTGGTGACGTTAAGCTACATCTTGGGATAACCGTTGTGACAAATCTACACACCAAGATGGAAATATGTGAGCAGACCTAACTTTATGTGTATGGTAAATTGTAAAGATTTTAACGGAGTAGAGATTGTGAAATATTGCCCAGGAGTAGGTTCGGTTGGTGGGGAAAAACCTTGGCTTTAATTGTCCTACAGCAATTATCTCAATGTTGAACCTACAGAAGTTTCTAAGGGTCCATTCAAATGTTGCGGTGTGAAAAAGAAAACTTTTGACTATCTGTATCATGTAGCTATACTCCATTCCTAGTCTGCTACCTGTTTCCTATATAGTCCACTTAATTTGTATTATTTACAATGTACACACTCTCCAGTCCTTCACACCTTCAGTTAAAACCAACTTTATAACTTCATTTAATAAAGGGAGTAATACCATAGCCACCATTTTCAAAAAACATTGGCACATCTTGACAAACGACCCTCTTTTAAAACCCTTAATACCAGCCAAACCTATTATCACATACAGACGGGCGAAAACAATAAAGAATCTAATAGCCCCTAGCAAATTGCGGAATATCAAAACAATAAACCATTGCCTACTCCCAGATTTGAAAGGTTCCTTTAGATGCGGCCAAAACAGGTGCCTATGCTGCAACAATATTTCAAACAAATGCAGGGAATATTACTCCACAAAAACAGGGGAAAAATTCATGATAAAAGATTTTTTAAATTGCGGCAGCTCCTATGTTATTTATTTACTCCAGTGCACTTGCAAACTCCAATATGTGGGCCGAACCACACAAACTTTAAGGAACCGAATTAATAACCACAGGTTTAATGTCACGAAAGGTTTTTTAAAACAAAGTGTGTCCCGCCATTGTATGTATAAACATAATTGCAATTTTTCTGACATTAAGGTTACCCCAATCGAACAGATACCAGCGGACCTACCCAATAGATTCATTAAGCTCAAGCAGAGGGAGAACTTTTGGATTTTTACATTGGAAACCCTACATCCAAATGGTCTGAATGACCTTACGGAGTCATCTTTAGAATAAAAGCAAAAACAATTAAATAGAAAATAAAATCATAAGTATAAGTGTATACTCAGCTATTTACCCCTTGACGTTCTTGATGGCAATACTAATTAGGAAACCCTTATTCATTAATACTAATGGGCTGTAACCCCCGGTCTCCTTTCCATATACAAGGTTCCCTCTATAACATAAGGTCTCTTACCCTATTCACATTTTCGGTCCTTTTATAAATCTTTATAAATGTATATATTATTGGTATACCAAATCCAATTCGTATCGATATAAATCCAGGCCCTTCTTTCAACTTTTATGATGTTCATTTCTTTTAAGTGCTTTTTAAAAAATAACCATCTACCCACTGTGATAAGTGTGCCAATTATATCCTCAAGGAGAAGGAGGTCTCTATTAATTTAAAATAACCAATGTCCCTATATCACGATTCTCTGCCACTCACCGGTTCCGGTGCCGTGGTCCCCTTCCGATTTCTTACCGCTGAGATCCGCGTCCCCATGCGGTTCAATATGCGGTCCATCGCAAGTCTTCCGTTTATTTTTATTTTGTGACTTTCAGTAACCAAGGACGCTCTGACTCAGCAGTGCGTCTCCATGCGGTTCAAACATGCGGTCCATTGCAAGTCTTTTGGTCCCCCACGGCTTCCGTAATTTTTTGATTTTCAGTAACCAAGGACGCTCTGACTCAGCAGTTCGTTGGCTACTATTGATCTTTTGCTAACATTAGTCAAAACACATAAAAACCTATACATAACTAATTATATGACTGTCCATTTATCTACAGTCATACACACATATAAAAGTTAATACTTTGTTTTTAAAAAAATCTCTTTAAAAACCCCGTATCGACCTGTCATTTTAACTCAGGCAGCATATATCCCTAATACGTAAAATATCTTTTAAACATTTTGCTAATTCCGTTCTTTTACATTGAATCACTATATGCGTATGTGTCTTTTAAATTCACATTACTGTTTCTTTATTTTGTTCTTTATGTGACCTTTGACCCGTTGTATCTGGCGGTCTTTTTCCTCGCCCTGATGTATAAATAAGGCAGGAACCGCACCGTCTGTATTGGCCTGAGGAAGACGTCAGTTCGACGTCGAAACGCGTAGCCTGTTAACAATAAAACTCTATACACATTACCTACCATGGTGGTTGTGTATTATCTATGATCAAAGCAGCGCCGGTGGTCCCGTTTTTCCTACTCTCAAATCGTACTACAAGTCGACAGCAAACTCCGTTTGGCTGTGATGTGGACCTGGCTGCAGCTTCCTAAGCCTTGTTGACACCCTTTGGTGTCCAACACCCGAGGTGAGCGCAATTGTCGCACCGACCATTTTCTCACTACTCTATCAGATCCTGAATTGTCCTTTGTGGCGCCGTGTTCCTTTTCTATTTTACCTAACACCACAGGAATAACATACAACCCTCACAGATACTTAAATATATATAAATACTTTACTTATAACATAGAAGTGACCAAGCAATATACATTACATCAAGATACAATACATTACATAGCGAACACAACCACACACAGCTGCCTCCTTTTCCTACCGTTCCCTGAGCACTTTGTACACATGACTAGTAATGCATATTTAGATCATAAATCCAGGTCCCAACCCTATACGGTCTACTTGTACTAAACATAACCAAAGCCGCATACAGAGACTGACCACCATTAATAGCATAATATATTATACAGTTAGGTCCAGAATTATTTGGACAGTGTCACAATCTTCATGATTTGGGCTCTGCATACCACCACATTGGATATGAAATGAAACAGCTGAGATGCAATTGAAGTGTAGACTTTCAGGTTTAATTCAAGGGGTTGAACAAAAATATCCTGTGAAATGTTTAGGAATTGCAACCATTTTTCTACACAGCCTCCTCATTTCAGGGGCTTAAAAATAATTGGACAAAGTAACATTACCATAAATAAAATGTTTTCTTTCAATACTTTGTAGGGAATCCTATGAAAGCAATGACTGCCTGAAGTCTGGAACCCATGGACATCACCAAACGCTGGGTTTCCTCCTTTGTGATTCTTTGCCAGGCCTTTACTGCAGCGGTCTTCACTTTTGTCTTAAGCAAGTGAAATGCAGCTCGATCGGGTTAAGATCTGGTGATTGACATGTCCATTGCAGAATATTCCACTTATTTGCCTTAAAAAACTCCTGGGTTGCTTTCGCAGTATGTTTTGGGTCATTGTCCATCTGTACTGTGAAGCAACGCCCAATCAACCTCGCTGCATTTGGTTGAACCTGAGCAGAAAGAAAATCCCTGAACACTTCAGAATTCATCCGCTGCTTCTGTCTTCAGTCACATAATCAATAAACACTAGTGACCCAGTGCGTTTTGCAGCTATGCATGCCATCACACTGCCTCCACCATGATTTACAGAGGATGTGGTGTGCTTTGGATCATGAAGCGTTCAAAGCCTTCTCCATACTTTCTTCCTCCCATCATTCTGGTACAGGTTGATCTTAGTTTCAACTGTCCAAAGAATGCTGTTCCAGAACTGGGCTGGCTTCTTTAGATGTTGTTTGGAAAAGTCTAATCTTGCCTTTCTATTTTTGAGGCTGATTAATGGTTTGCACCTTGGGGTGAACCCTCTGTATTTGCTCCTATGAAGTCTTCTCTTTATGGTAGACTCAGATACTGATACACCTACTTCCAGGAGAGTGTTCTTCACTTGGGTACATGTTGTGAAGGGGTTTTTCTTTACCATTCTGCGATCATCCACCACTGTTGTCTTCCGTGGACGTTCGGGCCTTCTGTAGTTCACGAGATCACCAGTGCGCCTTTTTTTTTTCCAACAATGTACCAAACTGTTGATTTGGCCACTCCTAACATTTGTGCTATTTCTCTGATGGATTTCTTCATTTTTTTTTTCAGCCTAACGATGGTCTGTTTCACTTGCATTGAGAGCTCATTTGACCTCATGTTGTGGGTTCACAGCAACTGCTTCCAAATGCAAATGTCACACCTGGAATCAGCTCCTGACCTTTTACCTGCTTAATTGATGGATTAATGAAGGAATAGCCCATTCAGCCCATTAAATAGCTTTTGAGATAATTGTCCAATTACCTTTGGTCCCTTGAAAAAGAGGCAGCTACATATTAAAGAGCTGTAATTCCTAAACCCTTCCTCAAATTAATTAAATTAATTTTGGCCCTAACTGTGTATGTGTATGTATATATATATATATATATATATATATATATATATACACACACACACCTCTCACCTATAATCCACATAAAATTCCTAGAGTATCTCTATGTACACATATAAGGTCTGCTGTAATGATATTATGCTTAAATACATTATATATTTTATGTGGCCGTAAGACAGTCATACCTCCCAGCTTTTAAGTATCAGTAGTAAGAGAGACAACCGAAGCGACGCACGTAGAGCCACGCCTCTAATCCCACCCATACATGCCCGGTTCAGTTCATACAGTATCATGCTCCCATAGTGCCTTCCTCACAGTATAATGCCAAATAGCTGCACCCACACAGTATAATGCCCTCTAGCTGCCACCATACAGAATAATACCCCCATACATTATAAAGCCAATACAGATTCTCCCATACAGTATAATGCCCACACAGATGCCCCATGCAGTATAATGCCCAAACAAATTCCCCCATACAGCACAATCCCCCATAGTTGCCTCATGCAGCCCCATACAGCATAATGCTCCCATACAGTATAATGCCCACACAGATGCCCCCATACCGTATAATTCCCCATACAGCTTAATGCCCCATACAGTATAATGCCCCCTAGCTGCCCTTATACAGTATAATACCCCCAAAGCTGTCCAGTGCCCACATATAAAGCACCAGTGCCCTTGTAGCTAGTGCTACGGTGCCCATGTAGCTAGTGCCCCTATATAGTGCCACAGTGTCCATGTTGATAGTGCCCCACCCCCCCTTGAAGATAGCGCTACCCCCACCTGTAGATAGCGCCATTGGGACTCCTAGGAGCAGAATCCCCAGCCAGAGCATAGGCTGGGTATTCCGCTCCTAGAAGGAAGCACTGATGTCACTGTCCTGAGTCAGGGGCTCCTCCTGGAGCAGAAATTCTGGCCAGAGTCGGCAACAGGGATTCCACTGAAGGAGTAGCCACTGACGTCGCTGTCCATATATGGACATTGACCTCAGGGGTTTTCTCTAGGTGTGGAATCCCCAGCCAGATCATCACCAATAGGGATTCTGTTCAAGGAGTAGCTACTGACGTCACTGTCCATATATGGACAGTGACATCATAGGCTTCCCTGAGCACAGCGCTTAAAGTAGCTCTGTGCCCGGGGAGTCCTCGGCACGCGAGGAGCTCACTCTGCTCCTCTGCTCTAATCTAATTCTGAAGCAGGGAGCTGATGGTTCCCTGCTTCAGCATTGTGTTCAACTGTGTCTGCGTCCTGAGGATGCAGATACAGTTGACAATGGTGCATACCCACGGCCGCCCGCAACAACGGGACACCGCCCGGAATCTGGGACTGTCACACTGAACCCGGGACGGTTGGGAGGTATGCAGTGTGTCTGGATGGGAACAATATTCTCCTGTAACAAGGTGGAAGTGCAGTTAGAACAGTATTGGAAAAACGCATTTTGAAAACTGCAGCCGTTTTTACCACAATTTGGTTTTTCATTTTATCCTACACATAGATACAATAAAGCTGGGCAAGAATCTTTACCTCTCCCTACACCAAGCTTATTTAACGTAGAAATAAAAGTGGGAGAGTCGCTGGAATGACAAAGTTCCTCCCAAGGTAATATGTTTGGGAATCACGGATCTTTGACCATGTTGCAAATAATATTTTCTGCATAAAGACCCTTACACTTTAGAAATAATTGCTTGTTTTTTATTAGGAAGAGGCTACACTATTAGTCATAGTCTAAAGCTCTTGAGTGAGCTGAAACGCTGCAAGGATGAATAAAGGATCTTGTATACCGAGTGATGCCTTCTTCTCTATTACACTTATATTATTCCTGTTAGTCATATATTGTTCAATGTTTGAACTAGACACACTCTTCAGAAAAAAAGTTTGTCAAATGAATGGCCGACCATGTTATGCATGTATAAGCTGGGCCTGCCAGATGAGAGGGTGCTGAGCGGGGGAATCCTCCCTCTATGATGTTCGTATGCCTTAATACCTGGTAAGAAGAGGAGTACTACTGGGTGATATGATCTATGAACTAACTGCAGTTAAAGTGTCATTACCACCTGAATTTACTGGTTATTTTCAGGGGTAAAAATAAGCCTGACTTCATTAAGAACGTCCATCACGCACAATATTCCCAATAAAATGATCAAACCTCAATGTTTTTTAAGATTCTAGGATTAAGGATTTTCCTTGTTCATGGGTTTAGTGACATTATGCACAATGTAAGTGTATTAGAAAGCTATTGAACTATCAAGAACTGTGTCCTTTCAGCTTCACTCGTAGATTTCCATATTTCTGAGTAATTCTGAAAAGGTGCACATAGTATTTAAGATACTAATACACATTAGAAAGTAGTCAGGCAAATGTCAGCTGATGCATGTGGTATAAACATAGAGAGTCCTAAAAAAGCATAGCAAATACCCACAATTATTGAACAATTACTCATGATCAGCAGCCAAAGCAACATATATTAGCTAGGAATGCCCAATAAAATTCCATTTCTATCTGGAGTAGAGTATTGCAAATTATTTCCTACTAAACCTTGGCCAAACATGTTCAAATACTTTTGTCTAAACGGCCTTTTACACGGGGTGACAATAGCCCGAACTATTTTAGGCATGTTCTTTCCCAATCTTTGCCCAGTGTAAACATGTTCAGCAATCAAACAATAAAACTATTGTTGTCGTTGATCGCATCTTTTAATACAGGCACAAAATGATTAATTGTCGCCAGCACATCCCCTCGAGTAAACAGGATAAGTGCTGACAATAATGTAAAGGGTACGAGAGGAGAATTTAATGTACGTATGATACCATTCACAATTATTGCTACATGAGAATGAACGTATACGAGCGCGAATCGACTTTCTATATTGCCAATCAGCGCTGGCTGCTGGCAGTTTATCTGCTCGTGTAAAAGGGCTCTAAGGTGTATGAGTATCTTTGGTAGGAGGAAGTTTGATAATCAGAAAGTCCCAGGAGGTTCCACTTTTATTCCAAATGAAACTTTGAAAATATCCAGGATACATTTTGAGAGAATTGGGAGGGTTGGCACAGGGCAAATTAAGTCAAGTCTGAAATCAAGTTTGGATGATGAGACTCCAAGTTTCTTGGAGTTTCCTTAAGGGTATATTCACTGAAAAGGTTTTCCACATGTGAAGGTTTGGTTTTTTTCTGCAGAATGCGCATGGATTTATTCAAACCCTATTCAGATGCATGGGAAAGTTGCAGAAATGCAACAAATCTGCCACGTACCGCAAATTACACATTATCTGTTAAAAAGGTTCAAAATGTAGCTATATGTAAAATTATATTGTAACGAAGCTAATAAGGGGCATGGAGAATCTAAGTTATGAGGAAAGATTAAAAGAATTAAACCTATTTAGCCTTGAAAAAAGACGAGTAGGGGGGACAGGATTAACTTATATAAATATATTAATGGCACATACAAAAAATATGGTGAAATCCTGTTCCATGTAAAACCCCATAAAAAAAAAAAAAAGGGGGCACTCCCTCCGTCTGGAAAAAGAAAGGTTCAACCTGCAGAGGCGACAAGCCTTCTTTACTGTGAGAACTGTGAATCTATGGAATAGTCACCGCAGGAGCCGTCACAGCAGGGACAGTAGATGGCTTTAAAAAAGGCTTAGATAATTTCCCAGAACAAAAAAATATTAGCTCCTATGTGTAGAAATGTTTACCTTCCCTTTTCCCGTCCCTTGGTTGAACTTGATGGACATGTGTCTTTTTTCAACCGTAATAACTATGTAACTATGTATGGCTCTTTATCTATAGATTTCATATTATTATTTTTTTTAAAAGTACAATGCAGTGTCATACCTTTATTCCAATATAATAAAGACATGATAGATCACATCAATAAGGTTCCATTAATATCTACTTGTAAACTAATCATAACAAAAAGACACAAAGAACAGTAAAAGCTTCTTTATTTGATACCTCCCATGGTAAACATTGTTTTACAAGTATTACACAAGGTATCCACCCCTATTGTATGTGTCTTTGATATGTACAGTTTGGTATTTCCACCCAACTAATAGTTATAGATTGATGCTGATTAACATGTATAAAGTTAACATTGTAACAACTTAAAAATATCAAAAGATATATGACTATGGTGAGTGGAAACATAAAGATCGGTCAGGTTTATGGCAGTACAAAGTAGCGACAGACATGCCGATTTCAGTGGCCACTTTTAAAGCCCTTTTAGGCCTAGTTCACATGGAGTTTATTTGCAGGCAGGAAAAATCTGCCTCAAAATTCCTACAGGAATTTTGAAGCAGATTTTGACTTGCCTGCTCATTTTTGCCACGGTTTTCGAAGCGTTTTTTGCCAGTGGGAAAAAAAACGCTGTGAAAAACTCTTATTAACCATCAGCGCAGGCTTTTTCTGCCTCCCATTCATTTCAAAAAGAGGTCAGAGGCGGAACCGTGGCAAGGAAAGACAAGCTGCTTTTCTTTACCGTGAAAGGTTAAAAGCCGCCCGGGAAAAAAACGCCTCTGCCTCCCATTGAAATCAATGGAGGGTGATTTCAGCCATTTTTTGTCGCTGATTCAGACGCGGTTTCTGCGTCAAGATCAGCACCAAAAAACTCTGTGCAAACTGGGCCTTACACGGGACAATCAAATTGCTCATTCCTGATCATTGACCTGTGTAAACAGAGCAAAGATCATCCAGTGAACAGCCAAACGCTTGTTCATCGACTGATCACATCTTTTATGCGAACCAATAAAACGGTCACTAGTCTGCACAGGGAGATATGCTGCCAACAGGGAGATGCGCTACGGACATGATACAAAGGCATGAGGAAGAACAATCATAGTAACGATCGTTCGTCCCCTACATTATTGATTGTTGTGAATAGAACAATGAGGTTTGATGTTCTGCATCGTTGTTCTGAGCTCATATTCACAGCCAGTATGGGGTGGTCTAAAAGGACATTTATTCAGTAGTTTGAAGTCGTTTGGGATCATTTACACAATATATTTGTGGTGCGCATCTAGCAATGCAGCCCTGCAGTTCAATGATATGTATGATATTTAAGCTGCCCCCGCCCTCCAGCCACTGATTGATACTGTGCATGTCCGTTAGCTTTGTGTTTACAGCTCATATATACATTTAGTAACAAACTACAAAAATGTAGTTTGACCCAACAGTCAGACTCTTTCCATCTCTCCCCTACTTACGGCTAAACCTGCCAAATTGCCTCTGTGCCAGACTAGCAGGTCATTTTTTTTTTTTACAGGTAATCTGGCATATTATTATTTTACCACATGTCAGACTACCAGGATATCCAGACCATCAAGTGCCAGATTAACAAAGTTTTCATGTATATTTAAAGCAGTTTCACCAATTTTCGTCAGGGTTTCCATTCCTCTATTAAAGAGAACCTTTCACCTCCCCATACATGTGCAGCTGAGTGCAGCATGTAATGGGGAGGGCTGCACAAACCCTGGGGCACTTTACATTTTGTTTCTACCTCCCTCCGTTATTTAGATATCGGTGCCGTTATATTTGGCGCCCAATATTTAAATAACCGCCTGCACAGTCAATGGGGCGTGTACTGGCAAGGGGGCGTGTTACTATGGCTGTGACACTGTCCAATCAGAAATGGACAGTGTTACAGCAAGAGCGAGGCGAGTGTGCGCACGCTCACTCTCACACTTTCAAGATCAGTCTTCTGCCAAACTGGCAAGGGGGCGTGTCACTGCTACGGACAGTGCAAGCTCTCCCCAGCTCTTACACTGTCCGTAGCAGTGACACACACCCTTGCCAATTTAGCAGGCAAAGTACAAGAATGATCTCTCACAAAAGCTGAACAGATGTATCTATGTATTCTATATTAGCATTTTTTGGACAAACCGTGGACCTATTTTTAAACCCATAACAACTAAATAGTTCAAGTCACATCGCGATCTCCTCTTCACAGCTTACACTGTCCGTAGCAGTGACACGCCTCCTTGCCAGTTCGGCAGAAGACTGATCTTGAAAACTGAAGAGTGAGAGCGCGTCCGCGTGCACACACTCTCTCCTCGCTCTTGTTTTAACACTGTCCCTATCTGATTGGACAGTGTCACAGCCATAGTAACATGCCCCCTTGCCAGTACACGCCCCGTTGACAGTTCAGGGGGTTATTTGTAATATCGGGCGCCAAATATAACGACACCGATATCTAAATAACTGAGGGAGGTAGAAAAAAAAAATGTAAAGTGCCTCAGGGTTTGTGCAGCCCTCCCCATTACATGCTGCACATGTATGGGGAGGTGAAAGGTTCTCTATAAGCCAATTTTATATGATTATTTAATCAAGCTCTGAATTCAGGACAAAACCATCTATACAAGATGTCCATGACTTGACAAAGTCACGCTTATTGTTTCCAAATAACCCTATTATATCCATAAATGAGCCCTGTGTATACACTGTGTATTATGTTGTGGCTTTTACATTCCTCTGTAAGAAAGAACTGTTTTTGCACAACTGTTCCATAACTTGTATTTTACAATTCTCACCATAGATATCAATTTAGATGCAGTTGTTAAATGGCGAATGACAAGAACAAAAGGGATTCTGTTTGTGTCAAATCAATCCGTCAATGGAACTTATTCCCTCATTACACTATTCATCGTCTCAGTGATCCACCATGGTCTGGTGATGTGGAGAACACGCAGGTGCCGGTCACATTTTTAAATGGCTCTGGTGCAATTGTGTGATCAGTCATAAAACGATATAAGTTTTATATTGTTCACCAGAATCAAAATAATTTTCATAACCGGTTATGTTTCTGCTTAAAAAAAACTATTGCTTGAGTTTACAGGCCCAAAGCCTGAGGCTGCACTACTGAGCGATTCTGCTGACAATATCTCCTGTTCTAATTTCAGGTGCAGTGTTGTCGCTGGGTATTACGATGTTGTCACTTTAGTGATGAGACACAGCAATGGACAACATGTCATTGCACTCCTATGACAACAAAATGTGTCAGGGGACCTCAAAGACCAGTCACCTGTGAAAATATATGTGGGGCTGTTGGAACAAAACGTAAGGTATACCACAAGGACACACTGTTGGCATATGTTTGATCCTTAAAGTCTATGGGCACGTTAGCCAGAAGAATCTCATAACATATACAACATAGAATATATCAACCTAAGGCTTAAATAATACCCGGACAAAAAAAAATTAGGTTGGATTCCATCACAGCATGGAGCAAGAAGCAAGGCAAGAAGAATAGTACAATGGAAAACAGTCTAACAATCAGGGTTCCAAGAAGAAAGTAGTCCTTTGAATACCATACCTCCCAACTGTCCCAGATCCAGTGGGACATTACCGGATTTTGGGCGGTGTGCCGCTGTCCTGGGCAGCCAGTTGCATGTCCTGGTTTAAGCGTTGTCTGCATGCTAAGGACGCAGATACAGTTTAATCCAAATGGTCGAGCAGGGAGTCGTCAGCACCCTGCTCCACCATTCACTACGTAACGCCGGCCATGAGCGGCTTGGCGCAGACAGGTGCAATGCAGTGCCGTCTTCGTGCCTGTCTCTGCCGAGCCACACATAGCACAGCCCGGAGGAGAAGAGGGATCTCCTCAAATCGTTGTAGGAACAGGGCTAGGTTTGTATTTAATTTATTATTTTTCTTTTCACTATGGGGGCATTATACGGTGTGGGGCCAGCTATGCGGCAATTTACTGTGTGGGGCCAGCTATGCAGCATTATACCGTGTGGGGGGCAGCTATGGGGCATTATACTGTGTGGAGGTCAGATATGGGCGCATTATATTGTGTGAGGGGCAGCTATGGGCGCAGGGCATTATACTGTGTGGAGGCCAATATGGGGACTATACTGTGGGGAGGCATTATGGGAGCATGATAAATTGTGGGATGAACTGGGTGTGTATGGGCGGGATTAGAGATGTGGCTTAAAATAAAAAAAACTTTACTATAATGCAGAGTTGGGAGGTATGTGAATACTGTATCTAAGCAAGTAAACTTGCAATAAAATGGAGTTGCCACATGCTCCTATCTAACTGAAGTAATTGAAAGAGATATCAGATGCAAACAAACTAAGGAAGGAAAGGAATGTTCATTGGTATTATTAGGTTTGCTCTCTTGTGAGAAATGCTGAGAGTTGATGCAGGTGATGACCAGGTGTGGAGGATTATACTGGGCTGGGGGTGTCAGGGCGTTCATATATTTGTTTAAAGCAAGCAATGGGTGAGGCTGAGACTAGATAAAAGAGGAGGATTATATGAAAATAAATGTGAGTGTATCATAATATTAATAGACATGGTGGATCTGTAAAATAGTTTTGCTAATATAGACAGTTACGAAGAGCAGCATAAAGCCATGTATGAGTACTACGTGGGCCTGGCTGTTGGCAAACACATACACAATGAGAGCACAATCTTTATGTTTGCAGCAGGATATACAATAGTAATTTTCATTAAATCAAAGAGAACCTGTCATAATACACTGTAATAACTGGTAGTTGCACATGGACTCACAAAAAAAGTAATTCAGTGTACCAGTGATTAACTGAATGTTACATGATGAACTTTGCTGAACTTTTTCCTATTCTTTTACTGCTATATTAAGCGTTGCATCCCTGAGAAGGAAGACAAGTAAATAAAAAAGGTAACGAAAAGAGAAAGAAATAACTCCAGTCATCCCACACTGCCTTGTAACCGCCATACACAAATATATTGGGTTATGCTGAAGCACTCAGGGACTTTAAACGAGGCAGTGACAATTTTTGCAGTTCTAGATCTGCCCTGGTCAACTGTATGGTGATGTTATTAAGAAGTGGGAGCAACAACTTCTCAGACAGATCACAGTGAAGCATCACCTGTGCAAAACCATGTACTGATCGCCTGTTCTAGTTCTAGTTTCAAACTGCCTCTGGAAAGAAAAAGTCTGCGCAAGAACCACTCATCGAGAGCTTCATGGATTGGGTCTCCATGGCCGATCAGCCATGTAAGCCAGAGATCACCATACCCAATGTCATGCTTTGGCTGACATACTGCAAAGCACAATGTAGTTGAATTTTGATGCAGTAGAAAAGGGGTGTGGATATCTCTTCAATTTTAAAGCCATTCAGTACCTAGAAGTCAGTCCTGGAATTTCTGCTACAATATCCTAATTTTGCCCTGCAATGGTTAATAGGTATAGGTCTATTCACAAATTCCATGTATATATTAAAACCCTGTGTGCTGATGGTTGGTACAGTTCAATATTATCATCGAAAACAGTCAGCCAAGAGTGTCTCGGGATGTAGAACTTTTTTTTCCCCATCATTCCTTCCAACTCATTCAGATCACAATGTAACTTGAACTATTTAGTTGTTATGGGTTTAAAAATAGGTCCACGGTTTGTCCAAAAAAATGCTAATATAGAATACATAGGTTATTAAAAATTATGAATTTAGGCAACTTTTGCCCAAAAAATCTTAGTAAAGCAGAAAGGCAAGTAAAGTATAAACACCAGAAAAATTCACAGATAGTAATGAAACCGGCAGAGAAAGCAGAGGTCTGAGGTTTCCGTCGGGTTAACCCCTCGGCAGAAAGCAAACAGAAACCTCAGCTTCCGTTTCCCTCACCATTGATCTCAATGGTGACGGAAACCTAGCTAATGGTTTCCGTTTGTCCACCGTTGACAGGGTGATATCAATGGTGAGGGAGACGGAAGCTAGGTTTCCGTTTGCCTTTCCGTTGAGGGGTTAACCCGACTGAAACCTCCGATGGAACCCCTCAACAGAATGGCAACGGTGATGTGAACAGGTCCTTACAGAGTAAAAAAAAGAGAGAAGGGTTTAATTTATTAGGAAAGATACATTGATGACGGTTTCATTATGAGGTGGGGCTAGGAGTGCACTTTAAAAGAAAACCGGTCACATTAAATACACAGTCTAATCTGTGGACAGCATGTTATAAAGCTGTAACAGCTGAGCACATTGGTTTTTTTCCACACAAAACTATATATCATTCAGGATAGCAGGGATTAACATAAAACACTGGTTAACTGTGGGATTAAGAGCCCAGTGGGTGTTCTTACTTAGTGATTGGCAACTATATCTGTAATCACGCTCATACAGGGAATCAATCTGTTCAGCTCCTCCTGCTCTATAACATGCTTCTTTCAGATAGGACAGCGTGTTAAACGTGACAGGTTCCTTTTAAAGGGGTTTTTCCGTGATCAATCTTTTGCCTGACTCTGCTGCTGGGTCCTTAGAGACATTACTTTTGTAATGTGTTTACCGTCTCTAAAGTGTTTCCCAATTCCACCGAGGGTCACGTGACTGCTGACGTGACGGTCGATGTCCTCTCCGATGTTCTGTATACCAATCACCTGGTGTAGACTCTGAAAGTCTCTGGCGAATATACAGCACGTCAGCAGTGACATGCCGCCGTGTATGGGTGATTCTGTTGCTCTGCCCTGCTTCCACACATGCACCTTTCTAACCTTTCTCATTCTAACCTGTCATTTACAGTGAGATCACGCTTCCTCTGCTGTAACTACCACAGACAGAGTAACTAAGTGCAGATATTGTGAATAGACATCCCGTGGATTGTCTATTCACTGTCTAAACACTTCAGTATTGTTAATGTGTAAGTATAAGACAGCACATAAGGATCTAGCAGGATCCCTATACGCTGAGTAAATGAATGGAGAGGAGTGTATGACGCTGATTGGTCACTGATTGGTCAGAGTCATACACTCCTCTGTACAACGCCAACTTGGTCTAAAGTAAAAGTACGCCCACTTGGGCATTAAGCAACTCCTTAGCATAAATCTAAAATCGCTAATAAAGTGGTGAAAATAGATAGTTTTATTAAATAGAAAGCACTGCTGTCACCTACATTATAGCGCCGATCTCCTTATGTAGGAGATACGGCACTTATAATGTGGTGACAGAGCCTCTTTAAGTAAAGAGAAACATTGTGGATTCATACTTTGGGCACTCTGCAAACACAAAAGATTAAAGGGTAGCTAAACGTCCAACAAACTTCTGACATGTCAGAAGTTTTAATCGCTGGGGTCTGAGCAATAAGACCCCCACCAATCGCTTAAACGAACCGGCAGAAGCAGTCGTGTGAGCGTTGAGCTGCTTGGTTTCTGTTCGGCTTTTCTTGGAAAGCGAACGTAGCGGTGTACAGGCCCATAGACTTTCTATTGAGACCGTACACCAACTGCTTAGCTTTCCGAGAAAAGCCGAACAGAAAGCAAGGGCTTCTGCCACTTAGTTTTAGAGATCGTGGGGGTCTCAGTACTCAGACCTCCACTGATGAAAACTCTGGACATGACACTATGACACGACAGAAGTTTGGTGAACGTTTAGTTACCCTTTAAATATAGAAGTATTTAAAGAATTGAGCGATCTAGCTTATGTAGGTTGTAATGCCATCTGCCATGATTGGGGACGAAACTAAAATTGCATTCTCCTTTATACTAGAGCTGGGGTTGCAAGAGCAGTTCCTAATACATTAGTCCTTTACAAGTCCTTTATAAGGACTCATGCACTTGATCGTAATTACAGAATCTATAATTACAGATGAAATTGCGGACCCATTCATTTCTATTAGCCACGGACACCTTTCCGTATATTTACGGATGTGTGTCCGGGCCGTAGAAATGATCTGCAAAATATAGAACATGTTCCATTCTTGTCTGCAGTTGTAGCACAGACTCGCCTATAGAAGTCTATGGCCGCTTCCACAATTGCGGATGGCTACGGATGTGTATCCGTAGCGGTCGGATCTGTATTTGCGGACAGTAAAAACGATTACGGTCGTGTGCTTTAGGCCTAAGCTAGAATAAACATGAACGTATCAGCATATAGCATTAAAGGGGTTATCTGATACTTTTGATGAACGGCACATGATCGCTGCAGGAGCATTCAGGACTGGAGCAGTGGAGAATAGGGCCTCAGCGTTGCAGTGGGGGCACTTTAGGTGGTGAGTATCTGCTAGTTTATTACTTTATACTATCACTTGCCCTGCTGCAGATTTTTAAAAAATCCCGGATAACCTTATTAATGTAACTTTGGATATGAGAAAACAACTCTGATAGGTTAATCCATATCATGTGGCCCCAGATGATGTTGTGTGTGTATATAACACATGATTGCATGAGGGAAGGCAATGATTTACCTCGGCACGTAATAGTACATTGTTGTTTTTTTATGATGTTTTTAACTCTTCGTATCATGTGTATAGTTTATAATTTTTGCCGTTTATTGCGCATATTTTATATGGCAATTTATGTGAATCAAATGTACAAATAGAGATCCTTCAAAAGAGATCATAAGGAAAGGTGAAACTCGAGATGGGGGCGAAAGTGATTTTATTGATATCCTTTGTGCTGTTTTAACCCATTACGTTCAAGGCCATTTTATAGTTTTGTTTTTTTTGTCTTTTTCTTCCCCGTTCCAAGAGCCATAACGTTTTAACGTTCCGTCAACATAGCCATGAGGGCTTGTATTTTGCGTAACAAATTGTATTTTTTAATAAAACTGGCAAAAATTATTTTGTGGGGTGGAATGGGAAAAAAACAGCCATTCGTCAATAGTTTTTGGAGTTTTGATTTTTATGATGTTCATCGTGCAGTAAAAATTAAAGGAAACATTTTTTAGAGGTCCAGCACACGATATGATGTGAAAAAATACAAAACGTTTTTTTTAAGTCAAAAATAAAACAAGGAATTAAAAAATCCCGGGAGAGAACGCCTACGCGTTTCGAACTTTTCAGCTCTTAATCATCAAAAAAATAAATTTCCTTGGATTTCTACCTACTCCCGATGTAGCCCAGGCACCGAATAATCATGAAATGTGGCGTCTTTACTTCGAATGAGTGGTGAGCGGACCAATTTTTCTTGTATAGCAAATATTAAATGTTATCTTTAATCTGCAGGTCAATACGTTTACGGTGATTCCAAAATGATATGGTCTTTTTTTGTGTTTTACTACTTTTACAAAATAAAAAAATAAATTTGTTAACAAATAAATAATTTTGTGTCACCATATCCTGAGACCCATAACGTTTGTATTTTTCCGTCAATGAAGCGGATACAGGGCTTGTTTTATACAGAGCAAGCTGTAATTTGCATTGGGGTACATATGACGTTCCTATTCAATTTTTAATTACAAAAAAATTTGGGAAGCAAGGTGACCAAAAACCAGCAACCCTGGCATTCATTGTGTGGAATAAATATTGTTATATTGTAATAGTTCTGACTTTTACGGATGTGCCAATACCAATTAAGTTTTTTTTATTGTTTACTTTACGGGAAAAATAGTTTCGATTTATGGGAAAGGTTTTTTTTTCAACTTTTAATATAATTTGTTATTGTACATTGAGTAAAACATTATTAAACTTATTTTGAATTCTGTTGTATTATTCTTTAGCCCCACTAGGATACTTTAACATGCAATCATTTGATTGCTTGTACAATACTTATGAATTGTAGTAAATTCTACTTTTTCTATTTCTCTGAATAAGGTCACAATAGGAGGACAAACACGGCAGACTTGAAGGCCTTGGCTGTCATAACAAAGCAACGGCACCACATGATCGCTGTCACGGCGCAGGGTGTGGACCCACTGGGCCGTACCGTGTAGCGGGATAGCAGCTGGCCAAACAGGTACAATGCAATGTCTATAGTTCAGAAAAGGTACCTGAGGCAATGTAGACAGTAGCGATGGATTCAGGCTGAGATGAGGCTCCGATAGTAGACAGACACCTGGCAGGGTGCGACACACTTATGCAACGGAGGATACAACACAACTCCAACTCTTGACGGCACAGAGGCATGGTAG
Source organism: Rhinoderma darwinii (assembly GCF_050947455.1). Taxonomy (NCBI): domain Eukaryota; kingdom Metazoa; phylum Chordata; class Amphibia; order Anura; family Rhinodermatidae; genus Rhinoderma; species Rhinoderma darwinii. The sequence continues at coordinate 41,345,416 of NC_134697.1, read as the reverse complement.
CACGGGATACAGGGTACAGGCAGCAGGAAAGGGTAACACTTGGAACTGGAAAACACTAGGAGACCATTTGCAAGACAAACTTTAGGTAACAACAATGCTCAGGCAATGATCAAGAGGGCAGAGCCCCTTTTATAGTAAAGCAGCATTCTGGGCTTGATTGCAGATATTCTGCAACTGTGCATGCACTGGCCCTTTAAGGCCGCGGACGCACGCGCCCTGTGGGAGACGGTCTCTGAACCAGGAAGTGAGTGCCGGCGTCTCTCAGGAGGGAGATGCTGCCGAGAACTCACTCGTCCATGGCCGTGGCCGTCAGGGGGTAAGTCAGAGACGTTACAATCGCGTCACGGGATGATCAATCAGAACAGAGGGCACCCCATCTAAAAGCTCTGGTGACGCAATCCAACTGTGCTGTGCATCAACGGTTTGTTTTTTCAGTCACATAGTGATCTGATTAAGTGGAAAGAGAAGAAAAGTTATACAATCCGAAACATTCTTGGGTGCCTATTTTCATGATAATATTGAAGTACACCAAAGGGCAGCACACAGGTTTTCTTAATATATACATGCTTCACTACTTGGCAAGCTCACAAATGTAAAAATGTGAGAAAGTATAGCAGTATTATTAGAGAGAATTTGTCTCATGAAAACTGCCCCTTTCTAAATACATGCTGTGGGAAGCATTTCCTAGACCGACATTTCTGTAGGGGAAATTTAGCAGTACAGGGTGTCCATTTAAATGAATGGCTGTCCATGTAATGCATGGATGGGCCAAATATACAAGGGCAGGTGCCGCGTCTCTCAAATCTGGCTCATAGACGGGATCCTGAGCAGGAGACCAACCTCTATAAGAGCAGCTCCTGCTCTTAATAGGACATAGGTACAGAGGTTGTCTTTATAACAAAACCTGTTGAAGAAAACCCACAGGTGATCCCATGTATAAGGCCCTTAATATGATATATTTGTTTTCCATAAGAGAATCGGTTACTTCAACATTAAGTAGGGGACATATACAAAAACACCGAAAAAGGCCATACTTACAAATGGACACAGCCAGGTCAGAAACGCTGATGAAGGAGAGTGAGCAGGTGCTTTAAATAATAATAGCCACTCCCACTAGTCTTGAGGGGAGTGGTGTGTGTGGTGCATGGGATGTGTAGTAAGAAATAATAAATGAATGGTGTATGTGCAAGTGTAATACTATATGTGAAATATAGGGGGCAGTAATGAGTGCCTCAATAGAAATAAATGGATAATGGGGTGCAAGTGTGTGAAACATGGAGGGATAGTGTGTACGTCATGAGGCACAACGTGTATAGCCAGGTAGAAGCCCATTTGTGAAGCCTTGATAGTTCATAGAGCGGGCTACCCTGCTTGCTATGCCAAACAACAACACACCATGATCTCCCAGCATCAAAGACCCGGCTGTGTCCAAGAGAAGCGAATATACGTAATAATGAAAAATACCTGGGGTATTAGTGATCATTTTGGCCAAAAGGATGCAAGCTCGCAATCCACGACAAGGATCCCCAGACTTGCGAGTCCCTAACTCCTTAACTGGAACTGAATGTTCCTGATGCACAGACAAAACAGATAAAAACAAGGGGACATATACAAAAACACAGAAAAAGGCCATAATTACAAATGGACAGCCAGTGTCTTTGATGCTGGGAGAGCATGGTGTGTTGTTGTTGTTTGGCATAGCAAGCAGGGTAGCCCGCTCTATGAACTATCAAGGCGTCACAAATAGGCTTCTACCTGGCTATACACGTTGTGCCTCATGACCCCACCTGTGTCCCTGGAGCGAGTAAGAATTGTCCTACTCAGACGGGGACGACCTGTTGGCCATATGAAGGATCCAAAACATTGTTAAATATGTAGCCAATAAGAGGATGGGATGGAGATCGGGATCGTCTGCAGGAGGTACAGCAACCTGGGGAGGAGTGACATTTTAATAATGGTAATACGGCCAAACCAGGAGAATTCCCTTTTATGCCAAGAGGCAAGATCTGTGCGAAATTTGGCTAGTAAAGGGTCAAAGTTATTGGCAAACAATTGTGAGAGATCAGAGTTTATATGTGCACCCAAATATGTTATACCCTTAACAGGCCAGGAGAATGGGAAATTACTTTTGAGGAGTGAGAGTGTCGCGGATGGTAGGGAGACATTCAAAGCCTCAGACTTGGAGAAGTTAATCTTAAAATTGGACCATGTTCCAAAACGGAACAGCTCGGACATCAATGAGGGTTGAGATATATGCGGGTTTGTGAGATAAACCAATAGGTCATCAGCAAATGCCGAGCACTTACACTCTGTCCCGCCTATGAGAATACCCTTAATATCCGTGCTGTTCCGGATGGAGGCCATGAGATACTCCATGACGAGGACATACAACAAAGGGGATAAAGGGCAGCCCTGCCTGGTTCCATTATGAATAGCAAATGTCGCAGAGAGGGAGCCGTTTATTTTTAATTGAGCAGATGGGGAATGATAAAGGGCCATGACTTTACTCACAAAGGAAGGTCCGAGTCCTATATGTTGAAGAGTTTGGCGAAAGGCATGGCCAGGATATCCTGTCAAACGTCTTTTTGGCGTCTAGAGACAGGATCATGAGGGGGATGTGGCGAGTTTGGGCATGATGTATGATATCAAAGGGTTTTAAGGGTATTATCACGTGCCTCCCGAGCAGGCACAAATCTCACCTGATCTGGATGTACTAGGTTAGGGAGATGTTTATTCAATCTGTTCGCTAACAATTTGGCATACATTTTTAGGTCAACGTTGAGCAAGGAGATGGGGCGATAACTGGAGCAAAGCTGGGGGTCTTTGCCCGCCTTAGGGATAACCGTGACATGAGCCAAGGTGGAGCCAGTGGGGAACAAGACTTCAGGGAAGACAGAATTAAAGGCTTGGAGCAGAAGCGGCGCCAAACAGTCAAGCAAGGTTTTATAAAACTTGGCAGTGTACCCATCCGGTCCGGGACTCTTTCACCCCGGGAGGGCCTTGATAACTGTAAGGATCTTCGGCAAGGTAAAATCAGCTTCCATCTCGTCAGCCATCTCACTAGACAAGGGTGTGAAAGGAGAGGGGAGAGAGGCCCGGTCCGGGGAGGAAGAGGCATTAGTGGGCCTAAGGTTATAAAGGTCAGAATAAAATTGGTGAAAGCAGTCCGCAATCTCTGGAGTCGTATGGACCACGTGGCCAGAGGAAGTTTTAATACTTGGTATATGGGATTGGGCCAACTGAGCCTTTAATGCTCTGGCTAACATGCGTCCACTTTTGTTAAAAAAATTCATAAAACTTGCTCCGACAAACTTGGAGGGCACGCTGTTGGGCTGAGTCTAACAGACGAGGGCCTCCTGTCGGGCACTCTAACTCCCGTAAGAGCGGAAGAGAAAGAGCACGCTTATGAGCCAGCTCGAGGGAACTAATTTTTTGGAGTGCAAGTTTCAGGGAATGGGCTCTCTCTTTTAAGGCGCGCTCCATGTTTTATGAGGACACCTCGGAGCACACATTTAAGGGCCTCCCACTGCATCATAGGAGAAGTGGTATCACGGGCGTGATCGGATGTGAAGTGCTCAACTGTTTGCAACAGGTCAGCACTGCAGGCCGCATCAAGGAGTAGGGACTCGTTAAGTTTCCAGGACCAGGGACCTTTGGTGAGAAAAGGAAGGTGCAAGGTACAATACACTGGGGCATGATCAGACCATAATATATGTTACCAATGGACATAGAAGCAGCCCAGGGAAGTGCATGGTGTTGAAGAAGAATGTAGTCCAAGCAACTGTAGGTGCCATGCGGAGGAGAGTAAAAGCTATAATCTTTGTCAGAAGGGTGTTGAAGGCGCCAAGCATCACATAGCGCATTTCACCCATTTGATAGCATTATATGCAATACTAGAACGACCAGTAGAATTATCCAGTGTCGGATCTAAAGTAAGATTGAAGTCTCCGCATAACACTACAGTCCCCCGCACAACCGGAAGGGCAGTATCTATGAGATGAAGAAGGAAAGGGACCTGACCATTATTAGAGGCATAGGCATTGATCACAGTGAACTCACGCCCACCAATGTTTAGAACTAGGATGATATATCTAGCCTCAGAGTCGGTAACAATATTGATGACCTGATGAGTGAGGGATTTATGGAGGCCTATGGCAACTCCACACGATCTGGAAAGTGAATTGTTACTAAAATGCCAGTGTGTGTAAAATTTGGGTGTAATAGTGGGGGAGTGACCCTCCGTAAAGTGTGTCTCCTGAAAACATGCAATGTGTACCTTACTTTTATGAAGATAGTGCAGGATTTGCGCTGTCTTTCCGGGAGTGTTCAACCCCTTCACATTGAAGGAGGCTATAGTGAGGTCAGCCATGAGTGTAGGCAGAACCGTAGATTGAAACACTCCGGAACAAGCAGGAAAGGCAGGAGTCCAGGATCACCACAAAGAAGAGAAAGGGGGGAGACAGTCTGGGAATAGAAATCACAGCATTAAAAGGAAAACAAAAACATCAACAAAAGAGGCAGCAAAATAGAGACTGCCACATAAGCGAAGCACAAAAATGCATAGGACCAAGAAGCACCGGCTGCACCTCGGAGTGGTCCAGTACCTACAGGGGGAAGGTGGCAGCTACACATAGAGCAGTCCGCACTCCCCAGCATAAAATTACAGAAATAAAACTATTAACCGCTATAATGACAGTCAAATTAAGAAATAGAGGGGAAGGCATGGGAGAACAGCTGAAAAAACAATATCTAAGGCAGAAATCAAATTAGACATCCCACATTTAAGCAAGAGCAAAAAAGAGAACGTTCAGGAATGAAGGAAAAGCAATGGAAGGTAACAAAATAAGTCCTGGAGCATACAAGCAGAGCAGACACCACAGCCCTCAATGCTGAACGAGCAGGATCCCTAGGTGGTGTAGGCTCCCTGTCCCGTCCAGATTGCCGCCTGGGACCACGTGGGGGTAACCCCTGCAGGCGGCGGGTGTGAATAAGGAGGGCGACCAACTGGAGCACTTCTGCCCGCAGAGGACAACAGTGAGGGCCATTCTTGTAGAGCAATAGGAGGGAGGCCTAGATCCCGAAGGAAGCCAGGTAGATCACAGGGAGCTCTCAGAGTGTAGGTCTGACCCTCTTGTCTGACCATGAGGGCAAAGGGGAAGCCCCATCTATAGATGCCTCGATTCCGGAAGGACCTCCAAAAGTGGTTTGAGGGCTGCCCGTTGTGCCAAGGTATGTCTAGAAAGTTTGGGAGGATTCCTCCAGCTCACCTTATCGCATGTGTAGACTTGCGCACGGGTCCTCGTGTCGGCACACGTATGGAATACAGAGAAAAACAAAGAGATGGATCCAGCGCTGTGTCCTTGAGGATTGTTTAAAAACGGAAACTATTTCCAAGTTTTAATGAAAATTGGTATAAAAACAGGTAGCGTTACAATGGATATTCTCAAATAAGTAGTAGGATTTATGGCAGTGTGAGCGGTGCCTACGCGTTTCTGACGCATGCAGCGTCCTTAGTCATGGCCATCTCTACATTCATCCAATTCAGTATATCAACTGATATATTAACAGCACTGGCACCGGCTACATCAGCTGCTCTTTCTTCAGTTATATATACAGAGCTGAAGAACCCATTTAGTAACTCTGCCTTCTCTTTATCCCCTGTGATCAACTCCCCATTACCATTATCTAGGGGTCCTACATGTTCAGACCTTGGCTTTTTTGCATTTATATACTTGAAGAATTTTTTGGGATTTGTTTTACTATCCTTGGCCACCTGCCTTTCATTTTGTATTTTTGCTAATTTTATTACATTTTTACAGATTTTATTAAGCTCTTTATATTTTACAAAGGCTACAGATGTACCCTCAGATTTGTATTTTTTAAATGCCCTTTTTTTGTCATGTATTGCCCCTTTCACAGAAGGTGTAAGCCATGTGGGGTTTAATTTGAGTCGTTTATACGTGTTACCTATAGGAATAAATTTTGCACTATAATAACTCAAAGTAGATTTGAAAATCTCCCATTTATCATTTGTTCCATTATTTGACATTAGTTCTTCCCAGTCCATATCCTGAATTGCCGCCCTCATCCTGGGGAAATTGGCTTTCTTAAAATTAAATGTTTTTGCCCTCCCAGCCTGCGTTTGTTTTTTACAGTATAGGTAAAATGTAACTATATTGTGATCACTGTTACCGAGGTTTTCACGAACATTGACATTCCCAACAAGATCTGCATTATTAGAAATGACCAGATCCAACAGAGCTTCACCTCTAGTCGGGTCTTCCACAAACTGGCCCATAAAATTTTCCTGCAACAGGTTGAGGAAATGTCTCCCCTTTGCAGTTGAAGCCGAACCATGACACCAATTAATATCCCATTGAGTTAATATTTAGTCCCTGAGCCTGCTATATACTTGTCACGTAAGGTTCGTGGACCCACTGGGCCGTACCGCCTTGGCGGTATGGCAGCTGGCCAACAGGGCGCAGGTCAGAGTCTATAGTTTATATAGGGTATCTGTGGCAGCTCGGACAGTAGCAAGGCAGGAACTAGGCAGCAGGTAGACGTCAGGCGTGGAGAAGCAGGATAGGCGTGGTATACAGCTAAGCACGGCACTAGATCAGGATACAGGTTACAGGAACAGGGAACACTGGGAGCAGGAAACACTAGGCAACCATTTGCAAGACAGACTTGGAATACAACAACAAAGATCAGGCGTGGGAGGATGGGGCTGGGACCTTCTTATAGCCCAAGGTGCTCTGGGGCAATTAGCTCAATATACCAATATGAGTGCGCTCTGGCTTCTTAAGTCTGGACTGAGCTTGTGAGCGTACCCTGGTGGTCACTGTGGATCAGGACTTCTGAAACAACAGCCTACAGGGGGGATGCCTATTCTATTCTAAGGCCTAATTCACACGAGCGTATTTCACGTTTGTGTTACGCACGTGAAAATAACTCGCGTCACATGGACCTATGCAAGTCCATGGGGCCATTCAGACATTGTGTTTTTCACGCAGCGTGTGTCCGCTGCGTGAACCTCACTGCATGTCCTATATTTGTGCGTTTTTTGCGCATCACGCACCAATTGAAGTCAATGGGTGCGTGAAAATCACGGACAGCACACGGACGCACATCCGTGTGCTGTGCGTGATTCACGCAACAGTTGCTAAAGAAATAATGAGAAAAAGAAAACCACCTCTTTCAGTTTATTTTGCGGACATAAAAAACGCATGACATACGGATGACATACGCGCGTAAAATCCGCTGACAAGCACCATACATACACTGATGTAACACGGAACTGCTACGCAGGAAAAACGCTGCATTTTTTACGCGCGCAAAACGAACACGTTCGTGTGAATAAGGCCTGAGTCTTCTGGTTTATGACTTTGCATTCAGCTGTTACAAAGGCAACGTGACAAAACGTGATGACATTGTATTTCTTTTGGCTAAATATATATATCCTAAAGACGAGATTGGGATTCTGTATGTTACCATATGTAGAATTTTTATGTTTGCAAGTTTTAAGGGTAACGCATACTCTCATTTTCTTATAAATAAAGATTGATCCGCCCCTGGGGGCAGAGACTGTTTGAACACTGATGCTGCATGTCATGGTCTCTCTCCGGCCAGCCTCTCTCAGATCCCACACTGAGAGAGCATTCATTAGTTTGGAACTCCTAGACAAATGCAGAGAATGTCCAAAGTTAACGGACAAAGTAAATTCTGCAGCAACACAGTATAATGCTTGTATATTTGCCCTCCTCACAGTATAGTGCCCCTATAGGTGCCCCTACTAGTGCCTGATAAAAATAATAATATTAAGTGGAGGAGATCCCTCTGCTCCTCTGGTCTGGGCGGCAGGGCGCAGACAAGCGCAATGACGTCACTGCCTCGCGTCCGGCAATACATAGTGAATGGTAGAGCAGAGACCTTACGGTCCCCTGCTCTACCATTGGATTCAACTGTATCTGCACCCTGAAGTTGTAGATACAGTTTAAATTGGGAAAAAGTAATTGATAAATCTGAAATGATCAAGATGAAGTGGATTAATTGCGCTGAATCCGATTTTGATTATTTTGTTCGATTCATTGCCCAGCCCTAGTGGAGGGTCACTAATAACTGGGCTATATACCACCTGACAAAAAGGATACAATAATTAGCTTTACGATAGCACCTCCCTCAGTTAATTTTACGCTTTTTGATGGAACCTATAGCCTGATGACCAGGAGTTATATTTAAAAACAGAGGATTTTCTTTTGAGCTGAACTTTCAGAGTGTAATAATACGGATGTAGATATTGCCACTGAAGGTATAGCAAGTATGTGATAAAGGCAAAGCAAGAAAGCTAAGCTGTCATTGCCTGAGGGTACATTTCTGTGAGAATTAAGGCAAGCATGCAGCATTTCAGCAAAATGATTGAACAAGTGGAGAGATGTAAAATACATTCCACATAATTAATGGAGCATGCCATATCCACATTCAGTAAAACTAGCTTACCTCTACACCATCCATCAAAAAGAATATCCATAAAAAATAATCATACAGGAACATACTAACATATGAAAGAAACTAACTGGTGGCTTCTTATGCCGTCCCTCAGGCACCAGGACCCACGGGCGACCGATACCATTGCCCCCCCTATAGCTACCCACTGACTTTTGCTTTTGTAGCTCTGCTTTCTGTTTTATGTACAGGAGTTACGTATATTGCACAGACTGGGTGCTGTAAATAAGGAAAAGGGATTTTTTTTAAGACCTAAAAAAAAAAAAATTATCGTGGAAAACCCCCCTTAAAAAAAACCTGACCTTTCCTTCATCTATAGGACACTACCATGGAGTCCTGGCAGTATCACTAGGTGAGAGAATGAATGGTGTGTCCCTAAAAAATGACAAACAATACAGAGTCGTGAAAGCAATATCAATAAACCCTGTACAGCCGGAGGGTGGATTTACACGAACGTGTAATACGTCCGTGCAACGCGCGTGATTTTCACACGCGTCGCACGGACCTATGTTAGTCTATGGGGCAGTGCAGACAGTCCGTGATTTTTGCGCAGCGTGTGTCCGCTGTGTGAAACGCACGACATGTCCTATATTTGTGCGCTGTTCGCGCATCACGCACCCATTGAAGTCAATGGGTGCGTGAAAATCACGCGCAGCACACGGAAGCACTTCCGTGGGACGCGCGTGATTCGCGCAACAGCAGTAAGAACTATGATTGAAAACAGAAAAGCACCGTGTGCTTTTAATAAACATACAAACAGAGTGTCATAATGATGGCGGCTGCGCGAAAATCACGCAGCCGCACATCATATGGTGATGACACACGGAGCTGTTAAGTGCCTTTTGCGCGCGCAAAACGCACACGCTCGTGTAAATCCTCCCTGAGTCGGACCATGTAAACAAAATGTAGATTACAAACTTGCAAAGCATTTTGTGTTCATTTGTATGGAGACATACTAATAGTACAGAACCCCTTTGAGCCTTTAATGCAGGTAATCTGTTTTCTATTCTGCAAAGCACAACAAAATCACACAGAACATTAACCTCAGCAGGTTTCTAAGCTCCTCAGCTAAAAGTAAATTGCTTCAATTCTCTATGTGTCAGACGTAACAAAAAAGCAGAGTAGAGTATCCTATAGTATAATACATCCAGAGTCATTTTAATGTAAGTAAATATGTGTATGATGCTATTCTAGTATTAATAGTCGAGTATCTAAATACCCATTCATTTCTTCCTTAGGCGTGGTTATATTTGAATAATTGTATTCGAGGGTCCCGCAGACTGCAGCAGTATTCTTGTCATCAAAAATACTGGAATCCTGACAGAATCCATTAAAATCAATGGGGTCGTCGAGATCTATTTGAATATTTTGAAAAAACAATCTGTCACAATGGTCATGGCTCCGTGATAAATAATAATTCCCGGTTTCCAAAGCTCTATCCTTGGCTTAATTTGTGTAGCCATATTACATTTTTATTAGTTGGTCATGAACACCACTGAGCTTATAGACCTGTTGCAGTAAAAATCTTAGTAGCACAGCATAAATCCTACGGATTCAACATCCACATAAAGTAGATTAGTAGAGGCCATTAACACTAAACCAAGAAACACTAAACCTGGAAATTAATGATAAAAGTAAACAGGAGATGCACTTGATTTTCTCATTGGGGCTTAATATTAAAGTAGAAAAGAATGTTGCAATCGATTTGTTCCAAAAATCAAGAGACCATGAAGTTTGTGTTAGCAGACTCCCAATCTTTTGCCCAGTATACAAAATATCAATAGTACATTAAATGGGTTATTAAAAAGTTGTGTTTTGGAAAGGTTTTTTTTACCCTAAAAACCGCGCCGTTTTTTATTTATGACTTGTACCTGGTATTGCAGCTCAGAACTCATTCACTTGAATGGAGAGGAGCTGTAATACCAGACACAGCACATAAACAAGAGTGACACGGTTTCTGGGGGAAAAAAAAGCAGACCCTTTCTCTAGCCCTGGACAGCGCCTTTAATTTTAAGATCATGGGGCAGAAGAAATGTCTTCAAAGTTTTAAAATTCAAATGTATTTCCGCGAGGGGAACATATTTTTTTTTTGTAATTCTTTATTTAAAGAGATTTTTTTCACAGCAATTGCAAAAGGGATACAGAAAGGAAAAAATGCACGGGAAGGGGGGTAGACACAAACGAAAATTCGTCATAACAGGATACAATTTCGCAATAATACACAAGCACATGAATCAACCGGTAATATGCATTTACAAAGAGCATGCTTGACATAACACATGAAAAATCTGTTACTTTGCTTAAATCCGGCATACCAAGATCCAAAACAACCTGAATGAAAGCGAATAGTAATTACTACCAGGAGTAATCATGGTGCCTACCAGTCAGGAAATAAAGGAATGAGAAGGGGTAGGCAAAAAATTGACGGGGTGAAAAATAAAAATAAAAAATAATCCAGACAGACAAGTCAATGCTAATGTAGATGACTGTGACCTAACCAAAGTCATCCCCTCACAGCTTCCAGTTCCTCGTTAATCTCCCATATCTAGGGGTTAAGCGCATCAAACTCTGGAGTGTAACAAAAATCTCGCCACTTCTGCCAGATCTGAGAGTGAGAGTCGTAGTGTTGATGGACGAGAGCTGTCGACTCTTCCATATCGTGTATGTGTGACATTTCCCTAACCCATTCCGACACTGTGGGGGCAATGTTACTTTTCCAATGTCTTGGAATCACCGTCCTGGCTGCAACCAGGATGTAGCCCAAGAGCGTGCGGGACAAGACCCTAGTGGCACCCGGTATTATGGATAGGAGCAATACTGTTGGACAATCATCTAAAGTTATGTCAAGGATGGTCTTAATCAAAGAGAGTATCGAGTCCCAAAATGGGCGAAGGAGCGGACACCCCCACCATATATGGGTCATCGTTCCCCTCGCCAGTCCACAACGCCAACACTGATGAGATGTAGAAGTCATCCAAAGTCATCCCCTCACAGATTGCAGTTCCTCGTTAATCTCCCATATCTAGGGGTTAAGCGCATCAAACTCTGGAGTGTTACAAAAATCGAGTCCCAAAAATCCCTTTTTTTTTTACACCATACACCGATCATAAATAACGTTATACATTTATTGTAAAAAAAAAAAAACAACAATTTTTTTTTTTTTATTAACTTTTTTTTTTTTAATCCCATAGTGGGATTTTTTATTTTGATTTATATTTTTGAACATTAATGTACTGGCATATATCTATATGCAAGTATATTAGCCTGTGTATTTATTGTACACAGGCAGTTGTTAGGGCATACCTCAGTATGCCCTAACAACAGGGAATATAATCAGGCAGCCCTGGGGTCCTTCAATGGAACCTGGGCTGTCTGCCCATACCAGGTATAGCCATTGAGCGCGTCACAGGAATTGCCGGTTACACGATCAAAGGGGAGACCCCTTCTCATTTTTTCTTTGAATGCCGCGATCAGCTTTGATCGTGGTATTTCAGGGGTTAACGGTCTAGGTTTTTCTTCTCTCTGCAGCTAGAGCGGGGCTGTGTATTACAGCCGTTGCCCCGCTCATCAGGGTGCGCGAAGACTGGCTGTCACACAGGATGAGAATACTCGTCCTGATGGGCCAGGTACCCGCCGCTCAGGACGAGTATTCTCGTCCTGTTTCGGCAACCAGTTAAAGGGTTAGTCTGGTTTAGGACATTTTCAAATACCCCATTAGGGATTTCAGAGTTAAAAGAGCAGAACTCCCCATGCAGGACCCTAAAGTATTAGCCAAAAGTGGAGACTGGATACAAAGAGCGCATCTCACTCTGAAGGACCCAGCATGTCTATGCATTCCATGGACAGGCTTTTGATTTAAATGGGCACCGTGTAATTATTCATTTCACCCGTGGTGGCACTGCAGGAGAATAGAACAGTTGCAGTCAGGTTCTCCCACAGATTACAGCTGCTTGCTGAGGGTTACAGAAGTAGGATGCTACGTGATCAGCTTATCGCAGGACTCTTCTAATAAAAAGGGATTGTCCAAAGAAGACAACCCATTGAATTTGTTGAAGCTGGGGATATGGGGCAGCATACACCAGTTTATAAGCCATTAACCTCAATTGACCATCTATCTGAAACCGATATTTCTGCTGGACACAATGAGAATTTTGTTTTCGCTATTATTTGTGAGGTTCTACACTTTTAGAATGTTTTTTAATTGGTGTGAGCTTTTAATATGCTGGTTACTGAATAAAGACTATGCTGTGACCATTTCACCCATGCCACAGTGAATGTGTAAATGGTGGTTCAGTGAGAAGGGGTGGTGTTATGCCATACAAATTAACAACTGCCACTAGTCATATTACTTATCAAATACGTCATACTGTATATATGGTTTCTCTACATTTGTTTATCCATCCCCTGCTTAATGTGACAGCAGGCAGTTAATTCTTAGCGCTCTGAGGGCAAACATACTCAGAGAAGGTGCTACTTGTCACCCATGCAAGAAAGGATAATTAATATGTGTATATCTCCAGCTCCGTCCTCCCCGCTTTGTTCTCCTGGAATGCCAATTAGAACATTTATTAGACTTTCCCAGCACAATTTAGTGTCAGGAACAGTGACAATGAAGCACAGCACATTCTCTGTGAGAGCAAAGAGAATTCAAAGGGTCAAGAAGTACAAGCTGTAAAACACACAACACTTTTATGTTAGAACCGATACAAACTGGACTCTTGGGAATTACCAGGGAATTAATGGAAAGTTACCGTTGTAACAGATCTGTACAATAATAAAAAGGTACTATACTGTGCACTTTGTTCAACCGATTTGGACACTGAACCTTTCTTATACGTGAAATAGACATTATAATAAAATTGCCACCTTTCTTTAGTAAGAATAGTTATACACCTTAGATCCCATAAATGTAATCACCTACCAAAGGAATAAACAGGAGTACTATGTCAAATTTTATAGTTCTTTGGGTGGTATCTCAGCCAATGACCATTTCCCCCGGTTAGTACATACAACACGTTTTTTTACGCAAGCGTATTAAACCACTTCCCGACATTTGTCATATGGATACGTCATGAAAAGCTAGTGATTACCACATTTTGCAGAGTCCGTGTCATCATCCCCTGGTGTCAGCTGAATGTTATAGCTGACATCCTGAGGTAATGGCGGGGACCGAACTTATCTTCGATCCCCGAAATTAACCACATAAATGCAGCGGTCAAAAGCGATTGCTGCATTTAAGGGGTTTGCAGCTCATTGCCGGGGTGCTGGTGGCTGCAATGGCAACCGGAGGCCTAATACTGGCCTCCCGGTCTGCTAAGTATGGAAGCCGTTCAGGCCCCGGCCAGAGGTGGGGCCTAAAAGGTTTCCGCGTCCGCAGGCAAGATAGCGCCGAATCAGGAGCTGAGCTGGCGTCATCAGCGGTGGATGTCAGCTGTATGTTGCAGCTGACATTCACTTGTAACGGCAGAACCCGGAGCTAGCACCGATCCCTGCCATTAACCCCTTAGATGCAGCAATCGCTGAATCTTAAAAGTTGGTATCAGATCGGCAGCCCTGCAATGCGATTGCAGGGCTGCCGGCTCCTGCTATGGCAACAGGAGGCCTAAAAATGGCCTCCTGCTCTGCCATTACGGAAGCCGATTACGCCCCGCCCGGATTCAGACACTAATCGGCTTGCTGTCAGTGAACAATTGACAGATCTAATACATTGCACTAGATAGATAGTGCAGTGTATTAGAAAAAAATCAAAAAGACAGTTGGACCTTCAAATCCCCTAGTGGGGCTGAAAAAAAGTTGTAAAAAGTAAAATAAAAGTTTCACATAATAAAATAAAACACAAATCGCCCTTTTTCCCATATCAAGTCCTTTATTATTGAAAAAAATAAACCACACATATTTGGTATCACCGCAACCGTAATGGCCTGAATGAATTTATTATGTTATTTATTCCACGCGGTGAACGGCATAAAGATGAATCAAAAAACAAATGCCAGAATTTTGTTTTTTTGGTCACCTTGCTCTACAAAAATGTATCCAAAATTGGTACCTATGAAAACTATAGCTCGTCTCGCAAAAAACATGCCCTCATACATCTCATTCAACGAAAGAATTAAAAAGTTATGGTTTTCAAAACATGGCGACAGAAAAAAATACATTCTTTTTACAAAAGTTATTTTATTGTGCAAAAAGTAGTAACACATAAAAAAGTGGCATAAATTAGGTATCGCCGGGATCGTACTGACCCTCAGAATAAAGTTAACATGTAATTTATAACGCGTGGTGAACACTATATAAAAAAACTACGCCAGAATTGCTGTTTTTTGGTCACCTTGCCTCCCAAAAAAATAGGATAAAAAGCAATCAAAATGTCGCATGTACACCGAAATGGTACTAATAATAACTACAGCTCGTCCCGCAAAAAAAACAGCCCTCATACCACTACGTCTATGAAAAAATAAAATTAGTTAAGGCTCCAATAAATCAGGAAATACAAATATGCAGCAGTGCAGGCCCGAGGGGAACATTTCTTCTGATTCAAGAGGCGATTTATCCAGGCCCTAAAATTAGGGAGCCAGGAAGGGGTGGGCCCAAACATATCTGCTGGAAGCGAGGGTGCCCGCATTATACTACAGTGTGCATAAACAGCTGTTTACTTCCACATATATGGCATCACCATAGCTGAGAGATCCCTTTTAACAATCTTTGGCATGTGTGTCTCTGTGGCACGACATACTTGCCACTGAAATGGCATATCTAAGGAAAAGTTAAAATTTTTACTTTGCACCACCCGCTCGCATTCATTTATGGGAAAAACCTGTGGGGTGAAAATTCTCACTATACCCCTTAATAAATACCTTGAGGGGTTTAGTTTCCAAAATGGGATAACTTCTGAGGGGTTTCTTTTATTATTTCACATCAGAACCTCTGCAATTGTGAACCAATACTTTGTAAATCACCAAATTAGGCCTCAATTTTACATGGTACTCTATCACTCCTCTGAGTCTGGACACAGCATAATAATTAGAGAGCTGTCTTGTTATGGTGGCATAAGCTGGGCACCACATATTGGCATATCTATGGAAAAATTCCCATTTTCACTCTGCAACATCGAGTGCACACTAATTTCTGCAAACCACCTGCGGGCTTAACATGCTCACTACACCCCTAGGTGAATACCTTGAGGGGTGTAGTTTCCAAAATGGGGTCACTTCTGGGGGGGTTTCCACTGTTTGTCCCACAGGGGCTTTGTAAATGCAACATAGTGTCCAGAAACAAATCCAGCAAAATCTGCATTCCAAAAGCCAAATGGCACTCCTTCCCTTCTGAGCCCTGCCGTGTGGCCAAACAGCAGTTTTTGACCACTTATGGGATATTGTCGTACTCAGGAGAAATTGCATTACAAATGTTGGTGTTTTTTCTTTATTTGATGAGAAAATGTTTTTGTTTTTTTTTAGCTAAATCTATGTCTTATTGAGGAAAAAGGATTTTTTAATTTTCACTGCCCAATTCTAATAAAATCTGTGAAACACCTGTGGGGTTAAAATGCTCACTACACCTCTAGATGAATTCTTCAAGGGGTGTAGTTTCCTAAATGGAGTCACTTTTGGGTAGTTTCCACTGTACTGGAACCTTAGGGGCTTTTGCAAAAGCGACATGGTGCCAAGAAATCAATCCAGCAAAATCTGTATTCCAAAAGTCAAATGGCACTACTCCTCTTCTAAGCTCTGCCGTGTGCCCAAACAGGAGTTTATTTCCGCATATGGGGTATTTCCGTATTCCAGATGCTAGGGGGCTTTTTCTTCTTTATTCCTTGTGGCCATTGCTGTTTTTTTTTAGCTACAACTACATCTTATTGGAAAAATGTACATTTGTCCTTTTCACATCCAAATTCTAATAAAATCTATGAAACAACAGTGGAGTCAAAATGCTCACTACACCCTTAGATGAATTCCTTGTGGGGTGTAGTTTCCAAAATGGGGTGTTTTGCTTTGTTTTGGCATGACAAGACCTCTTCAATCCTGACATGCTGCCTAAAATATATTCTAATAATTCTTTGCTTCTGAGGCCGGCATTTCAGTCTATTAGCACACTGTGATATTTCTAAAAACTGCAGAATCTTGGCAATAAATATTGAGTTGCGTTTCTCTCATAAAACCTTCTGTTACAGGTAAAAATGTATTAAATATTAAATTTCTGCAAAAAATAAATAAAAACTTGTACATTTCACCTCCACATTGCTTTAATTCTCGTGAAACGCCTAAAGGGTTAAGAAACGTTCTAAATTCTGTTTTTAATACTTTGAGGGGTGCAGTTTTAAAATGGTGTGACTTATGGGGGTTTGTATTCTATAGGCACCTCAAAGCCACTTCACACCTGAACTGGTACCTGTAAAAATAGCCTTTTGAAATTTTCTTGAAAATGTGAGAAATTTCTGCTAAAGTTCTAAGCCTTGTAACATTCTAGAAAAATAAAAGGACGTACAAAAAACGATGCCAATCTAAAGTAGACATATGAGAAATGTTAACGAGTAACTATTTTGTGTGATATTACGATTTGTCTTACAAATAGATACATTTAAATTCAGAAAAATGCTAATTTTTGCAATTTTTCACAAAATTTTAGTGTTTTTCACAATTAAATAGTGAATGCATCGACCACATTTTACCACTAACTTAAAGTCCAAGGCATCACAAGAAAACAATCTCAGAATCGCTTGGATAGATAAAAGCATTCCAAAGTACCACATAAAGTGACATCAGATTTGAAAAATAAGACTCTGTTAGGAAGGTGAATAGTGACTGCAGCGGGAAGGAGTTAAAAAATGTGTTGCGTAAAAAAATAACGTCAGGTCAACTCTTTGGCATGTAAAATGGGCCAAATGTTCCCATAGTCAATGGGTATCCTAGTTATGTGCCAAAAATGTGCAGAAAAGTGGCAAAATACATACTGAAACTTGTAAAAAAACACCTGTATTTTAAAAATCGCTTTGCAGCGCTGTGCTATGGAGCATATTTGACACATTTACACGCCATATTTTTTTAGCGCAGTGTGCACATATCCTAATAATATTAATATTTCTGTAATACAGTGCTGATTGGAAGTACTATATGGTGGCACATAATGCAGCAGTAAAAATGATTAGTGGCATTATCTGTAAATGCTGCTCTTATCGACATTTACAATAGTGGACTCCTCCTTGCCATCTGCGAGGATTGTCCTGATATAAATGTCCATCAGATCGTTCGTCGATGTTTAAAAAATTTTTGCGTGTAGAAATAATACAATTACCATAGTCCCAGTTTGCAAAGCCACACTAAGGAATATGACTAACCGTATAGCTCCGCCACCACTGCAATCGCTCCTGCAGACACTATATGCCTGGCACTTTTTTTTTTTTTTTTAAATTTAAGGATAACATGCCTGTTGATAATTACTTTGGAGATTTTTTTAAACAGCCAGGCGTAACTGGAAGCTCCTGTGCCTGATGTAAAAATCTCTAACAGGACCCTGAACCCATCACATGGCACCTATCATACCATATCTCCCAACTTTTGAATTCGGAAAAAAGGGACATTTTAAGCCACGCCCAATATCCGGCATAAACACATCAAATCACGGCCAGATCCTTCTGCAAATAACGTGCGCACATTCTCACTGCGGATCTCTGGACTGTCTGGATATCACAGATATTATGGATCCGGTTATATCGTCTTTGTGTTACTTTTCCTATCTTGGGTATTACATTTGCTCATCATGGCGGCAGCAGCTGCAGGACAAACCAAAAGGCTGAGAACAATGAAAGTCAAAAGAGACACCCTGTGGTTGATGACTTTTCAATTGACAGGTACCAGAGTTACATGATGGGGATTTTTACAGACCTCTGTACATAGCGCCAGACACAGCGGCCATGTACATAGCGCCAGACACAGACCCCCTGTACACAGCTCCACACATCCCCCCTGTAGATAGCTCCACACAGCCCCCCTGTAGATAGCGCCAGATACAGCCCCCCTGTAGATAGCGCCAGATACAGCCCCCCTGTACATAGCGCCAGATACAGCCCCCCTGTACATAGCGCCAGATACAGCCCCCCTGTACATAGCTCCACACACAGCCCCCTGTACATAGTTCCACACACAGCCCCCCCTGTAGATAGCGCCACACACAGCCCCCCCCCCTGTAGATAGCGCCACACACAGCCCCCCTGTAGATAGCGCCACACACAGCCCCCCTGTAGATTGCTCCACACAGCCCCCCTGTACATAGCGCCAGACACAGCCACCCTGTAGATAGCTCCCTGTAGGTAGCGCAACACAACCCCCTTATAAGAGGTAGCCGGCCCTACTGCTGCCACTCTCCGCTCGGCTTTCACTCACCGTCAGAAGAAGGAAGGAGTCTTGCGGCGGTGTTCTCACTGATGTCGATGCCGGCCCGGGAGTGGACCAGTCCAGTCACCTGACCTGTCACCTGACTATTATTACGACAATCTCTGTACACCCAGTGTCTTGGTTCTCTATTCCCTTCCATATTTTTTATCTTTTTTTGCTTAAAATATAAATTGACCTCAGTAAAAGGACGTAAACCGCACACAAAGGTAATGTTGCCTAAAATATCTCAGGGTCATGTCAAGCAAATCAATTATAATGAGATCATTATAATGCTTTACCCAAGAGAAATATAGAACAAAAACTATTCACTATTGCAAGCAATCGAGGTGTGTGTATCCATGAGCATGTTTAATAGTTGTTTTTTTTTAATTAAAGGACACTTTTAAAAGTCGTAATATATGTAAATAGAGCAATGAAAACCAAATGTGGCTGTAAAAACTGCATGTGAATGTTGGAATTAGTCACTGTGAAAAGTATAATTACATATTAAGAAAGATTAACTACACATATTGTTTTTATGGAACTTTACATGTAGGGCAATTCACTTTTTCAGAAGTTTCCTGTGACATCAAAAAAACTACTGCCAGAACAAGTTGAATGCTGCGCAGTTTCTGAAATAGCAAAGATCTTCGGGCAATATGATATTATTCCTAGGGGTACTTTAGCATACGCATATGAATCTTACAGTCTAATACGTATGATGTGCAAGCCTTTGGTTAGAAGGTACCCTGTGCAATACATTCTATTGATGCCACTTCCCCCTTATGGTGTACCAGATGGTGCCCAAATAATACTGCCAGAGAGCTGCCTGAATAACACAGTAAAATCAATAAACTAGGGAATGTAGCTGCAGACTGTGCAGCTTCCTATTCTTAGGTGTGTGCACTAAGTAAAATATCGGAAGTACAAGCTCAGGTTGCCTTGGGAGGCCATCAGTAGTCACAAGTAATGCACCCTGTGCCATCACACAAGTCGCACACCCCTAAGGTGGTCTCTGTACATTAATGTCAGGTTACAGAGTTTGTGTAGTAAGGACTACAACAAACGGGGGTAAGAATATACAAAGTAGTCAGGAATTAGGTATATTAGTACTGCATGGCCAAGTTAGTACCGACATACAATTGCATATTAGTGTCCTGGAGATATAAGATTGCAAAATTTGAGGTAGGAATCCGATTTGCGACCATAGACAAATTACTAAATCATAATGACGGGATCAGACCGCTCAAACATGCTCAGTTGGCTTTTCTAACGGAAGGTATTTCTTCTATTGGCCATAAACGTTCAGAGAAAATAAGATGTGATGGGAATTTCCTGAATGTGCCTATGTCTATTTTTCAATTATACATTTTAAACCCACAATAACAATGATTTGGGGATGGAAATACCCATGCTTTTAAAAATGGCATAAACCTAGACAAAAGGCTATAGGAAAGCGTTTCCACTGTAAAGGAACTGGTAAAGTTCTGCAAACAAGTGTGTGACTTTAGAATCCCCAGAATTTCTGAATACATTTGACCTAAATAGAAAACAATCCAGTATATAAAATTATTAAACACCTAAATTACTTTTCTATTCATTTATTGCTCATAATGATCTTTCATTAACATACACTATATGCCCAAAAGTAAGTGGAAATCCCTCCTAATTATTGACTTCAGGTGTTTTTAGCAAAACCCATCACAAACAGATGCATAAAATCAAGCACACAGCCATGCAATCCCCATAGACAAACATTGGTAGTAATATTGATTGTAGAGAAGAGCTCTGTGACTTTGAATCTGGTATAGTCCTTTGCCACAAGTTACTCTGTGAAATTTCTGTTCTGCCAGATCTTCCTTGGTCTACTGTAAGTGCTATATTTGTGAAGTGGAAGCTTCTAGGAGTAAAAACAGCTCAGCCAAGAAGCAGTATACCACACAAACTCACAAAGCGGGGCCCGGAGAGTGCTAAAGCACGTGTCGTGTAAAAAGAACCTATCCTCTGTAGCATCACTCACTACCGAGTTCCAAACTGCCTCTAGGAGTCCAGAGCTTCATTAAATGGGTTTCAGTTGTACACAAGCCTAAGATCATCATGCACAATGCCAAGTATCAGCTGGAGTGGTATAAAGCACGTCGCCACTGGATTCTGGTGCAGTGGAAATGTGTCCTCTGAAGTGATGAATCATGTTCACTATCTGACAGTCTGAGGGATGAAAATGGGTTTAGCCGATGCCAGGAAAACGCTATCTACCGGAATGCATAGTGCCGACTATGTAAAATTTGGTGGATGAGGAATGATTGTCTGGGGCTTTTATTTCAGCGTTTGGGCTAGGCCCCTTATTTCCAGTGTAGGGTAATGTCTATGCTACAGCATACAAAGACATTTTATACAATTGTATGTGGCCCACACAGATAACAGACCTCAACCCCAATGAACACCTTTGGGATAAACTGGAACGCAGATTGCAAACCGAACCTTCTCATCCAACATCAGTGCCTGACCTTACTAATGCTTTTTTAACTGAATGGGCAAAAAATCCCAGACACACTCCAAAATCTTGTGGAATACCTCCCCAAAAGAGTAGAGGCTGCTATTGCCGCAAAATGGGGCTCAACTCCATATTAACCTCCATGATTTTAGAATGGGATGTCTAAAAAGCTCAGTGGTGCGATGGCCAGTTGTCCACATACTTTTGGCCATAAAGTGTATGTAAACATCAATGATTATCCATTCAATTAAGAGTATTGTTAGAAGTCAAAAGTCTCAGAGTTTGGGTGGCCTTACCCTATTTATAGAAAAAAAAAAATGAAGTCTGATCTAGAGAATTTGGGTAGACAGATGGAAATTTCTACAATATTGTTCAACATCAAGTAAGGGCCTGTTCACATCACCGTTCATTTCCGTTCCAGGGTTTCGTCGCGGGGTTCACTGATCTAACGGTTATCACCGATCCAGTAGCTAAGTCCCAACTTCTTGTGTCCGAAATACCTCTAAGTTTACGTAGGGAAGGGAACACTTCCAGCAATTCTATGACAAAACCAAGTATAGGGCTATTGAGTACCGGTAAATGTAATTTTGTAGACTCCCGTTAACTAAAATGAACTGCGATAACTTACCACAGCAACCATGGTATATGTGAACGTATATGTGAAGGCCATCTGCACACGGGACGGAAATCGGCGCATGGAAAATCTGCAGAAGATTACAGTACTAGCCATGTGGATGAGATCTTTCCGCTTGGAAATCAAGAGCATGCTGCATATATTCAAATCCACATCATTTCTATTCCGTTACAGATGTTCACAGATGTCACCCATTTCAATGTAGAAGGGGTAAAATCCGCTATTAATCCGCATCTAACACATGCAGGATTTGCTGCTGAAGCTCGCTGTGTGTGTGGGTACCCTAAATGTGTATGGAAGTACTGCCAGTCTATTTTTAAGGAAAGTGAAAATACACTTATATAGCATAAAAAGTAAACCTAAAAACGTGTTGGAACTAGTCACCAATTATTACGGCTAATGATAGGTTTAACGCATGTCTCAATGGATTAAAACAACGGCAAAAGAAGGTAACCGGTACTAAGTATATGATTTCTCTAAATTTGCCTATTTCAACATGTTTTTGACAGTGAGATATGCCAAAAATTTTCACAGAATACAACATTCTGACTGAACGCAAAAAACACTGCATAAACTTGAGAATTTCTATGGTCACTTTCTCCATAGGGGCACAATCTGTATTCAGTCTGGACAAGTTGTACGAGATAACATGATTGGGTATTTTTTTCTCATTGCCACGTTTTTCTATGGCGATATGACCATAATTATAGAATTATTAAGAATACAGACATTATGGACAAAAAAAGAAGGAAATCTCTGCGCCTAAAATCCATCCCATTTAACTGTAAGAGGTTTGTAAAAATCACATTCACATGCTGCAGACCTTACCCTATTAAAATGCATGGAACTGATGGTCAGTTGCAGATATTTCTGCGACAAATCTGCCAAATGTGAACATACCCTTACTGTAACAAATACTATGGTGGCCATAAAATTAAGTACACCATAGTAATTGCATAGCTGTAGATTAATTGGCATTACAGATTTAATGTTCATTTCTATTCTTACAGTTTCCCCTTACTATATTATGCTATATTGTAGCACTTGGGTGACCACTGTTAACTACCTATATATGCACTGAAGTGATCTGTCATACTACAGACTGCCTCTCCATGCAACAAAGGCCAATTTTCGTTTATTTCTACTGACGTTGACTTTGGCAGATCTGCTTTTATAGATGTATTGACGTAGACACTGCGCTCCTCGCGTGCATCTATGACAGCAGGTCTGTCGGTCCAGACAACTGGTCTTAAAAAACTCTTTGGGAATTAGACCTATCCCAAAATTTCACTAAAGACCAAATGGGAATCAGCTCTCATTGCTACTGCCAAACATTCCAGATGAATTAACCATGTGGAAAGCTCAAGAAAAGCCCTTTTACAGATGGCATTATACACCCAGTAGACAGTCTAAAATTTTCCCAGAATTATCACCAAATTGTTGGCTATGTGACAACTATAAAAGGTATTTTCTTTCATATGTGGTGGAAGTGTGATAGAGCCAATGCAATCTGGATTAAATATTCCAGTTATTGTCTAAATTATTTAGCTCTTACATTTCTCCGAAACCCGAACGGGCACTTCTCTCAATAAAGATCCTTTCCTTTACCCTTCCAAACCATTCTTCAACATATGTCGATATCTACTAGAAGATCATTTGCATCGACATGGAAGGAAAAACAATCTTTAAATATAGGAGATATTATACGGAATGTGAATGACTATTGCTGGCTAGAATGTATGTCTGCTTCTGTAGTTTTTGTATAGTACTTGTTATGCTACATGCTGCCTAAATGTGCATATCAAAAGAAATATGGATTAAATTTAATTTGACTCTTACACTTCCCTCACATCTTAATTTTTTTAAGTGACGTACTGTATATTTACATAAAACAAAAATGTAACGTTTTTAAAAAAAATAAAAAAAATAAAAGTCCTACTCTGCTAACTAAATATTACGAAATCAGCAGGTTTTTATAGTCAAAGTGAGTAGCTGTGGGAATTTTTGAAACTCCAGCAGTGTTAGCAGCTCTATTACTGAATACATTATATAGAAGTATATTGTTAAATTGCTACACTACACAGCACTTCTCATCAACGGTTACTGAATTTCATTACAAAATAGTTTTCACAGACAATGTGCTGCTTAGCTAATGTATCTAAGCAAATCATGAGCCTAAGAGAGACACTGCCCTGCATTCACCAACACGTAATGGTTACGACTTTCATTATAAAAACAAAAAGTCTTACATGCATTTTAAATAGCCACGTTCAATAAATATTAACTTAAAAAGCCTAGGGGTAAGTGGATGGTAGGAATTAAATCTACCCTACTACAAAGGAAAGTCATTGAGAGAGATTAAAGAGGCTCTGTCACCAGATTTTGCAACCCCCATCTCCTATTGCAGCAGATCGGCGCTGCAATGTAGATAAGAGTAACATTTTTTTTTTCAAAAACGAGCATTTTTGGCCAAGTTATGACCATTTTTATATTTATGCAAATGAGGCTTTCTAAAGTACAACTGGGCGTGTTTAAAGTTATGTCCAAGTGGGCGTGTATTGTGTATGTACATCTGGGCGTTTTTACTTGTTTTACTAGCTGGGCGTTGTGAATAGAAGTGTAAGATGCTGACGAATCAGCATCATCCACTTCTCTTCGTTAACACCCAGCTTCTGGCAGTGCACAGACCCACAGCGCGTTCTCCAGAGATCACGCTGTGACGTCACTTCCTGCCCCAGGTCCTGCATCGTGTCGGACGAGCGAGGACACATCGGCACCAGAGGCTACATTGACTTACCTGCAAACGCCGATGCTGCTGCAGAATCAACTGTAGCCTCTGTCGCCTGGTGCCGATGTGTCCTCGCTCGTCCGACACGATGCAGGACCTGGGGCAGGAAGTGACATCACAGCGTGATCTCTGGAGAACACGCTGTGGGTCTGTGCACTGCCAGAAGCTGGGTGTTAACGAAGAGAAGTGGATGATGCTGATTCGTCAGCATCATACACTTCTTTTACTAGCTGGGCGTTGTGAATAGAAGTAAAAATGCCCAGATGTACACACACAATACACGCCCACTTGTACATAACTTTAAACACACCCAGTTGTACTTAAAGCCTCATTTGCATAAATATAAAAATGGTCATAACTTGGCCAAAAATGCTAGTTTTTGAAAAAAAAACAAAAACTTTACTCTTATCTACATTGCAGCGCCGATCTGTTGCAATAGGAGATAGGGGTTGCAAAATCTGGTGACAGAGCCTCTTTAACCCCTTAGTGACCAGCCCATTTTAAGCCCTAATGACCAAGCTATTTTATTCGTTTTGCTATAGTCGCATTCAAAGAGCTATAACTTTATTTTTTCGTCTACATAGCTGTATGAGGACTTGTTTTTTGCGGGATTAGTTGTACTTTTTAATAGCACCAGTTTTGGGTACATATAATTTTTTTATTAACTTTTTGGGGGGGGGGGGATTATAAAAAAACCCTGAAATTCCACCATTGTTCTATGCGTTTTTAAATTGACTCCGTTCACTGTGCGGCGTAAATAACATGTTACCTTTATTCTATGAGTCGGTACGATTACGGCGATACCACATATGTAGAGGTTTTTTATGTTTTACGACTTTTGCACAATAAAAACACTTTTGAACTAAAATTATTTGTTTTTGCATCGTCGCTTTCCAAGAGCCGTAATTTTTTTATTTTTCCATCAATGTAGTGATTTTTTCGACTTGTTTTTTGCGGGACGAAACGTAGTTTTGATTGGTACGGTTTTGGGGTGCATGGGACTTATTGATTCATTTTTATTATGACTTTTCTGGCGGGCAATGGAAAAAAATTGCAATTTCGCCATCGTTTTTTGCGGTTTTTTTTACGGTGTTCACCTTGTGGTTTAAATTACATATTAACTTTATTAATGGAGTCATTACGGTCGCGGCGATACCATACATGTGTACTTTTATTTTATTTTTACACTTTTACTAAATAAAATCACTTTTTATGGAAAAAAATGTTTTTTTTTTTTTTTTACTGTACTTTTTATTAATAATCTTTATTTCACTTTGATGACTTATTTTATTAGTCCCACTAGGGGACTTTACTGTGCGATCTTCCGATCGCTGCTATAATGCTTTGGTATACTTCGTATACCAGAGCATTATTGCCTGTCAGTGTAAATCTGACAGGCAATCTGTTAGGACGTGCCTCCGGCACGTCCTAACAGGCATATGTCCAGGGCAGACCTGGGGGCTTTTATCAAGCCCCCGGCTGCCATGACACCCCATCGGAGACCCGCGATTGCATTCGCAGGCCGCCGATGGGTGACAGAGGGAGCTCACTCCCTTTGTAAACAAAGTTAAATGCCGCGGTCGCGATTGACGGCGGCATTTAACGGGTTAAACGGCCGCGATCGAAGTAAACTTCGATCGCAGGCGTTGGAGCAGGAGCTCAGATTTCATCAGACAGCAGAGCCCCGGCTCCAGCCTGCACGGGGGACCCGTGCAGGACTTAGGCTAGGCGAACGTGAAAAGGCGTCAGCCTAGCCTAAGGCCCCTTAGTGACCGACGTAAAAAGGCGTATTGGTGGTCACTAAGGGGTTAAAGGTGTTTTCCCATCGGGGACATTTATGGCATATCCACAGGATATGTCATAAATGTCAGATAGATGCAAGTCCCACCTATCTCTAGAACGGGGCCCCTAAACCCCGTTCTACCGATCTATATTGTGGCTGATACATGTGATTCCCGACCATGAATTACGGAAACAGCATAGCTCGCTGAACTACTCAGTTTCCGTAAGTCCCATAGAACTGAATGGTATGCTTTCGTAACTCCCGACCATATAGTCAGGAAGTGGCTGGGGAGGAAGCGGGAGCAGAAAAATTTAGAACGGGGTTTAGGGGGCCCCGTTCTAGAGATAGGTGTGGGTCCCAGAGGTGGGACCCGCATCTATCTGCCATTTATGACATATCCGGTGGACATGTCATAAAAGTCTCTGATGGGAAAACCCCTTTAAGAGATATAGATATATATTATATAGTCAAGTCGGCAAAATGTTCCCTGCCAGTCCTCCCCTGGCCCCTTCCAAAATTTTACAATGAAATCCACAAACCAGCTCTGTATCCTGGCCATGTTGCTCTCCCCGGCAGTTAGGACTGAATATGTTGCACCAGCTCTTCTTCTGAACGGTCATAGCCATATTAAAGCTGCTGCTTGGACAGTGCGGCTAAATAAGATTGAATCATAAGGTGAAATACTACAGTTTTTGCAAGAGTTTATTTTAAAACATTTTGTATACTGAATAGAAGCTAGGAATTAAGAGTTATCCAAGCTTATAAAAAAAAAACACAACAGAGAACTATCTATTTGTGTCTGAATGGTCACCACATGATGCCACCATGGTTCAGAAGTAGACATTTTTCAATTTCATTATTTTGCTTAGCTCTGTGCAGCACTTTGTTTTCATTTTGCAAGGGCGTTCTGTGGGCAGGATTACCATGTAAAGGACTACATATCCCATTATTCCTCTCCCAGACATGGCCTTATTTACAGCTGCCTGCATGGCCCTCTATTACAAGGTAGTGCTGTAATTACTTACTGTCTGCTACTGAGACTGCACTCTCTGATGCCCCGCATGTGCAAGACCATCCCTCCTGAAACAGGGAGGGAGGGTGGAGAGCAGAGCCATGTGATGTCCTGTACTAAAGGGAGGGTGAGAGAAGGGATAACCACGTGTCCAGTGTATGGGATGTCACAAACAGGATATACAGGGGCATGGTCATGTTGCTACATGTGAGACAGGTTTACAGAGACATCTTAGCTACAGACAACACATTAATAAGTGACAAATCTTACTTCAGTTAAACCATTTGAATACAATTTAAAAATAATAAAATAATTTAAACTAGAATTTTTATTCATTTGTCAAAAACATACAATAAGGATTATACGTTCAATTACATTAGTATAAGCAATCAACAAGGAATAAAGGAAGGGAAAGGAAGGGGGAGGAAAAAAGGACAAAAATACCCGAGTACATAAATGCAGATATAAATCAACAGTCAATATCAGTGACCAAAAAGCAATTGGTGAAAGTAAATGACAATTAGAATCTTTCAGAAAGCCAGTATACACACACAATTTTTAAAAACCAGAAAACTCCTTTAATATAACTATGTATTGGACATGTTATGGAACGCTTCCATTAAATTCAAAGTGTATTTCCACGCATACAAATTTGAGACTTTACCCTCTGATTTCTGCTGCCGACGTGCAGCAGAAGAGCATGAGAATTAGCTCCATTGTCATTCAAAAAATAAATATATGTGTGGTCAATAAAAAGAACTAGCACATAATCTGTTCTTTCCAAAGGACTCTACAAAGGACCAGAGGACATTTATTGCATTTGGAAGAAAGACGTTTCTGACATCAATATAGGAAAGGGTTCTTTACAGTTAGAGTGGTCAAGCTATGAAATTCCCTACACCAAGAGGTAGTAATGGCAGATACTATGTCAACATTAAAAAAAAGCCTAGATGATTATTTACTGTCAAACGACATTGAGGGTTATAATTAAATCAAGTATTGAATGTCGTGTAATTTATTGAGAAAGGTTGGACTTGATGGACCCGTGTCTTTTTTCAACCTACGTAATTATGTAATAAAGCCAATCCTCGGTTTTTCCCTGCGGAATTTCCACGATAATTTCACATGCATGGAATGTGGATTATCGTTGGAGTAGATTTGGGTGTGTGTGTGAACGGAGTTTAACACCTCTATTATAAAGGTTGCAGATTACAGAAGATCCCACCATTAACAATTGATAGAGGAAGCTCAGTTCTTCTTTCGTTTTCCCCCTCCTTGATCTATGACTTCTTGGCACAGAGCATGCTCACAACACTCTTCCATCAAAGTAAATGAGTAACTTTCTTAGGTTTTCTTATGTCCTGATTCCTGCTACAAAGCAAAGTGTGTCTACGGTCTTTCCTAGCTTCATGCAGTCCCCTTTCATGACCTCATATAATAAAGCTGTTAGCTACCCAATTATTAGATTTCACAGATGGACCAGTGTTAATTTCAGGCAAAGTATTGATGTATTTCCGCCCAGCACAAAAACATCCTTCATATCACAATAATTATTTTAACTATAACCCATGTCTCTATAACGACTTTCAATACAACCGAATGCTTTCAAAGAGTAGGTTTATACATCGTTTTGTGGAGAGATGAGGTAAAACGTGTAATTTAGGAATTTAAATCCCTGCTAACTCTGGGTTTGGGAATCCAGTGGGAGAAGTGATTTAAAAATTCACAGCCTTGCCTGTAGGAGCATCAATTGCCAGGACCGCCTAGTGGACTCATAAACCCAGACTGAACAGGGATTTAAATTAATAAATACTAAATCTTTCCCCATAAAATTAAGCAATCGGTCCCATAATTTGCTCAGCCATTCATTGTCATTTTAGGTCTTTTTTTTGGGACATGTAAACCTTCTGCAGTACCAACACTGCCCACTATCACCTTTTAATAAGCCTTATCAGGAATGGTGCGTTTCATGGTGACAACTCTGATCCCTATCACCACTTGTGTTGGTCATCCTGTTACCATCAAATCCAAGAATAGCATGGCTTCAGCGAAATTATTTTTGTATGAAGTGGAGGGTAACTAATGTCAAAACTAAAAAGCTTTCACTCTTGGATAAAGTCAATTTATTACAGCTACCTTTAACAAGTAATTTTGACGTGTGGAAAAAATGGACATTACTTTTAAACTCCAAGTAAATAAATGTTAATTTAAATACATTTATGGTAAAAATGTTAAAGAACATTAAACAAGGCTTCAACAATTGTGCCTTTTCTTTCCTGAATACTAAATTAAGAGCAAAATGAACAGATTCTGGGAAGAAAACCAAATTTCTCATTTGTATGCTTTTTGAACAACTATGTTATATCTCTATGGTGGAAAAGTTAACGAGAAGTTTTTCTAATTAAGGAACACAGTTTGCGGTTTTTCTTTTCTTTTTTTCGCCCTGACATAGACCATTTCAATAAGATTGGTTTGTCTCTCATGGAGCGCTCTACGAAAAAAAAACATCACCCCTTAGGGTATGTTCACACGGCCAAATTTCAGACGTATACGAGGCGTATTATGCCTCGTTTTACGTCTGAAAATACGGCTCCAATACGTCGGCAAACATCTGCCCATTCATTTGAATGGGTTTGCCGACGTACTGTGCAGACGACCTGTTATTTACGCGTCGTCGTTTGACAGCTGTCAAACGACGACGCGTAAAAATACAGCCTCGTCAAAAGAAGTGCAGGACACTTCTTTGGACGTTTTTGGAGCTGTTTTCTCATAGACTCCAATGAAAACAGCTCCAAAAACGGACGTAAAAAACGCCGCGAAAACGGCGTGAAAACGCCGCGAAAAATGCGAGTTGGTAAAAAAACGTCTGAAAGGCAGGGTCTGTTTTCGCTCGAAAACAGCTCTGGATTTTCAGACGTTTTTGTTGACTACGTGTGAACATACCCTTACTTTTTTCTTCTTGTTTTCCTAACTCCTTTTTTTTTGTCTCTCTCTTGTGCCCCCAAACTTTACCATGTGCCTTTTTTCCCCCATTCATTATATGATTTAATTTTTATATCCCTAAACTTTTCTGGTTACAGAAGCGTTACAGGGACTTTTCTATAGTCCTTTCTCGCCTGCAGGCCCACGCTGCTCCTGAGGACCTCTTGTACTTGGATGTGACTACACAAGTGGCTGCATATCCAGTACACCACATTTTAACCCCTTCCTGACATATGACATGTGGCTGCATCATAGCCAAGTAGGGGAAAGTATGGAGTGGGTTCACAGAGCGAGCCCGCTCCATACAATTCGGGTGTCGGCTGTATGTTAGCCAACATTTCACAGTAAGGGTATGTGCACACACACTAATTACGTCCGTAATTGACGGACGTATTTCGGCCGCAAGTAGTGGACCGAACACAGTGCAGGGAGCCGGGCTCCTAGCATCATACTTATGTACGATGCTAGGAGTCCCTGCCTCTCCGTGGAACTACTGTCCCGTACTGAAAACATGATTACAGTACGGGACAGTTGTCCTGCAGCGAGGCAGGGACTCCTAGCATCGTACATAAGTATGATGCTAGGAGCCCGGCTCCCTGCACTGTGTTCGGTCCGGGACTTGCGGCCGAAATACGTCCGTCAATTACAGACGTAATTAGTGTGTGTGCACATACCCTAACAAGCGGGATTGTGCTCGAGCACGATCTCGCTTGTTTAACCCGTTAAAATTGTTTAACCCATTTAAATCGTTAGAAAGAGGGGAGCAACCCCCTCTAGCAGCTCATTGCGCCACCCGCAATGCAATCACGGGGTGGGCGATGGTTGCTATGGCATCCTGGGGGCCTAGTGAAGGCCCCCAGGTCTGCCATCTTTGTGCTCCTATTAACCCTTATTTTTTACACTTTAGTTGTTTCCTGGTAAAAGTAGTAAAACATAGAAAAAACTATATATATATATATATATATATATTTGGTATCGCCGTAATCATATTGACCCACAGAATAAAGTTAACATGTTGTTTTAATTTCACAGTGAATTCCGTAAAAACGAAGTGCAAAAAACAATGGAGGAATCTCAGTTCTTTGCATTTTCTTCCCCACAAATAAATTTTTCCCAATTTCCTAGTACATTATATGGCACAATAAATGGCGCAACAGAAAACTACAACTCGTCCCGCAAAAATCAAGCCCTCATAGGACTATCGACGGAAAAATTAAAATGTTATGGCTTTTGGAAGGCGGGGAGGAAAAAATTTAAATCTGAAAATTGTTTACGACGGGAAGGGGTTAACTTTAATACTTTTTTCTCAACTGTATTATTATTTAGTTGATGTATTGAGGTTGACATTTAGGCCTAATTCACACGAACGTGTCCATTCTGCGCGCGTAAAAAACGCAGCGTTTTGCGCGCATTGCAGTTCCATGTGTCATCAGTGTTTGGTGCGTGTCTGCGTTATTTTCGCGCATCCTTATGTCACGCGGTTTTGACGTTTCCAAAATGAAATGAAGGAGGTGGTTTTCTTTTTCCCATCATTTCTTGAGCAACTGTTGCGCGAATCACGCACAGCACACGGATGTGTGTCCGTGTGCTGTCCTTGATTTTCACGCACCCATTGACTTCAATGGGTGTGTGATGCGCAAAAAACGCTCAAGTATAGGACATGCAGTGAGTTTCACGCAGCGGACACACGCTGTGTGAAAAAACACGGAATGTATAAATGGCCCCATTGACTTGCATAGGTCCGTGCGACGTGCGTGATTTTCACGCACGTATCACGGACGTGAAATACGCTCGTGTAAATAAGGCCTTATACTGGGATTTTATATGGGATCTTACTACATCTCACTAGATCTTACTACATTTTAATACTCGTTTGTTATTTTTTACTATTAACGTGAAACCTATTCAAAGGACCACCTCTTTGCCAAGACCATACCTTATCTTTACCAGATTTTTCTATTGCAGATTTTCAATTCCCTTATATTCTAGGTATATCGACGGTGTGTTTGAGACAGCTACCCATAAGGCACTGGCGTAGCTATAGGGGTCGCAGCGGTCGCAATTGCAACCGGGCCCCGAAGCCAGGGGGGCCCACGGCCCCCTGCACCACATCAATAAAAAGTTACTATAGTAACTCGGGCCGCGGGCCCCTGTTACTATAGTAACATACTTTACTTACCTTCCTGGTTTCGGATCGCAGCGGAGGTCCTGACGTCAAGCGCTGTGCGCAGCGCATGACGTCACAGCGCTATGTGCCGCGCACAGCATCGAGACGACAGAACTCCCGCCGCGGCCGAAGAGGAAGGTAAGGTTAGCCTTGACTGGCGGGGTCCGACTCCCGGGACCCGCCAATCAGCTGTTTTGAAGGGGCCGCAGGACTCGTACGAGAGCTGCTCCCCTTCATTCCGGTCACACTGTGAATCGGTGTCGGCGATTCACAGTGTGAGCGAGTAGTGAAATGAAGGGGAAGCAGCTCTCGTACGAGTGCTGCGGCCCCTTCAAAACAGCTGATTTGCGGGTCCCGAGAGACACATCAGCTATTGATGGCCTATCCTGAGGATAGGCCATCAATGTTTAGGGACTGTACAACCCCTAAGCCTATGATGTAGCAGGCTTAGGGGGCCCATGAGACATGATCACAGATTGTGTGATCCTGTCTGCTGGGCCCTGTATCTATGCCAATCACATGGTAGGCTTAGATACATGGCCCATGCGTGATCCTGTCTGCTGGGCCCTGTATCTAAGCCAATCACATGGTAGGCTTAGATACATGGCCCATGCGTGATCCTGTCTGCTGGGCCCTGTATCTAAGCCAATCACATGGTAGGCTTAGATACATGGCCCATGTGTGATCCTGTCTGATGGGCCCTGTATATAAGCCTACCACACTGTAGGTTTAGATACAGGGCCCCAGCACACAGTAATCTTATACTGTATAAGATTACTGTCTGCTGGACCCTGTATCTAAGCCTACGTTGTGGTAGGCTTAGATACAGGGTCCCACAGACAGTATCACACATGGGCCCTGTATCTAAGCCTAATACATGTGTTACTAATCATTTTTTGTGTGTTTTCTTACAGGTTCGGTCGTTGGACTACGTCGGATTCCAGGACTACTTCGATGACAGCTTTTTTTTTATTATCAATAAAATGGTTAATGAGGGTTGTGTGGGTTTTTTTTTTTCATTTCAATAAAATATTTTTTCTATGTCTTTGTGTTTTTTTTTTAAACTATATTACTACCGCCTTAGTAATGGCCGCCGGCTGATTGACAGCATCCATTGCTAAGGCGGGGCTTAGTATTAGCCGATGCAGAGGCTAACACAAACACCCTTTATTACCCCGGTACCCACCGCCACCAGGGGTGCTGGGAAGAGCCGGGTACGATCCAGTACCTGACCATCTGTAGTGATGGTCGGTCACTGGGGTGGCCGCAGGCTGGTATTATCAGGAGGGGAAAGGCCAAAAACAGTGGCCCTTCTTACCCTGGTGATGCTAGGCTGCTGCTGCTTTATTGTATCTGGCTGGTTATGAAAAATGGGGGGGACCCCACGTCATTTAAAAAAATAAAATAATTGGAAAGAACGATATGGGGTCCCCCCCATTTTTCATAACCAGCCAGATACAACACAGCAGCAGCAGGCAGCATTACCAAGGGTGGGAAGGGCCACTGTTTTTGGCCTTTCCCAGCCTAATACTACCAGCCTGCGGCCACCCCGGTGCCTGCCCGTCACTACAGATGGACGGGTACTGGTCCGTACCCGGCTCTTCCCAGCATCCCTGGTGGCGGTGGGTACCGGGGTAATAATGGGGGTTAGTGTTGGCCTCTGCACCTGCTAACATTAAGCCTCGCCTTAGTAATGGAGGTTGTCAATCAGCCGGCGGCCATTACTAAGGCGGTGATAATAAAGTTTAAAAAGATACAAGCACATAGAATTATTTTTTTATTGAAATAAAAAAACACAACCCCCATTAACCATTTTATTGAGAATCAAAAAAACGCTGTCATTGAAGTCCTCGAATCCGAAGTCCAACAACCGAACCTGTAAAAAAAACACACACACACAAAAATAATCAGTAACACATAAAGAAGCAAAATTATTATTCTTACCTGTCCTGGGTCCAGCGCTGGAGACGCAATGTCAGCGAGCTGGGCCCTGTATCTAATCCAATCATGTGTGATACTGTCTGCTGGGCCCTGTATCTAATCGTATCTTGTGTGATACTATCTGCTGGGCCCTATATCTAATCCGATCATGTGTGATACTGCCTTCTGAGCCACTGTATCTAATCCTATCATGTGTGGTACTGTCTGCTGAGCCACTGTATCTAATCCTATCATGTATGGTACTGTCTGCTGAGCCACTGTATCTAATCCTATCATGTGTGATACTGTCTGCTGGGCCACTGTATCTAATCCTATCATGTGTGATACTGCCTTCTGAGCCACTGTATCTAATCCTATCCATAGTTTATAGGGTCGTAGTGCTATAGATATGCTATGCTGTCTCATATACACACTTTTTTTTGGGTGGACACATATGTATTGGGGCTATTTCCCCTGACATTTTAAGCCCTGAGGGTATGTTCACACGGCAGCGTGCATTACGGCTGAAATTACGGTGCTGTTTTAGGAGAAAACAGCACCGTAATGGCATGTGCAGGCGTCTTTCGCTGCGTCCATTACGGACGTAATTGGAGCTTTTTTTCTATGGAGTCCATAGAAAACAGCTCCATTTACGTCTGAAGTAGTGACAGGCACTTCTTTGACGCGGCGCGTAAAAAAAATGACCGTCGGCACAGAACATCGTAAGACCCATTCAAATGAATGGGCTGATTTGAGCCGCATTTTCGGACGTAATTCAATGCTAAAACGCCCGAATTACGTCCGTAGATAGTGTGTGTGAACCCAGCCTTAGTGACGCCCCCCGGCTGCTAGTGCTGCATTGTTGGGTCACTTAGGAGACCCAGCGATGCAGCTGAAAGCTGCGGACTGTCGGCCATGAGAAGTTTGCGGGGGGGGGGGCCGAGTAAGAATTTTTGCATCGGGGCCCATGAGCCTTTAGCTACGCCCCTGCCATAAGGCCATTTTTTACTGTCATTTTGGATGATCTCAGATAGGTTTCATTGTACTTGTACATGTATGTGTTTTAATAAACATATTTATACATACAGTATGTTGAATTAACAAAGAAGGTTGCTGCTGATTCTATGGATCTTGACCCCTTTTTTTTTATTATTATGGTTTGAAATTGGATGCAAACTATTCCTACAGGTGTCTCAACTTTTGCAGATTACTTTCAGACCCTCTGATTCTATATAGCCAGTATTGGAACAGACTGCATTACAATACCCTGTAGGGCAGGATTTGGACAGTTTTGCTCTGCAGGACAGAGCACATTGATATCATAATGGCAAGAAAAAGGGAATAAACAAAGAGAGATAATTATAACCCTTAGATGTGTTGGTCTGTCCTACAGAGATATTGCCAAGAAAGCCAAGGTTACAGTCAGTACAGTTTCCTATACCATCAAAAGGCACTTGGAAACGGACAGGAAGAGGTCTGGCAGACCAAAGGCCACTATGAAAATTAGATGACAAGTTTTTGAGAGTCAACAGTTTGCGTGATCGGCACCTCACAGCACAAAATCTTCAATCCCAGCTTAATGCAGCAAAAATAAACAAGTTTCTATTTCAACTGTGAAGAGAAGACAAGGTTTGACAGGTCGAGTATCACTAACAAAGCCACTTCTAAGATTGCAAAATAAAAAAAAAAAAGACTTGCCTGGGCCAAGCAGCACCTCCAGTGGACTACTGAAAAGTGGAAGAAGGTCTAAACTGATTAATGAACATTTGACATCTTTGGTACACCACGCAGGGTTTTCATTTCAAAGTACATTTGAGACATTAAACTGTGTAAAGATCAATAAAAACTGGAAAAATGTAGGTGTTGTAAAACTTTTGATTGGTAATTATATAAAATATATATATATATATATATATATATATATATATATATTATACATATACACACACACACACACACACTACCGTTCAAAAGTTTAGGGTCACTTAGAAATTTCCTTATTTTTGAAAGGAAAGCAGTTTTTTTCAATGAAGATAACATTAAATTAATCAGAAATATACTCTATACATTGTTAATGTGCTAAATGACTATTCTAGCTGCAAACGTCTGGTTTTTAATGCAATATCTACATAGGTGTATAGAGGCCCATTTCCAGCAACCATCACTCCAGTGTTCTAATGGTACATTGTGGTTGCCAACTGTGTTAGAAGGCTAATGGATGATTAGAAAACACTTGAAAACCCTTGTGCAATTATGTTAGCACCGCTGTAAACAGTTTTGCTGTTTAGAGGAGCTATAAAACTGACTTTCCTTTGAGCTAGTTGAGAATCTGGAGCATTACATTTGTGGGTTCGATTGAACTCTCACAATGGCTAGAAAAAACAAGAGCTTTCATGTGAAACTCGACAGTCTATTCTTGTTCTTAGAAATGAAGGCTATTCCATGCGAGAAATTGCCAAGAAACTGAAGATTTCCTACAATGGTGTGTACTACTCCCTTCAGAGGACAGCACAAACAGGCACTAACTAGAGTAACAAGAGAAAAAATGTATAGAGAAATCCTCCAGCTCACCTGACACACTCCGGTGTGTCGTTTGTAGCGCCCGGATCCTCGTGTCGGCACACGGAGTATCAATTGGAAATAGAGGGCAGGGTAGGATCCAGCGCTGAAGCGTTTAAAATGGAATTCGAGGGGAAGAAAAATTATTGGCCAAAGAGGATATAATTTTTCTTCCCCTCACTTCATGCACGCCTAGGACCTGATACCACTGGACTTCCTTTTAATCATTACATTAAACTTGGAAAATCGAATTCCATTTTAAACGCTTCAGCGCTGGATCCTACCCTGCCCTCTATTTCCAACTAACTAGAGTAGAAAGAGAAGTGGGAGGCCCCGCTGCACAACTGACCAACAAGACAAGTACATTAGAGTTTCTAGTTTTGAGAAATAGACGCCTCACAGGTCTTCAACTGGCAGCTTCATTAAATAGTACCCGCAAAACGCCAGTGTCAACGTCTACAGTGAAGAGGCGACTCCGGGATGCTGGCCTTCAGGGCAGAGTGGCAAAGAAAAAGCCATATCTGAGACTGGCTAATAAAAGGAAAAGATTAATATGGGCAAAAGCACACAGACATTGGACAGATGAAGATTGGAAAAAAGTGTTATGGACAGACGAATCGAAGTTTGAGGTGTTTGGATCACACAGAAGAACATTTGTGAGACGCAGAACAACTGAAAAGATGCTGGAAGAGTGCCTGACGCCATCTGTCAAGCATGGTGGAGGTAATGTGATGGTCTGGGGTTGCTTTGGTGCTGGTAAAGTGGGATATTTGTACAAGGTAAAAGGGATTTTGAATAATGAAGGCTATCACTCCATTTTGCAATGCCATGCCATACCCTGTGGACAGCGCTTGATTGGAGCCAATTTCATCCTACAACAGGACAATGACCCAAAGCACACCTCCAAATGATGCAAGAACTATTTAGGGAAGAAGCAGGCAGCTGGTATTCTATCTGTAATGGAGTGGCCAGCGCAGTCACCAGATCTCAACCCCATAGAGCTGTTGTGGGAGCAGCTTGACCGTATGGTACGCAGGAAGTGCCCATCAAGCCAATCCAACTTGTGGGAGGGGCTTCTGGAAGCATGGGGTGAAATTTCTCCCAATTACCTCAGCAAATTAACAGCTAGAATGCCAAAGGTCTGCAATGCTGTAATTGCTGCAAATGGAGCATTCTTTGACGAAAGCAAAGTTTGAAGGAGAAAATTTATATTTCAAATCAAAATCATTATTTCTAACCTTGTCAATGTCTTGACTATATCTTTTAGTCATTTTGCAACTCATTTGATAAATATAAGAAGTGTGAGTTTTCATGGAAAACACAAAATTGTCTGGGTGACCCCAAACTTTTTAAAGGCAGTGTGTATATATATATATATATATATACATACATACATACATACATACACACACACACACACACACACACACACACACACACAGTACTGTGCCAAAGTTTTAGGCAGTTGTGGAAAAATGCTGGAAAGTGAGAATGCTTTAAAAAAAAGAAGTGGTAATAGTTTTTTTTAATCAAATTAACAAAATACAGAGTGAATGAACAGAAGATAAATCTAAATCAAAACAATATTTGGTGTGACCACACTTTGCTTTCAAAACAGCATCAAATCTTCTAGATACACTTGCACACAGTTTTTGAAGGAACTCGGCAGGGAGGTTGTTCCAAACATTTTGGAAAACTAACCACAGATCTTTTGTGGATGTAGGCTTCCTCAAATCCTTCTGTCTCTTTATGTAATCCCTGACAGAATCAATGATGTTGAGATCGGGTCTCTGTGGGGGTCATATCATCACTCTCAGGGCTGTTCTTTTTTAAGCTGAAGATAGTTCTTAATGACATAGGCAGTATGTTTGGGATCGTTGTCCTGCTGCGGAATAAATTTGATGCAAATCAGAGGTCTTCCTGATGGTATTGCATGATGGATACGTATCTGCCTGTATTTCTCAGCATTGAGGACACCATTAGTTCTGACCAAATCCACAACTACACGCTTCACTGTTGCCTGAAGTCAAAGAGAGGAAAAATAGGACCAAAATATTCTAGGTGCTGCTGTACAAATTTTGTTCAATGAATGAATGAATTGAGAACCAGGCTACGCGTTTCGACGCAGGACATGCGTCTTCATCAGGCCCTAAATATACAATACAATTGTATATTTATGGCCTGATGAAGATGCATGTCATGCATCGAAACGCGTAGCCTGGTTCTCAATTCATTCATTAAACAAAATTTGTACAGCAGCGCCTAGTATATTTTGGTCCTATTTTTCCTCTCTCTTTGACTTCATACCTGACAGTAAATTTCCGTTTACCGACTTTTGGACCTAGGCAGCAGCTGTACCTTGGATCTGTCTACACACACCCTGGGTGTGTCTCCTCTTCACGTATCCCTGCAGCGGTGATCTGCATGGAGGCTTGACCTATACCTTTGAACAGCGTTGTGCCCGGTCAGCATAACCCCTCTAGGTGAGCATAATTTGCCCTAGTTTTCGGTTTCTTATGACCCGTGGATAATTGCACTATGTGGCGCCGTGTGTTTTTTTTTTTTCTTCTTCCAGTATTCACTGTTGCCTGCAGACACATTATTGTACTGCTCTCCAGCCCTTCGGCGAACAACCTGCCTTCTGTTACAGCCA
This sequence comes from Rhinoderma darwinii, assembly GCF_050947455.1. Lineage (NCBI taxonomy): Eukaryota > Metazoa > Chordata > Amphibia > Anura > Rhinodermatidae > Rhinoderma > Rhinoderma darwinii. The sequence goes on along the minus strand of NC_134697.1, from coordinate 41,305,555 downwards.
AATATTTCAAATTTTGATGCATCAGTCTAGAGCAGGGCCCTCAATCACGCGGGTCGCATGTGGCCCCTGGGGCTGTCATCTGCGGCCCGCGGGACACAGAGCCGCTAATATCGGCTCTGCTCCGAGACTCTGGAATTCTCTGACATTGCTGTCCACATATGAACAGCGATGTCTGGGGCTTCCCCAGAGCCGGAGTCCCGAGCAGAGAGCTAGTACAGGCTCTGGGATTGGTGAGGATCACCTATTACACAATATATGTCATGTCAGAGAGACCACATGGTGTGCACCACCAATTTGAGCTGAGTTGAATCAGGGAAAAGGAAAGGGGAAAAGGATGTGGTCTGTGAAGAAATTAATAATTAACTTTTATTAAGTATGCATTAAGAAAATGATTAAAAGGTCCAATGGTGCAATTTGGTATGTGTGAGTGACCCCTCAATTCACATACCCTTGGCCAAAAATTAATAGATGAGGTAATATATAATATTGCTGTCCGTTGTTCCGTTACTAGTACCAGATAATTAAACTGCAGTGGCCACAGATTAATGAAAATGAATGAAACTGTAAATTAGTAGTTCACTCTGTCTAAGATTGGACCGGCTGTATAGCCTGGATTAGAGTATTGACTGTTACACTGTATAATACTAAGTGCAGCTGGGCCAGTAGCGGTGTGCCCTGTAATGAGAAGAGGTATGGGAATAAGCAAGGTGAAACCTTGCAAGCCTCTTATCCCTGCGTTAGTGTTGGTATGGTGGTGTAAACAGTAAATGAACTGCACCCTCACGCTGGTGTCCCTGGGGATCAGAGCAGCAGCGTTGGGAACGGTCGTGTAATACAGTGAGAACACTCTCAGCTGTCAGCTGAGAGGCAAAGTGAGAACGGCCGTAAGCAATAGTAGCTGTGCTCAGCTGTGAGCCGAGAATGAACTGCACCCACACGCTGGTGTCCCTGGGGATCAGAGCAGCAGCGTTGGGAACGGTCGTATATTACAGTGAGAACACTCTCAGCTGTCAGCTGAGAGGCAAAGTGAGAACGGCCGTAAGCAATAGTAGCTGTGCTCAGCTGTGAGCCGAGAAGCAGTGTGTGCGGCAGGGTTACTGTCAGTACCCGCAGGTGAACTGAGTCACCAACGGGAGCCGGCGATAGGCCAGACAGGATGAATCACCCAGCTGATAGACTCAGCAGGGCGCACTGCAGTCACAAGCACGGACAGCCAGCAAGCAGCTGGCAGCCGTGGTTGAAGGAGGATCGTGGAGCAAATAGTGGAACTTGGACAGGGATGCCAAGTAGTGCACCATAGGATTATTAAAATAAGTCGATGTAGCTACTTACCTGCAAACGCTGATGCTGCTGCAGAATCAACTGTAGCCTCTGGTGCCGATGTGTCCTCGCTCGTCTGACACGATGCAGGACCTGGGGAAGTGACGTCACAGCGTGATCTGCCAGAAGCTGGGCGTTCTGAAGAGAAGTGGATGATACTTCTCGTCAGAACGCCCAGCTAGTAAAAGAAGTAAAAACGGCCCGATGTACGCACATAATACACGCCCAGTTGTACTTTTACTTTTCAACATGCCCAGTTGTACTTTTGCAAGCCTCATTTGCATAAATACAAAAATGGTCATAACTTGGCCAAAAATGCTCGTTTTTTAAAAATAAAAACGTTACTGTAATCTACATAGCAGCGCCTATCTGCTGCAATAGCAGATAGGGGTTGCAAAATCTGGTGACAGAGCCTCTTTAAACTGGAAAGCTGGATTGTTGAAATAAGCACGTGGAGAAATATCTCAAATTTTAAACCTAGCGCTATTATTATAGTAATGTAGTATTATTATTATTATAGTAATATAGTGTTCTAGTAGTTCAAATAACTAATTGATTAACAATAATTTTGTATTGCATCAAATTTTAAAGTAATGCGGCCCGACCACTTCCCATTTTTTCTATATGCGGCCCACTTACCCGGCCGAGTTTGAGACCCCTGGTCTAGAGCAAAAGCTGCCATTTTTCTGCACCCAAGTTCCTATGTTTTCGTGCATAGTGGAGTTGCTTAGCCTTGTTTCCACAATGAATGTATGACTTTTTGGCTGGAATTCTTAAATGAAGACCACTTCTGGCCAGACTTTTCCGAACAATAGAATAGGTACCTTGGTTCCACTGGTTTCTGCCAGTTCTGAGCTGATGGCAGTGCTGGACAGCTTCCGATTTCGATGGGATGTAAGCATGATGTGTCTTTGATCTGCTGCACTAAGTTTCCTTGGCAAACCACCTCATCTACGGTCCTCAATGTTGCCCGTTTCTTTATGCTTCTTCAAGAGCTTGAACAGCACATCTTGAAACCTTAGTCTGCTTTGAAATCTTTGCCTGGGAGAGACCTTACTGATGCAGTAGAACTACATTATGTCCTGTTGCTGTGCTCAGTTTTGCCATGGTGGACCTGTGACATGAAACGGTCTTCCACAGCCTCACATTTCTAGCAGAGTTTGGCTGCTCCTCATCCAGTTTTAAGCCCCCTACATAGCGGTTTCTGTTACAGTTAATGACTGTGTTTCAACCTACATATGAAAATTATTATCATTATCCCCTGTTTGGTATAATTGGTTAATCATACACCAGACTATAATCCCACAAAATCCATGACGTAGTGCAAGTGTACATAGAACAATTGATGCTGTTTTGAAGGCAAAGGGTGATTACACCAAATATTGATTTGATTTCGATTTCTCTTTCGTTCATTCACTTTGTATTTTGTTAATTTAAAAAAAAACAAAAAAAAAACTATTAACACTTCTATTTTTGAAAGCATTCTTACTTTGCATAATTTTTGCACAACTGCCTAAAGCTTTTGCACAGTGCTGTATATATTTGTTTTATACTATACTATGTGTAATGTGTATACAAACATTACATCAAAAATATTAATTCTATACCGGCATAATGTATTCTGAAACGGAGGAAAACAAAGGCAAGCTACGGTTATTAAAAAGTCTGAAATGGTACCTTCCCCTTGGAGAGTATATATCAGGTAAGCCTCCAGACAGATTAGACATAGTCTTTTAAAATAATTTTTAAATAATTGCACCCAACTTTGTAAGTCAATACAATAAAAGGAAATTTAAACATATAGCCATGTTACAGCGTGCAGCATATAACCATCAGTGATACGCAGACATGTTCGTTTTGTTGTGGTTGGTGGAGTTACCTTTTAGAAGCAAACAAGCACTATAACGTATAAATGTTCTATGACCTTAAAAAGCGGATACAAGGCATAACGTGGGTCCTAGCTGAAATGAGGCAAACCAGCTCTGCAGTCAGAATTCAGAACATACATTACATTTTCAATAATTATGGAAGTTATATACCATGTATTATCTCAAGAAAGCATTTACTGACAATGTTCTGTACACAGGTTTAACCCCAGCATTACATATTACAGGAATAATGGAAAATGGGGCACTGAGATTTGCACATCCTCAATGGTACGTTACTGAGCCCACAGCTCCAAGACGTATTCAGTGAGAGATGACAATTGGGCATTGTTCATATTGCTTCATTGTGATGCCAAGGACACATAAAACAATATCAAGGTCTCAAATGGTTTAAAAAAAACATAGTGCAGAAATACATTATAACATTTTATCTATCTTGATGAAGAGAAAAAAAAAAAAGAAGCCTTGCAAGGTATTAGTTCTGATCGACGTAACTTCCTAGTTATTACATTAAAATAAATGCATTTGCTAGCTTTTTAATATACTTAATGCAAAAACTACCGGCAAAAAATAAATAGGGGCACTAGTGTTAAAGAGCAAAAACACTTAAAGAGGCTCTGTCACCAGATTTTGCAACCCCTATCTCCTATTGCAGCAGATCGGCGCTGCAATGGAGATAAGAGTAAAGTTTTGTTTTTTTTTAAAAACGAGCATTTTTGGCCAAGTTATGACCGTTTTTATATTTATGTAAATGAGGCTTTCTAAAGTACAACTGGGCGTGTTTAAAGTAAAAGTACAACTGGGCGTGTATTGTGTATGTACATCTGGGCGTTTTTTACTTCTTTTACTAGCTGGGCGTTGTGTATAGAAGTATCATGCACTTCTCTTCAGAACACCCAGCTTCTGGCAGTGCAGACACAGCCGTGTTCTCGAGAGATCACGCTGTGACGTCACTCACTTCCTGCCCCAGATCCTGCATCGTGTCGGACCAGCGAGGACACATCGGCACCAGAGGCTACAGTTGATTCTGCAGCAGCATCAGCGTTTGCAGGTAAGTAGCTACATCGACTTACCTGCAAACGCCGATGCTCCGCTTTCCACTGAGATTTTTATTCAAAAGGAACAGGGTAGACAATGGCAAACATGGTACCACAACAAGTAATAGGAAAATTATACATGACAATGGTCACATATAGAAAATATATGCTCAGCCCAGCCATGCAGAGAATGGTCATAAAAGTGTATGGGAGTGGGGTCAAGCAAAAGGTGATCCATGTATCAGTCTGTGTATTGGGGGAATCTGATATAAATTGAAAAGTTTCAAAACATACAGTACTATGTTGTAGATATGAGTAATACAGATAAAAAGAAGAAAAGTAACATTATCTCAGTGTTTTCCTTCAGACCAAAAGAAAGAAAGAAATAAAAAAGTAGAGGAAGTAAAATAATAAATGCAGATTAAGAAATTGTGTAGCATCTGGCTAATGATTAACCTATTTGTAGACGAAGATTTTTTTTTAACTTTAGCCTTAAGAGAAAAACGAGGGGGGGGGGAATAAATAAATAAAATAATTTCCTATCCCATTGTCCTCGTGGTAATTCTTAACTATGTTTCAATATGAGGCTTTGCTTTCAGCATAGTCATCACTGAAATACAACAGAGGTAAACACTGCCATGGCCCATAGATTAATCCTCCTACTGATTATCTCAAGCTAAAACTTTCTAAATATTTGCCACCTTTTTTTTTTTAATAACAATGAAATATTTTCCAGTAATTTTTACCCAAAAAAAACTAAAAAATAACAGCAAATACTGCTGTAACAAACAGTATATCATTATATCTTATTCAATCATGTGCTCTGTCTGCTCGCTCTTCCCCTAGTCTCCCCTGTCCACGTCTCTTTGTATTATGCCTTCCCGCTGCTTGATTCCTATTGTTCATGAATTCAAACCCCCAGTTATAAAATGTATAAAGAAAGTGCAAAAAAAAACAAAAAACTAAATAAAAACTAAATAAATAAAAAATGAAATCGTTCAGCCATATCATGTAGGCTGGATTCACACGTTGCGGTAGTGTGGTTTTACCTTAAAAATTGCACAGCGTGTAACCCCATAGAAAAATCGTGGCATTTTGAGTTAAATTGTGTGGAGTTTTGACACACATTTTTTTGGACACTTGGCACACCACCACAATGTGTGAACTCAGCTGAAAACCACTGACAGGTGACGTGAATAACAATGGTTTTCTCTTTACAATGGCGTCTGTCAAGGGTTAAGATAATTAAAGACTATGTACACCATTGAAATAATTTTTTATTTTTTAATAAATATGTCTTTCAGTGTGTTTTGTGCAACTTTCTAAATACTTTTTATTTTAAAGCTATTTTTACTTTTTTGGAGATACAGCTGCTTTGTATCCTGTATAGAGTAGGGTTGCACGATGAATCTAAATATCAATACTATTTTGATAACATGCACCCTGAAATGGTTTAATACCGTTAATTTATGTATTTCGATACTAAGGCCCTGAAGACAGAGAACATGGCGGGCGCACTGCAAAACACCCCCATGTTCTGCCTTCAGTGCCGGCCACATCACATCATTCTGATGGCGCTGGCACAACAAGTGTGCACCCGATCAGGAGTGGGGCAATGGCTATTACACAGCCGCAGCCCGCTCTAATGGCGGAGATCAGAGAAACCTGATCCCTGTGGCGCTATCGCGGGACATACCATATATGGGCAGACAGCCCAGGGTCCATTGAAGGGGCTGTCTGACCATATTTCCTGTTGTTAGGGCATACTTACTGTAGGTATGTCCCAACAACTGCCTGTGTACTATCAGTACACAGGCTAATGTACTGGCATATAGATATATGCCAGTACACTAAAGTTTAAAAATAGAAAAAAAATGTGCTTTGTGAGAGCGTGAATAACGCATGCCATTCGCAAAGCACACTGATGCATAACGCAACACATGAACCAGATTCACGTGTGTTTTTCACGTGCGTGAATCTCATACGCTCGTGTGAATGTAGCCCAATACAGAGCAGCTGTATCTTGCTCTGAGACCTAAATACACCAGGTAATGGGCACACTGAGGGATTCCGTTTCAGCGGGTCCTGCGTGTCTGAAACGCAGGATCCACTGGTTATCGATCACATCTAAGTTATGAACTTAGAAGTGATCGGTAACCGCTCGATCCTGACCCACTGACCTGACGGATACAGGTTTCAGCACTAGCTACAGCTGCTCTGCAGACAGGATACAAAGCAGCTGTATCTCAAAAAGTACAAATAATTTTTCATAAAAAGTATTTAGAAAGTTGCACAAAACACACTAATAGATATTTTATTTTAAAAAACAAAATCTATTTCAAAGGTGTACATAGCCTTTAAGGCAGCAAGTGAATAGTCCACTCACACGGGCGGAACATGCTCGTGTGAACCCAGCCTTAAAGTTGCTGTGGAGCATAAGGATCTGAGTGACTTTAAAAAAAAAAAAAAGGGACAAATTGTGATGGCTAAATCAAAGCATCTCCAAAAAAAAGGCAGCTCTTGTGGGAATGTTCCTGGTATGCAGTAGTTAGTACCTACCAAAAGTGGTCCAAGAATGGAACAACCAGCGAACTAGCATCAGGTTCATGGGCACCCAAGGCTCAACCCGATTGACCATCTGTGGGATGTGCTGGAAAAACCAAGCGATCCATGGAGGCCTCACCTCGCAACTTAAATGACTTAAAGGATTTGCTGACAACATCTTTGTTCCAGATATAATAAAAATAGTTCTAAAAAAATATATACAAGTCCTCTTATAGCTGCATTGAGATTTATATATATATGAACCAAAAGTTCTCAAAAAATTGTATCGTATTTAAGGAATAAAAATGTCTATGCGCTATTAAGGAATATGGATGTCATAGAGGGGGGTCAGATGTGTCATAACATGGGCAGCCATTCATGCTGCTGCTACAAGGAAAATGTGTGGCTGGCCGCAGCTTTCCTCGGCAAAGAGAGAGGATTCCCTATTGTGAGGGAAGCGGTCTTCTTTTTGAAAAGGGGTTGTCTTTATGAGACAACCCCTTTAAAGGGGTTAATATGCGCTAAAGTAACCTGAATTATGCTTAAACTATTTACATGAGACATAAGTTAAATGTCTACAAAAAAAACCCTGACATTTTCGGGATGGTTTTTCCAATTTTATGGTGACTGTAAGGGTATGTTCACACGCAGTAGCAAAATACGTCTTAAAATACGGAGCTGTTTTCAGGCGTAAACAGCTCCTGATTTTCAGAAGTTTTTGTAGCAACTCACGTTTTTTGAGGCGTGTTTTACGGCCGTTATTGGAGCTCTTTTCAAAGGAGTCAATGAAAAACGGCTCCAAAAACATCCCAACAAGTGACATGCACTTCTTTTTCACGGGCGTCTTTTTACGCGCCATATTTTGACTGTGACACGTAAAATAACACCTTGTGGGAACAGAACACCGTAAAACCCATTGAAAGCAATGGGCAGATGTTTGTAGGCGTAATGGAGCCGTTTTTTCAGGCATAATTCAAGGCGTAAAACGTCGGAATTACGTGTGAAAACAGTGCGTGTGAATATACCCTTAGGGGGTTAAAGGATTGTTGGAGTACTGACATATGTACGTTTTTGCATGACGTCTATGCCTAGTAGTAGTGTCCTGTAACCTTTTATGCAGACAGAGCATGCTGCTCTCAGTGACATCATCCAGCGCCACTCATTTAACACCCCAGTTATTAGATACATATTTAGCACGGAGCAAAACCCAGTCGGCTGGACTGATATTTTTAGCCGCTAAGGCAACCTGTCAAGCCCTTATATTTGTATGTTTTTTTTTAAACCTTCATGGACTGTGGCTGACTGGCAATAATAAAGGCACTGTGTGGCTAGCACTGTTATGGGGGAAACTGTTGGGCTAGCACGGTTATGAGAGAGTTACTCTTAATACGTTATGCCTAGTGCAGACCTGAGGATAAATTCATGAGAGGTTGTCTAGCCCATTCCCCCTCTCAGGCCCTAGTCCATTCGATTGCGTTGAAAAGATGCGCAAGTGGACCCCCCCCCCCCATCTATCAAACATTTGTGTATAGACTGTTGATATGCCTGAGATGGAATATCATATTACTGTGACATATGGGAGTAGGGCAATTTGACAATATGTCTCTCTGACCAGAAAAGGTTTTGTACCCCTGCTTTATGTACTCAGTGCTCCATAGGAGGACGCTGTAAAAATGCCAAAACCCATGGTAAAAAAAGGCAGCTCAACGTTAAAAATGATGTAAATATTGTCGATTTTGCGACATTTCTCTCATTCTTGTTTTCAGACTTTAATGAGGCAGGCAAATTATTTTCGAGAGTACAATGCAGTGGAATGCCATTCAATACAAGCCAGTGTTTGGTTGTATGTGAACATCTGACCATGACAGAGACAGAGGAGCTGGCACGAGGACTCACTGCAAATGGAACTGACAGGTCATCAGCTCTTGGAAAACAAACTCACTTGTGTGCAAGCCAGCATGGCTCATTGTATCTTGTGTCTACATTTCCCTTGTATTTCCCTTGCCACACCATGTATCTTTTTATATAACCATCTCATACAGTAACAAACATTGTGGGACATGTAACAATATTGTGACTTGTACAAACTGGAGTACTGTTTAACATTCTTGCTTTTGTTGGGGGCAGTGCCTCATATTCCTCAAAATAATGTATGCCACTTACAGAATAAACAGTGTATATGACCATTACTACATTGTATCATTATAGGGCTTGCTATCCCCCCCCCCCCATATGGGTTCTATAACTTTTTGTATACGCATATGATTGTTGTAGTGCATTTTTCCATCCTCTGCCCTTTCTTTAAATTATACATAGTATCTATATAATAAACACTGCAGCAAGATCTTAATACAAGATAATTCACGCATAAACAAAAAGCGACCCCATAGCTTTGGATGGTCTACATAACTTAAACCAATGTCTCTAAGCCCTTATGTAAAGCCTAAAACACTACATCTGTTAAAGCCTAGGACTACAAGTCCCATCATACTGCTCAGAGTAATAGTTGCATTAAACCTTGTGAGTCATAAGAAGTCAGTTGTAATGCTCTAACAGGACAAGTAACTCAGTGCAAAGTCAAGAAAACAGAAAGATCCTGGAAAACATTGCTCACCTGGTATCTTCCTCCTGAAGGTAAGGAGGCCATGTCCTACACTATGTGCAACTTCTTGCCTTGTCCCAAATGATAACAATCCCCCTTGGAGTTCTGGAGAAGAGTCCAGAGCAGGAAAGTCCTGAGTCCTAAAGTGACCAGTGCAGTGGGATATCCTGATCGTTGTGCTCTGTGCAGAGCTCCCTGGATACTTGTTGCAGCTGCAGAGCCTGCAGTTACTAGTATTACATTACACACAAGCAGAGGGAGTGGCTGCCGGGCAGCCAGGTACAGGCAGCTCTCACATTGCTCTGCTCAACTGCTTGTGGGCAGGAGAACTCCAATCTGTACATGTCATCTGATTTCCCTTTCTATTTACAAGCCTCTTTGTCAAGGACTTTATCGCCAATGCTAGGGTGCAAGAGCAAATGATGATACAAAGTTTCCGCAATTACATTCAATGTATGTGTATATCTAGGAGTTGTATAGAAGAAAGTACACAAATATATTTGTGTGCGTGTGAATTTTTCATGTGTGCTGCATCCAATAAGAATGTATTGAACTGTACAGTATGTGTACATCAATGCCACTGTGATGTGACAGTTACTCACTAACACACAACTGCAACTTCTGCATCATACAATATCAGATAAAATAAAACAAATTTGCAGAGGCACATGCTAGTAACTTTGTATTTCCAAGTCACCATCTCCAGTTATATATAATGCGGGAAAAGTAGACTTGAGCAAAATGACCACGTAGTCCAGGCTCACTGAGCCTGCTCAATACGCCGCGGGTGTCAGCTGTGTATTACAGCTGACACCCTACACTAACGGCCAGGATCAGAGACAGCTCTGATCCTGGACATTTAACTGCTTAGATGCTGCTGTCAATAGTATTCAAAAGTGATCGAAAAGTTGAAGGAGTTCAAAATGGAACCAATAAAAACTACTCTGCAAAAAAACAAGACCTCACACTGCTCCATCATTAGAAAAATAAAATAGTAATGGGTCTCAGAATGGCGACACAGAACAGATTTTATTTTTTACAAATTGTTTTTATTTTGTAAAAGCATGAAAAAAACTACTGTATATAAATTTGGTATCGTCATATCCTTATTGACCTGCAGAATAAAGTTAACATGTCACTTTTACCGTAAGATTGAAGCCCAAAAAAATAATGGAGGAATTGCTGTTTTTTTGTTAATTTCACAAAATAATTTTTTGAAAGTGTCCCAGTACCGTATGGTACATTAAATGGTGCAATTTAAAACTACAACTTGTCCCGCAAAAAAAAAATTATAATAAATCCCTCATACAGCTATATCGACAGAAAAATCTAAAAGTCTTGGCTTTCAGAAACCGTAAAGAAAAAACTAAAATGAAAAAAAAATAAATAAATGTCTGAAGCCCCATTTTAGTTTACATTCATGGGATGAAAACCCAGACAGAACTAATCAATATTTGTTTCTCACAGCTGAGGGTTTGCTACAATTGAATCCATTCTAAGGCCCCCTGCACATGGCCGTGCCCACAATTACAGCCGGTGATTACGGGCACGGCTGGCCGCAGACAGTAACCCGCATTTGCGGGCCATTCTCTCATTATAAAGTATGGGAACACAGTCCGTAAAATCAAAAATAAGGACATGTCCTATTTTTTGTGGTTCAGTGCTACGGCCCGGACACCTTCCCGTAAATATACCAGAAGGTGTACGTGGACAATAGAAATTAATGGGTCCGTACTTTGATCCACAATCACGGTCCGTAATTGCAGATCAAAATTACGGCCGTGTGCATGGGGGCTAAGCACTTAGTCATCAGCGTAGGTAAAATGTATCAGTCTGAAGTTTAGGATGATAAGATTGTATTTACATGAGTCGTTTGTGTTGTGGTTTTTTTGGCAACAAAAGTTGCGCAGATTTCCTGTGATTACAAAAATCGTGGCAATAAACAACGAAAACCACAAAAAAACAAACGTAAGGTTATCAAACGTTGTTATTCCGCTTATAAAAAAAGACGGCTTAGGGGCCATCTAATTACAATGTAAAAATATATGGACAATACAGAGATCTTTTTACACCTAGGCCTGTAACAAGAACAAGGGGGTATCCTCTACGTCTAGAGGAAAAAAAGATTTAATCATTATCACGGACAGGGATTCTTTACTGTGAGAGCAGTGAGACGATGGAACTCTCTGCCACAGGATGTTGTGATGGTTGATTCATTGAGCAAGTTCAAGAAGGGCCTGGATGCCTTTCTTAAAAATATAATATTACAAGTTATAAGTACGAGATTTTGGAGATGGGACGTGGAGTCATGGAGGAATTTTATTCTGATGAGGAAATTGGCATCAACCTCATGAGGGTTTTATTTAATCTGGATCAACATAGTAGGAGGTTGGACTTGATGGATTTGTGTCTTTTTTCAACCTTATCATTGATGTACAGACACCTTTAGTTTACAAAGGATTGTCTAGACTTCATACAATTCTAGCAAACAGTCAGGTTTTTCAGCCCCTGGATGTAAACAAGAATGTTTCTATTCACAGACAACAAACAAATATCTTGAAAATGCTAAAGAATTGAAAACACAAGGTATATCAGAAAGTTCCACAACTTACTATTATACACTGATGAAGGCCTCATTCACACGAGCGTGGCGTTTTTGCGCACGCAAAAACGCGGCGTTTTGCGTGTGCAAAAAACACTTAACAGCTCCGTGTGGCATCAGCATATGATGCGCGGCTGCGTGGTTTTCGCGCAGCCGCCATCATTATGACACTCCATTTGAATGTTTTGAAACAGAAAAGCACGTGGTGCTTTTCTGTTTTCATTCATCCTTTTGACAGCTGTTGCGTGATTCACGCTTGTCCCACGGAAGTGCTTCCGTGCGACATGCGTGGTTTTCATGCACCCATTGACTTCAATGGGTGCGTGATGCGCGAAAAACGCCCAAAGAACGGACATGTCGTGACTTTTTTTCAGCGGACTCACGCTGAGTAAAAATCACGGACATGTCTGCACGGCCCCATAGACTAATATAGGTCCGTGCAACGCGCGTGCAAATCACGCGCGTTGCACGGACGTAATTCACGTTCGTCTGAATAAAGCCTAAAGGGTATTCTCATCTCAGACATTTATAGCATATCCACAGGTTATGCCATAAATGTCCGATTGATGCAGGTCCCAGCTCTGGGACTCACACCTATCTTTAGATCAGGGTCCCTTGGCCCTCATCCTACCTAGTCACGTTGTCGGTGCTCTCTGGCACCTGACTTACAAGCTGGCCAGGAGTATGGAAACAGATGAGCTACGCTGTTTCATAACTCCCATTGTAGTGAATTGGAGTTACATAAACAGCATAGCAAAGCGAACTTCGCTGTTTACAGAACTCAGTATCTACAGAAACTGCGTAGCTCAAAGTTCTGCACGGTTTCTGTACCTCACCTTCACTTCAATGGGAGAAAAGGCTACAAAACCTATGAATCGCCGCTAAATGCGTGTCGAAGATTCACAGCGAGCAAGTAGAAATTAAAGAGGCTCTGTCACCAACGATCTATTTTCACCACTTTAGTAGTGATTTTAGATTTATGCGAATGAGTTGCTTAATGCCCAAGTGGGCGTATTTTTACTTTAGACCAAGTGGGCGTTGTACAGGGGAGTGTATGACGCTGACCAATCAGTGACCAATCAGCGTCATACACTCCTCTCCATTCATTTAGGCAGCGCGTAGGGATCCTTTTAGATCCTTATGTGCTGTCTTAGGGTATGTTCACACACACTAATTACGGACGTAATTACGTCTGAAAAATGCGGCTTGAAAGCGTTGACAAACATCTGCCCATTGAAAGCAATGGGCTGACGTTTGTCTGTTCACAAGAGGCGTATATTTACGCGCCACTGTCAAATGACGGCGCGTAAATGGACGCCCGCATCAAAGAAGTGACCTATCACTTCTTGGGGCATAATTGGAGCCATTATTCATTGACTCCAATGAAAAGCAGCGCCAATTACGTCCGTAATGGACGCGGCGTTCAAGCGCCTGCACATGCCGTTATGGCTGAAATTACGGGGATGTTTTCTCCTGAAAACATCCCCGTAATTTCAGCCATTACGGACGCTGTCGTGTGAACATACCCTTACACTAAGGGTATGTGCACACACACTAATTACGTCCGTAATTGACGGACGTATTTCGGCCGCAAGTACCGGACCGAACACAGTGCAGGGAGCCGGGCTCCTAGCATCATACTTATGTACGATGCTAGGAGTCCCTGCCTCTCCGTGGAACTACTGTCCCATACTGAAAACATGATTACAGTACGGGACAGTTGTCCTGTAGAGAGGCAGGGACTCCTAGCATCGTACATAACTATGATGCTAGGAGCCCGGCTCCCTGCACTGTGTTCGGTCCGGGACTTCCGGCCGAAATACGTCCGTCAATTACGGACGTAATTAGTGTGTGTGCACATACCCTAACACATTAACAATACTGAAGTGTTTAGACAGTGAATAGACATTCCACGGGATGTCTATTCACAATCTCTGCACTGCGTTACTCTGTCTGTGGTAGTTACAGCAGAGGAAGCATAATCTCGCGAGATTACGTGGTAAATGACAGGTTACAGCGAGATTACGCTTTGCTCTGCTGTAACTACCACAAAAACAGTAACGAAGTGCAGAGATTGTGAATAGACATCCCGTGTAATGTCTATTCACTGTCTAAACACTTCAGTATTGTTAAAGTGTCAGTATAAAGCAGCACATAGTGATCTAAAAGGATCCCTATGCGCTGACTAAATGAATGGGGAGAAGTGCATGACGCTGATTGGTCACTGATTAGTCAGCGTCATACACTCCCCTGTACAACGCCCACTTGGTCTAAAGTAAAAACACGCCCACTTGGGCATTAAGCAACTCATTAGCATAAATCTAAAATCGCTAATAAAGTGGTGAAAATAGATCATTTTATTAAGTAAAAAGCACTGCTGTCACCTACATTACAGCGCCCATCTCCTTATGTAGGAGATACGGCACTTATAATGTGGTGACAGAGCCTCTTTAAAGGGAAGCAGCATTCGTACAAGCGCTGCACCCCCTTCAAAACAGCTGATCGATGGGGGTCCCCGATCCATCACCTATTGATGGCCTAACCTGAGGATAGACCATCAATTTTTACTGGCTGGAAAACCCATTTAAAATAAAAAAAAGATCCCTAGGCTCTGATTATATAAACTCATATATAACGTATATAGCTGAATCCAAACACAACTAATGGGAAGGTTCATTATATGAGCCATTTACTGGTAGAATTCACTGCGCCTTTGTTTACTTTTATCACACTAATCATCCGCTCATTATTAGTTTAATTTGCTTTTATACATCAGCAGAACTCATAATAGATAATACAAAGGCAGAATACAGCTAATCTCTAGATAGCTACACCCCCAACCATTCTAGCGTTCATGAATTACGACTGTCCCTTTGAAACTGGCACGGGAGCCAAACTACAAACCCGATATAACATATTGAGGAAGATTTACTATCGGTGTAGCGCCAGAATTCTGTCCTATGTTGCAACTTCTTTTTGGCGTAAATAATTTGACAAATTTATCCATAAAATACGCCCAAAAAAAAGATGTTTGGAAAGCGCCTGACAAGGGGGCATGGCTTAGCAGGAGTAGGTGCATGGCTTAAAGGGGTTGTCCAGGTTGGGGGCTGTTCTTATATTTGAATAGAAGCAGAGCTGCAGTACTGCAGCATGGTCACTATACAGTGATCGAAGCCTTCTTCTCCCGGCACTGACCCCTGCACAGCCAGAACAGCTGATTAGTGCAGGGTCCGGGTATCGGACCCCACCGATCATATACTGATGAAGCGCTATTTTGTCAGGGAAAGATGACAGAAACCAATAAAGCGGTTTTCTCATCTTAGACATATAAGGGAAATCCAGTAGATATGACATAAATGTCAAAGATAGAAACCCCTTTAAAAGTCAATGGGCGCCGTTTGTGTCTGTCATGAGACTAATCCATCACTGCTGCCATACAGATATTTGTGTTGCTCGTACATGTTCCCGACATACATTTATTTGGTAGCTGCTTATACAATTCCCTAGTTTTTCCATCCATGGCCTCTATCTGAATGCCCCCTAGTGGCAGTACAGAAGTTTACATGTTCTAGGAATACAAATTTACCTTTACCCGTTCCCGCACTGCACCATCAATGTATGTCAGGAAGGTAGTTTTATACATGTACAACGCAGGGTTAGGGTATGTTCACAAGGCTTATTTTCAACCATTTTTCGGGCCGCAAACGGCCGAAAAAACGTAAGAGGAACGCCTCCAAACATCTGCCCATTGATTTAAATGGGAAAAACGGCGTTCTGTTCCGATGGGGCCGTTTTTCTACGCGGCCGTTTTGAAAAACGGCCGCGTAAAAAAACGGCCTCGAAAAAGAAGTGCATGTCACTTCTTGGGACGTTTTTAGAGCCATTTTTCATTGACTATAGAAAAACAGCTCCAAACACGGCTGTAAAAAACGGCGTGAAAATCACGAGTGGCATAAAAAAACAGCTGTTTTCCCTTATAAGAAAGGGGCAGCGCAGAGGTGTGTTGTTGTTTAAGAATTATTGCACAATAATGTAATAACAGTAGTGTAGTATATTACTATACAAATAAACAACTGTTATAATGTATATATTACACAATGTGAAGTCATCGCACAAAACATTACAGGCTATATTGTGCCTTGGTACAGATTTTGCACCAGGACGATATGACTTTGCACTTGTTTGAGGGACACTAATCCTAAAGTCTACATCAGATGCCGAGCAGATGATGTTTATTAGCCATTTCAAAGGGATAACTGACAGGAGGCTACTACACAAAAGCCCATACTTTAGATAATAAAATATATATTTTAGGCCGCTTAGAGACAAGCTTAATAGAGGTGCTTCTCTACGCCCACATTACAGGCGCAACATCCGAACCCGCAAGCACTCCTATCACGCTTATCTGAAAGCCGACAAAATAGAATACTACTTTATAATAACGGAACAGAATTACATACAGTATACAAGGAGGGTTTGAAATTACGGTAGTTCCGAAAGTCAAATGAACAAAACGGACAAAAACGTCTAAGAATAAAGAGTATGTATCACATTTTATCCTGATCTGCAATAAGACTGCGGCAAAACATTGCTGCATCCCAAGATGTGTTGCGGACCCTCTATTTCCACGTGGTTCAAGTTCACTATAATTTCATCAGGATAAATGTGAGGGGGGAGGGAGGTAATATGGAAAATGTGTGGCAGCCTACAACTTCCACAGCTCATCACCAGGCGTTTTAGCAGGTAGACCCGTGGCAACCACCGGATCGCCTGTGCTTCCAAAAACTACATAAGTGGGGAAGGCATCTGATAAGGGCACTAAAACGCACCCTACCGTAACCAGTGAGGGTATGTTCACACGGCTTATTTACGGACGGAATTCGGGCGTTTTCCGCCTCGATTTACGTCCGAAAATGCGGCTCGATAGCGTCGGCAAACATCTGCCCATTCATTTGAATGGGTCTTACGATGTTCTGTTCCGACGGTCATTTTTTTTACGCCCCGCTGTCAAAAGGCGGAGCGTAAATAGACGCCCGCGTCAAAGAAGTGCCTGTCACTTCTTCAGACGTTAAATGGAGCCGTTTTCCATTGACTCCATGGAAAAACAGCTCCATTTACGTCCGTAATTGACGCAGCGAAAAAGCGCCTCAACATGCCATTACGCCTGAAATTACGGAGCGGTTTTCTCCTGAAAACAGCCCCGTAATTTCAGCCGTAACGGACGCTGCCGTGTGAACATACCCTGAGGCTGGATTCACACGAGCACATTACGTCCGTAATGGACGGAACGTATTTCGGCCGCTAATCCCGGACCGAACACAGTGCAGGGAGCCGGGCTCCTAGTATCATAGTTATGTACGATGCTAGGAGTCCCTGCTTCACTGCAGGACAACTGTCCCATACTGAAAACATGATTACAGTTCGGGACAGTTGTCCGGCAGCGAGGCAGGGACTTCTAGCATTACATATCATAAACTGCCTTTTTGTAACAATCTTTTACACAAGGAGTGCCTGGACTTTGATCAACTAATGTAAAACACTAATCTCCATGATACTCTGTAAACCAAGTCTTATCTGAATATAAATGAAACATCTCAAAGAATAACATTGCGATAAAATATTGTCTGCAAAGGTAGACATAATGTTTAAAGGAAATATCCCACATATTTAATTTTAGTAAGGCCTCATTCCCACGACAGGGTTTCTCGGCCAGGTGCCGGCCGTTCATAAATCGGCCGGCACCCGGCTGCATTAGGAATAATAGACCCCTAATGGGGCTATTCACACGACCGATTTTTTGACGGCCTGGAAAACCGGCCGTCAAAAAATAGGACATGCTCTATCTTCGGCCGGGTACCCGGCCGCCCGGCTCCCATAGAAGTCTATGGGGCCGGGTAATACACGGCTATCACCGGGATGTGTCCCGAGTGATGGCCGGGTTTTCCGGAGCCTGCGCTCTATCTCCTCCTCCTCACAGCGCAGAGTGCATGTGAGGAGGAGGAGTTGATGCCATTCTGACGAATGGCATCGCTGTACACGGTGTGGCAGGGCCGGGGTGTACAGCAGGTGGAAGGGAGCACTGCGCTGGCTCCCTTCCCCTGCTTGTTAAAAGCGCCCTGGCCCGGCGACACCTTCCATGGCGCCGCTAGCAGCTGCTGCTGCTGCGGCTGCTACTACTGCAGCGACGCCACTATAGCAGAGCAGGGAGGTATCTCCCCGCTCTGCTATGTGCTAGCCGCACTTTAGCTCCTTGAAGGAGCGGAATCCCTGTGTTTTCGGGGATTCCGCTCCTGGACAGAGCGCTTGATGTCTCTGTCCATATCTGGGCAGTGATATCAGGGGAAACTCCTGAAGCGGAATCCCCGAACACATGGGGATTCCCCTTCAGGAGTTGCCGCTGATGTCACTGTCCAGATCTGCCCGGCCCGGCACGGATGCAAAACTTTATGCAAACCGGCCGGGCAGAATGGCCGATTTTACCGGCCGGCACTTGGGCTCGGGCGCGACCCAGTCGTGTGAATCCCGCCTAACATTAATTAGATTTACGTACATAGACGTGAAATAATGTGTTTGTTTTTTTATACATGTTGCAGATATTTATTTTTTAAAACTTTCCTGGCGGCGGCCATATTGGAGATACATAGCTACCTCTTGTATTGTCTGTATAGACTCCACAGCAGCGTGTGCGTGCGCTTTGTGACCGCTGAAATGAATGGGAGTCAATGGACAGAGAAATGTCACAGATTATTACAGTCTCCAGGAAGTTATGGAGTGCAGTCCCCTCCCCCAGAGAGAGACAGGGGAGCTGTATACAGAGCCTTATCTGTGTGTATAGTGTTAAGGTACTTTTACACCGGCCAATTTTGGCTGGTGCAACAAGCGCCAATCAACGAGACAGCTCGTTGATCGGCGCTCATTTGCTCCTTTCACAAGGACAACGATAATATTTTGAGCATTTAAAACGATACAATCACCCGATGAACGAGTGTTTGCTCATTCAGATGCTGATCGCTGCCCTGTTTACACAAGGCATTATCGGGACCGAGCATTCTGTGAACGCTTTGTTTGCCCGATAATTGGCCCGTGTAAAAGGGCCCTTACTATCCTGCCTTATCTAAGCCTCCAGCAGTACAATAAGGGTATGTTAACACGCTTAACAAAAGACGTCAGAAAATACGGAGCCGTTTTCAAGGGAAAACAGCTCCTGATTTTCAGACTTTTTTTTAGCAGCTCGCGTTTTTCACTGCGTTTTTCACGTTTTTGGAGCTGTTTTTCTATAATCAATGCAAAACGGCTCAAGAAGTGACATGCACTTCTTTTTTGAGGCCGTTTTTTTTACGTGGCCGTTTTTCAAAACGGCCGCGTAAAATAAAGGCCCGTCGGAACAGAACGCCGTTTTTCCCATTGAAGTCAATGGCCTGATGTTTGGAGGCGTTTTGCTTCCGATTTTTCAGCCGTTTTTTCGGGATGTTGCCACACGGAGCGGTCAAGTGCCTTTTGCGCAGGCAAAACGCCGCGTTTTTTGCGTACGCAAAAGGCACACGCTCGTGTGAATCCAGCCTTAGGGTAGGAACAAACACAACGTATTCAGCGCTGATACACTGTGTTAAGATATGCAGCGTATCAGTCCTGAACACCGCAGGGAATACTGTCCGGAAAATGACACCACATTGTGGTGTGTTTTTCCTGCGGAATTTCCACTGCAAAGAGGCGTAGGAAAAATAAATGTTCATACTTACCCTCTCCCTCTTTTCGACTGGAGAAGAAGCAGGGAACTCTGTCTAAGTACATATATTATTTTTTTTCGTACTTGCGATTTTTGCGGCGCATCGCTGTAATTGTGCCGCAAATATCACAACACACACTGCTTTGTTGTGCGTTTAAGCACCCCATTGAATTCAATGGGTAAACCCGCAACAGAACAGTTGCGCATCCGTAGAATGAATAACATGCTGCGGTTGAAGTAACCGCACCGCAAGTCAATTTATGTGCGGACATTTAGGCAGATATGTACCGCAGTGTGGGGACGAGATTTGTTGATATCTCACCCACACTGCTGCTACTGTAAGGGTATGTGCACACGATATCGACAATTACGGAGCTGTTTTCAGGAGAAAACAGCTCATGCATTTCAGACGTAATTGCTCGTACTCGCGTTTTGCGAGGCGTCAATTACGGGCGTAATTTGGAGCTGTTCTTCATTGGATTCAAATTACGTCCCAAGAAGTGTCCTGCACTTCTTTGCCGGGGCTGTCATTTTACGCGCCGTCTTTTGACAGCGATGCGTAAAATTAAAGGTCGTCGGCACAGTACATCGGCAAACCCATTGAAAGCAATGGGCAGATTTTTGCCGATGTATCGGAGCAGTCTTTTCAGGCGTAATTCGAGGCGTAAAATGCCTAGTTTATGCCTGAAAATAGGTCGTGTGAACCCAGCCTAATACGCTGCGGAAAATCCGCAGTGTTTACGTTGTGTGTGTTCCTACCTTGATGATATAGTTACCCAGAGTTCCCTGCTTCTTCTCCAGTCCGGCACCCCTGGATGATGTTGCGGGCTATGTGACCGCTGCAGCCAATCACAGGCTGCAGCCAGTGGCGTAACTACCGCCGTAGCAGCCGTAGCGGAGGCTCCGCTAGCAGCCGCTATGGCTGCTACTGCGGGACGCCACTGAACACTACGGCAGAGCAGGGAGGTATCTCCCCGCTCTGCCATTAAACAAAATACATTTATCCCCTATCCACAGGATACGGGATACATGTGTGATCGCTGGCATTGATAAGGAGAACGGGGGACTGAAAGTCCCCTGAAGTTCTCCTTCACAAACCTCGGACTTCCGGGGTCTGTGTCGGCAGCTCCGTAGAAATTAATGGAGCGCCGGTCGCGCTTGTGCGCATGCATGACCAGCGCTCCATTCATTTTTATTGAGCTGCGCAGACGACGGAAGTCAGAGGTTAGTCATGGAGAACTTCAGGGGGACTTTCGGTCCCCTGTTCTCCCTATCGCTGCCAGCGATCAAACATGTATCCCCTATCCTGTGGATAGGGGATGCATGTATTTTGTAGGACACACTGTAGGTTGGATTTTTTGGGGGGTTGGGGCTGCATGGCGTTACATACAGGGGGGGCTGTATAGCGTTACCTACAGGGAGGGCTGTATGTCGTTCCCTACAGGGGGGGCTGTATAGCGTTACCTACAGGGGACGCTGTATGGCGTTACCTACAGGGGGGGCTGTATGGCGTTCTCTACAGGGGGGCTGTATGGCGTTCTCTACAGTGGGGGCTGTATGGCGTACAGCCCCCTCTGTAGATAGCGCCATACATCCCCCTGTAGATAACGCCATACAGAGTCCCCCCTGTAGATAACGCCATACAGCCCCCTCTGTAGATAGCGCCATACAGCCCCTTTGTAGATATCTACAGAGGGGGCTGTATGGCGTTATCTACAGGGGGGACTCTGTATGGCGTTATCTACAGGGGGATGTATGGCGCTAACGCCATACAGAGTCCCCCCTGTAGATAACGCCATACAGCCCCCTCTGTAGATATCTACAAAGGGGCTGTATGGCGCTATCTACAGAGGGGGCTGTATGGCGTTATCTACAGGGGGGCTGTATTGCATTATCTACAGGGGGGCTGTACAAAAGGCACTATCTACAAGGGGGGGTTGTGTGACACCCAGGGGAGGGAGGGCCCCAGTCAAAAGTTTCCTATGGGGCCCAGTCTTTCCTAGTTACGCCCCTGGCTGCAGTGTCACATGGCCTGCAACGTCATCCCAGGAGGAGAGGGAGGGGGAAAGTATGAACGTTTTTTTCCCGGTGCCGCTTTGCAATGGAAACTCCGCTGGAAAAACGCACCACAATGTGGTGCCATTTTCCGGACGCCATTCCCTGCGGTGTTCAGGGCTGATACGCTGCGTAGCTTAACACAGTGTATTAGCGCTGAATACGTTGTGTGTGTTCCTACCCTTAAAGTACCATATAATGTACTGGGAAACTGAAAAAATAATCTTTGCGGAATGAAATGGGAAAAGACTGCGATTCCTCCATTGTTTTTTGGGTTTCGTTTTTACGACTAAAAACGACAACTTAACTTAATTCTGAGGCTCAATATTATTACAGGGATATCACATTTATATAGTTTTCTTATATTTTACTATTTTTACAGAGAAAAAAGTATTTGTTAAAAAAAAAATTGTTTTGTTTCACCACATTCTCAGAGCCGTAACGGTTTTATTTTTTCTGGTCGATGTGCGGTGTGAGGGCTTATTTTTTGCAAGTCGAGCTGTAGTTTTTATTGATATCATTTTCTGGTACATACAACTTTTTAATCACTTTTTATTACATTTGTTTTGAGAGCTAAGGTGACAAAACAACAGCGATTTTGGTGATTAAATTTTTTTATTGCTTTTACTGTGCGAGTTAAATAATTATATTGTATAACTTTGGACTTTTACAGACACAGCGATACCAATTTTGTTTATTTGTAATATTAATTTAGAGGGAAAAGGTGTTTTTTTTTAACTTTTTAATATTTTTTTTTCACTACTTTTTTTCACTACTTTTTTCACTACTTTATTTAACTTTTTTTTTTTTTAAATTACACATCTGAAACAAAAGAATTACAATTGAAATCAATGGTAATTTTAACGGAAGCGATGCTTTCCGTTTGGACTCTCGTTCATCTCTTCTTCAAACGGAAGAGAGCTAAACGTACTATAACGGTAGTGTGAACTTAGCCTAAGCCAAAAACTGCACTGTGTTTGTGATCCTGGCCTTAGGCTAGAATCACACAAGCCTTTTTTGTGGCAGTTTTTTTTTAAATTAAGCTAAACACAGGCGTACACCCAAACAGAGAAAATAAAGGAGAGAATGATTTGCCGCCTCTATTTTTTTATCCACACGTGATTGGGAAAAAAGCCACCAAAATGGCACGTGTGATTCCAGCCGTATAAAGCAAAAAACAGACTGTCTATGCCAGGTCCGACCAGTTGTAAACTTGTGGAAGGGTTTAGTAAAGGGCAGTATGTGCGGCAATGCAAATACATCTATGCGCCTTTGTGAATTTGCCAAATGCCAGAAATAGTCTGCAAATGCCACTTTTTACAAGTACTTCCTAATGAATCGCAAACGCGGTTTGTTTTTTGTTTTAACACTACAACCAAGAGGTACAATTTCACTAGGCAAGTCGTAATGGGGCATCCATTGGTGTCCCTTCTGTGATCAAGTATTTATTGGTGGATTTTTATTTGTGCAGAATATCTGCCATATACACACTCTCCAGCCCCAAGCAAAAGGAGTATTACCGCAGTTCAGTTTACAGTCCAAAAGATGGGGGACCCATGCCTTACTTTGCTATGGGGCCCTATAAATAAGGCCGGGTTCACACATAGCGTAAATAACGCAGATTTTCGGAAATTACATTGCGGAAAATCCGCATCGTATTGCAGTAGCAGCACGGTGGACGAGATCTGAACAAAGGCCAGGCTGCAGGACGTCAGAGAGACGCGTCGCCATGGCTACGGGTAAGTATAGAGTTTTTTTCTTTTTTACGTGCCGTTTTCCACAGCGGACATTCCATCCGAAAAACTGCCCCACAATTTAGTGCGGTTTTTCGGACAGAATTTCCAGTGGGCTCCAGGGCAGATAGGTTGTGTATCTTTACGCAGCGTATCCGTCCTGTGTGAACATACCCTTAAGCGGAGTTCACACGAAGCGGATACGCTGCGTAACGTTACACTGCGTATCCACGCCGGTGACCGCAGGGAGTTCAGGGCGAAAACCTGCACCAAACTGTGCAGACTGCAACAAACTGTGCAGTTTTTCCGCCAGAATGTCCGCTGCGGAAAACTGCAGCATTTACCCAGCCTTCTAGTAGGCCAACCTCCTGGGATGACGTTTTATCCCAGGAGACCGCTGAGTACGGAACAGTAGTTCCGTGGGGAGGCAGGGACTCCTAGCATCATAAAATGTCTGTGATGCCAGGAGTCCCGTTCACCTGTACCGAGGTCGGGCCCGGAAAATGCGGCCGACACTCAGCCCGTATTTCACGGCCCGAACTTGGTCGTGTGCAAGAGATATTATAGTTACATGGACTACTGTAAAGAACCATTGCTACAACTAATTTCCGAAAAATGGTAACAATAACTGGTCAGCATAAGACCGCGTTCACACGAGAATCTACAATGCTGTTAGGCCGTAAGGACGTATGTGAAACACACAAAGCGTCTTCAGGAAAGAAAAACAAAGCCGCTGTGGAAATATTGAATACACTACAAACGGTGCTTTCTTTTTGATGGGGTTTTTCCTCACTTTTGGTGCGTCCATGACGTTTTTTTTTTTCAAAGCACAGCATACTCTAGGTGTGGCCATTTCCAGAGGCTTCTCTATAAGACTTGAAAAAGGCTGAAAAAAAATACATGTTAAAAAATATGTGAATAGAAAAAAAAACTTTTAACACATGAAATTCATGGCGTTTTTTTTTTTTAATGACAAAAAACCTCACTGTACCCACCTCCCCTGGCACTTCTGTGGCAACGCTTCCCTCATCCCACGAAGGTCTCTGTACACTCGGCCTTCAGTAACGATGTCATCACGTGACCCCTGCAGCCCGTGATTGCAGCGTTTCATCCCATTTGCTGCTGCTGCTGCATTCCAATGCGTTTTTTCCATCCGCAAATCCACACTGAAAAACCGCAGCAAACCCGCTACATGTGAACATAGCCTTACTGAAGGGAAGCGGAGATGAAATGATCATTTCTCTTGATTGATTTTGCGTTCAGTGGCATGGTCAGTAAATGTCGATCATTGCAACAGGGCTAGGAAGTAATGGAAATGTCCATCAGATCCGCACACATTTTATGTGTGTATATATATATATATATATATATATATATATATATATATATACACACACACACATTTTCACTCTTAAACATATGAGAAGTATCAATTTATCACTGCAAAAGTTTTCTTCTTTCCTAGTCCCAGTTAATTTCCTATAATGGGAAAAAGAAACAAGACAAAACACGCATTTCCTGAATGAAAAACAAATAATACATTCAAGTAAAACGAGATGCGCCCTACCGTTTGACGATAAACACAAGTTTTAACACAGGCAAGTGCTTGCTGGTCACCTCCCGTAGCTTCTTTTCTCACCGCCCTTCCTAGTGCGTTTCGCGCCGTCGTCACAGCCCAGGTCTGATTGGTTGCTTTGAATGTCCACGGACACCCCGATTGGCTGATGCGCTCGGGTTTTGAGCGGCCGGTTTGAATCCCTCTCAATCTTTAGTTGCCTGTGAATCAGTAGGAAGAGACGTTCTCTGAGGTAATGTCGCTGCTGCTCTTTGCCATCTTTGTGGCCGGGTGATGTCCTATAGACACTGTTACGTGTGAGGAGTACGCAGGGGAAGCTTGTACGCGTGTAGTCCAGGAGTTAATAACGCAGTTGTTATAGAGGGTCGGAGATTTGGGGTCGAAGCTTCTAGAACGTTCAGGTAAATCCGATTTTTGCAATGTTCTATCGTCCTTGATAGGCTTCCAGGCTTACACATCATTGTGGTTTAGTCTAGCTTCAATACGTTCCTAGCAAGCCTGCACGTGTGTCTGGCATGCTGTGACTTGTAGTTCCTCAGCAGTTGGTCATTTACGGGCTGCTTATGTATCTGGAAAGTGGCTGTGTATCATGAAGACCAGTAGGTATCTCCATTACAGGTATCTATTAGAGGTGATCTGTGTAGTTGTTCTCTGTTAGCAGCCATTTCAGTATAAGGGGAGACTGGCTGGCGTGTTTTTCAGTAGGATCTTCCCTCCTGCTTTGTATCCCACTTTTGCAACGCTCCAGAACCATTTTACGTGTGTGTGGATATAAGGATCTCCATTACTGCCATTTCTTATTGATTTCATTGCAACTGTTTTATGGAAATAGTCTGAGATATTCTTGCAGCTTTAGCCTTTGTTGAACGCACACATATTAGGGTACTGCATAAATATCAATTCCCTTATTTATGTGTAACGTCAAATACCCCCTGATCCAATAATAATCTTGGGTTATTTCGGGGAAAGTTGCTTGTCGTCCTTTTGTACGTTTTTCCGCTAGGACACAGAATGCGGTTTTGTCCGTACTGGACGACCCTGTCCAAAAAGGAAGCGGCTCCGGCTGATGTAACTCTTGGCGATCAGCTGTCAAAGATTAGCGGCGCGTGTTTCCGCACGTTTTGCAGCTGGTATAATATAGTATGCATCACAAATTATTTGTTTTTAGCGGCAAATAGATTAGGCCCTGTTCACATCTGCGTTCGTGTTTCCATTGTTCTGCTCCGTCAGAGGAGCAAAACAACAAAAATACTGGCAGCGCAGGCTCTGATGTACAACGGGGACAACCAGTGCCCGACGGGTTCCGTCAAGGTGTCCGTGGATCTAGCGGTAACAATAGCGCAGCATGCTGTGCTATTGTTTCTGGTATTTTTGGAGGACTCTGCGACTGTCTCCGTTAAGGGCCTCCATCGCGGGTTCTGCCAAAAGGACTCTAAACGTTGTGTGAAAGTTTAATGCCCTTTAGATCATTTCGGATCTACGAATATCTAGCTGTGCCTCAAAATGCACAATGGTCACACCCTATAGTTAGTGGTGGACACTGCATCTATGATATAACCCACCTTGCTGTAGTCTGATCTTTTCTACAGGATCACAAAGATAATGCAGTGTGTGTCTCTCTCCCCCCCCCCCCCCCCATACCGCTATTT
The DNA here is from genome assembly GCF_050947455.1 of Rhinoderma darwinii. Lineage (NCBI taxonomy): Eukaryota > Metazoa > Chordata > Amphibia > Anura > Rhinodermatidae > Rhinoderma > Rhinoderma darwinii. The sequence continues at coordinate 41,278,825 of NC_134697.1, read as the reverse complement.
TTGTTCCATGTTCTAAAGCTGTTTTGTTTTTTCTCCAGGGACATAGAGATCTACAAACATGGATGAATATACGAAGATAGAGAAAATTGGCGAAGGTAAGTATATTCTTATGGCTTTCTTACAGTTAAACTCAACGAAAACCTGGCAGAACTTAAAGGGTAACTAAACGTTCAAAAAACTTCTGACATGTCATAGAGACGTGTCAGAAGTTTTGATGGGGGTCCAAGCACTGAGACCTCCACCAATCGCTAAAACGAAGTGGCAGAAGTGCTCGGGTGAGCGCTGAGCCGCTTAGTTTGTGTTCGGCTTTTTCCGGAAAGCCGATGTAGTAGAATATGGGCTCATAGACTTTCTATCGAGCCTGTCCACCGCTACACTGATTTCCGGAAAAAGCAGGACAGAAGCTAATCTGACTGGTTTAGTTACCCTTTAAAGGGGTTGTTTCGGGCACGGAACGGTTTTTCATATCCTGTGGATAGGTCATCAGAATATGATCAGTGGTGGTCTGACACTCAGACCCTGCACTGAACGGCTGTCTCTGGCACCCGAAGTTATGCAGTGGTTAGTGCTGGAAGCAGATGGCTTCAAGTGAATAGGATTAGAGCTGCAGCACGGACGGAGGCAACCGGAACAGCTGATTGGTGGAGAGTCTGGGTATCGGACACAGGTTCAAGAAAGATGACAACTACTGGTGCAATTCCAGGGATCGAACATGGGTTGTCAAGCTAGCAAGATTACAATTGGCAGGTCAATGAAGCTTGCCGTGTCTTCTGCTCCCAGCTCTAGGACAGAGCTCCTCCTTTGGCTTTGAGAGCTTATTTCACCCTTGTGGTGGCGATCTCCTGGGCTGAGTGCGCTCATCTATTCATTGAACAGATCTGCGGGCCAGCAATGTTGTCAAGCCCTGCTCCCTTTTTCAAGCGCTACAAGCTGGAAGTCGCTTCTAACCAGCACTTTTTGACCACAAGATTTTTATCTGCAGTTATCCCTCCCTAGTGGTTTCCTAAGTTATTCCTCCTGATAGTGCCATTGTGGAGGTGTAAGGTAAAGATAGATAAAAATATACTCGCAGGTCATTTTATTTTCCTGTAACCTCAGCTGCGCATTTATTTATTTATTTTTTTCCCCCCACCCTTGTTTTTCGTAATAGTTTACTGAAATATTTTTGTCGCTGTTTATTTCCAAATTAAATACTCATTTAATCACTAATAGTCTCCAGTTATAAACTGAGAAAATCTAAGGTAGGTTTATGCTGTTTCCATGTACCTTGTCCATTGGGGATGCAATTGAAAGCCTTTTAATAGTGCCGTTGTGGGGGTTTCATGAAAAATTTTCGTCTTTTTATTTTTGCATCCTGTATGTGCTCCTATAGATTAGGTTAAATTGTAGCGGTTTAGGTGGGTAGGTTGGTTCACTTTAAATATTAATTGTAGAATAGTGAGGTTTCTGAATTTCAGATTTGCTGCCATTATTTTCATTAATCTAGAGAATGCATTGTCTGTGAAGCATCTGCATAAATTGATAAGTATATCTTATGTTTTAAGGCACTTATGGAGTTGTGTATAAAGGACGACACAAAGCAACTGGTCAAATTGTTGCCATGAAGAAAATTAGATTAGAAAATGAGGAGGAAGGTGTCCCTAGTACAGCAATCCGAGAAATCTCTCTCCTCAAAGAACTTCAACATCCAAACATTGTGTGGTAAGTGTCTGATCAATCATTTAAGGCCAGAGCTACATCTAGACTTTTTCTAGTGCTTTTCATTGATTTTAACTCTTAAATGACGCTGCAGTCCACAAGATCGCATGCAACTCAATGTCTTAATTTGGACTGTAGCTTAAAGGGAATGTGTTGCCAGAAAAACATGATTTTTTTTTTAAAAATTAAACATTTAGTGTGTGGGTGATTAAACATTGTTCAAATTTTTTTCACGAGTCAGGAAATATTATAAATTAATTCTAATTTATAATACTACCCATTTTTGGTCACTAGATGGAGCTATTCCCAAAATTGCAGCATTGCAACATTGGGTTAAAAGCCCTCGCTCTAGTGAGCTCTCAGCATCCCCCCCTCCTTTATCCTGGCTAGTGCCGGGATAAACGAGGGGTTTGAACGGTGTAACCTCCTACACTGTGTGTCGCCATTTTTTGAGCTAACACACAGTGTAGTAGGTTTACATACAGTAGTGTAAACACACAAACACGAACATACATTGAAATCTCTTACCTGCTCCTGCCGCCGCGGCTCCCTCCGGCCCGTCCGCTCCGTTTGCTGCCACTGGTCCAAGTGCACAAATCCGGAAGCCGCGACCGGAAGTAGTAATATTACTGTCCGGCCGCGACTTCCGGTCCACAGGAAAATGGCGCCGGACGGCGCCAATTTCGAATTGGACTGTGTGGGAGCGGCTCATGCGCAGTTCCCAAACAGACGCCGTACACTGAAGTCAATGGGACGGGAGCCGTTCACAGTCCCTATGGGACTGTGGCTGCCGTATTCCATGTCTGTGTGTGTCGTTAATCGACACACACAGAAATGGAACAAAAAATGGCAGCCCCCATAGGGAAGAAAAAGTGTAAAAATAAGAAAAAGTAAAACACAAACACACAAATGAATATAAACGTTTTTAATAAAGCACTAACATCTTTAACATATAAAAAAATAATTTGTGATGACACTGTTCCTTTAACGCTTTCAGGACCAAGGGTTCTCGATGCCTCAATGAACAGCCCCATTTTTTCAAATCTGACATGTCATTTTATGTGGTAATAACTCTGGAATGCTTTTGCCTATACAAGCGATTTAGTGGAATAATTTGGTCAAATTCATAGCTTATTTGTATAAAACACCAAAATGTATAGAAAATTTGCAAAAATTATAATTTTTCTAATTTTAAATGTAATCTACTTGTAAAACAGATAGTAATACCACACAAAATTGTTGCTAATTAACATTCCCCATATGTCTACTTTATATTTGCATTGTTTTTTGAACATCCTTTTATTTTTCTAGTACCGTTACAACGCTTAGAACTTTAGCAGCAATTTCTTACATTTTCAAGAAAATTTCAAAAGGCTATTTTGTCAAGGACCAGTTCAGTTCTGAAGCGGCTTTGAGGGCCTTATGTACTAGATAGACACCATAAATCACCCCATATTAAAAACTGCACCCCTCAAAGTATTCAAAACAGCATTCAGAAAGTTTATTAACCCTTTAGGCGTTTCACAGGAATTAAAGCAAAGTAGAAATGTACAAATTTCATATTTATTTTTTTTGGCAAAATTCATTTGTAATAAAAAAAATTCTGTAAGGCTGGGTTCACACGACCTATTTTCAGGCGTAAACTAAGCGTAATCTGCCTCTATTTACGCCTGAAAATAGGGCTACAATACGTCGGCAAACATCTGCCCATTCATTTGCATGGGTTTGCCGACTTACTGTGCCAACGACCTGTCATTTACGCGTCGTCGGCAAAGAAGTGCAGGACACTTCTTTGGACGTAATTTGAGCCGTTTTTCATTGAATTCAATGAAGAACAGCTCTAAATTACAGCCGTCAATGACGCCTCGCAAAATGCGAGGACGAGCAATTACGTCTGAAATTACCGAGCTGTTCTCCTGAAAACAGCTCCGTAATTTCAGACGTAAATGCAGTTATCGTGTGCACATACCCTTACACAGAAGGTTTTACCAGAGACATGCAACTCAATATTTATTGCCCAGATTCTGCAGTTTTTAGAAATATCCCACATATGGCTCTAGTATGATAATGGACTAACGCACCGGCCTCAGATGCAAAGGAGCACCTAGAGGATTTTGGGGTCTCCCTTTTTTTAGAATCTATTACAGGCACCATGTCCGGTTTGAAGAGGTCTTGTGGTGCCAAAACAGTGGAATCTCCTCAAAAGTGGTTTGTGAAACTACACACCTCAAGGAATTTATCTAGGCGTATAGTTAGAATCTTGACCTAACAGGTCTTTTGCTCTATTTATTGGAATATGTCTGTGAAAATGAAGAAAAAACTTTTTTTCAGAAATAATATAATTTTTACAAGGAATAAAAAGTACCCCAGAACTTGTAAAGCCATTTCTCCTGATTATGGAAATACCCCATATGTGGTAATAAACTGCTGTTTGGACCCCCGGCAGGGCTCAGAAGGGAAGGAGCGGCATTTGGCTTTTGGAGCCCAGATTTTGCTTACTAGTAGTTTGGGGTTTTGCTGCTATTTCAGTTTATAATGTGGGGGCATATGTAAGCTGGGCAGAGAACATCAGGGCATAATAAGGGGGTAAATAAATTCATAGATTTGTGGCGCTATAAATGACATTTTACTTCTGCGGGTCGATACGATTACGGCGATACCATATGTATATCGTTTTATGTTTTGCAGCGTTTGCACAATAAAATCACTTCTATAAAATTTATTTTTTTGTCACCATATTCTGAGAGCCGTCATTTTTTTATTTTTCAGTCAAAAAAGCTTAAGGGCTTGTTTTTTGCAGGACGAGTTGTAGTTTTAATTGGTATTATTTTGGGGTACATGCAACTTTTTGATCACTTTTTATTTTATATTTTGGGAGGGTTGATGACAAAAAAAAAAATAGTGCTGCTAGTATTGTTTAATTATTTTTTGCGGTGTTCACCCTGCGGGAAAAATATTATAGCTTTTTATAATTGGGGGTGTTACGAACCCGGTGATACCAAATATGTGTACTGTTTTAACGTTTTATTTTTTTTCCTATAATAAAAGACTTCTTATAGGAAAAAAAGCATTTTTTGTTTTTGTAACTTATAACTTGTTTTTACACTTTTATAAAACACTTTTTTTATTTTTTTACTTGAAGACCTGAAGCACTGATCGCTGCTATAATACATTACGCTATCTAGGTAGTGTAGCGTATTATAAACTGTCAGTGTGACGTTGACAGTCACACTGACAGGAATCCTATGAGGACCAGCTGGTCCTCATAGGCTTCCGTGAATGGCAGACCGGAGGCTTGCTTCTAATCACATGTCCGGAAGCCGCGACCGGAAGTAGTCCTCTTACTGTCCGGCCGCGGATTCCGGTCCACATGAAAATGGCGCCGGATGTCGCTCGGCCGAAGACCTTCCATTTGGACTGTGCGGGAGCGGCGCATGCGCCGTTCCCACACAGACGGCGTACACCATAGTGAATGGAACGGCTCCCGTTCGCATTCACTATGGGGATGTATGTGCCGTATTCCATCTCCGTGTCGACACATACAGAGATGGAAAAAAAAATGGCAGCCCCCATAGTGAAGAAAAAGTTAGAAAAAAAAAAAAGTAAAACGCAAACACCCAAATAAAATTTATTTTAATAAAACACTAAAAGCAAATTAATATAAAAATTTTTTTTTTTCGCGACACCCTTCCTTTAACGACGAGTGACAGATATATCCATCGCAAGTAGGTGTTCCTGCATAGTGATGGATATATCCGTCGCTCCGGGTGGGCACTGCCAGTGTACCCACGTCATCAGCGGCAGGAGCACGGCTGTTATACACAGCCTGGCTCCTGCCCAAACTGCAGGAATCGAAGCACGCTCAGATTCTGGCAGTATAACCCATTAGATGCCGCTGACAATAGCGACAGCGGCATATAATGTCTTTGACAGAGGGAGGGAACTTCCTCTGTCACCCCATCGGCGTCCCCCGCAAAAATCACGGGGCGCTGTCGGGTTTCAATGTCAGCCGGGGGCCTAACAGATTGCCTGTCAGTTTTACACGAACTGGCAATAATGCTTTGGTATACAAAGCATTATATAAGCGATCAGCAGATCACATGGCGAAGCCCCTGGGTGGGGGGAAAAAAGTTAATTTATGAAAAATAAAAAATAAAGTAAAACACTTTTTTTTCCCCAAAAAGTGGTTTTATTTAGTAAGTGTAAAAAAAAATATCTATATGGTATCGCTGTGATCGTAACGACGCAAACAAAGTTAACGCATTAATTAAACCGCTGGGTGAACGACGTCCAACAAAAAACGCAAAAAACATGCCAAAATTATAAATTTTTTTTTTTCTCCCATTCCCACCATAAAAAAAATCAAATAAGTTAATCAATAAGTCTCATGTACCCCAAAATACTACCAATGGAAACTCCGCCTTGTCCCGCAAAAAAAAAAAGCCCACGTATGGCTACATCGAGGGGATAATCAAGTTAAGGCTCTTGGGATGTGGCGATGCAAAAACAAGTGGTTTTTTTTGTTTTTTTTAAAGCTTTTTTTGATTTTGCAAACGTAGGAAAACAAAACCTTTACATATTTGGTATCCCTGTAATCGTGCCGACCCATAGAATAAAGGTAACATGTTATCTGTGCCGCATAGTGAACGGCATAAATTTATAAAGTGAAAAACCATGCTGGAATCAGTTTATTTTCAATTCTTTCCTAAAATAAAGTTAATAAAAGTTAATCAATATATTATATACACCCAAAAATGGTGCAATTGAAAAATACAACTCGTCCTGCAAAAAACAAGCCCTTCTACAGCTATGTTGATGGAATAAAGAGTAAATGCAACAGTGAAAAAAAATATATAAAAAATCCTTAGTCAATGTGCAAAATGGGCTGCTCATTAAGGGGTTAAAGGGAATGTGTCGCGAATTTACAATTTATTTTTTTTAACGTAAGTTTTTTTTGGGGGGGGGTTTTGTTCTCCCACAATTAAAAATTAAATAATAATTTGACATGTTTTCCTATGTTGGCCACCAGAGGAAGCACTTCCAAGAATTATAGCAAGGTGAATCAGGCAAAGCAACCTGACATACAGCTGCTGTAAATGTGGGAGGGAGGCTCACCCCCCCCCCCCCTAGTATTGTCTACAAGCCAGGAAAAGGTGTCTTCAAATTGCCAAGCCGTGTCCAGCTCCGTTTTTTAAGAGATTGTACAAATGTTAGCTGGCAGAAGCTATAGGACACACCAAAAGGCACATAACGGAATTGCTGCAGAAGATTTCTGCAGCAATTCCGTTAAAAGTAGCAAACATTCCCCTGCGGGAAAAATGCACCGTTTCCTGCAGGTTTTTTTTTTGTTTTTTTTTTACTGCAGAGAATGGTGCGGATTTTGCTGTTTTTCTCAATGCTGGGAGATGGCGACGACATCTCTGAAACGCAGCAATTCGGTCCACTTTCTATGCGCAATTCCGGACGGAAAATACGCAGCAATTCCGCTTCGTGTGGTCAAGCCCTAGGAATGATGAAAATGAAGAGGGAGTCCCTGTGTGTGCTGAATGTATTTTCAGTTGATAGGTTCACACGGCGTGTATCTGATGCGTTTTCTTGGCGCATTTCACGTGACAAACACATCAAACGCTTGATTACTCCTCATTTGTATAAACGTACATATAACGTGCTTTTTTTACGTAAGCATTTTTAAAAATGTGCTACATAAATAAAGAAGCGTCGGGTTAATTCTTTGGAACATAAAACGCTCCAAATGATCCCATAGTCAATGGGAGTCCTAATTATGCTTCAAAAAACTTTCCAAAAGAGCACACAAAATACGTAAAAAAAAACATGGGGAAAGCGTCAAACGCTTGATTGACCTCACATTTACATCAATGAGAAAGCGAGCCCTATATATATATATATATATATATATATATATATATATATATATATATATATATATATATATATATATAATTATTTTTTTTTCTTAAATACACCAGCCCGGTTTGTAAAGAAGTGTTTGGATTAATTCTTTGGTGTATAAAATGCGCCAAATGTTCCCAGAGTCAGTGGGAGTCCTAACTACGCACCCAAAAACTTGCAAAAAAAACCCCACTAAAATGCGACAAAATCCCTGTATTTTAAAAAACACTTCACAAATGCTAGTTTATTCAACACGTTCACACGTAATTTTTCATCATGCCCTGTGAACGTACCCTAAGGGAATTATTTTTCATTGGCCCCAACTTTCCATTATGGCGCAAGGAGAAGACAAGTCTGCTATAGGTGAGTATAAGTATATCTATTTTTCATATTGCTAAGGCCTCATGCACATGTATCCGTTGATCGTCATACGGATGCATATGTCCTATGAACTGTAGCTGCCGTATTCCATCTGTGTATGTGTCCTTAAGAGACAGACACATACACAGATGAAAGAAAACATGGCAGCCCCTAGTGAAGTAAGTGTTAATAGAAAAAAAAGAAAAATGTATGTGGGAAAAAGTGATTATAATTTATTAAATAAAAACACATAAATTAATAATAAGTGCATGATGCCTTTCCATTAACTGAATTTAAAGACAAACGTTGGCATTTCCAGTTTGCTGCACTTGGAATCCTAGCTGGCATGCATATGAGCTGGGAAAGCTTGTGTTGCTGGTTATGCAAACCCATGGCCCGATTTCTCAGGGTCAAAACAGCCAGGGATTTAGGGAAAAGCTTCACTGTCGCAGTGCTAATAAGGTCACAAGCTTTCGACCGGAAAGTAGAGGCCATCTGGCACATGACCACCAAACATGTAGGTGTAAACCCATCTCTTGGCAACCCCGGAAACTAAACTGGGAAGATAATGGGTATATCTGGTGAATATGGGTAGGAATTACATACAGGGACAAACTTTTTTTTTTTTTTTTTTTTTATAGAAGTTTCAACCGAGCTAACTTGATAACTGCCATTAGATACGGTTGTACGACAGTAGTGCTACAGTGGAAGGGATAGGGTCACCCCTAAATCCTGTTCCCAGCGAAGCCTAAAATGCAGTTTATTATATTATTAATATGGATATAGTCCCCGGTTAGAATGGATAATTACAGTATACGATTCTGAATTGGGTGCAATTGAGGTTCTCCTGAGGGAACAGAGAGGTGAAAAAGTGGAACTTAAAGGGGTATTCCGGAACTAAAAAATTACATTTATTTAAATAAAACAATGAAAAAGATATAACTTTCCAATGTACTTACGTTTCATCAGATGGCTGTAGCGTCGTATATCCTCCTCCGTCGCCGTCCCCTTAGCAATGCAAAATCTGCACTTCCTGTGCAGACCCGTCCATTTGGTCTTCTGCCTTGCTTCCGGTTTCCGGCTTACACACTGTACGGTTACGTCAAAAATGACGTAACCGTACCACGTGCTTCTTTATTGAATTAGAGCATGCGTGGTGAACACACTCCACCGCGCATGCTCTGTGAAATTATGTGGCTGCGTCTTCAGCGGCCGTGTATATTACACTGCGCATGCGCAAGGTTGAAGGTGTGTAGCGGTGTGTATACGAAGTTGCAGGAATAACGGCCGTTTCGGCCGTCTTCCCGACAGGTGCAGGAGCTGTGACAGCTGCTGTCTCGTACAGCAGCTGCCGCAGCTCCTACAGCGGGGACCGATCGCTGTGTCCCCGCTGTCTAACCCCTTAAAAGCCGCGTTCTATAGAGATCGCGGGTTTTTAGGGGTTAAGTTACCATCGCCGGCCTGCTACACGATAGCGGCCGGCGATGGTTACTATGGCAACCGGACACCAAACAAAGGCGTCCGGCTATGCCATCGACGGAAGCCTAGTGGGTCCTGACAAAGTCAGGACCCACTATGCTTGCTGTCAGTGAATAGCTGACAGTTCTAATACACTGCACTACGGATGTAGTGCAGTGTATTAGAATAGCGATCAGGGCCTCCTGCCCTCAAGTCCCCTAGTGGGACAAAGTAATAAAGTAAAAAAAAAAGTTAAAAAAGATGTGTAAAAATAAGAAATTAAAAGTTAAAAAAATCCCCCTTTTTTTCCCTTATCAGTCCTTTTTTATTAATAAAAATATATAAATAAACGATACATAATTGGTATCGCCGCGTCCGTAACGGCCTGAACTACAAAATTATTTCGTTATTTATCCCGCGCGGTGAACGCCGTAAAAGAAAATAATAATAAACCGTACCACAATCACAATTGTTTGGTCACTTCACCTCCCAAAAAATGTATTAAAAATAGATCAAAAAGTTGCATTTACCGAAAAATGGTACTGATGGAAACTACAGTTCGTTACGCAAAAAATAAGTCCTCGCACGGCTTTATTGATGGAAAAATTATAAAGTTCTGGCTCTTAGAATAAGGTAACAAAAAGTGAATGATTTTTTACAAAACGTATTTTATTGTGCAAACGCCATAAGACATAAAAAAACTATAAACATCTGGTGTCACCGTAAGGCCGAGTTTACACGAGCGTGTGCGTTTTGTGCAAGCAAAAAGCGCTGCGTTTTGCGTGCGCAAAAAGCACTTAACAGCTCCGTGTGTCAGCCCTTTATGATGCGCGGCTGCGTGCTTTTCGCGCAGCCGCCATCATTATGACACTCCGTTTGGATGTTTGTAAACAGAAAAGAACGTGGTGCTTTTCTGTTTTCATTCATCCTTTACAGTGCTGTTGCGTGAATCACGCGCGTCCCACGGAATTGCTTCCGTGCGACATGCGTGGTTTTCACACACCCATTGACTTCAATGGGTGCGTGATGCGCGAACAGCGCACAAATATAGGACGTCGTGCGTTTCACGCAGCGGACATACGCTGCGTGAAAATCACGTACCTGTCTGCACGGCCCCATAGAGTAACATAGGTCCCTGCGACGCGCGTTGCAAAAACGTATAATACGCTCGTGTAAATGAGCCCTAATCGTATCGCCCCATAGAATAAAGTGAATATGTCATTTATAGCGCACGGTGAACGCTGTAACAAAAATAGAATTAAAAAACAATAGAATTGCTGTTTATTAGTCACCGCGCCACTTAAAAATAGAATAAAAACTGATCAAAAAGCTGCATGCACCCCAAGAAAACTACAATGTATTCCTCAAGTGGTCTAGTTTCCAAAATGGGATCACCTTTTGGGGGTTTCCACTATTTTGGTACCACAAGACCTATTCAAACCGGACATGGTGCCTAATAAAAAGGCGGCCTCAAAATCCTCTGGGTGCTCCTTTGCTTCTGAGGCCGGTGCTTCAGTCCATTACCGCCCGAGGGCCACATGTGGGATATTTCTACTGCAGAATCTGGACAATAAGTATTGAGTTGCGTTTCTCTGGTAAAACATTTTGTGCATAAACTTTCTAAATGCTGTTGTGAATACTTTGAGGGGTCTAGTTTCTAAAATGTCGTGTTTCATAGGGGTGTCTAATATATAGGCCCCTCAAAGCCACTTCAGAACTGAACTGGAAGCCCAAAAAAAATAATTAGGCAATACTTCGCTTCTATACGAACTAGTTAGCGATTCACAGTGTGATGAAGTAAGGGGAAGCAGCGCTTATACGAGCGGTGCACCCCCTTCAAACAGCCGATGACTTTTCAGTTCACAGGTAGCAGAGTTACATGATGGGGAATTTGTTTTCCTGTTGTGTAACTCTGCTACCTGTCAATGGAAAAATCAGCTGCCAGAGTGAAAAATGTTTCCACACAGAGGAGTACCGCAAAGAAACACCTGGGAATCAGACATGATGGACTAACATTTTTCCCTGTGGTGGATGACTTTTCAGTTGACAGGTAGCAGAGTTACATGAAGGGGAATTATTTTTCATCGATGGCTAGTTAGGAGCGCTGCTTCCCTTTAGTTTTTTCTTGCTCACTGTGAATCTCCGACACAGGATGCAGCGGCGATCCACAGGTATTGCTCCTTTTATCCCAATTCACATGTTAGAATTCAATTTTTTTTATTTTATATATATATATATATAAAATACAGTATTTAAAACTAAGACTGTATAAACAGTTAATATACATTTAGAAAACTTATAATTATAAAGACCAAACTTTACGTATCATCATATAGGGTCAGTGTTGTTTAAAAACGCAGATATCCAGTGATTTCAGCTTGTGCTAGCAGTAATAGAATGAGAGCACCAAAATGAAGACTGGGATTGCAGAAGTTAGTAGAGCTGGGTGTAGTAGGCGGAGCAAGTGCACTGCTGCATGCACATTGCATGCTGGGACTAGAGCAGTGCATGCAGGGAGGAGAAACACAGGAAGAGAAGAGGAATGAACTTACTGAGCAAAACAAACCTCTCCAGGTAAACAATAGGGAGTAATGTTACTAAAACCATTTATTATCAAGAAAAAGCTAGACAGAGTGCACTAATATATTAATAGAGGAACATTGCATTGATTTAAAAAAAAAAATAAAGTATTGGAAAACCCCTTTAATATGGAAACTCTGTATGGGGTGGAGCAGACTTGTCCTGGAACTGCTCATCAATTTAGAATAGGAGGCAAATTTACAGAGGGTGGTCAAGTTCTTTCTTATCCACCATTGAAACGGGCTGAGGGACATAACTGGCTGAATAACAGGGTTTTTAAAGATTGGGGTAAGGGGGGAGGGGGTCTACCCTGTAATTTCATTTTAAAGTGAAGGGTTCTTTCGCACCGACTAATTTTGTCAGTAACAATGAGCGATGATAAACGTTGATGGGCGCTTATTTGCTTCCAAGGCTCTATGATCAGTTTATGTATGGGGACGAGTAATCGTTACTACGATCGCTCGTCCCCATGGATTACCATCGTGTTGGCAGAACTTCTCCCAGGGTATTTGTGCTGCCGGCAGCGATTTATGTTTTTCTGCTGCATTTGATCAGCTAAGGAACGAGGGTTCGTATGAACACTCGTTTGCCCGATCATTGGCCGGTGTAAAAGGTCCTTAACACTCCGCCATAGGAGCGAGTGGTGGCTAATAGGTGAAAGCGACTTTCAATTTGCTGAGAAGGGTAAGGTCTGCCACGTAAGCGCTGCCAGGGCGGTGCTCACACTATAAAAATTAAAAGCTTAAAATAAATACGTTTAAAAACGGCGGTTTTGAACCTGGCCTAAAACATGTTGTTTACCCATTATCATGGCGGTTACCAGAGGGTTAACTCTTGATGGGAAGTCTTTCTTTGTGAGAACCTGAATGGTACTTGGCTGCAATACTAGGCATGGCACCAAGATGAGTGAACTCCCCCCTAATCACACGCCAATTAAAACTCGGAAAACCTTGGGCCTCATTTCCAAAAACTAACATTAAAACTGTTTTTTTGCCCACCGCAACCAATCAGAGCTAAGCTTTAATTTTTCTTGAGCGGCTTAAAAGAATGAAATCTGAGCTCCTTATTAATTGCTTTGTTAGACAGTTGTGATAAATGAAGCCCGATGTGTAACCAATGTTGTCTAGCAAACTTTTAAAATGGATTGATTGTGGGTGAAACTTTGGCGCATTGGTGTTTATATGTATGTGTCATTATATTTTTCCCTTCCTCACAGCCTACTGGATGTTTTGATGCAAGATTCAAGGCTATATCTAATTTTTGAGTTTCTTTCCATGGATTTGAAGAAGTATTTAGATTCCATCCCTAGCGGTCAATATTTAGACACCATGCTTGTCAAGGTAATCTTAATATTATTTAATTCCGATAAAGCAGCTGCCTCTACAGACTACACTGTAAGCCAAAGTGATTGTAATGTTTCCTTTGAGATTTCAAATGTATGTATTTTATTTATATATTTTTTTTCTCATATTTGTTTGGCAGAGCTATGTGTATCAGATTCTACAAGGCATTACATTTTGCCATTCTAAAAGAGTTTTACACAGAGATCTGAAGCCTCAGAACCTGTTAATAGACAGTAAAGGAGTGATAAAGTTGGCTGACTTTGGGTTGGCCCGAGCGTTTGGGATCCCTGTCCGTGTTTACACACATGAGGTAAGCGAAAATGTGCCTGTGCCTAGACATGCCAGTATAGGGGTACTCTTGAAGCCTGTGTTATGCATTGGGGATTTGTTGTGGGTTTTCTCCCATGGAATTCAATTGGGAAAATGATGGCCTATAAGGCTATGTTCACACGGGGTATTTTGCCGAGTTTTTTGACGCGGAAACCGCGTCGCAAAACTCGGCAGAAACGGCCCGAGAACGCCTCCCATTGATTTCAATGGGAGGCGTCGGCGTCTTTTTCCCGCGAGCAGTAAAACTGCCTCGCGGGAAAAAGAAGCGACATGCCCTTTCTTCGGGCGCTTCCGCCTCGGACCTCCCATTGACTTCAATGGGAGGCAGGAGAAAGCGTATATCTCGCGTGATAATTGCCGCGAAAATCGGCGTGCAGGGAGAGGAATATCTGCCTCAAAGTTCCAAACTGAATTTTGAGGCAGATATTCCTCCCCCAAAATACTCCGTGTGAACATAGCCTAAAAGGGAACCGAAGTAAATCTTGCCTACAGTGTTTTTTTTCTGTTTCACGATCATGCAAACTGACTTGTAGGAATCCCGCAGAGAACACAGGTGTCAATTACCTCCAGATCACTTCCATTTTTGGATGACAGGCCTCATGCACACGACCGTATTTTTTTCCTACCCGTAAATACGGGTCCGATGTAACACGTATTCGACCCGTTTTGCACCAGTATTTACGGGCCCGTGCCTGTAAATACGGGCCCGGTGTCACTCGTATTCCACCCGTATTTACGGGCATGTTTTTGGCTGCAAAATTACACTGCACTAATCGGCAGCCCCTTCTCTCTATCAGTGCAGGATAGAGAGAAGGGACAGCCCTTTCCGTAATAAAAGTAAAAGAAATTCATACTTACCCGGTCGTTGTCTTGGTGACGCGTCCCTCTCTTCACATCCAGCCCGACATCCCTGGATGACGCGTCAGTCCATGTGACCGCTGCAGCCTGTGATTGGCTGCAGCAGTCACATGGGCTGAAACGTCATCCAGGGAAGTCGGGCCGGATGTCGAGAGGGACGCGTCACCAAGGCAACGGCCGTGAGACTGGACTTGAGGAAGCAGGAAGTTCTCGGTATGTATGAACGTCTTTTTTTTTTTTTTTTTTACAGGTTGCTTTATATTGTGATCGGAATTCACTGTCCAGGGTGCTGAAAGAGTTACTGCCGATCAGTTAACTCTTTCAGCACTCTGGACAGTGACTATTTACCGACGTCGCCTAGCAACTTTCCCGTAATGACGGGTGCACACACGTAGCCACCCGTCATTACGGGAGCTCCATAGACTTCTATGGGCTGCCCGTGCCGTTATTACGGCCAGAAATAGGACATGTTCTATCTTTTTCAACTGCACGGGCACCTTCCCGTTAAGAAAACGGGAAGGTACCCGTGGCCAATAGAAGTCTATGAGCCCGTTTATTACGGGTCGTAATTACGACCCGTAATAACGGGTGTCTTTACGGCCGTGTGCATGAGGCCTAACGGGTGGGGTTTAGCATGCCTATGATGACCTAACAGTAGGGGGAGGCTCCTTGTACAGCCAGTTGCCTCACAGCCATCTCGGGGGACACAGTTTAATCTAGCAATAAAAATTAATTGTCTAATTAATGGCATATCTACACAATATGCCATACATGTCTGTTAGATGCAGGTCTCTGCTATAGGAATCGTTCTGTCTGGTAAAGGGGCTGCTGGCAAATGCATCTGGGCGGAGCAGCACAGGATTCTGAAAACCCCTTCGATATGCTATTTCTGTAACTAAAATTAGAAGTGAATAGGCGTTAGAGAAACGACATTTGGGACATAGGTGCGGGCCCCCGAATTGGTACCTGCGTTTATCAGTGATCTGTCGCATATCCTGTAGATATGCTATAAATGTTTTATGACACAACACCTTGACGGGAAGAATTGCTGCCATTTATTAAATCTTTTAATAGTCTTGTTTTGTTCTGCGCTTTATTGATCCTTTAAAAATTTGTCTGGCACATCGTCTAAGGCCTCATGCACACGGCCATGCCGTGGGCCGCATTTTTGTGCCGTGCTCCTATACTTTGTAAAATACGAAAAGTAGAACATTCTCCATAATTCCCGGCATGGACACCTATCCGTAGCGATACAGAAAGGTGTCCGCAACCAATAGAACCAGGCGGGTCCGTAATTGCAGTGTTTTTTTGTACGGTCGTCTGCATGTAGCCCTAGATTACAACCTATGTTTCTTACTGTACCTGGCACAATGTTGGAAACAAGTCCTCTAGTGGTAATAGGTTCTCTTTTAATACATAAGGAAGTTGGAGCCTGGATGCAATTGACCACACGTCCCCTCACCAGTGCCTAGAAGGAAGAGGCCATAGCACTTGGTATATGCACAGTGGCCCTTTAGTTTTGTTTCCCAAAACCGTGCCACTTTCTACATGACACAGGCCAGACATGCAGCATAGCTCCATTTATGTGGATAAGGATGTGCTGCAATTCTTGACACTGCTCAGAGTTGGTAACTGGATCTGGTTTGCAAAGGAGCCATGGCCTGTAGGCATCGGGGGTGGGTGGCGGCGTTTGGCCACCAGGGGTGGGTGGCAGTGTTTGGCCACCACTACTGATGGTGTGTGTATATTTTATAAATACTAATTGCTTTTTCTAGTTTTATTCTTTTTTTCACCGCACATTAAACATTACACACACAACATCAGTTGCTGTTAAACTAAATATACAGTACATAAGATACTACAGATGGAGTATTGACCGCAGTCTGACTAAATAATGAATTTTCTTTGTCATTACTACAGGTTGTAACCTTATGGTACAGGGCACCAGAAGTTCTGTTGGGGACTGTAAGATATTCAACACCAGTTGATGTATGGAGTATAGGCACTATATTTGCAGAGATTGCAACAAAGAAGCCCCTCTTCCATGGAGATTCTGAAATAGACCAGCTGTTTAGAATATTCAGGTATCTAATGGGTCTTGTAAGATGCAGCTCACTTATCTTGGCACACGTGCTGTTTGCTGAATAACCCGTTTTCACCCAGTTGGCTAAAAATTAGACAATTTTTAAATATATTTCAGAAGATGAGTGAGTTTACACCCCCACCAATTACCTTGTTAGACCTGTCCATGAGAATTGCGTACACCACCATTCTCTAAAAATGCGTTCTCATTTCTCTGTTTCTGGCGTAATCTTGGTTTCTATTGACTCCGCACGGATTCCCAAGTCCCCTTTTTCAAACTAACTGTAAGGTTGTGTTCACATGTTGCGGTTTGGCTTACTGCAACTTGTAAGTTACAGCCTCACGGGACGAGAGCTTATACCCCACCTATCATACTTAAAACAGAGGAGGACATAATTTTTAACTAAAGGTGCACCAAATGCCTGTTGTCATATCCGCATAACGAAATTTCACCAGCACCGTATGAATGGCATTGCGATAACTGGAGCCAGTGGAAGATCATGGTGATGGGCGGCAGAAACAACCAAACTTGAATGTGGGGTTTAGACCTTTAATCCCATATATCAAATGTGTAATGTCATGGGCATTGATCGTGGCACAGATTCTCTCTAAATTTTTGTTACAGAGCTCTGGGGACACCCAGTAATGAAGTCTGGCCAGAAGTGGAGTCTTTGCAAAACTACAAGAATACATTCCCTAAATGGAAAGGTGGCAAGCTTGCTTCTAATGTGAAGAACATTGATAAAGATGGACTTGACTTGATATCGGTAAGTATGGGAGTAGGGCTCTATACTTGGTGTCCCCTTTTTTTTTTTTTTTTTTTTTTTTTTTTTTTTTTTTACAGGTGTTTTTGAAATTTATATCAATGCCGTGACTTCACCATGCTGAGGTTTGATAAAAACGCCACTGACTCCTAAGACATCACAAACCAAAACGTTACATATATAAACATTTTTATGTTACCATAGATTTCTGGCTGCAGCTTTTTACCAAAACTTCTCAGAAGCACGCAGTCTCGGTCAGGTAGAGATGTTGGGTTCAGCAGAAAACTTGTTAGATTAGACTGAAAAAAGTAGTGTTTTTTTTTTTTTTTTTACTTGTTTTTTTTTTATAGTAGTAATATAACATGCTAGTTAGTCGTAACTTTATGAGTAAATGTATGGAATCTGTCATGGGAGAGCAAGTTCTGTATGTATGGAGGTCTGTCAACCTGTGATGCATGAGTGCTAATGCGTGGTGCCAGTCTGGAAGTAAGATCGCGAGGGGGTCTTTACATGCTCATAAGGCTGTTCAAGCATTGTTTCATAGACTTCTCCTTTGTACACTGTATGCAATATTCCTGCTTTTTTTTTTTTTTTTTTTTTTTTTTTTTTTTTTTTAAATATAATTTAAATATTTTATATCTTGTATTTAACAGAAAATGCTGATCTATGATCCTATAAAGAGAATTTCCGCCAAGTGTGCCCTGCTTCATCCATACTTTGACGATTTGGATAAGTCAAATCTTCCTGCCAATCAAATTAAAAGTTAATTCCCAACACCCGTTTTATGTCCTACATCCAGAATTCTATGAATCGCCACTCTTATTTTGTACGGTCTGTGTATATATCTATATTGTGGTTTTGTTTGTTTGTTTACTTGTTTGTGTTTTCTCCTGCAGACTTTGCAGTTTGTAGTGCTTACATGTAAGGCTGAGTTTACATCTGCGCTACAGGTTCCGTTCTGTTCCGTCATGGGAGCGGAAAAACCGGAAGCGCTGGATCTGTCGCATGACTGAAACCAAACTATGCCAGACGGAACCCATTGACTTTAATGGGTTACGTCATGGAGTCCGTCATTTTCGTCTGGAAACGACGGAGGCTCCTAACCGACGCAGATGTAAACAAGCCCTAAGCATTGTACTTTGTCTCTTGTAAATATTGACTTGTGTCCTGTGTACAAATACAGTGGAGGAACTCGCAGCAAAAACTTAAATAAAGAACTATATTCACAAATTACTCTTGGGTCTAATAAGCATTCAATTGTCCACCAAGAAATACTGCCTGGAATCACGCATGTCGTTTTTGATGCCTTTCTTTTTTTTTTTTTTTTAATGACAAATTCAGGATTGCATCCAATAGAGCGGAAGTCATTTTATGCTTTCCATTTATTTTGAATCATCTTCTGGTTTTAGCTAAAAAAAAAAAACAAACAACCTGCTGCATGTGTGAATCCAGCCTAAAGAGGTTTAATCAAGAAGACAACCCCTGTTCATATACCGCATTAGCCCTATTAAGACCAATCCGCCACATCTAAACGCAACCTTAGGGCACGGCCGGACGTGGCAGAGTTTTTCCGCTGCAAATGTTGGTGCAGATTTGGGGCAATTACGCAACAAATCTGCACCAACATTTGCATATTTGACAGGTAATTCAGACGTTGCAGATATCACAGCGGACTTGCCACAGATTTCAGTTTTTGCATTGCAAAGGCTGAAATCCGCAGTGAAATTCCGCTTCTCCCCAACAGACAGTGCATGCTGCG
Organism: Rhinoderma darwinii; assembly: GCF_050947455.1. Taxonomy (NCBI): domain Eukaryota; kingdom Metazoa; phylum Chordata; class Amphibia; order Anura; family Rhinodermatidae; genus Rhinoderma; species Rhinoderma darwinii. The sequence continues at coordinate 41,259,683 of NC_134697.1, read as the reverse complement.
GACGGAAAATTCCGCACCACAGCGGAGTTTTCTGCAACGTCTGAACTAACTTACCTAAAAATGTATAGAAACAAATGTAAACGGCCGCTGGAGAATTTTGCAACATCTGGCCGTGCCCTTAGGCCTTATTCAGTTGACTGCATTTTTGCGTTGGCATTATGGCCACAAGACCCAGACCATTCAAGTGAACCAAACTTAAATCTTAGACTCCTATGGCGATCTAAGTTTGGTTCACTTGAACCGTGGGAAAGTCTGGGTCTTGCATCCGTAATACAGATGCTAAAATGTGTCACGTTACGGCCGCCTGAATGCAGCCCTTCGCGTGTGTATGAGCCCCGCACCCGGCAGTGACCATCTCTGCCTTTCCCTTTCTGGTGATTACAGCGACCGGACCCAATGCAATAAGCTGGTCGCCAGGGCGGCTACCTTCAGATCTATTCAAAGGTTATGTCACTTCATTTTATGGAACGTCATCCTAAACAACTATTTGTAGATGATACAAAACAAGTATTTTCAGAAGCTGTAGCCTATTCAGCTAGATGATGACTTCATCAGACAGTAAATATACTAGCTCTTCACAACAAAGCGATTACATTATTGCCATAGAAACCGTTTGTACAGCGCTTCCTTTCACCACAGGAAAACAGACATGTACGCTTCCAGCCTTGAATAGGGTGCAACAAGTTTATGCTCAATGGTTAAAATTGCTCATCAAAAACACAGGAGGATGGGAGAGAACTTTAAATAGGCCAATTATCAAAAATATTTAACAACCTGGCAGAGCTTAAAATGCAGCGTTAGGCCCTGTTCACACTGAGTTTTTTGCAGGAGGAAAATTCCTCCTGTAAAAACTAACCCTGGAGGTTTTCATGTTTGATGTGGTTTTTGAGGCGGTTTTTCAGGCTGTTTTTGCCGAGGTTTTCACACGCATGAGGCTGGGTTCACACAACCATGTTACGTCCATAATGTACGGAACGTATTTCGTCCGGAAGACCCGGACCGAAGACAGTGCAGGTAGCCGGGCTCCTAGCATCATAGTGATGTACGACGCTAGGAGTCCCTGCCTCTGCGTGGAACTACTGTCCCGTACTGTAATCGTCCGTTTTTGGAGCTGTTTTCATTGGAGTCTATGAGAAAACCGCTCCAAAAACGTCCAAAGAAGTGTCCTGCACTTCTTTTGACGAGGCTGTATTTTTTACGCGTCGTTGTTTGACAGCTGTCAAACGACGACGCGTAAATAACAGGTCGTCTGCACAGTACGTCGGCAAACCCATTCAAATGAATGGGCAGATGTTTGCCAACGTATTGTAGCCCTATTTTCAGACGTAATACGAGGCATAATACGCCTCGTTTACGTCTGAAAATAGGTCGTGTGAACATACCCTAATACTTGAGGGGTGACCATGTTGAGAAAATGCCGCTGACATCTATGCGAGCATGCTTCCGTGGAGTACAGCAGAATACCTGCTGCTGAACTAAATATCGCTGGCATCCCTGGCCAGAGTGACCAAGCTGCAGACCCCTGAGGATGAGTATTGAAACGCGTAGGGTCGGTTGTGAATAGGATTTTTTTAGCATTGGGAACACTAGCATTGTTTGTATACCTCAACACTAGGAGCTTCCGGTGCGGTTATCACGGACTCTAGTGTGAATTAGGGTCAAGACTATTGTTATGCCCATTTTTCAAATGCTGATTCCGTATTGATATTCTTGTTGAACACTGAGCTATAGTAGGTTCACAATTGAATTAGAACTCAGAGTTTATTATTTAATACGTTTTTATACACACGGTGGGGCTTTTTCACAGTGGTGATTGTACCCCTGTTTTTAGAGAGTTATAAATAAATGTTATATTTTACTCATATATCACATCAGTGAATCCGTGACCATGTTAAGTAAGTATGCAGAAAAGAGAAAATTGTAACTGAAATGTTGCTGCCACTTTTTAGTTTTGTTTTACTTGGCAGTGTTGGATATTTAGAGGTATGGGAGATCTATCCGACCATGTATGAACACTCCTCCGTAAACCAGGGTTTAAATAATCTACAAAGAACATATCTTGCTTTGTAGGACCCAGCACATTGTGTATTTTATACAGACAATCAATTTGTTATTAGATCTATGTAATGCTTCATTTTTTTACCTGTGGTTGCGCTGCAGGGAATATTAAAAGTTGCTGCCATCTTTCCCCACACTAATAAGCAGTAGGGAATGTCTTTAGAAACGATACACTGCATATGGGACTGTGCCCCTGATCCAATCGATATTCTAAAATTTGGATATTCGTGACTAGTGAGTGAAAGTTTTTCCAGGATTTAAAAATCTTCTGTCCGTAGTGATGTCACCTGACAACTTGCACCATATCTATAAAGAAGACCTGTCATGTCCTCTGAAACCTAAAACCAGCTGCTGCAGCTCTGGTTTTCTTTCAAGCCGACCACAATCCCCTGAAATCAGTCCGGTTAGTCTACTCGTATAGCTCATGTAAACAGTCGAGTGAGGCTCCCAGCACTCAATCTCCCAGTGTCAATCTCGGTCATAGACACTGGGGACTGCCCACTTGGCAGTCTACTCGTACAGGTCATGGAAACTAACTGGGCAATGTGGGCGGCTTGAAAGAAAAGAAAACCAGAGCTACACTCTGCGCTGGTTGGTAGGCTATCCATCTGGCTTGAGATGTCCGAGAACGTGACCGGTTCTCTTAAACCTCTTCCCGACATCTGCCGTATATGTGCGTCAAGTCCGGAGAGAAAGTATGGATCTAGCCCCCAGGGGTGCAGATCGGTTGCCATGGCAGCCAAAGGCTTATTAAAGGCCTCCAGGTCTGCCATCTGTGTCCTATTAAGCTTTGCCAGAGGCGAGGCTTAAAGGGAACCGGTCACTAGATTTTAGGGCACTAAACCACCAGCATGTCGTTATACTCCTGTAAAATAGTGTCCTAAGCATACTAAAAAGAAGTTCTAGAACAGTGTGCTGTATGTAACTTACCAGAGTCCTGAGGTGAGTCTAGGTGTACTGGCCTTTGCGTCATCTGAGTATGTGCAGAATGCTGTTGGACCCTTCTCTGGTCACACGCTGTATTCTAACATCGTTATAGAACAAATGATAAAACTGACAGTTTTGTGATGGGCTTGTCATTAGAACGACATGCTGGTGGTTTAGTGGCCTAAAATCTAGTGACCCGGTTCACTTTCAGGCTGTGTCATTGGGTGGATTAGCTGTGGGTTTTCTGCAACCAATTTCTGTGCAGAAAATCCGCCATATATTTGGGCTTGTCCACACGTAACGGAATTGCTGCAGAAAATTGACCGAATACTAAAGAACTATTGAATTTAACAAGGTATAGACAACCGTGCATTTTGGGTGATTGAATCTTTTTGCATTTCTTATTTATTTTACATGCATGGGACAATGAGGGTTGGATTGTGGGAATCCACATTTAAGATAACTTTATAATGTTTTGGCATAGACGACGACGACGACGACCAAATTATGAGGTCCATGTAGAGAAACATTGAAAAGCCCTGGTTTATAATACCATTTAAATACGAAGAGAACAAGAACAGAATGTAAATCCCCTTAGGTAAAACTCTCAGCACAAAGAATCTTTCTATAATCTCTATCAAGCAGTCATGTGACAAACTAAGACTGCAATTCAACAGGAATTGAAATAAGATATCTCGACCCAAACAACAAAACACCTTGGCAGCATTTAACCCCTTCCCGACATGCGCCGTACATGTACGGCGCTGTCGGGAGGTGCTTCCCGCAAAGCGCCGTACATGTACGGCGCAGTGATTGTGCGGGCTCAGAAGCAGAGCCGGCACCATCACCGCGGGGTGACAGCTGTATTATACAGCTGGCACCCTCCTGTAACTGCCAGGACCGGAGCTATTCTCCGATCCGGCAGATTAACCCCTCAGATGCTGCGCTCAATTTCACCCGATCGGCAACCCAGTGATGCAATCGCTGGGTTGCTGTGGCAATCGGACGCCAGAAAATGGCGTCCGAGTCTGCCTTGTACGGGAGCCCATGAGGACCCGCCTTCGGCGTGTCCTCATAGGCTTGCTGTCAGTGAATAACTGACAGCGCTATTACACTGCACTTCGTATGTAGTGCAGTGTATTAGAGTAGCGATCGGGGCATCAGGCCCTCATGTCCCCTAGTGGGACAAGTCAGAAAAGTAAAAAAAAGATAATAAAAATGTGGTAAAACAATAAAAACACACACATTTCAAATAAAAATAAAGCTAAACTGACTTTTTTCCCATAGTTAGTCTTTTATTATGGGAAAAACCGTAAAAATTAAAAAAACTATACATAATTGGTATCGCCGTGTCCGTAACGACCCAAACTACAAAACTATTATGTAATTTATCCCGCACGGTGGACGCCGTAAAAAAAAACCATGAAAAACAACGCCAGAATCTTTGTTTTTAAGTCACATCTCCTTCCAAAAAATGCTATAAAAAGTGATCAAAAAGTCACATATACTCCAAAATAATACTAATAAAAACGGCAATCCGTCCCGCAAAAAATAATCCCTGACACCGTTTAGTGCACGCAAAAATAAAAAAGTTATGGGTCTTAGAACATGGCGACACAGAAAACAAATGATTTTATAAAAAGTGATTTTATTGTGCAAAAGCTGCAATACATAAAAAAAACTCTATAAATTTGGTATCGCCGTAATCGTATTGACCCGCAGAATAAAGCTAACATGTAATTTAGGGCACACTGTGGATGCCGATAAAAAAAACAATAAAAAACTATTCCAGAATTGCTTGTTTTTGGTAATTTCCTTTACCAAAAAATAAAATAAAAAGTGATCAAAAAGTCGTATGTGTTCTAAAATTGTACCAATAAAATCTACAGCCCGTCTCGCAAAAAACAAGCCTGCACACCGCTCAATCTACTGAAAAATAAAAAAGTTACGGCACTAGTAATGCGGTGATGAAAAAACATCTCAATGCGCAGGCCGGAGGGGAACATTCCTTCAGGTTCAGGTCACTAGTATTGAGGAACTAGGAAAGGGAATGGACATAGCACATCCGCTGGAAGTGAGGGCGCCCGTATTATACCAGCGCAAAACTTTCCCAGCAATATTTCCCAAACTATGAAGGAGAAAAAGTCCCCAAAAGGTGCAGAGTGTTACAGAAGGGGGATAAGAAAGAAAACCGTTTATCAGTGTGACACCGGCCTGTGCATAACGGATCGCTTCACAGAGTCACACACATCTATGGAGAATTGTATTATTTACCCCATTATTATACCCTCTTATTATGCCCTGATGTACTCTGCACAGATTACATATACCCTGATGTACTCCTTACAGATTACATATACCCTGATGTACTCCGCACAGATTACATATACCCCTGATATACTCCGCACAGATTACATATACCCTGATGTACTCCGCACAGATTACATATACCCCTGATATACTCCGCACAGATTACATATACCCTGATGTACTCCGCACAGATTACATATACCCTGATGTACTCCGCACAGATTACATATACCCTGATGTACTCCTCACAGATTACATATACCCTGATGTACTCCTCACAGATTACATATACCCTGATGTACTCCGCACAGATTACATATACCCTGATGTACTCCTCACAGATTACATATACCCTGATATACTCCGCACAGATTACATATACCCTGATGTACTCCTCACAGATTACATATACCCTGATGTACTCCTCACAGATTACATATACCCTGATGTACTCCGCACAGATTACATATACCCCTGATATACTCCGCACAGATTACATATACCCTGATGTACTCCGCACAGATTACATATACCCCTGATATACTCCGCACAGATTACATATACCCTGATGTACTCCGCACAGATTACATATACCCCTGATATACTCCGCACAGATTACATATACCCTGATGTACTCCTCACAGATTACATATACCCTGATGTACTCCTCACAGATTACATATACCCTGATGTACTCCGCACAGATTACATATACCCTGATGTACTCCGCACAGATTACATATACCCTGATGTACTCCGCACAGATTACATATACCCCTGATATACTCCGCACAGATTACATATACCCTGATGTACTCCGCACAGATTACATATACCCCTGATATACTCCGCACAGATTACATATACCCTGATGTACTCCGCACAGATTACATATACCCCTGATATACTCCGCACAGATTACATATACCCTGATGTACTCCTCACAGATTACATATACCCTGATGTACTCCGCACAGATTACATATACCCTGATGTACTCCGCACAGATTACATATACCCTGATGTACTCCGCACAGATTACATATGCCACCACATTATAAACTGAAATACCAGCAAAACCCCAAACAGAACTATTACCAAGCAAAATCCATGCTCAAAATGGCGGTCTATTCCTTCTTAGCCCTACAGTGTGCCCAAACGGCAATTTATGTTCACAAGTAAGGCATTACCATACCCGGGAGAACCCACTTAACAATTTATGGGGTAAGATTCTCTAGGGGCACAACATCTTGTGCGGTGAATGGGCAGATCAGTGGAAAAATTGCAATTTTCACTTTGCACCATCCACTGCGTATTCATTTCTGAAAAACACCTGTGATGTCTAAATTCTCACTACACCCCTTGATAAATGCCTTTAGGGGTGTAGTTTCTAAAACGGGGTCACTTTTGTTTGGTACATCAGGGGTTTTGCAAATGCAACATGGCGTCCGCAAACCATTCCAGCAAAATCTACGCTCCAAAAGATAAATACCGCTCCTTTTCTTCTGAATGCTCCTATATACGTAAATAGCCTATTATAACCACATATGTGGTGTTACCGTACTCGGGAGAAATTACTTTACAAATGTTGGGGTGCTTTTTCTTCTCTATTCCTTGTAAAAATGAAAAATGTTGATCTAAAACTACATCTTGTTGGAAAAAAAAAATATTTTTCATTTTCATAGCTTAATTCTAATTAATTCAGCAAAAAACCTTTGGGATCAAAATTTTCACTATACCCCTAGATGATTCCTCAGGGGGTGCAGTTTCCCAAATGGAGTCACTTTTGGGGTGTTTCCACTGTACTAGTACTACAGGGGCTCAGCAAATGTGACATGGCGCCCAGACACTATCCAAAATCCAAATGGTGCTAGTGCCATTCTGAACCCTACCGTGTGTCCAAACAGCCGTTTATGACCACATGTGGGGTATTGTTTTACTCGGGAGAAGTTGCTTTACAAATTTTATGGTGCTTTTTCTCCTTCAGTACTTGTGGAAATGAAAAAAAAATAGCTAAACCTACATTTTATTTGAAAAAAATGTAGATTTTCATGGCCTAGTTCCAAAACTTTTTGCAAAAAAACTGGCCGGTCAAAATGCTTGCTACACCCCTAGATAAATTCCTCGAGGGGTATAGTTTCCAAAATGGGGTCACTTGTTGGGGGTTTCCACTGTTTTGTCCCCTAGGGGGCTTTGCAAATGCGACATGGCCTCCGCAAACCATTCCTGCTAAATTTGAGCTCCAAGAGCCAAATGGCGCTCTTTCCATTCTAAGCCCTGCCGTGTGTCCAAATAACCGTTTATTACCACATGTGGGGTATTGTTTTACTCGGGAGAAATTGCTCTACAAATGTTGTGGTGCTTTTTCTATTTTAGTTCTTTTGGAAATGAAAAAAAATTAGCTAAACCTACATTTTATTTGAAAAAATTTAGATTTTCATTTTCATGGCCTAGTTCCAAAAATGTTTGCAAAAAAACTGGCCTGTCAAAATGCTTGCTACACCCCTAGATAAATTCCTCGAGGGGTGTAGTTTCCCAAATGGGGTCACTTTTGGGGGGTTTCCACTGTTTTAGTTCCACAAGACCTGTTCAAAGCTGACATGGTGCCTAAAATATATTCTAATAAAAAGGAGACCCAAAATCCACTAGGTGCTCCTTTGCTTCTGAGGCCGGTGCTTCAGTCCAGTAGCACACTAGGGCCATATGTGGGATATTTCCTAAAACTGCAGAACCTGGGCAATAAATATTGAGTTGCATTTCTTGGGTAAAACCTTCTGTGGTACAAAAAAAATGGATTCAAAATGAATTTCTGGAAAAAAATAATGAACTTTGTAAATTTCACCTCTACATTGCCTTAATTCCTGTGCAATGTCTAAAGGGTTAAGAAACTTTCTAAATGCTGTTTTGAATACTTTGAGGGGTGCAGTTTTTAAAATGGGGTGACTTATTGGGGGTTTCTAATATCTAAGGACCTCAAAGCCACTTCACAACTGAACTGGCCCCTGTAAAAATAGCATTTTGAAATTGCTGCTAAAGTTCTAAGCCTTGTAACGTCCTAGAAAAATAAAATGATGTTCAAAAAACGATGCCAATCTAAAGTAGACATATGGGGGATGTTAGTTAGCAACATTTTTGTGTGGTATAACTGCCTGTCTTACAAGCAGATACATTTAAATTGAGAAAAATGCAAATTTTTGCAATTTTTCGCTAAATTTTGGTGTTTTTCACAATTAAATACTGAATGTATCGGGCAAATTTTGCCAGTAACATAAAGTCCAATGTGTCACGAGAAAACAATCTCAGAATCACTTGGATAGGTAAAAGCATTCCGGAGTTATTACCATATAAAGTGAAACATGTCAGATTTGAAAAATGAGGCTCTGTCAGGAAGGTCAAAAGCGGCCAAAGAGGGAAGGGGTTAAGTCTCATTTGAAGGGGATGTTTTGTGAAATAAACCTTTGTCATCAGAAAATTAACTATTGTTTAAATTCAAGTTGTTTTTTTTTTTTAGGTCATCTATATTAAATATAATCCTAAATAAAATCATGCAGTTTTCACTCTGGCCACTGAGCCTCTCAATAGACTGACACTTCCTGTTCTGTAGAGATCACCTCAGCTTTCATTTCCTTATCACAGTCCGGATTACAAGGACAGGTTACAGCTCTTTAGAGAACACAGAATCCGCCACTGATCATAGGTGATGGACACAGCTCTCCTATCCCTTTCTGCAGACTGACCTTTGCATAGGTCACAGAGCATGCCCGGAACACTCTTCCATAGAAGTCAATGGGTCGCCTCCTGTTCACAGGAGGTTGCTACGGTTTATGTGGCAGCTGTAAAGCATATCTCTAAATATGTGGCAGCTGTAAAGCATATCTCTAAATACTGTTAATAGCTGCCCTTATGATCATGTACAAAAGATAGAATTAAAAAAATCGCAATAAAAAAAATGGATTAGAAAAAAATTTATATGTATCAATATCTGTTTTATTTAGTAAAAAAAAGAAAGTGATACATTCCTTTTATCTACCAACTTTATCACCTAAAGGATACAGCTATATAAAAGTGAGTACAGTGTATGTAGTTTACACGAAAGGTTTGATTAAAGATCGATCAGAGCTTGTGTGTCAGAGTTGTTCGTTAAAAATCCTTTGTCTCTGGCGTTCTACACACGTCATGTTTTTACAGAAGCTAAAATGGATCCTTCATGACCTGGATTATAGCAGATCCTAACTGATCCCATTAACTTAAAATGGGTTTATCAGGTTTCCATTTTTATTGGATATACCACAGCATTCTGCTCATCAAAGCGCAGCAGAAGCCTGACAGAAAACATCTAAGTATGACCTGAGCTTTAACCTCCCCCATTTATATAGATTTCCTTTAGAAACGGAAGTAAACTGCTATAAATCCGGGTAAACGTTTTTGTCTGAAACATTCCCGATGGACAAATTAACATTTGATACCAGATAATGTCTTAGTCACGCGGCATAGGGACTGTATGACTCTCCATCTCACTGTACACTGTTTTGTCGGGTGCTGCATGTACAGAGCTAATCTCCCCTAGAAGTAATGTTTATAGAAGAGAAAAGCTCTGTACATACTTGCATCTGTACAAAACGACCATGTACGTGAGGCCAGACATAGATTCACTCAAGCACAGTGCCGGATTATCGTTCGAACGGCCCCCCTCATGCCCGGTGTGGCATCGCTAGCACTGGAGGGGGCCCCGGTGCCAGCGGCAGCCACATTCACGCATCAATGAAAAGTTACTATAGTAACTGGGGCCTATGTAATAAACTACACGGGCCCCTGTTACTATAGTAACTGACAGTACTTACCCCTCCTCTTCCTTTGTGCAGTCCAGGACTGATAGACAATTCCCCTTGTCAGGAGGATGTGTCCCTGCACAGTGTGATACTGTCAGTATGTAGGCACACAGCCCTGTGACAATGGGAATCGTAACACCCATTTGCCCAAAAAGGTAGTGTTAAAAATAGTTGCAGGACAGCGGTGCGCATGGGGGGCCCAAGTTTGGGTAACAGCCCAGTATACTTAATCTGCCACTGCTCAAGCAGGTCTCTGCACAGTTAAGGGGGTTTTAGATGGGCTGATTATCGGGCAGACGAGTGTTCATAGAACGCTTGTTCCCGATAATTGCCAACAGGGCAGCGATCAGCAGACGGACGATCAAATGCTTGATCATCTGCTGGTCGTATCATTTAAAAAAAGTAAAATATTATCGTCGTGTGCAGCACATCTCACTGTGTAAACGGAGACGCGCTGCCGACATGAAAATGTATGGGGACAACTGATTGGCGTAACGAGCGCTTGTCCCCAGATGTGGCTCCTTGTGACAGGAGAAAACGAGCGCCGATCAATGATGTCTCGTTGATTGGCGCTCGCTGCATCGGCCGATTATCGACCGGTGTAAGGCTGGATTCACACGAGTACATTACGTGCGTAATGGACGGAACGTATTTCGGCCGCAAGTCCCGGACCGAACACAGTGCAGGGAGCCGGGCTCCTAGCATCATAGTTATGTATGACGCTAGGAGTCCCTGCCTCGCTGCGGGACAACTGTCCTGTAATGTAATCATGTTTTCAGTACGGGACAGTAGTTCCATGTAGAGGCAGGGACTCCTAGCGTTGACATAACTATGATGCTAGGAGCCCGGCTCCCTGCACTGTGTTCGGTCCGGGACTTGCAGCCGAAATACGTTCCGTCCATTACGGACGTAATGTGCTCATGTGAATCCAGCCTAAAAGGACCTTTAGTCAGGGAAGATTCTAACTGCTGATTAAAAGGGAGTCCTATGAGAAGAGTGACTGAAAAGGCAACCCCACGGCTGACACACAGCTACTTCCTGTCCCAAAAACTAAAGGCAGAAGAAGTCTGGAATGAAGTTTAAAGGGTCATCCAGGATTTGAAAATGGATGAATATTAATCGCTTGGGTCCGGCACTTGACATTTCCGCCAATCAGTTATTTGAAGGGGCCGTGATGCTCATGCGAGCACTGCAGCCTCTTCATTGTTTACATCTTCAGGCTTGTGGAAGTACATACAGCCTGAAACCTGATGTATATAATAAATAGGCTGCAGCGCTCGCACGTGTGCCACAGCCCCTTCAAACAGATGATCGGTGGGGATGCCGAGAGTCGGACCCACCCGATCTATTATTGATGGCCCAGCCTAAGGGTAGCATCATTTTTTTGAATCCTGGATAACCCCTTTAAATAAGAGAGACTGCACACAAATCCTACGTATAAGGATTTTTCGCAAATTTTCATTATTGCAAAAATTAAATGGACTGTACTAGTGAATTATATGTCAGTGACAGCTAATGTGCATTAGGCATTCGAACATTAATTTCAAGGAATCTTCATTATTATGAAATCACTGTATTTACTTGTAATTCACCTCCTGGTTGAAGCCCTCTTGATATGATATAGTGTATTTATTTCTGCAGGTGCCCTGTTTCATATAATAAGGGTATTGTACAAGGCACAATGACATAATAATTGACATGGTATTACAAGGAATAACAGGTCTTGAGAGTAAAATGTTCCAACAAAGAATGTCATAGTTCAGTAAACAATGTCTTATTGTCTCGTTTCGCAGACTGACTGTGTATAAGAATTACTCATTCATATTGAATAATGGTAAATACATGACGGCCTGTACCCTCCCTATGCCTCAAATTTCATACATCGGTAAACATTGTTTTTTTTTGTTTTTTTCTATCGGATGTCATATAAATCTGACAGAAAAAGTTTCTGACATGCTCCATCGGATGTCGTTATTTTCTTCCCCACAAGTATTGCTTGTAGGAAAGAATAGCTCTGTACATCTTACACCTGATGAAGGAGTGTTCAGCAGCACATGGAGTCCTGCATGGAGCTAAACGGGACTCTGTGCGCGGCTGTACGTGTGGATGTGGCCTTTGGCCGGGTTCCCAAGTTGCGTAAGGCCTAATTCACACGAGCGTGTTTGGTCTGTGATATAGGGTCCGTATGTAGGCTGCATTTCCCGGACCGAACACACTGAAGGAGCCGGGCTCCTAGCGTCATAGTGATCTATGACGCTAGGTGTCCCTGCCTCTCTGCGGAACTACTGTCACGTACTGAAAACATGATTACAGTACGGGACAGTTGTCCGGCAGCGAGGCAGGGACACCTAGCGTCATAGATAACTATAATGCTAGGAGCCCGGCTCCCTGCAGTGTGTTCGGTCCGGGAAATGCGGCCGACATACGGACCGTATATCACTGACCGAACACATTCGTGTGAATTAGGCCTTAACGTGGAATTTCCACAATGGAATTCTGTGTAGAAATTCCGCAGCGTTTACAGTACTGCGAAGTGAATGAGATTTAGAAAATCTCATGCCCATGCTGTGAAAAAAAAAATGCAGCGAAAGTGTTCAGAAATTGACCTGCGGTGTGGATTTTAAATTTCGTTTTCGTTGCTTTTCTGTTGCAGATTTTCCCCATTAAATTCAATGGAGATGTAAAACCTGCAACAAATAGCCAAGTGTTACGACTTTTGCGGTGGAGTCGCAAAAGAAATAGCAAAACAAAAGTTATACTAACCACCCGGGTGTTGTCATAGTGACGCTATCTTCTGTTCTTCCAGGCTGGCTTCCTGGGACGACGTTTCATTCCATGTGACTGCTGCAGCCAATTACAGGCTGCAGATTGCCTGCAGCGGTCACCTGGACTGCAGTGTCATCCCAGGAGGCCGGACTGCACGTCAACGGAGGGACGCGCCGTCATGACTACGGCCGCGGTAAGTATGAAAGGTTTTTCTCTAGTGCAGCGAAAATTCCGCTTGAGAAACTGCACCACCATTGTGGTGCGGGTTACAAGTTGGCTACGCTGCGTAGTTTTACGCAGCGTATCTGACCCGTGGAAACTCTGCTTTAGGCCGGATTTACACGAGCGTGTGCGTTTTGCGCGCGCAAAAAACGCTGCGTTTTGCGCGCGCAAAAGGCATTTGACAGCTCCGTGTGTCATCCGTGTATGATGCGCGGCTGCGTGATTTTCGCGCAGCCGCCATCATAGAGATGAGGTAGTCGACGCCCGTCACTGTCCAAGGTGCTGAAAGAGCTAACTGATCGGCAGTAACTCTTTCAGCACCCTCATCAGTGAATGCCGATCACAATATACAGCAACCTGTGAATAAAAAAAGACGTTCAAACTTACCATGAACTGCCTGCTTCCTCCAGTCCGGTCTCCCGGCCGTTGCCTTGGTGACGCGTCCCTCTCTTGTCATCCGGCCCCACCTCCCAGGATGACGCGGCAGGCCATGAGACCGCTGCAGCCTGTGATTGGCTGCAGCCTGTGCTTGGCCTGTGATTGGCTGCAGCTGTCACTTGGCCTGAATTGTCATCCCGGGAGGTCGGACTGGAGGAAGGAGCCGGGACTTATCGGTAAGTCCGAACTTCTGTTTTTTTTTACACGTATATGTATATTGTGATCGAAAGTCACTGTCCATGGTGCTGAAACAGTTTAAGTCTTTGAGCACCGTGGGCAGTGACTGTCTCCTGACGTCGCGTACCCGAACATTTTTTGCCGGGTTCGGTCAAAACGAGTTCGGCCGAACCCGGTGAAGTTCGGTGCGCTCATCTCTAATTTGACACTCCGTTTGGATGTTTGTAACCAGAAAAGCACGTGGTGCTTTTCTGTTTACATTCATCCTTTTGACAGCTCTTGCGTGATTTTCGCGCATGCAACGCAGGACCGTCCGTGTGGCATGCGTTGTTTTCACGCACCCATTGAAGTCAATGGGTGCGTGTTGCGTGAAAAACGCAAGAATATAGAACATGTCGTGAGTTTTACGCAACGCACTCACGCAGCGCAAAATTCACGCATCGTCTAAACTGCCCCATAGAGTAATATAGGTGCGTACGACACGCGTGAAAAGCACGCGCGTCGCACGCGCGTATAATACGCTCGTGTAAATGAGGCCTTAGACTGGTTTCAAACAGCCCTAATACAGGTGCATTTAAGTGCCTGCAGCGGGGTGAGGGGTTTTGAGGAGAAAGAGCGTTCTTGGTCGAAATGTGTTTGAAACATATTTATAAAAAAAGTATGTAGCTGTGAATTATAATTAAGGCTGGGTTCACATTGTGCATTTTGCTATGTTTTGAAACTATGTCAAAAACGCATCGCTTAGTGACCGCCAATACGCCTTTTTACATCGGTCACAAAGGGATCTCATTCCGATGCATATGCCTTGTACGGTGCATCGGAATAAGGCTGCTACTCTAACGGCTGGGATCGGAGTTACTTTTGATTCCGGGCGTTTAATCACTTAGATGCCATTGCAAATAGCAACCGAGGCATCTTAGTGGTTTACAGAGGGAGGGGGCCCCCTCTGCCACCCATCGAATGTGGTGGCCATGGCATTTGTGGCCTAACAAAGGCCATCAGGCCTGCCATGACTGTATGCTTACTAGGCAGTAATGTATTGGTATACTAAGTATACCATAATAGAAGTGATAAGCAGATCGCATAATAACATCCCCTAGTGGGACTAAAAAAAATAATAATAAAAGAATGTGAAATACAGTTTATTTTTCCATAAAAATTGGTTTTATTTTCGTAAATGTGTCATCGTAGCGGCCCAAACAATAATCTTAACACAATATTGAAACCACATGTGAACAGCGGTTTGTTTTTTAAGCCCCCCCCCCAAAAGAAAAGTTAATCAATAAGACCCATGTACCCCAAAATTGAATAAATGAAACTACATCTCCTCCTGCGGCGATACAAAAATAGCTTACCATGTTCACATGTTCACACAGGGCGGATACGTTGCGTAAAAGTACACAGTTTGTCTGCCCTGGCGGCCATAGGGAATTCCGTCTGGAAAACCGCACCAAATTGTGGTGCAGTTTTTCGGCTGGAATGTCCGCTGCGGAATACAAGCAAATTTTTTTTCGAATAAAACGGCCATACTTACGCTTCGATGTCCGTGCAGATAGGCCTCCTGGTATGACGTGTTATCCCATGTGACTGCTGCACCCTGTGATTGGCTGCAGCGGTCACATGAGATGAAACGTCATCCCAGGAGGCCAGCCTGGACAAAGAAGCATAGAATTCTGGGTAAAAATTTTTTTTTCTGAGTTGTGTTTTTTGCGACGGAATTGCATATTTTTTTGCCGCAAAAATAGCAACATCTGCTATTTGTTGCAGGTTTTACCTCCCCATTGAATTCAAAGGGGAAAACCCGCAACAATAATTAGCAGCGATTCCGCAAATACAATTGACATTCTGTAGGCTAGAAAAAAACGCACCGCATGTCAATTTCTGAGTATTTTTTCCGCTTATCATTTACGCAGCGTGTGGATGAGATTTGCTCAAATTTCATCCACTCTGTTGCTACTGTATTATGCTGCGGATTTTCTGCAAATGAAAATACGTTGCGGAAAATCTGCAGTATTTACTCTACGTGTTACCGTGTTTGCTTCATGCAAACGCTGCGGAATTTGATGCAGAAAATCCGCATGAAACCACAGGTAATTCCACAACTAATAGTGCATTTTTTGATACGTTTTTAAGTGCGGTTTAGCTTCAGAAATAGGGTCATTCGTTTTTTTATGCTGCAAGTGCGTTTTTTAAAAAAAACACCAAATACTAGTCAGATACAATTAACAGGCGGAAACGCAAGATAAATTGACATGATGCAGATTTTAAAATACCCACCGCAGGTCAATTTACGTGCAGAAAAAATCTGCAACGTGTAGATAAGATTTCCTGAAATCTCATTTACTTTGCTTGTACTGTATTACGCTGCGGATTAGCCATACAAAAATACATGCGTCAAATCCGCACGTAATACGCGTCGTGTGGATTTGGCCAAAAAGTATTTTTATTGTGCAAAAGTAGTAAAACATTAAAAAAAACTATACATATTTGGTATCGTCAAAATTTTGCCGACCCATAGAATAAAGGTAACACACTGCTTGGTGAACGGCGTAAATGTAAAACGCAAAAAACAATGACGGAATTGCATAAAAAGGTGCGATTAAAAAAATATATAATGCATCCTACCTAAAACTGGCCCTCATACAGCTATGTCGAAAGAAAAATAGAAAAAGTGATGGCTCTTTGAATGCAACAATGAAAAAACGGAAAAAGTTTCAGAAAAGCTGATCATCAAAAAGGTTAAAAATGAACGTTTTTAGGGTTCATTTACATGATACGTTTTTAAAAATTTTAAAGCCAGAAAACAGCTAAAACGCTTTGTAAAACCATGCAGGTATTTATTTATTTTTTTGTAAAATGCGTTTTGACCCCAGCCCTATGTGAACCCAGTCTAGAGAAATAGTTCACTCTTTGTTACGATTTTTGCCACAAGATGGCAGTAAAGTGTATGGGAAGAATTATATCCAGCCGGAAGTTGAAGAACACTGGATTTATTACGGAACTTTTTAGTTTTAAATGAAAAGAAATTTCTAGCCAAAATGGAAAAACTATCACGAGGGACTTCTGCATTGTAAGGGCTCATTCAGATGTGCGGGATTCTCGTCCGTGTGCCGTGCGTTGAACACGGACCCATTCATTTCAATGGGACTATTCAGACATGTGTGAGTTTTCAAGCAGCGAGTGTCCGTTACGTGAAACTCACTGCATGTCCTATATTGCGTTTTTGCGCACTTAGTCGCCCTTTGAAGTGTATGGGTGCGCGAAAACCACCGGCGACAACCGTGTGCTGTCCAAGTAAAGCAGAGAAATACATTTAAAAAAAAAAGTGCACGGAGGTGAAAAACGCATGCCACACACAAAGCACAGCGACGCCAATACGCAACGCACACGGACATGAATTGGAGAAAAAACGCTGCGTGTTTTACGCGCGTAAATCGGACACGCTCGTCTGAATGTAGCCTTAGGTCTATGACCGGGAATTGGTAGAACAGTTGTAATATTTATTTGAACCAGTTATTTACATAAACGCACCAGCAACAAAAACTGTGAAAACTGCATTGCAGCTCATTAGGTTATCATCCAGCTTTCCACAGACCCTGAATAGCATAAAAATCTAAATTGATAGCACACATTTCTGGATTATCAACCACGAGCCACCACTGAAGGGCCCTCGAATACTATACCATCCTCCAAACGCAAATATATATTAAATGAATCCACCAATCTAAACTCTTTGCAGTAACTCTCCTCTCCGGAAATACATCAGTGTATTTCTATTATTGTATGACATAAGGTCCTTCCTGCCATTGGACAGGGGTTGGCAATAGATACGCCATATATCCATCCGCCTATACTCTGCTCTTCTAACATCAATTACTAGTTTCTAAGCTCTTTATTTACTATGGTTTCTATGAAAATGGCGGTTGCATCATACATAACACATATGATGTCATAAGATGAAGGGTTCTCCTTGGAGGTTCTATGGCATATTACCCACACACCACCCACAGATTTACCATTCAGGAGTCTGGGAAACTTGATGACAACCTCTTTAGGAGCTGTAATGGAAGCAATATTGATTTCCCCACAAACCAGCTTTCTCCGCAAGCAGATACTGTATATGGCTGAATAGAACTGTTGACAACTTGATTGAAAAGGACAACTTTTTTGGAAGTAGGGCAATGCAAGGATTGGTATGAGAGCTGTGTCACATTAGGTTATTATGTTTGAAAAGTAAAAGTGACTAATAATGATGATGATGATAGTAATAATAATAATAATAATAATAATAATAATGATGATGATGATAGTAATAATAATAATAATAATAATAATAATGATGATGATGATAAGAATCTTAATAGCAATAATAATGATAAATAATAAAAATAATAGTAATAATAATGATGATCATAATAATAAGAATAATAGTAGTAATAATAATGACAATGATAATAATAGTAATAATAATGATGATGATAATAATAATAATAGTAATAATGATAATAATAATAATAGTAATAATAATGACAATGATAATGCTAATAATAATAGTAATAATAATGATGATTATAATAATAATAATTGTAATAATAATGACAATGATAATAATAGTAGTACTAATAATGATGATAATAATAGTAATAATAATGATAAACATAATAATATTGATGATAATGATAATAATAATAATAGTAATAATAATGATGATTATAATAATAATAATGGTAATAATAATAGTAATAATAATGACAATGATAATGCTAATAATAATAGTAGTAATAATAATGATGATAATAATAGTAATAATAATGATAAACATAATAATATTGATGATAATGATAATAATAATAATAGTAATATGCATTACATATTTGCCATTGATAAAACCTAAACAAAATATGCAAGCTGGTTGGATTGTGTTGCTTGTCCTTGATGACTGGGTGAATTTATGAATGATAGGTATAGATTTGAACTTCTAGCTCACAGACAGCCAAAGATTCGCCAAATTTATTAAGAAGTACTTTAGTTTATGGGTATGTTCACACACTGCGTAAAAGCACACAGCGCCCTGTGCGCCGCAGGGAATTCTGGCCAAAAAACCGAACCACTGTGGAAAACTGCACAGAAAAAAAAATGAATACTCATGTAAGTCCCTCTGACGTCCTAACATCATGAAGTTCTGCAGCCCTGGGAATGACGTCAGGACGTCGGAGCCCTGGAGTCCCATGTGACCGCTGCAGCCTGTGGCCGGCCTGAAGGAAGAAACACAGAATTCTGGGTAAGTATAAGTTTTTTCTTGAAAAAGAAAAAAGAAAAAATGATCCACAAATATAGCTAGGCACTTGGGTTGGATAAAATTCAACATAATATTTTATTTATGAATCCAGATAATACCGGCAATATTAATTTATACAACAATTTAAAATAAAGAAAAATAATATTTTTCTCCTGGCCAGGAAAAGAGACATATAATAGCACCTCTATGCATCTATAATATCACCTCATGAGTATGCAACACATCATATATGCATGGAACAAATTTGAGAAGATAACAATTTTCAAAGCAAAATCGCTGGGTTGTGTTCACACTTGCGGTTTTCAACCATATATGTTGTTTTTATCACAAAGTGGCCAGAGTTCCTATGTACAGTGGTTGGTAATGGTGTTTTGAAGAAATTCTTTTTATAAGAAATATAAATCTCAAAATAGGAAGATAGTCCCGTGTGTTAAGGGGATATAATTTGCAGCATATTTTTTTTCCCTCTCATAAGCGGATCCTTGATTTTTATGTAAATCTTATGGTGATAGAGAGTCCTTTCACAGACCTTTAAGGTCAATATGTAAGATATAAATCTTATGGTGATAGGTAGTCTTTTCACAGACCTTTGGGGTCAATGTGTAGCCCTCGTAATCTTGAGCTTTAAAGGTTTTTACCTTGAACAGCCAGCGAGTGCCAGGAATCCTTGCATGGAGGCAGTCGGTCGAATAGATGGAAAGTCAATATCTTCACAAAAGGCAAAATTCACCTGTATGGCCATACATTTCATTTAAGCCTCCAAATATCCATCATCATATCAATTGAAGCTCTCCTCCTTCGGTCTCCGCGGGCATTCGCCACTGCACTCCGAGAGACACGGACCCGACAAGGCAGGATCACACGCTGGCAGCCAGGTAAGTTTACAATTCTATAGTATGTCTCCTTCCACGTGGTATCTCCAACACTGGACAGGAATTCACAGGGCAGGGTTTAGACGTCACTACCCGCCCTGTCTGATTAAGACAGCTGACGCGTTTCATCCCAGTACGGGATTTCTTCAGAGCCGTTTGACAGATGCTGCCAAACATGATACCTTTATAGTATCCCAAAGTTCATTCATTGGTTCCATGGTTGTAAAAGTAATCTTCCATGGGGATAATCCAAAAAACGTTATAGGAATCATATGTAGATCTTTCATAAAATACAAAGATCAATTTCAATAGAAAACAGAGGCATTTTTATGGTCAAGTAAGCAGTTCATATGTCCATTAGTTTATATATATAGAATATATTCAGTGTTCTCATAGGGAGGGCAATCAGTATTGCATCTCCAAACAATTTTAACAATAATACCAATTGAGTATGAATCCTCCATAAGAGTATTACTACTACCTAGGTTTAATTATCAATATTAATTTATCCCTGAATATAATTAGCCAAAATTGCTATTATTTAAACCTTATGGCGGAATTATGGAGAGATACGTTTTTTAACATTAAATCCCTTGCTACGCAGTTTATGTCATTATGCTATACCATAAACTATATGCAAATAAAATTAGCTAAATTAGTCAGTATTTCAAAGCTGAACAGATAATTTGTCCAATTTACAGCTATCTTTATATATATATGGAATTCATAACATATTTCCGGGGAAGCAGGGAGAAAGGGCCCACACCTATTAAGGCATCAGGACCTGAGTCCCCACTAAACCCAGAAAATTTTCTAATACAATGATCCATCAATATAGTAGCAGGATCCTATAGGAACAATTTTACCACTAAATCTCGTGACCGTTTTTTTACATATATAGCTGTTACTCATAAGAGGAGCCGCCACGGAACCCCAGGGGGGGCAGGGAGAGGGATCACATGCCCAAGGGGGCAATAGATCCCTAGTCCCCACCACCCATAGCGAACCTATAGGCAACCCCTCCCGCTACAAAGGATTGCAAGGGATGGATAGTATATTAATTTATTCCATTCACCCAATTGGTTGAATATTTTATATTGAGAGAAACACTACTCATATTCATTCTACAAAGAACAGGTCCCCATATATAAACGAAATGGGACATCCAGACCAGAGGCACACCGTTGACGTTAATGTCCGATTCCAAGGAAAATTTTCAAACCTATGGATTTCACATTTGATTTTAATATAGAGCTCTCAAAAGAGTATATATATATATATTTGTATTATTTGCTAATGCTATATAGCTCGAAGAATACAGAAAACTGAAGGGGGAGCGCCGTACCACAAAGATAAGACAGCCCAACGTACCTATACCGCGACCCGAAGAGAGCAAATGGAGACCACTACGGACGCTGGTAATACAGCCATCCTAGTGGAAGTCCATTTGCTCCCAACAGTTTGAGTCTCAGAGGAACATATTAAATTTTATTTCATTATTTAGTCCCCTAGGATTCAAAGTTCCCAATGTATAAATCCACATGGTTTCTTTTTGAAGAAGTATTCGGTTAAGATCACCTCCCCTTCTATCTTGAAATAGTTGATAGATCCCCATGAATTTTAGGCCAGTTGGTGATTGGGCATGATATGTTTTAAAATGTGCAGCTAGGGGATTTGTTATTTCACCTTTAGTAATGTCCCGGATATGTTCATTGATACGAATATGTAACTCTCGCTTCGTTTTACCAATGTATTGTTTCCCACATGGGCAGACAATGGAGTAGACGACCATAGTCGAACGACAGTTAATAAAGTTAAGGACTTTAAATTCCCTTTTGCGTTCACTATCAAAAAAGGTGTCTGATTTTAACACGTACTTACAACATTTACAAGAGCCGCACATGAACATTCCTTTTGGACGTTTCTGTAGCCAGTTCTCATTACCTGGGGTCGTTCTCTTAAACTCAGAGCTCACCAACATATCCCTCAAAGTGGGGGCCTTTTTTGGGACCATACTCGGTACATTCCCTACTATTGACTTGATTTTTTTATCCAAAGTCAAATGTGGCCAATTTTTTATCATCAAGTTTCGAAGTATATCCCAATGGGACCCATACCTCGAAATGAATCTAACTCTATTGTCACTGTTATCTTTTTTACCTCTATTTTTTATTATAATAATAGTAATAATAATAATAATGGTAATAATAATGATAATAATAGTAGTACTAATAATGATGATAATAATAGTAATAATAATGATAAACATAATAATATTGATGATAATGATAATAATAATAATAGTAATATGCATTACATATTTGCCATTGATAAAACCTAAACAAAATATGCAAGCTGGTTGGATTGTGTTGCTTGTCCTTGATGACTGGGTGAATTTATGAATGATAGGTATAGATTTGAACTTCTAGCTCACAGACAGCCAAAGATGCGCCAAATTTATTAAGAAGTACTTTAGTTTATGGGTATGTTCACACACTGCGTAAAAGCACACAGCGTATCTGCCCTGTGCGCCGCAGGGAATTCTGGCCAAAAAAACGAACCACTGTGGAAAACTGCACAGAAAAAAAAATGAATACTCATGTAAGTCCCTCTGACGTCCTAACATCATGAAGTTCTGCAGCCCTGGGAATGACGTCAGGACGTCGGAGCCCTGGAGTCCCATGTGACCGCTGCAGCCTGTGGCCGGCCTGAAGGAAGAAACACAGAATTGGGTAAGTATAAGTTTTTTCTGAGTTGCGTTTTTTTTCGTGATGGAATCGCTGCTTTTCCTCCGCATAAAAACACAATATCTGGTATTTATTGCGGGTTTTTACCTTCCCATTGAATTCAATGGGGAAAACCCACAACAAATAAGCAGCATTTACGCATATACAGTTGACATGCTGTAGAATAAAAAAACACACAGGTCAATTTCTGTTTTTTTCCACTCAGCATTTACGCAGCGTGTGGATGAGATTTGTTCAAATCTCATCTACTCTGCTGCTACCGTATTATGCGGCGGATTTTCCACAACTAAATCCGTTGCGGAAAATCCTCAGTATTTATTCTCTGTGTGAACTTACCCTAAGGGCATGCCCAGACGTGGCGAAGTTCTTCTGCCACTGTCCGCATCAATGCAGCACAGAATCTACGTTGCAGATTCTGTTGCGGCTTTCCCTAAAATGGGCATTAAATTGATGCGGACTGGCCGTTGCGTATTGAGGGCAAGAGGGCTTCCCTTCTCTCTATCAGTGCAGGATAGAGAGAAGGGACAGCCCTTTCCCCGGTAAAAGTAAAAGAATTTCATACTTACCGGCCGTTGTCTTGGTGACGCGTCCCTCTTTCGCCATCCAGCCCGACCTCCCTGGATGCCGCGGCAGTCCATGTGACCGCTGCAGCCTGTGATTGGCCTGTGATTGGCTGCAGCCATCACTTGGACTGAAATGTCATCCCGGGAGGCCGGACTGGAGGAAGAAGCAGGGAGTTCTCGGTAAGTAGGAACTTCTATTTGTTTTACAGGTTGAAGTATATTGTGATCGGTAGTCACTGTCCAGGGTGCTGGAACAGTTACTGCCGATCGCTTAACTCTTGCAGCACCGTGGACAGTGACTATTTACTGACGTCGCCTAGCAACGCTCCCGTAATTACGGGTGCACACACGTAGTCACCCGTAATTACGGGAGCCCCATTGACTTCCTCAGTCTGGCTGTAGACCTAGAAATACATAGGTCCAGCCAGAATGAAGAAATGTCATGTTAGTAAAACCAATACGCTCCGCAAAACACATAACATGTACATGACATCTGCGGACTTCATTGCGGAATTTTGACTCTCCATTGAAGTCAATGGAGAAATTCCGCAATGAGTCTGCAACAAGTCCGCTACACGTCCGCAACAGTCAGTGTATGCTGCGGACACCAAATTCCGCACCGCAGCCTATGCTCCGCAGCGGAATTGTCTGCAACGTGTAAACGAACCTAACGAAAAAGCTGTGGAAGGCAATGGAGAAACGTGTACACTGTGGATTTCCGCTGCGGACTGTCCGCAGCGGAATTCCAGAGCAATTCCGCCACGTCTGGTCATGCCCTTAGGCCGGATTCATACGAGCGTTCCAATCCTCGGACGTGAAAAATGGCAGTTTTTCACGTCCGAGGTGCATCCGCTCTCTGCGCAGCGGGATGCTAATTGCTAAACGGCCCCATTGCATTAAATAGGTCCGTGTGACGGCCGTTGTTTCCACAGCCGTCACACTGACGTATTACAAGTTTATGTGAGTAAGGCCTAAGGCTTGGTTCACACGAGTGTATTTTACGTCCGTGTTACAGACGTTAAAACAATGGCCGTCACACAGATCTATGTAATTCAATGGGGCTATTCAGACATGCGTTGTTTTTCACGCAGCGTGAAAGTTACTGAAGGTCCTATTTTTTTGTATTTTTGCTCACTACGCAGCCCATTAAAGTCAATATGTACGTGAAAACAACGGACAGCACCCGGACGTCATCCATGTGCTGTCGGTGATTCTCGCACCAGTTGCTAAAAAAGCGATGCGGAAAAAAACAACACCTCCAGTTTTTTTTTTCAGACGTAAAAAACGCATGACATACGGATGACATACATAAGAAAAAGCAGACGCGCACTGTACACAAATGCTACACAGTGCAACAACGCGAGAAAAATGCAACATTTTGTACGCGCGCAAAACGGAAATGCTCGTGTGAATCTAGCCTAAGGCCGTATTTACACGAGCACATACGGATATGGGGATAACAATATGTCCTGGTTATTTGATAGATAAACACAGCTCATTATAGTTATATTATGGTTGTGTTCGTACAATGCGATAGTGATTGCCACAGTTTCGCGATTCAGTAATTGGGTGCATGGTTTTTACAGGTGAAACATTTTTTAATATGTTTCACCTTTAGGGCACGGCCAGACGTGGCAGAGTTTTTCCGCTGCAAATGTTGGTGCAGACTTGGGGCATTTACGCAACGAATCTGCACCAACATTTGCATATTTGACAGGTAATTCAGACGTTGCAGAAAACACAGCAGACTTGCTACAGATTTCAGTTTTTGCATTGCAAAGGCTGAAATCCGCAGTGAAATTCTGCTTCTTCTCCGCAACAGACAGTGCATGCTGCGGAGGGAAAATTCCGCACCACAGCCTATGGTCCGCAACGGAGTTTTCCGCAACGTCTGAACTAACTTGCCTAAAAATGTATTGAAACTGCTGTAAGAAACAACCGCTGGAGAATTCCACTGCGGATTGTCCGCAGCGGAATTTCACACCAACTCCGCCTTGTGTGAACGTGCCCTTAAAAGCTGGGTGACCAATAACCGCATAGCAAAACTGCGGCAATTTACTGCGCGCCACACAACCGCAAAGTGGGAACACAGGCTCAGTGTATCAGAGCTCTGTCTTCCAATGAGCCACGCACTTGGGTGATCAACACCTCACCATCGATAGTCTTTTTATCCACTCGAATCCATGAAAGTTCCTATTGAATGACAGCAAGCATAGATCTTAAAAAAAAAACAATAGGAATTGGTACAGAAAGTATATTGAACATTTTTATAACATATCATTATACAAAAAAATTGCATTTATTTGCTGAAAACGGACAACCCCTAATTTACAAACTATTTCTACAGAAAAAAACATGTATTATCAGCCTGATATTGGCCACAATAGTGTGGGTTCACTTTACTTTAAGGCCATGTTCACACGGCATATACTCCGGCTGTAAAATACGAGGCTGATTTCATGAGAAAACAACCTCTAAAATCCAGGCGTTATTGGGGTTGATTTCTAAGGGTATGTGCACACACACTAATTACGTCCGTAATTGACGGAAGTATTTCGGCCACAAGTACCGGACCGAACACAGTGCAGGGAGCCCGGCTCCTAGCATCATACTTATGTACGATGCTAGGAGTCCCTGCCTCGCTGCAGGACAACTGTCCCGTACTGAAAACATGATTTCAGTACGGGACAGTTGTCCTGCAGCGAGGCAGGGACTCCTAGCAATGTGTCAATCGAAATTCTTTCCTTTGGTAATATTTATCATAAAAGGGAATCAATATCATGGAGCTTTATGTGTCATTCACACTGACAGAAATAAATGCTTTACCATTTGTAGAAGTCCCATACAGACAGATAGTAGAGCATTAGAAATCTTATGGTGCTGTTCTACTGAATATTGCTTCTACTTTCCTCAGTAGTCAGGGTTCGCTCACACCTGCAATTTATTTGTACGCTGCGGAAACTACAATGTATGCCTATGGGAAAAATATTCTGCCACGCACACACAGATTTCTCTAGTTCTTATGTTGCATAATATTTTTCCCATAGGCATACATTGTAAACTTTTCCGCAGTGTAGGTTTACGCTGCAGAAATACAATGCAAGTGCGACACGTGTAAGCGCATCCTGGTAGTAGTCTCTCTCGGTATCTGAGCATCAAAAATGTCTTTATGGTTAGTTTCTGGTGGCAACACTTCTTCTTTGGACGTTTAGTGTTGTTACTGATGCAGCAGAGCTGAGCTTGTCATTGAGTACAACTTACTGAACTATCACATTGGGGGGATTTATCAAAATGTGGAGCAGTTGCCCCCAGCAACCAATGAGGCTCGGCTTTATTTTTTGCAGGGCACCTCTATTACATGAGAGCTGGAATCTGGTTGGTTGCTACAGCTTTATCCTGGAAGCTCTTGTGATTTATTTCTAGGGGCACTTGGATTCTACGTACTGTAAGACAAAGCTTGTTGGGACTGATTAAAAAATACAAAATAAATACCCCCCCCCCTCTCTTTTGGAAGAATTTTTTAGCATTTGTTTAGAATTCGATGGCTTTGTTGCTGAGTTTGCAATGTAAATGATCGGCCAAGAATAATCCGGTATTAAACAGAACATGGTTAGAATTGTATAAAATGATAAGAGACACTTCAATGAGTGAAAATAATTGCTGAAAATAGTTTGTCTTTGAAAGCTGTTCCCATCAGGGTTGGAAAAAATGCAATCCTCTCAGGAGTCACATCAATGTAAATGAATATTTATGGAGGAAAGTGATACGCTGCTTTGTATCTGAACTCATGGATCTACATTTCCCTGTATGTCAATCTGAGATACAAAAATAAGATAATACACACAGCAGAGTTCTGTATAAAATGGAAAATAGGCATCCACTTTATTGTATTTTAATATAGAATATGGAAGCAAATCAATCTTCTGCTCTTTAGAATTAGAGATTGGTGACATTATAATTACCAATAATAATAAAAATAATAAAAAATAAAAAAGAGCTTTATTCTTAGATTAGGACTACACATAGATTTTGAGAGTGAAAGTTGCGCCTAGCCACTTCTTTTCCCTGTAGTATAGCATAGCGACCATTCAAATGTAATTTCTAGTGGTCCTCCACTCTGCCTCATACATAGAGGGGGGTCCCAAATGTGACAACCCCTTCATGTTCTATGCAAGAAGTATTGATAACTCGCATGTCTCAATCACATGACAGAAAAATCGCAGATGTCTCCCATTGAAGTCATGTGATTATGTTGCTTTGCACCAGTTTCAGTTCACAGATATCTCCAACTTATTAAAAGGAATATACCAACTGAATATATATATATTTTTTTACTAATTAAAACCAGATACTGATGCGTGATTTTTCTCTAATTTGTTTTTATTTTTTTGGTTGTAGATACTTTGCTTATTCAGTTTTTTTTGTCAATGATTATGGGGCAGCCATCTTGCCTGAGCTGCTGTTAAATGCATTTAGAGATCTTCTTTACAGTGGCCACATAGACTATAGAAACCTGTAGACTGGAGATGACCCACTGGATAGGAGGGGAGCTGTGTCCATTACCTATCATCAATGGTGGATCCTGTGTTATACATATATATATATATAGTCACCTGTCATTGTAATCCTGCCTGTGATGATAATGAAATGACTGCTGAGAAGTGATCTCTACAGAACAGGAAGTGTCAGTCTATTGTGAGGCTCAGTGGCCAGAGTGAAAACTGTAAGATTTTAGAATTATTTTTTAATACAGATAATGATAGAAAATCAAGAAAAAAATAAATAAATTAGTTTACCATAAAAACTTTAAAAACTAGGTCATTTTTTAATGACACATCCCCTTTTAGGCTTGGGCTACACAGTGACTTAACCAAGGCCATGTTTGAATTTTAGCAGTAGTCACAAAAGGTCAGGGGCTTTTTGAATTTATAAAACGACTTAGTTGATTTTTGTTGGAGTCTGAGCACCACTTGGAACCATAGGCCAAAACTAAACAGTGAAGTTTTTGTGCATTTTTTTCTTGTCAAAAATTCATTCAAATTTCACTTATCCCATATCTGCTGTAGTTTTGTGTTTTTTTGTTATAATTGCATTAACCAGTTGCTGACACAGGACGAGAATGCTCGTCCTGAGCGGCGGGTACTTTGCGCATTAGGACGAGCATTCTCGTCCTGTGTGTCAGCCGACTGTGCGTGCAATCGAGAGCGGGGCAACGGCTGTAATACGCAGCCACGGCCCCGCTCTGACAGCGGAGAGAAGAGAAACATCCTCTCATCGCCGTTAACCCATTGAATGCCGCGATAAAAGCTGATCGCGGCGTTCAAGGAGGGGGGACTGCACTTTGATCGCGTCACAGAAAATAACTGTGACGCGATCAAAGCCCATAACTCGTATGGCCAGACAGCCCAGGGTCCATTGAAGGACCCCAGGTCTGTCTGAACATATTTCCTGTTGTTAGGGCATACTGAGGTATGTCCTAACAACTGCCTGTGTACGATCAGTAACAGGCGAATGTACTGGCATATAGATCTATGCCAGTACATTACAGTTACAAAATCAAAATGATAAATCCCTTTATGGGATTACAAAAAAAAGTTTAATGAATGTAAAAAAAAATGAATGATAAATAAATAAATAAAAATTAAAAAAAATACACAGAAACACAAATTTGTTTTATAATAAATAAACTTTTTAAAATACAAGTCCCAAAACATGAAATAGTATAGACATATTTGGTATCACCACGACCGTAACAACCTGTACAACAAATGTATGACATTATTTATGATGATCGGTGTATGGTGTAAAAAAACAAAATATTAAAACTGCAGCGAAACTGCATTTTTGCCAAAATAAAAATTTATATACATTAAACGATAATGTATTTGTAAAAATGATACCTACATAAAGTACAACTCGTCCCACAAAAAACAAAGTCTCATACAACTACGTCGTACAAAAAATAAAAAAGTTATGAGCGTCGGGATGCAAAGAGGGAAATATAAAAAAATTGTTCTGTCCTCAAGGCCAAAATTGGCCGTGTCCTTAAGGGGTTAAAAAGCATGGCTTCATATGTATCACCTTGTTTTTCAACTTGCGGTTTTCCAATGATAATTCTGAAGCGAAGCAAATGTATGGGATGTGAATTGCTCTATTTTTAAATTTTTCAATCCAAAGCACAAAAATAAGTTAGCAAATTCCATAAAACAACCTAGAAAACAATAACTAATTTAGGCTAAGTTTATATGTACACTTATATATATTTATGGACAGTTATATATAGTTTTACAATTTCATACTCCACACAGTTCATCAAGAAGTAAATCTTCTGTCTTGGAAAGTTCTCAATAAAGGCATTGTAGAGAACTGCGGACAGTAACACTTGGAAGTTAGAGTGCTCATTAAAGTCCATTGCCTGCATTATCTGCTTTCACAATGCTGTTCCTTATGGCATCTCTATTTTCCGCTGCAGCTTAAAGCTTTCACTGTAATGAGGTCAGTGAGTAATATAGTACAGTGCTGTCTAAGTAATTACTCGTAACTGCTAAGAATCAGCCAAATATTGAACAATCTATAGACTACTGAATGCATATAGATACCTTACTATAAAAAGTATTTACCCCCTTGGACTTACATGGATCAACTTAGAAAGACTTAGAAAGAATGTTAAAACAAATCTCTACAAAGTGATCGACATTCATTACAGTTATTAAACAAATAATATTGAATGCATATTTATTTATCCATTCAACTAACACAAGTAATTGATGTATTCATTTTGTGTTGCTTATAGTGCCAACATATTCCAAAGTGCTGTACAGAGATTGTCACCATTCACATCAGTCCTTGTCCCCAATCTAAGGCCTCGTTTACATCCGTGTTGGGTTCCCTTCATGGGTTCCGATCAAACTTTCTGTCGGAAGAATCCATGAACGGAAAGACAAATGGAAACTATTGCTTCCGTTTGCATTACCATTGATTTCAAGGGTAATGCTTCCGTTGCAATTGGTTTCCATTTGTTTCCACTCTTTAAGTTTTCCGTTTTCTTAGCGGAAACAATAGCGCAGTCGACTACGCTATTGTTTCTGCTAAAAAAAACTGAAACCTTTACGAAACGGAGACAAATGGAAACCAATTGCAACGGAAGCAGATAGATGCCCCTGCCATTAGAGAATACTGCGTTGCCATGAAGAGGTGTACTTGGTCTGCAACAATGTTTAGGTAGATGGTACGTGTCAAAGTGACATCCACATGAATGGCAGGACCTAAAGTTTCCTAGCACAACATTGCGATAGCATCAAACTGCCTCTGCCAGCTTGTCTTCTTTCCATAGTCCATCATGGCGCCACCACTTCCCCAGGAAAGTGAAGCACATGCACTCAGTTGTCCAAATACTTTAAAAGAAAACATAATTCATCAGCCCACCTTCTTCCATTTCTCTCTGGTCCAGTTCTGATGCTCACGTGCCCATTGTAGGCGCTTTTGGATGTGGACAGGGGTCAGCATGGGCACTCTGAATGGTCTGCGACTATGCAGCCACAAACGCCGCAAGCTGCGATGCACTGTGACCCTTGTCGCTTGTTAACTGATTGTCCTTCCTTGGACCACTTTTGGTAGGAACTGCCTACTGGGAACATTCCACAAGACCTGCTATTTTGGTGATGCCCTGACCATCTCGTCTAGCCATCCATCATGATTTGGCCTATATCAAAGTCGATCAGATCCTTACACTTGCCCATTTTTCCTGCTTCCAACACTTACTGCCTAATATATCCCACCCCTTGACAGGTGTTACTGTAATGAGATAATCAATGTTAAGGGGGTTTTACACTGGACGATTATCGGGCCGACGTGCGTTCATATAATGCTTGTTGCCGATAATTTCCCAGTGTAAACAGCGATCAGCAGATGAACGAGCAAACACTCGATCTGCTGATCGTATCGTTTTAAAAAAGTTAAATATTATCATTGTCGGCAGCACATCTCCCTGTGTAAACAGGGAGACGCGCTGCTGACATGATGATAATGTATGGGGACGAGCGATCGGAGTAACGACCGCTCGTCCCCATCCATAGCTCCATGTGACAGGAGCAAACGAGCGCTGATCAACGATGTCTCATTATTCGGCGCTCGCTGCACCGGCAGCTAATCTGCCAGTGTAAATGGGCCTTTATTCACTTCACCTGTCAGTGGTTTTAATGTAATGGCTGTTCGGTGTGTGTGTGTGCGTGCGCGTGTGCGCGCGCGTGTGTGTGTGTGTGTGCACACTGTATAATGGTGTTCAAATGTAGGTTTGAAAGCGTTGTAAATATTAGTGATAAAGTTTATTATTACACTTATTTGAAAACGTTCTCCATTTGTGTATAGTAAATCCACTTTATGGATAGTGTTAAATAAAACCCACAACATCCCTGTAATGTATTAACTACAATCACGGCTCTCCAGAGCTGTAAGTACAGCACTGTATTTCTTTTCGTGGGTCATAGGTGAGCATCGCAATCAACCATGATTAAAGTTAGATTATAAACACTGTTAACATTTCATATAGTTATTGCATTGGTGAAAACTGTTTCCAAGAATACAGAAAAGCCACACTGATTATTCATGTGCTATCTCAAGGTCAGGAGGAGCAGCTCTAGACGCACAAAGTTTCCATATCTCTAGTAATACTGCGTCCTGTAAAACTCATGCAATGTATTGTGATATGCGACATCTATGCATTGCATCTGCAGCCATTGACATTCATTGCTCTATGAACATGCTGGCAGGTGTTTTAACAAAGAGCTCACGTGTCAGTCATGAAGAATATTTAAAATGGAAAAAAAGCACTTGAGACTTACAGAGCAGCTAAAAATACATTCAGTTAAGAGACAAATGACAAATTGCTCAGTGAAGGTGATATCTTTATTGGCTTTCACTTTTCTGAGAGCTGGATTTAGGAAGAACGTGAATAGTTTCCCTGGGGATGGAGTCTTCACTATGGCTCATCATGTGCATTATTTTTAAACCATTTCCTTCACCACCTCTCATTTACTAGCATTTCAAGTCAGAAATGGAGCACAGACTGACGGAGTACAGCATTTTATTATGATTATATATTATTATTATTATTATATAAATGCAATGGAAATGAATGAAAATCAAATGACTGGGATACAATATATGAGTCTAAAACACTATATATCTGTCTTCATACCAGCCACTTTATTCCCGTCACTTTGTCTTTATTCGAACCCACATACAAGGTGCAATTTACCAAGTGCCTGAAGCTGGTCATTAGATATGCAGCGCCACTCAACATTCAAATAAATAGTACATAACTCACACATATAAATAGTACATACAGCAGACAGAGAAATAGTATCATACAGTGCCAGATACGTATTGTCATACAGCATCCAGATAAAAAGTGTTATACACCGTCCAGATAAATATAGGATACAGCATCCAGATAATAATGCATTCACTATTCAGATGAATAGTGCCATACAGTGTCCAGATAAATATAGGATACAGCGTCCAGATAATAATGCATTCACTATTCAGATGAATAGTGCCATACAGTGTCCAGATAAATATAGGATACAGCGTCCAGATAATAATGCATTCACTATTCAGATGAATAGTGCCATACAGTGTCCAGATAAATATAGGATACAGCGTCCAGATAATAATGCATTCACTATTCAGATGAATAGTGCCATACAGTGTCCAGATAAATATAGGATACAGCATCCAGATAATAATGCATTCACTATTCAGATGAATAGTGCCATACAGTGTCCAGATAAATATAGGATACAGCGTCCAGATAATAATGCATTCACTATTCAGATGAATAGTGCCATACAGTGTCCAGATAAATATAGGATACAGCGTCCAGATAATAATGCATTCACTATTCAGATGAATAGTGCCATACAGTGTCCAGATAAATATAGGATACAGCGTCCAGATAATAATGCATTCACTATTCAGATGAATAGTGCCATACAGTGTCCAGATAAATATAGGATACAGCGTCCAGATAATAATGCATTCACTATTCAGATGAATAGTGCCATACAGTGTCCAGATAAATATAGGATACAGCGTCCAGATAATAATGCATTCACTATTCAGATGAATAGTGCCATACAGTGTCCAGATAAAAAGTGTCAAACAGTGTCCATATAAACATTGCATACAGCAACCCGAAAAATAGTACATACACTGATACAAGATAAATAGCTTCATAAAGCATCTCTATAAATAGGGCATACAGCATCCAGATAGAAAATATATACACCATCCAGATAAATAGTGTATATAGTATCTAGATAAATTGTTTGTTTTATCCATTTTTTTCATACATATCCCACAAAAAATGAAATAAAAAGTGATCAAAACGTCTCATGTATCGTAACGTCTCAAAATGGTGCCAATAGAAACTACAGCTCGCCCCGCACAAAATAAGCCCGCATACCGCTCAATCCACAGAAAAATAAAAAAGTTATGGCTCTCAGAATGTGGCGACAAAACTCTAATTTTATCTTTAACAATTAGTTTCTTCCTTGTAAAAGTAGTAAAACGTAAAAAAATCTAGATAAATTTGGTATCGCTGTAATTGTATTGACCGGTAGAATAAAGTTAACATGTCATTATTACTGTACTGTGAAAGCTGTAAAAACGAAACTCCTCAAAAGATTGAGGCATCGCTGTTTTTTTCCAGGTTCCCAATACATTATATGGTATAATAAATGCTGCCGTTAAAAACTACAACTTGTCCCACAAAAACAAGCCCTCATATGGCTTTATCGATGGAAAAATAAAAAAGTTCTAGCCTTTGGAAGGTGGGGAGGAAAAAGTGAAAATCCAGAAAATGTCTGTGACGAGAAGGGTTTAAAGGGGTTGTCCACTACCGGACAACTAATGATCTACCCACAGCATAGGTCATCAGTGTATGATGGTGCGGGTCCGACACCCGGACCCTGCACCGATCAGCTGCTTCAGGCTGACTCGTGCACTGGACGTCCATTCCGGAAGCAGACGCTCTGGTCACGGAATAGTGGCCGAGCTGCAGTACTGCAGCTCTGCTCCTATTCAAGTGAATAGGAGCAGGGTAGCAGTTCTGCAGCATGGCCTCATCAGTGTACGGAGCCAACTGCTTCCGGCTTTGTACACTGCATATTCTGCAATAACATCCGTTGCCCGCAGGCAGCCAGATCAGCTGATCGGTGTGGGGTTCGGATTTCGGACCCACACCAATCATATACTGATGACCTATCTGGTGGAGAGGTCATCAGTTGTCCGGTAGTAGACAACCCCTTTAAGTCAATAAAATATTGGCATCACTAAGTCCACTTGAGATGTGCTGCACTGTAAGGGTATGTGCACACACACTAATTACGTCCGTAATTGACGGACGTATTTCGGCCGCAAGTCCCGGACCGAACACAGTGCATTGAGCCGGGCTCCTAGCATCATACTTATGTACGATGCTAGGAGTCCCTGCCTCGCTGCAGGACAACTGTCCCGTACTGTAATCATGTTTTCAGTACGGGACAGTAGTTCCACGGAGAGGCAGGGACTCCTAGCATCGTATATAACTATGATGCTAGGAGCCCGGCTCCCTGCACTGTGTTCGGTCCGGTACTTGCTGCCAAATTACGTCCGTATATTACGGACGTAATTAGTGTGTGTGCACATACCCTAATAATGACACTGCATATAAGGCAGGTCCCTTGCACATCACATTGGGGATACCTGCTCTCTTGCATGTTGTTATTAAATAGAGGATCAGATCTCGGGAGAGAGGTTAACATTTCCTAAGGAAATGCTAGGGAATGTTTCCCAACTTCTAATGGTGAGATAACCTCTTTAAGGGCATGTTCAGACGTGGCAGAATTTTTCCGCTGCAAATGTTGGTGCAGATTCGGGCCACTTACGCAACAAATTTGCAGCAACATTTGCATATTTGACATGTAATTCAGACGTTGCAGATATCACAGCGGACTTGCCACAGATTTCAGTTTTTGCATTGCAAAGGCTGAAATCCACAGTGAAATTCCGCTTCTTCTCCGCAATGTAATGAGAATGCTGCGGAGGGAAAAATCTGCACCTCAGCCTAATTTCCGCACAGTTATTTTCCGCAACTTCTGAACTAAGTTTCCTAAAAATGTATAGAATTTTTTTTAAAAGACGGCTACTGCAAAATTCCACTGCGGACTGTCCGCAGCAGAATTCAACAGCAATTCCGCCACGTGTGAATGTGCCCTTAGGTAGGATATAAGGATGGCGGAAGCTTTATTTTCTTGTGTTGACTAGAACTGACTGTACAAAGTATAGTGTAACTTTAAACCTGCTCTTATTGATGTGCAC
Organism: Rhinoderma darwinii; assembly: GCF_050947455.1. Taxonomy (NCBI): domain Eukaryota; kingdom Metazoa; phylum Chordata; class Amphibia; order Anura; family Rhinodermatidae; genus Rhinoderma; species Rhinoderma darwinii. The sequence goes on along the minus strand of NC_134697.1, from coordinate 41,224,115 downwards.
AATTCTCGTTAGAATTTATATTTCAGCTTATATAAAGTATTATATTTACTGCATGGGGGAGGGAAGGTTATCTCTATGTTCTCAAGGTTGATGTATCACCTGCACAAAATAAAATAGTTTACCCTGTCTGGATAGAACATTAACTAGATCACAAACAATTTACTGGCAATCCAGTGTGATGCCAAAACATGGGATATCCAGTGTTTGATAAACAGCCGTTCCGGAGTCAGCTGAGAACATTTTGCAACGCTCCGAACATACTTGCTTGCAAAACAAACCTTAAAATGAGCTTGGACTTTGATAAATCCTATGTACACATTATGGGTTACTCAAGAGGAAGGTTGATAGGTACAAGAAAAATATAAAAATAGTGGACACATATACTGCACATGCTTTCGCCATTTTCAACCCCATATAATTTTTTTGCTATACTACTGTCCCGTACTGAAAACATATTTTCAGTACGTGACAGTTTTCCCGCAGCGAGGCAGGGACTTCTAGCTTCATAAATAACGATGACGATAAGAGCCCGGCTCCCTGCAGTGTGCTCAGTCCGGGAAATGCGGCCGACCTGCGGACCGTATATCACGGACTGAACACGCTCGTGTGAATCCGGCCTAAATGTTATTTTCTTTACGTTTTCTGTGATCAAAAAGGAACAAGATTTACCAAATGTGCATTAAATCGGAATATGGATGCTCACAGAGCAAGAAAGATATTAAAGGGGTTAGGATAGGACATCAATATTAGATCGGTGGGGGTCTGGCTCTTGGCATCTCCGTCGATCTGCTGTTTCAAGTGAATGGGACAGTGCTGCAATACCTTACATAGCCACAACGAATGTAACAGCGTGTGCAAGTAGGATTAAAAAGTGATGCAAACAGAGAAGAAGCCGAAGCACACGTATGAGCACAGCGGCCTCTTTTAACAGCTGATAGGCTGGGGGTGCCGAGAGTCAGGCCCCCACCAAACTAATATTTATGGCATAGCCTAAGACTAGATTATCAATTTTAAAATCCCGGATAACCCCTTTAAAAGGAAAATCCAGCCAAAAATGATCTTCTGACACGTCATAGATATGTATATACTGTATGTGATTTGTAGAAAATGTGTGAATTTCCAGAATAAAGGGGCTTCAGCAATCTATAAATCGCCTAAAACCCTTTGGCTCTGCTCTGAGTTACTGGAAGCTCCAATGATTTGAATGGTCATGTAATAGGAAAATTGTGTTGGAGATTTCCAGTGATAAAAAACTCTCAGCAGTACTGAATGGGTTTGGAACGCAATTATTTTATAAATTGGTGAAGGTCCAAGCTCATAGACGTGATCTCATGACATAGATCTATGACATGTCAGAAGATCACTTTTCGGGCTTATTCAGACGAACGGGACATACGTCCGTGCAACGCGCATGATTTTCATGCGCGTCGCACGGACCTATAATAGTCTATGGGGCCATTCAGACATGTGCGTGATTTTTACTCAGCGTGAGTCCGCTGAAAAAAAGTCATGACATGTCCGCTCTTTGGGCTTTTTTCGTGCATCACGCACCCCTTGAAGTCAATGGGTGCGTGAAAACCACGCATGCCGCACAGAAGCTCTTCCGTGTGACCAGCGTGATTCGCGCAACAGATGTCAAAAGGATGAATGAAAACAGAAAAGCACCACGTGCTTTTCTGTTTACAAACATCCAAACGGAGTGTCATAATGATGGCGGCTGCGTGAAAATCACGCAGCCGCGCATCATACGGGGCTGTCACACGGAGCAAAACGCACACGCTTGTGTGAATTCGGCCTTAGGTGGATTTTCCCTCTAAGGTTCCCTACTGTTTATACAGATTTTTCCTGGAAATTATCAAGAGACAACCTCTGTTAAAATCTATGTACACCTTTTTAATTTAAATAAAAATTTTTTTTTTACAAAAATGTCTATCCGTGTGTTTTGTGCAACTTTCTATATACTTTTTATTAAAAGTTATTTTTACATTTTGAGATACAGCTGCTTTGTATTCTGTATACAGAGCAGCTGTATCTAGCGCTGAAACCTGTATCACACAGGAGCGAGCTCTTACCGATCTCATCTAAGTTCAGAACTTAGATGAGATCAATAATAGGTGAATCCTTAACGTAATTCAGGACCCGCTGACACTGAACCCGTCAGTGCCGCTGACCTGACGGATTCAGGTCTCCACGCACAATACAGCTGCTCTGTATACAGAATATAAAGCAACTGTATCTCAAAAATTAAAAATATTTTTTTATAAAAAGTATTTAGAAAGTTGCACGAAACACACCGATACATTATTATTAAAAAAAATAAATAATTATTTCAAAGTTGTTCATAGCCTTTAACTCAACTATCTAAACCTCTCCCAGATCCACTGCTATACCAGAATAATAAACACACAAGGCTTCATGTACCAAACCTGTCTGGCCTTTTCATCCATGGCATCCAATCAGAATTCCCCTTACGTGTTATTATCGGCACTAAAAAAATAAATCATGCATTCTTATTGGTTGCTAACAACAACTAGGTATGCAGGAAGACTGAATATCCTGGGATGACGCTTCATCCCAAGTCACCGCCGCTGCAGCCAATCACAGGCTGCAGCGGTCTCCTGGGATGAGACGTCATCTCAGGAGGCCGGCCTGCTAGTAGGCCAACTGGTGCTGCAGTTTCCCGTAGCGGACATTTCAGGAGAAAAACTGCACCACAGTTTGGTGCAGTTTTCCGCCTGGAACTCCCCGCACAGCACTATAGAAGTCAATGAGGCAGTTCAAACAGTGCGTGTTTCTTGCGCAGCGTTTGTTCGCTGCGTACTATACGCGTCAGGTTCAATAACTCTGCGTATTTCGCGCATCACGCACCCATTGAAGTCAATGGGTGCGTGAAAATCACGCATGTCATACGGTGGCAGCAGCTGCGAACGCACGTTTTTCACGCACTACACGTTGTCTCTATGCTAAGGAGTTTAAACTAACTAGTTGAAACCAGCTGAAAAGCAGGAAGTAGCTTAGAGAGCAGGTTTTGAAAAAGAGGCCAAACCGTTTGCTCCAGCACCACAAACACCTTGCAGGCATGCCTCGGCAGATGGATGTGGCGAAGCTCATCAGGTTAGTTCAGGAGCGTCCGGAGGTCTGGAACACCCATGCGGAGTCGTACCATGACCGCACATTGAAGGAGGCAGCATGGGAGCAGATAGCAGAGGCGCTATTCGAGCAGGAGTGGGCCGACAGCCGCACCCGTGACCGCCAACGAATTGGTGAGTGGATATCTGTGTGTCGACATTGATGTGTATAATGACATCCATATTGGCTATTGCGTCCCTGCTGAATAAATGCCTGTCATTGCCAACGTTTCCGTTCAGTGGCATCTTTATATAGTATCATCAACTTAGGTTTGTTCTTGTGTAGACGTGTGGTACAGTAGTTTATATGCACTGTCTGTGTGCGCAGTCACATCTGGTGTGTTTATTGAATGATGTGTTCTTTATTAATCATACAGTGGACGATGTAAAGAGACGGTGGCGCAGCTCAAGGGACCAGTTCCGTCGCGAATATGGATCCGGCGGCCGTAGCGGAGAAGGTGGAACACGAAAACGGCGCTACATTTATTACGACCAGCTGTTGTTCCTGCGGGAAATAATGGACATGCGACCGTAAGTACTCGTTGTTGTCCCTTTCTGCCCACGTCACCTTCCAAAAATGTCAGATACGCCAAAGCAGCTTTGTGTTTGCACATTAAATTTGGTTCCTCAACTGACGTGTCCCCTATATTCTAGAACTAGCGACACTCTGGATGCGTCAGAAGAGGAGGCACGGCCCGAGTGTAGCCAGACGTCCGAATCCGCCGCTCCCCTGGTCGCCCTAACCCCGGAGGCCACCAGAGAGGATCCTGGTCGTCGCCTCAGCGCCTGAAGCAGGACAACCGGAGCAAGTGGCACCTAGCCATGCAGCACCCCGCCGCAGACGCCCTGTAAACCCACCCGCAGGTGCCCAGGTGGACGCCCGTGTTCTGGAGTACCTGCGGCGTGCTGCTGATGAGGACAATCATGATTTTTTTTGTCGGAGCATGGCACCTTTGATGCGGCGGGTACCAGTGGATAGGTTGGTGCGGCTGCAATCCAATATGCTGTCGCTAATCTACAGTGCGACACCCCCGCTAAGTCCAGGCCGGTGCTTTACATCAATAGAGCACTGGCGTAGTGTCTATATGCCCTCAGCGCGGGCCCATTTGCCAGGGCCCTCCCAACCTGCCCCCGTCTTCTCGCAGATGGCACAATACCCTCCTGCCCCAAGATACCTCTCCCCTGCCCCAATGCCTGGCCCAGTCCGTCACTTTCCTCCATACTCCCTACCTGGCCCAAGTTTACAGGCTCACATGCAGCCTCAGGGCTACCCACCGCAGTATCACCCCCACTATGCTGTGCAGGAACATCCTCCTCAGGGCCGGGGACAGCATAGTGGTACGGAACTGTCTGGTTACAGCTCGCCGCCCCATGCCTATCAGAATCTGTAGGGGCAAGTGTGTTGTAAGGCCACATGTTACAAACCCATGACATGCTAGGAATCCGTACATGTTTCTTTTGTATATGCATCATGTTGGTGCCATTATTTTTTCGGGTATGTTTTCCCGCCTGTGTATTTTACTGGTATGGCGTGTATGTGCCACAAACATAAACGCAAAAGTTTTATATATTTCACTTCCGTGTGGACAATCCTTTTGTTACCTTGCGCACCATTTCTACAGCCTCTACCGCTATGAAGTGCCATGTTGTAAGAGGTTGGGACGGTATGACATTTCTCCACCACATCGTTGAGGTCTTCGTTGGTCGGAAGGGCTTTGGAATACCAGGAACTGAGGTGTAATTAGTATAGTTAGTGTTTGGCCATACCTAACTTTACTCACCCAGAAAGGCGCGCAGACATATAGGGCAGGAAATACATTGTCTCCACAAGAGGATGTTATGTCCATGAATTCTTGGCGTCTAAAAAGGGTATTCCAAGCGCCTACCGAGCTTTAAGCTCGCAACCCACGTCAAGGGGCCTCAAGTTTTGCGAGTCCCTAACCCTCCCCCCCCCCCAAAACAAAAAAGGACTAGAGGGATAAACAGACGTTCGATAAAATAATAGTAACTTCCCCACACCTCAAATGGCAGCCTTCTGCCAGGTTACATCTCAAGGCTGGCTGTCAAAATACTCCGCAAATTGGTGGCGCACTCGCTGGCCACATGTCGGTGGCCGCCCAGGCCGAGCAGCCTGGCCCAGGCTGGTGGTGGGTGCAGATGTTACCATATATTCCCCATCATGAGCGGCATCATGGATGCGGGTAAAGTTGTGCAGCACAACACAGGCTTTGATCACACATGTCACATTTGACGGCGACATTTGCATTGTTGTCATCAGGACCCTCCACTTGCTGGTCATGATGCCAAAGGCGCATTCCACGACTTTCCGTGCTCTGCATAGGCGCTGATTGAAAATGCGCCTACGGTTATCCATGCCCCTCCGCGCATATGGACGCATGACGTGTCTGCTGAGGGCAAAACCTTTATCTGCAACCATAACATAAGGAACGGGTGGCCCGCTGGTGCCAGGGAGGATGCTAGGCTCGGGGACATCAAGTTGGTTAGACATTAGACGATGGCCCATTCTGGACGAGCGAAAAATGCGGGCATCCGCAGAGCTTCCATAGGACCCGATGTCCACGATGGTAAAGCAGAAATTACAGTCCGACAAGGCAAGCAAGACTATGGAAAAAAACTGCTTGTAGTTGAAGTATCGAGACCCAGAGTGGGGCGGTTTCTGCACACGGATGTGCTTCCCATCGAGTGCACCAATACAGTGGGGAAATTGGGTGTCGGTTTCAAACTGCTGCGCTATGCGAAGCCAGTGTTGGGCCGTGGGCTGAGGGATCACGCTGCTCTTCAATCTCAGCCACAGGACCACACAGGTTGCTGGGACAATGCCGGAAATAGTGGACACTCCAAGAAGGAATTCAAAATGAAGGGAATGGTAGCTATTGCCGGTCGCCAAAAATCTACAGGAAATCATACAAGCAAACAACAAAGCAAACATGTTAGGTAGGACATTAAGCACCTAAAAGAATGGGTAACCTTGATAACAAAACAGCACATACCGTAAGGTGACAAGGAGACGCTCCTCTGGGGAAATACAGCGTCGCATGTTGGTGTCCTGATTATTCCAGGCCGAACTAGCTCCAGCAGCATATCAAAGGCAGGCACAGACAGGCGGCAAAAGGCGCGAAATTTCTCAGGGTGACGACGGAGGTCAGCAAAGAGGGTATGAAAATGCCCTTTAGAGGTGCGTTGGGCCACTATTGGGTGAACCCACATCCTACCTGATCTCCGCCGGTGTGGCCGTAGAATGCTACCGCGTTGGCCAAACCTCCGGGATAGCATCCATGCTAATAGGACACGGGCCAGAGAGCTAGGTGGCATCAATGCAGTGTGGCAGACAAACTTCCCGAAAATACTGGTTGCAACACTGGGTTGCACCCAAAGCACACAAATGAATTAACACAGGTGCACACATCAAGCAGGGGTGTTGCATTCTTGGCCTTTTTGGAGGCTGCCGTCAACAGAACAGCTGCGTGCGTTTTTTACACGCGCGGGAAAAACGCATGTCTTACGCGCGTATTACACGCATACATGGTTAAAATATGCATTGCACACGCTGCTGACACGCGCGCAAAACGCTGCGTTGTTTGCGTGCGCAAAAACGCAACGTTCGTGTGTATCTGCCCTTACTCTGCGTGCTTTTACGCAGCGTATCTGCCCCGTGTGAACTCAGCCTAAGGCCTCATTTACACGAGCGTGTGCGTTTTGCGCACGCCAAAAAACGCAGCGTTTGGCGTGCGCAAAAGGCACTTGACAGCTCCGTGTGTCATCAGTGTATGATGCGCGGCTGCGTGATTTTCGCGCAGCCGCCATCATAGAGATGAGGCTAGTCGACGTCCGTCACTGTCCAGGGTGCTGAAAGAGTTAACTGATCGGCAGTAACTCTTTCAGCACCCTCGACAGTGAATTCCGATCACAATATACACCAACCTGTGAATAAAAAAAAGACGTTCATACTTACCATGAACTTCCTGCTTCCTCCAGTCCGGTCTCCCGGCCGTTGCCTTGGTGACGCGTCCCTCTCTTGTCATCTGGCCCCACCTCCCAGGATGAAGCGGCAGTCCATGTGACCGCTGCAGCCAGTGATTGGCTGCAGCCTGTGCTTGGCCTGTGATTGGCTGCAGCTGTCACTTGGACTGAATTGTCATCCCGGGAGGTCAGACTGGAGGAAGAAGCCGGGAGTTATCGGTAAGTCAGAACTTCAGTTTTTTTTTTTACACGTTCGTGTATATTGTGATCGGAAGTCACTGTCCAGGGTGCTGAACCAGTTTAACTCTTTCAGCACCATGGACAGTGACTGTCTCCTGACGTCGCGTACCGTAAAAATTTTTGCCGGGTTCGGTCAAAACGAGTTCGGCCGAACCCGGTGAAGTTCGGTGCGCTCATCTCTAATTTGACACTCCGTTTGGATGTTTGTAAACAGAAAAGCACGTGGTGCTTTTCTGTTTACATTCATCCTTTTGACAGCTCTTGCGCGAATCACGCAGTTCGCACGGAAGTGCTTCCGTGCGGCATGCGTGGTTTTCACGCACCCATTGACTTCAATGGGTGCGTGATGCGCGAAAAATGCACGATTATAGAACATGTCGTGAGTTTTACGCAACGCACTCACGCTGCGCAAAATTCACGCATTGTCTGCACTGCCCCATAGAGTAATATAGGTGCGTACGACACGCGTGAAAAGCACGCGCGTCACACTCGCATATATTACGCTCGTGTAAATGAGGCCTTACTGTAGTGAGATAGCTTTATGTAGCACGATTAGATAATTGTGGAATTAGTAGAATATGCGCTACAGTCGCAGTTGTCTGATACAAATTCCATTTGCTACAACCCCTGGTCGTTTCTTGAATCAAATATTGTTGAACATGATCTCTCCTTGCCGAGTTGTTCTGGATCCTGACTTTTTAAAATAATGCTGTTAGGCCTTGTTCACACAGTGCAGATTTAATGCAGATTTTGCATGCATTTTAATAAGCCAAAACCAGAATTGGATCCAGAAGAGGAGACAAATTCTGACCTTCCCTTATATAATTCTTCTATAAAGGTTTTTATCCCTGGATTTGGCTGAAAAAATACATGCAAAATCTACATCAAATCTGCACTGTGTGAACAAGACCTAAGGGTATTTCCTTTAAAAGAGCAGACCGCAAGGTTGGAAATGCCCTACTTTTCCTGTGTTAGGGCTTATTCAGACGAACGTGATGTATGTCCGTGCAACGCACAAGATTTTCACGCGCCTCGCACGGACCTATATTAGTATATGGGGCTGTGCAGACAGTCCGTGATTTTTACGCAGCGTGAGTCCACTGCGTAAAACTCATGACATGTCCGTTCTTTGTGCGTATTTCGCGCATCACGCACCCATTGAAGTCAATGGGTGCGTGAAAATCACGCGCTCCACGCGGAAGCACTTCCGTGCGACCAGCGTGATTCGCGCAACAGCAGTGAAAACTATGAATGAAAACAGAAAAGCACCACGTGCTTTTCTGTTTCCAGACATACAAACGGAGTGTCATAATGATGGCGGCTGCGCGAAAATCACGCAGCCGCACACCATATGATCATGACACACGGAGCTGTTAAGTGCCTTTTGCGCACACAAAACTCTGCGTTTTTTGCGTGCGCAAAACGCACACACTCGTGTGAATCCGGCCTTAGTCTTGTGTGTGCACAGGTGCTCTGCCCATAGCAGTCATTGATTTTGATCTAAGTACCAATTTCCCCTCAGACCTGTGTTAAAGAATGTAATGGAGGAGAAAAGCATTGAAGAATATGTGCAGAATGCCTTGAATGATTCATCGGGTATTAAAGAAGAATTTAATATTAGAAAACTCAGAGTTTTTGCTTGTCACTGCTCTTAACGGATGGTGACAAGGCTTTTCAGAGTCACTAAATTCATGATAATGTGTACTTGTGTACAGGAGCATGGAAGCAGTGGGGTCTACACCGCCAGAAAACCTGCTTAGTTACTGGAGAAGTAATGTCATGTGATATCTTGAAATTAATAAGCAGGGAATTTTGTACCTAAAAATAAAATGATGTTCATAGTTGGATGTACACCACATTCACTATTTAATATATTTTATTTTTGTGCAATGCCATATGGGATACATATTAGCAGGATTAGGTAAGTAACATTCACTATGCATAACAGATAAGGTCCGTTTATTTTTCTTTCCAAAACAGCGCCACTCTTGTCCATAGGCCGTGTCTGGTATTGCATCTCTGCCCTGTTAACGTTAATGGGACTAAGATGCAATGCTAGAAACAGCCCATGTTTCTGGAACAAAAACGACCCTTTTTTTCTAATCTTGTATAACCACTTTAAGTCATGACAGATCAGCTTCTCCACCCACAGATGTCACTACACAATCCCGACTATTAAGGTATCTTCATGGGAACTCAACACTCCAAGGTATTATGCAATAAGTGATATTTTATTTTACATATAGCGAAAAGTAGTAATCCAAAAATAGGTTTTTAACGTTTCGGTCTATAAATTCGACCTTCTTCAGACACTTCTTAAATCTCATTGCTTTATTACTAGTAACCATTTCAATGTGTGCTCTGTACCAATGTCACATCAGTTTCTCTCTCCGTGTCTTCCTCTCCCATAAACACATTTTGTACTATGTATTCTTCAAAATGATCCATGCATTGTAAAACCGATCTAGCTATAGATAAACTTCTGTATACCAGTATGTGAACTTCGATTTATCTCCACCTGAGCCTAGGGGAGATTAATATTGAATGTATATGTGTATATATTTGTGGATTTGAGCTTTTTTTTATTTCTGTGTACATGAATTTTGTAGTGTCTGAAGAAGGTCGAATGTATAGACAGTCTTTCCTTCACTGTCTGACAAGAGCTGGAGAGAGGAGAGCATGCGCGCACGCACGCACAGCTCCGCCACTGCCATGGAACAGAAGAAAAGAATGTGAAGTCTTCTTCTTCTGTTCCGCAGCGGCGGGCTTCGGAGCTGTGCGCGAGCACACGCTCTCCTTTTCTCCCCAGCTTGTCTGTGCAGCAGTGTCTATTACATGGCGCACTCAGATGCACATGTGTGGGCTAGTGAAAAGTTCCCTTTATTGGTCATCATTAGGCTCTGTTCACATTAGAGCTGTGTTCCGTTTAATCGGGAATCCTGTGTTTTAGATGGCAAGAATAGTATAGTCTGTAGCGCTATTCTTGATGTCAAAAACACTGAAACCCCAATGGAAATCTAACAAACCCCATTATAAGTCAGTGGGATTCATCAGGATTCGTTGGGATCCATTTGAAAACCGTCATACCGGTCATTACTCTGTTAAAAATAGTAACCATGACGCTAGTGTGGACAGATCCTGTAAAGGAATGTGTCATGTATTTAGCTTCATGAAGTATATTCAAGCATATAAATGATAAACAATGTGTTTGGTCTTTTATTCAATTGTTGTAGCTATTTATTTTTTGTGTAAAACCTTCCCTGGGGCGGCCATGTTGGAGACACGCATGTATTTCCTGTGTAGTCAGTACAGCAGGACGGGTCTGCTTTTTGGCAGCTAAAATGAAATCGGAGTCAATTAACATAGAAATGTCATCGATTTTTACAGTTTCCAGGAATTGATGGAGTACAGCCCCCTCCCCGAGTGACATGGGGAGATGTATACAGGGCTTTACCTGTGTGTATAGTGTTACTATCCTACCTTACCTGGGCTTCCAGCTATACAATAGAGCTGCCATAAACTTATCCACCTTCTAATGATAATGAGATGACAAAACTGACAAGTGAGCTACAGAGAACAGAAAATATCAGTCTGTCTTCTCTAGGGGCTAGTGTGAAAAGTCATATCTCAGTAGATAAACAATACAAAACATCAAAATGTTCTAAAAAAAATGTGTATAATAAAAACCTGATTTAAAAAAAAAAATCATTTTATTGAAGATTTATTCCCTTTAAGATTATATATTGCAAAAATCGTCAAACAGGTCCCAGGTGTATACTATAAGTTACATATATTTATAAATACCTAATATATCAGCATACAACTATCTAAGGCTTTGTTCACACCAGCCTCCGTTGGCAGTCCCGTAGCATGCAATTATATGGGATATATTCCACCCATCCAAACATTAGATCCAGCACTCCATAATTTTAGTTTTTTCTGCTCTTATGAGCAGAAAAACAAAAATCTTGACGGTAGCAAATCTTAATACAAACCACAGAAAACAATAATTGTATATTGAAACAAGTTTATTTTCTTAACTTTTTTTTTTTTTGCAAAATTAAAAACATAAAATAACCACAAAGATAAAGGCCATAGGCTGTATTAACCAAATGAACCAGCCACTTGGTTAAATAAACTGACATTTAAGATTACAACTGGATATTATTGCATATACCCCAGGTGCGTTCATATAGTTGTAACATTTGGCAAGTTTACAAACTGAGCTTTGGTTGTGTAAAATCGACGACTGTTACTTAATTCCTAAGGGTCACAGCAGACATCAAGGTGTGGATTTGGGTTACCAATCCAGCTTTTCAATGCGTCCTGCAACACCTAACCTCACGTAGCCTACATGAACATATATCTTTCCCCAGTTCAGACAGCAACGTCCTTATACCATTCTGCCGGGCGCACATTTTGTTGGTTATTTTTGCTGGTATATTATAACAGAGTTATCCCGTTTTCATAGCACCTGTATCTACAATGCTAAATATTAATGGCATTGCCAACATTGAACCCCTGTCAAAAACCTGAATTTAATTAATGTTATGGCTTTCTGCAACTCTGGGTAAGTAATGGATTTATATTTCATTAGGCTTAGCTTACAAATACATCATTCTTCACCTGCTACAAATAGGTGCCAAAATTTACTTTTTACAGATAATCTGTCATGGCCGGACACATTTATTGATGCAGTATCTCCTATCATGACTCCTACTGTGGATTCAGAACAAAGCCTGGACCTTGGGATCTCTGGACCATTTCCGATGTGGCTTAGAAATAGCCAACACTTTGTAAGATGTTAGTAATTTGCTTAACTGAGCGCACACAGCGGTGCAGTAAAGCAAATGTCCAATGCAACGATGTAATAGGTCAACTATATTCATATGATCCAGAGGTCTGCAGCTCAAAACTATGGTGGCATCGTGAGATATCCAGCCACGGTTCGTTACATCCTTCCGTGAAAGATTCTCTGTAAGTACTTTACCCACATTGACACGGATTTTGATTGATCTTCTCACAAGAGCATTGAAAATTCCACAAATGATTTATGCCATCTATAAAACTATTAACAAACACAACTACGAATCAGCAATGACCTTTCATTGGCCTTGTACCAGTTAGACTGTAAAAGCTAATGTCTGATTGGTTGCAATGGGTTAGAACAACTTTAGTACATAACTGCAATATTCTAATGGGTGTATCGAATAGCAACATCAATACTTATATAGTACACAGTGTAAAGAAAGAATGAATTAACAAACATTTGTAATGTGTTTTTCTTACAATACTCAACATCCTCTAGTCTACATTTTTACCTGGACTTCATTTACAATCTAATGCATGACAAGGCAAAATATCCTTGACGATAGTTTACAGTTTTATAGAGGCATTTCACATATTCAATGACATTTTCAAGTACACTTGTGATTAAGTCGTAGTCTGCATTGGCATTAGGAGAAGCATACGGACCAGACTAGGGGATATTATTTCACATAAAAGGCCACTAAGCCTAAAATACATTACATTCTATACGGAAAAATGACTCATAACATTCAAAAACATATGGGAAATCTTCCGATACCCCACAGATGCTTGATAACTACTATACATGTATACATAGGTTTTATAGGCAGACCAAGGTTCCTGTAACTAAGCCAATTCTCGTACTTAGAAATAATAGACACGACGCCAGAAAGCTCAAGGTCCATTATTGAATGGGACTAGTTCTGTGAATGTTGCCAGGGCTCTTTCCGTATAGGACTTGTATTTTAGGTTTACAATCTCCTGTTGCCTCTTCACAATGGTGGTCCACCTTTTTTTATTAGGTTCTGTGGGGCTTAAATACCACATGACTATTGTATAGCAATTATGACAAGAAGTCTGTTACAATATGTATTGTGATATATCGGCCCAGGAGCAGCTTTGATCCTCCTTCGACAATATTAATATATATTTTAATATAATTAACACTGAAAATTCACACAACAACCACTTTAAATAAGTGAAGAAAGAGAAGATAAGGAAATACTGATACACAGGAAGAATATTCACTACGTAACAAAGGGGGAGGTTCATATGCCCGCCCTGGGCACAGTGTTTCAATGAAATGCTGTGAAATCCACTTGACTACATTAGAAGTGACATCCTGGCATTTTGCCTGAAAAACACTTGTGAAAACCCATAATTTAAAGTGAACCTGACAATAATAATGGGCTGACGTAGCCACTTAATTAAGGATCCGCACGTACAATAGAAAGAAATGACATCACTGAGACATAAAGTGATGTCATAAGCCCACTGATTGGCTGTATTCTCCATAATATTTACCAGGCCATAATCTGGCCAACACCTTGCTTATATGTTACGTGGCTTTGAGAAATGTGTACATCTTTAAGAGATTGTGAATGATCCAAGTCACAAGAGAATGTAAGATGAGAAATCCAAAATTCTCTGTGTTTTCATATTCACAGTATACATTATGCAATACTTTAGCAAAATTCTGTACAGGTTCACATTAAACCACCACTAGACCGCACTGAAGGTGGAAGACCACTGTGTAATAAATGGATGATACCACATGAGATAAGTACATATTTTAGGTCACGAAGACAGTAACACATTTTCTTGCAAGTAGGGTCTATAATGTACCCTGCATATCCCTGTGAATAAAGCCCTTCTATGTTGAATATTCTAACCTAGCGTAGGCATTTTACACACAGAATATTTTTATATTCTAAGTAAGACAGTATAAAAAATAGTTTCCCTTGAAGATGGAAACCACGTCATTGCTGGGTTGTAGTGTCTCTGTTACAAGTTGATTATTGGCTATTTTTTTTTGGGGGGGGGGGGGGGGGGGAAGAGTGTGAAAATGACTTATCTTTCAATTTGGAATATATTTTTGCTTATGGCAAAATGTACTTATTCAAATTTGATTTAAGCTGTACAACATCAATTATTTCTAATTGGATATATTTTTAGCCAGAAAGCAGACAATGGAAAGAGTGGCTTGTTAATATATGCTATGCCTTTTTTTTGTCTTTTCCTTGAGAATTAAATATTGGTCAGATTTTCGAGGTATACCACAAAGCCTAACGCCACCCAAGATGTGAAACTTTGTTTGATTATAGTTAACTGCAATATCTACTCACTTCATGTCACTTAAAGGGAGGATTCAAGAAGCTGAGATATGGGGATTTCTCACACTGGAGAGCTGCTGTTTACCAGTAGTTTTATTCTTCTATCCATCAAAAAAGCATATCACAGGGGTAAAAAAAATAAATAAATAATAGTTTTGGCCCCTGGTATTGCAGTTCAGCCCTATTCACTTAAATAGGGATGAGATGCAATACCCGACACTGGCCATAGACAGGAGTGGCACTGTTTCTTTTTATCTAGTCCTGGACAACCCCTTTAATGTTTAATAATACATTTGTTATGGGAGGAACATTACCTATGACTACCAACTCTATACTGTGTTGTAGTGCATCATGCAAAACAACAATCCATATATGAAGGTGGCCATACCTTGGCAAATGTCTCACCGACAATGGGCGTTGGTGAGACGTCTACCCATGCTTGCAATCTCAGCTGTGCCTGCATATCCGGTAGTGTAGTGGTATGCGAACCCTTCTTGCTCTAAATCTCTTTTAAGTGAAGACGAGTGCTGCATGGCGTCACTCTATACTGGACGATTATCAATGAATCAGGCAGAAGTATTGGGCCATCTGTGGCCAGCCTCAACTCCCACGATCCCTTTGAGTGTGACATAGCGAGGAGTTGGATACTGAGGTTAAAGGGGTTGTTAATCATTAGCAAATTATGGCAGCTTCCTTTCAAAAACCGCCACACCTGTCCATGGTTGTGTCTAGTATTGCAGCTTGTTCAATTTAAGTAAATAGGGCTGAGCTGCAATACCACACACAACCTTTGAACAAGTGTGGCGCTGTCATCTAAGTTTTTAGGTTTTGGGTGGAGTTAGGATTCCAAATTAATGACACCATGTCTGGCTATCGGCTCTCAAGGACTAAGCTCAGCAACGTACTACAAGCGGTGAAATCAACTTCTGCCTTCTGCATTGCTTTGACTGATTATTATAAAGATCAAGCAATTTATTAATTTAAAAAAATACCTGAATCTGAAGATTTTCTGGTTTCCAAAAACTTTAAGCAGAAACGTATGCACAGACTGATAGGTTTAAACATGATTGTCGAGCTTTCCACAGCGGAGGTCAGCCTGACACACTATCCTGGATGCTACACAATGTTATCCCGAGTTTTTAAAAACACAGTACTAGCAGAGGAGATGGAGCTTGTGCTCTACAACATATCATTATTGTGTGTAAGCACTCGTCCATGTATTGGCTTAGTCGAACCAAAGAGGTTTTTCTCCAAAATACGACAGATTCCTGTATTGACCATCATGTATATCTTTTTAGATAAGTACGTCTACAGTGATTATAATGACCATTCATTTTGCCTACCAATGCATTAACCCCTCTTCTGTGACACATCAGGGTCTGCAAAGACCTTCGCCAGTTAAAGGTAACAGGATTCTTTTTTTTTTTGTTTTTTACCTGCTTGAAGTGAAATTGTGCTTTGATCTTATAAAAAACAATAAATGCACACATGTGGAGTCATATCAGTGCTTCAAAGTTAACTACTGTACAGCTTATTTTAACATTAAGACAATATTCATTTACACGTGTTTTCAAGTCACTGCTTAGGCAAAGGCTGCTGACGAAGAGCTCCAGAAACACCACTTGCGCTTTGAGCGATGTTTGTTGAGGACGTGGTCTTCCTTCTCCCGCTCCTTCTTCACTCTCTGGTAGTGGTCTTCTTCTTTTAAATACCAAACTGGTGGCCAACGCTGTCTTTCAAAATATTCCTGGTTTTCTAAAAAAAAAACAAGGAACATACAAACACGGCCTGTTAAAATAGAAATGTGTATATGGACGAGTGTTTAACGAATGATGGCTTCTATTTTCAACCTTCTATTCCATGATGATGAAAGGAAACAGTGGAAAAGGGGATCATTGCATATGGATAATCTATTTTGTCAACTCTGTATTCAAATTTTATTTTTAAGCAATAGTTTTTATTAAACATTCCTCATGTAAAGTCCATACACAGTAATCTACCCACAGACGAGGAATGAACAATGGTGTAGTATGAAGCGGGCAAATACGTGTAAGAAAAAAGTACATCAATTATAAGAACCATAATAAATATTACCACATACTCCGATTCCAAGAAAAAGGTAATTTGATAGTAAGGTCTCTAAAATAACACTAGCCGGTCATACACATTAAGATGTCTGATCTGTAATTTGTGACACATCTGCTAGTTCTTAAAGAGGCTCTGTCACCACATTATAAGTGCCGTATCTCCTACACAATCTGATTGGCGCTGTAATGCAGATAACAGCAGTGGTTTTTATTTTGAAAAACAATAATTTTTGAGCAAGTTATGAGCAATTTTAGATTTCGTTTCTTAAAGATCAACTGGGCGTGTTTTTACTTTTGACCAACTGGGTGTTGTACAGAGGAGTGTATGACGCTGACCAATCAGTGACGAACCAGTGTCATACACTTCTCATTGTTCCAGCCCAGCTTCTTTCACTGATTGGTCAGCGTCATACACTTCTCTTCACAACGCCCAGTTGGTCAAAAGTAAAAACACACCAGTTGGTCTTTAAGAAACAAATTAGCATAAATCTAAAATTGCTCATAACTTGCTAAAAAATGATCGTTTTTCAAAATAAAAACCACTGCTGTTATCTACATTACAGTGCCGATCAGATTATATAGGAGATAGGGCGCTTATAATCTGGTGACAGAGCCTCTTTAAACTGGATATACTCAAGATAAATGTTGGTTCAATCTGTCGATTACGGTATGATTGTCCAACAATCTCATGTGGGGGTCTTCTTGATTCTTCCCCTATCCTTTGTTTCCGAGGAAGATAAGCCACTGCCAGATGGGTCTGGCAGAGTCTTCTTCCCCTCTCTCCATTAAAATACACATTCATTCTCAGCATTGCCGAGCGTGCATGTGTAAAGGGGTTTCGGGAGAAATAGCGGTCAGAAAAACTAGGGTTCAGACAACAGTTATCTAAAGTGTATGGCCGATTTTAGACCCACTCAGCTGGAAGCACAGTAGGGGTCTGAATCTTTCCATTTCTATAAGAAAAGGGAAGGTTTTAAGTAAATGATTTGTTTCATACGGCGAAAATATCAGAATATGTGGGGCAAGCAGTTGTCGTGAGATTGAAGAAAAATGGAAATCATTTTACCATTTCATAAATGAAGACATAGAAAATAGCTGAAAATCACCTTGACAGATGGGCGTTTGAGGGAGATGTTAAAAATAGAAATGATGACTTGTCTACTGTGGGAAGTAGAGCAAAAATGATTGAAAACAACCAATCACAAAAAATAAACATGTGAGCCACAAAAAAATACTGCTAATATGTTACACTGTCCTGACAATGTAACACTATGTAGAAGCGCCCTGTGATGTATGGCCGGCTTTACAGCTACGCTACTGTATACACAGAGAAAAAGCCACTTTGTGTCTGAGCTCCTATAGGTACCTACCGATTGATTTTGATTTGATTTCCTTCCGGAATTTCGAGCAGACGCTGTTGTAATTGGTACAGATGTGGTGCAGGCACCAGGCCGCCAGCTGATGTGCATTGTGGAACTGTAAGACAAACGTTGCAAAGTTATAGAAGTCCAAGTGTATACTATAGAATAATACATTGCTGTCTAGGTAAATGTACTGTAAACCACATCAGTTACATTGTAGCAGTATGGTCGCAGATAAGGAAGAACTCTTCTTTCAAGTTTGTCAGCCATGGCTAAGATATCTAGGGACGATCTCTTAAGTTTATTTGGCCTCTAGGATACTCAACCCTCATTCTTCTACCTTTCCCTTTTTTTTCCCCCTTCTTTCTTTCCCTTCCCTTTTGTCTCCCCTCCCCCTATTCTTTGTTTTCCTTCTTAACTAGAACAGGATAGAAAAAGAGACACGGCGCCACATGGTGCAAAATAAAAGCTGGGTAAAGCAAGGGAGCACACTTGTAAGGAATATGCTCACCTTGATCAGTAGACACTGGTGGGTGTCAAAAACGCATTGAAGCTGCTGCCAGGTCTATAACACAGCAAACGGAGTTTGTTGTCCAAAATGAGACTTGATAAAATAAAAAAGTTTGGACCACCGGCGCTGCTAGGTGAAGGTTTTAATGACAAGGGCTACGCGTTTCAGCACCGTACTGGTGCCTTCATCATTAAAACCTTTTCTGTGATGTCCGTTTAATAGTCCTTGCATTACTCCTTCACCTAGCAGCGCCGGTGGTCCAAACTTTTTTATTTTATCAAGTCTTGTTTTCCTTCTTGACCTGTAGCAATATATGGTATATATTTGCCTATTACAATTTGATTTATGAAGACTACCCCTGGCTGCTACTTGTACTGTTTATCGAATGTTTTTTTTTTTTTTAAATCTTCAATATAAATTATTGAAACACAATTACATTGTAGCTGTCATTAAACAGTTTACAGCTCAAATCTGACCGATTGCTATGGGTTATATAAAAGCAACATTTGACATTATGTCCGGTTCTGAATATCTATATCTCCCTCATCCGATCAACACAATTCCAGGACTGCCTGATCTTTAGCCAAGATAATCTCTGCTAAAAGATAAAGACATTTACATCTGCTCTCCTCTCCCTCTCTCCTGTCGTTTGCCTTTGGTGCTTATACAGTTTTATCCCTTGTGCTTGATGGGGACGTAACTATTATACAAACCTGGGCAATTTCCAGATAGATCAGCACATCCTGATCAATATCCACCGCGTTCACTGCAGCCTTGGTCAGCTCCTGCACAGCATGTTGTTCTGCAGGACAAAGCACATTTTACACTCTGTGACAACTATTATAAATAATATAAATATTTCTCGCCATCAAAAAATACATGCAAAGCAGATTCTATTAATACTCTACATACAATATGACCTTAAAATCAAGCAGAATTGTAATGTGGATCGGCACTTCCTTTAAAAAGATTATGTAACACTATAGAACTGTGGAGCTGGGGGGGTACCCTATGGCGCTCTGGCTGCACAGCTAACTGGGAGTTGTAGTTGTATGCACATAGAAAAGAAACTGGCTGTGTTTACAAAGGCACAAATAACGCTCCATAGTAACCCAATTTACTCAGAATCCCTGTATATACCTATATATGGTATATAAAGAGACACCTAGAAGAAGAAATAAAATAGCTTGTAGACATTTAGCGATTTTTACAATTGTAAGGTAAGACTTTATGCTGCTTTGGCATGTAAATATTGCTAGATTGAGTATTAGGCCAGGGATACACGGTGATAAAAATAAATAAAATTGTGATGTGTCTGTGATTTGTGTCACACGACTATTTTAGGGCACGAGCTGGTTGCGATAGCATTCGATTAGGGCTTTGCGACATCCAAAAGAAATCTAAAAAAAGAAAAATCACAACAAGTTGCAAATAATGTGCAGCTGCGTGCAACTTACATTGAAGTCTATGCTGGAAAAGTGGCATGGGACGTGCAATCTGCAACCGAAAATCCAGTAAATGTGGATTTTTTGCGACTATTGTGTCGTGATCACATCATGTCGCATGTAGTAACACGACCACATTCATAAGCATTGCTGGTGTCAACCCTGCGATCTTCGCGGCGAACGACCAATATCCCCGTGTAGCCCCAGCCTACTATAGTATCTACCTTATTAGCAGTATACCTAGCCATACTTTGGGGAAACTAGGGATTTTTTTTTTTTTTTTACTTGCCCACAGACATAATGTTGTCCTGCTGGCAGTTATCCCCATCAGATCTACCATTAACATGCAGGTTCAGCTCACCTGAATATACATGTAAGGCACTCTGCACGTGGCCGTGCCCGTAATCATGGTCGGTGATTATGGGCAAGGCCGGCCGCAGACAGTCACCCGTATTTGCGGGCCGTGTTCCCATTATAAAGTAGGGGATCACGGTCTGTAAAATCAAAGTATAGGACATGTCAGTTCTACCGCCCAGACACCTTCCCGTAAATATATGGGAAGGTGTCCGTGGAAAATAGAAATTAATGGGTACGTACATTGAGCCGCAATTGCGGTCCGTAATGGCGTATCAAAATTACGGCAGTGTGCATGGGGCCTTATTGTTTATGAAAGAGGGACGTAAGATCGCTTATATATCCCAGTAACAGCCTCCCTGGAGGT
Organism: Rhinoderma darwinii; assembly: GCF_050947455.1. Classification (NCBI taxonomy): domain Eukaryota; kingdom Metazoa; phylum Chordata; class Amphibia; order Anura; family Rhinodermatidae; genus Rhinoderma; species Rhinoderma darwinii. The sequence goes on along the minus strand of NC_134697.1, from coordinate 41,203,499 downwards.
ATGTGGAAGGGGAAAAAAAAGAATCCGCTAAAAAAAACACTTAACTAAATTAACCTTCCTCCGTAAAGAAGATGCGTAAGGGTGTCTTAAAACCTCAATACAATTGTTGGTGGCTTAGCAGTCCCATGTTTGAAACAAAGTATATATATATATATTTACTGTGAAGTGAACTGCAAACTGCTGTGCTGTAGACACTGTGAATATTATTAGTAGCAAACTATAACATTTGGGAATTGCTATTTATGTTTCTAATTTTTAGCTTGAAAAGAGGAGCCTCAAAAGTATCCAAATATGTTGCCTGAGCCAACAAGATCAAGTCCAAAACCTGTCCGGGTTCACATCTGTGTTCGGGTTTCCTTTGCTCTTCTCCATCATAGGAGCATAGCAACAAAAATACTGGAAGCTCAGGATCTGTTGCATGACGGAAACAAACGGCATCCGATGGAACCCATTCACTTCAATGGGTTTTGTCGAGACTCAGAAATGGTTTTTGCCATTTTGCTACAGCATGCTACATACACTATTTTGTCTGGAAAAAACAACAGAATCTGTGACGGAGGCCCCTAAAGGAGCTTCCAACGCAGATGTGAACAGGCCCTAAGCTCCGTGTGCCGCCTTTTACTTAGTTCTGATCATAGTAGTTTGGTAAAAAAAAACAATGAAATAATAAAGTTATATGGTAATATCGCACTTACCGGTGACAGCCACCAAATGTGGAAGGCAGATTCTGTTTGCCAGTGCAATCAGCTCCAGCGGGTCCATGTCTGATGTGCACGACAACTGCTTGGTGTAGAGATAGTCTAACACCGCTTGCATTGAAGATTTGCTTACATTAGGTAGGACAATCTGCAAGCAAAACAAATACAGGATTGACGATGAACAACCATCGAATCAGAATAACTTGGACACAAAAGATAAAATGTTCTTCTTTGTCACCCATACCAATTGGATACTATAGAGTCACCTGTATACTTTAACAGTTTGTGCAATTCCTACCAGTGGCATACAGAGAAGAGAGGGCTCCATAGCAAAGATCAAAATAGGTCCCATTTATGGTGCTGGATTTTGCCTCCTAGGAATTCTGATGTTCGTTTCCCACTCTATGCCCTTCGATGACCCTTGGGCAAATTCAGCTACCCCTTGTTTGCTAGCAATACAGCTCCTCTGGAAAGGGGACTCCTGCACAGGTTCTAACCATGCAACTCCACAGGGGATGGGACTGACCAGGGTTGATCCCCCCTGACTCTAAGGACTCCATAGTCTGCCTCTATGGTATATATGGACTTGATTACTAGAGTATAAAATTGTGTATATATGCAGAATATGTATAAATGTATTAAAGATGCGTATTAAATTCAAGAAACACCTTAAAAAAGTAGCAAGGAAAACACAACACTCCCCTTAGCCTTAAAATGTATATACCTCATTATTTGCACTTTCCACAAATGAACCTCCAAACATTGCAGCCATCCATTCACAGCTACAGATTAGAAGCGGCTTATGGGCATTGATGCATCCATCATCCAATTTAAATGTCACATCTGGAACCAAATATAGAAACATGATCACTAAGCCTGTAGCGACACAGCTTCCAGGAATACAGGGAACGGTGTCAGAATAAGAGCAAAGGAGGAGAGACTATGTTATAATTTCACAATGCTCCCGGGTATGAATGAAACATGTGCCCCATGTGGTGTCAAAAAATCATCTTCTATTGTTTATGTCTTTCATAAGAAGTACACAAAATGGAAAATAGCTTTTTAGCGCTGCTATCACTCTAACCTGAAGGAACGAAGAACTATTCTATATATAATTCAAAGTAACTGTACATTAGCGTTTGTACCTAGCAATTGTTTACCGTCATAGATACGCAATTGCATGGCGCAGTAACTCTTAGCAGACATTTAGGTGTTAGTTAACCTTGTGAAGGGTCACCACTATACTCCAGCCACTAAACAGCACCCTCAACTTCTCATAGTCGTTCACTCACCTATCACCAGTTGTCGGATTGGCCGAAATGGATCGCAAGGTTATTTAATAAATGCCCTAATTTAAAGAGGACATGTCCCTTGACAGATCCTCTTTATGGGAATAAGTTGCCTATAAAACAGCAGACACAGGCTGACTGAATGGCAGGGAAGCTGCTACATCCAGGATTTGCAGTGGCGTCCAAGCTCTCTAAAACTGGATCACTCTCACATGAAGAAGATGATTCTGGTGATTGGTATTCATTAAGGAATTATTATTTATGGAGTTCTCTAAAAAAAAAGTTGCAGGTTTACCGCAGTTGGGCCAACGCCTTAATGTAGTCTCGATTTTCAACATTTTATCTAACATTTTTATTTATATACTTAATACTATATGAATTACAACAATAGGATTTGACCCTATTCCGTAAGTGCAGATGTTTCAGATAGATGTCTTTTTTGAGTGGTTAACCAGTTCAGGACCGGGCTATTTTGAGCCTTCAGGACCAGACACCGTTTAGCCATTTTTAGCACGTGTTAGTTAAATGGCTATAACGTTTTTATTTGTTGGGCTAACGACGTGATTTTTGCGACATTTTTTCCATAGACAATGCAGGTTTCATTTTTTATCGTTTTTATACACACCTTTTTTGCGATTTTAGAATTTTTATTCATAAAGTTTGAAAATAATAGTAAAAAAATAAGCTTTTTAACGTTTCAGCTATTTTTTTGGGGTAATAACATAGTTTTAACCTAAAATAGACCTTTTATTTGTGATCGTCATTGTCTACCGTAAATTTTAATATATTACATGTCTATATTAGGGTAATTGGTTCAGCGCTAGCGTTACAACAATGATTGGCGGGGGGAACATGTTTTTTTTGGGGTGGGTATTTTATGTGTATTTATTATTTAATATTTTTTTGCACTTTACTTTATTATTTTTTTATTACTGTGGTCTGTCCCCCAAAGGTCAAAGAAGACCTTTGGGGAACTTTATATATATATTTTTTCTTTCTTTTACACCATCTTTTCCACTGTAACTGGAGCTGCACAGCAGCCCCAGTTACAGGGGAAATCAGCCCTCTCATAGTGACGATTGTCACTAATAGGGCTGTGCTGGGTCTTGTAAGACCTAGCAGCAGTCTGTCACTAACGACACCCGGCGATCATGTGACCTGTCACATGATCACCGGGAGGAATAGAGACAGCGCTGCTGCTGTCTCTATTCCTATACACAGCGTTCATTGAGCGCTGTGCAAAAACACATCGGAGAAGACAGAAGCAGTGAAAGCTGCTCCTATCCTCTCCTCAGGGTCCCCGGCAGTCACTGACAGCCGGAGACCCGACATTCAGCTGCCCGATCGCGCGGGCAGCAAGTTAAAACCCGAGCCGTAAAAAGTCTATGGCTCGGGTTTTAAGGACCCTGACCGCAGGCCGTAAATATACAGCCAGCGGTCGGGAACCAGTTAATGACTTGCAAGTATACTTCTCACAAGATAATTAAAATACTCTTGAGAAAAGGGATTAGCAGCTTCACGATAAATTATAAGTAGATATGAGCAAAGCATGAGGTCAAAGACGTGACAGAGCTGAAAAGGGGTCATGAGGGCTATAAACGTGACCTGCAAAAGTACGAGATCTACAAATCCAGTACTCGAAGAGGTGTTTAACAGACGGCATGGATTAATGGAAATCTAATCAAAAGAAAATACTCACCGGAAAAGGTTGACTTGGACAGACATTCTTTGATTCGATTTGCTTTCCTGACGTGAAACGCTTTTGTAATCTCCTGGTTCATAAAGGCTTCTTTGTTTGTGATGTTCTCTACCATCATTCGCAAATCAAATACTTCTAGAATTTCTGCAATTTGTGCTACTCGCATTAAACCTTTTTCATTTTCATCTAGCTGTCCTGTGTATAGAAACCGTAATACAGTTTTAAAAGGCGCATACTGTATAGAGGAGTCCATTCGGACCACAGTCATCGAACAAGTCCTATTAGAGACTGGGTTGACCATCAGTTCTTGGTGCAAACTTTGAAAGCCTTTGCTCCAAGATGACAAAGCAACACATCCTTCCTCGTCACAATCTGAAGTCAGTAAGGTATCATCGCTTCTTGAAATCCGAAGACAGGCATTTGATGGTTTCAAGGAAGCCCCATCGATGTCCTCATCTGTATCAAGGCTTAATGTCCGCAATAATAAATCCTTTGTAGGCTTTTCCTTCTTGCAGAATCTTTCCACAAGATTTTGAGACTCTTCGTGTTCCATTAAAAAAAGGTCATAAAATTTTGAAGAGGAGGTAGCAAGGTAAATTTTATGAGCAAAGATCCGTTTTTGGTCCTGAAGGACAAACATGACATCTGCACACAAATGATTGTCCAGTAAATCTCCAGCATCATTAATGTTAGACTCGCTAGATTCAGGTATCTTTATAACTGGCGGTGGTGATTTAGGGGGGAGGAATGGAGCTTGTAGAAAAGGTCTTTGAACTCTCTTCAGATGGGACTTCCAAAATTGAAGATGTCTCCTGGAGATCAAAGCAGCCCTGATTGCATTGTCAAACACATCCTTTATCCCAAACTGGTCAAAAACACTGGTTTCGTAATATGGGATCCCAAGTTCCTTTGCAACTTCTCTTCCCCTTTCTGGTGGCAAAATATCTCCTCTTTTAATTGGTCTGTAATTGAAACAAAACATAATATTGAATGTATTGTTAGCAAACCCTTTACTGAACGCTCAACACTATCATAAGCACGTATGAAGGCACCTATTGTGATGGAACTTTTGTAATAAGGGTGTTCACAACGAATAATTTTCTGCTATAATGGGGAGCACTGGTAAAGTGAGAACTGCCAATCTGAACCATGACTGTGCTCAAGATGTTTCCCACTACCCTTGCCACAAATAGGTTTAGAGGGAATGTAGGGGCTTGAACGTTTTGCCCGGTTGCAAAGTGTCATAGGCCCAAATGTAGGATCATATAAAACCCTAGTTAAGAAAAAAAAAATGCCCCAAGGTAACATTCACAGGTCATGTCAGACTGCAGTAACATACATATATATATATTTGTATCTTAAAAAAATGTAAAGAGGACCTGACAGCTCTTCTGATATTATATTATGATTTTATTAAAAACTTGTTTTCCCTATAAAAAAATAACGATGCTCGAGGTCGTATTCATAGAACTCTGTGTTGTGCCATTCCTCTGTTATTCCTACTGGAAATGTATAAATAAATTAGGTGAGCATTAATATTCCCTCTATCGATAGGGTGTCTCCGTACACACTTTGACACTGTCAGAATTGTTTGGAAAGTGTCAGACTGTGTAGGTATTCGCCTATGATAAGGGGTCTGGTAATAATAAGTTGTGAATTTATTTACACATTTTCAGGATGAATAACAGAGAAATTGCACAACACAGAATTCAAATAAAATATGGTCCAGTGCTAAAACAGGAATTTTAGGAGAGCTGACCGGTCCTCTTTAAAAATATTAAAGAAAAAGTAGAAATTATTATCAGTTAAAAAATAAATGCAAAAATCAGCGCATGACTTATAGCCTACACCTAACAATGGGCTAAAATAAAGCTTATCGCTTTTACCTGGCTAATGGTCGCCTTGCCCTGTTAACAGCTTCAAGATCGGCATAACGCAGGTCCAGCTGGCAGCCAACAAGAATGACAGGTGTGCGGGGGCAAAAATGTTTGATCTCCTGAGCCCACATTGTTTTCACGTGGTTTAAGGAATTTGGATTTGCAATTGAGAAACACAGGACAACAACATCGGATCTAAAAGAGAAAGCACCGCAGATTTAAAAATGTGAAAACAGTACGTTATTAAAGGAAATACATCACCTAAAAATGATCAATTGTTTAAATTGAAGTTTTTATGTTAAATAGACTTTTAAGAATTGTTGGTGGTTTTTTTTCTATGCCATTATCTATATTAAAAAATAATACTAAAATCTTGCAGATTTCACTCTGGCCACTGAGCCTCACACTAGACTGACACTTCCTTTTCTGTAGAGATCACTTCTCAGCAGTCATCTCATTATCATTACAGGCAGGATTACAATGACAGCTAACACCTTTTTATAGAGATAACACAGGATCCACCACTGATCATAGGTGATGGACACAGTTCTCCTCCTATCTCTTCCTGCACAATGACCTCTGCACAGGTCACAGAGCATGCCCAGAACACTCTCCCATAGAAGTCAATGGGTCATCTTCCGTATACAGATTACTATAATCCATGTGGCTGCTGCAAAGCAGATCTCTAAATGCTGCGAACAGCAGCTCAGGAAAGATGGCTGCCCCCATAATCATCTACAGAAAATAGAATTAAAAAAAATCTAAAATAAAAACATATATATATATATATATATGATATCTTCCCTTTAAAATTGTTCCCCAGATTTAGCTCGGGAGCCTCATGTGGCTTACATGGTCCCTGATGTTAACAATATGCTAAGATCCATATGACTTTTTCCCTTCTAATACCAAACACTACCTGTCACATCCTAAAGTTGCTTGCAAACTAGAAGAGGTTGGGGACCTCTGCCCTAGACTATTGCTAAAAACTTTACTGCAATAAAGTGCCCTAGGTGGCGAAATGAAGAGAAATATTGAAGAGCAACTAATTTGAAAAAACTTTTGTTATAGGTCATAGAGACATATCAGAAGTTTTGATGCTCTATGTGAGCTATCGTCAGCCTATCAAGAAGCGCCAATCATAGCCAAAGGTGCACAGTGCTACGCTTCGTTTCAGTGAATGTGTTGGCCTCAGCACCCAGAGCTCCACCGATCAAAAGTTCTAAAATGTATCAATGCCATATCAAAAGTTTTTTCAAACTACAGTTAGTCTTTAATTACATGCGGTATGGTTTCCAGTATATGTTGATTCTTTACCATTATAGGAATGTACTGTGAGTTCCATAGGGGTTCTTTACTATAGTATCTGGCCAAGCAACATATATGAATCCAACCCACAAGATAGTTCGCTCCATTTTGTGCATTCAGTTGGCGCACTTTCGTCTCAGACAGGTGATGGGTTCATCCCTGGCACTAGATGTGCAATAGGGGCAAACACCTGTATTGTAACTGACCATGTGCACCCCTTCTTGTGTTGTTACATGTTCTCATAATATTGGATGCATAGGCTAATGCTCGGCAATAACATAAAAAAGGCTGTGCAATATTCCTACACAAAAGTGCTAAATATATACAATAAATTCACTGGGACGGAGACTCGGCTTCCAACACAGACAAGCTGTAGTTATTAACAGTAACAAACGTTCTATTTTAAATCCTGTTATCACCCCAATACTGTATGAGTTAATATATAAACAACAGATCCAAGAACTAATTGCCTCGTGATCATACACCTCCTGTTCTTTTTCTAGATTTCAACAGAATGTCAGGAAGATCACGCTAGACAGTTTCTAAAAATAATATGCTAATTTACTAACACTGCAGGTTTCTCCTCGTTAGAATAAAAAATGGCAAATATAAAATATCTGACGTCTCGCTGTTTCGGTTGCCTGCAAACTGTTAAAAGGGCACCGCCTTACTAATTACGGGTTTATTACGGCAATAATTGGGCTCTTTAATTTAATAATAAAATGCATTTGGCAAAGGTTGATGAGCACGAGTGACTTGTTACAGTCTCCTAAATGGATGTTAACAAAATCAATACGGCTACACTGAGCAGACCTCCTCTCGGCTACACAATAGGCACCCCGTTTAATATTGTTTAGGACATGATTACATTCCTGGTTTTCTCAGCTGGGTAGCGGCGTAAGCTCGCTCATTACTGGCATATATCACATGACCGCCACTGAAACAGAAGTGCTGATCTCTAAAGCCCATTGCTACTAATCTACGTCATTTCAGCCTCTACAATAGTAATTGTAGGGAGTTTAAAGAGCACAGTTGGGTTCAGGAACACAATAACCATTCATTCATGGATGAACCTTAAACGCTAGGTTATTTAACTGCTTTCTTAGCTTTATCTTCACAGAACACAATGTAAGTTGTTGAATAATTTTTTTATGATAATACTTGCATATAGGTATTGTTTTAGTAAATGTTACAGTAAGGAGTCATGCACACGATCGTATTTTTGCGGCCATATACTATCCGCAATTGTGGAACCACAATTGCGGATAGTATAGAACACATGCTAACCTACGGGCTGATGCACATGACCGTGGTTTCCACGGTCCATGCATTGCCCGGACCGCAAAAAAATATAAGACATGTCATTATACGGGCTCATTAAAATGAATGCACATCTTGTGTGTGCACAGTCCTTGATGGCAGACGGCCTGCGGATGACACTTCGCGGCCCGTCCGTGCCGTAATCACGGACTGAGTACACAGCTACGGCCTTGCACTTGTATTTTTAGTTAAGCAGTCAGGTATGTAATGAAAAGTTCTAATTTCTAATATATGTTGTGTATCAATTTCTCATTATTTTCAAGATCTTTACTTGCTGTCAGTGAATGGAATCTTTCACGGTTTACATTCAGAGCCTGCTAAGCTGTCCTATTTATGTCAACAACACAAATGCGTGGCTCGATAATATACTGAACTCTTAAGTAACGATCCCTACTCGATCCCTGTTTAAGCAGATTTTCAGGTTAGGTTTTGAGGTTCAACAATAACGCATCCATTCACAGACAGCAAGAAAAAAAATTGTGAGGAATTGATACACATAGTAATTATACATTTGCAGACCTTCTCACAAAACCCCTTTAATTTGGGACTTACTTTGCAGCGAATTCCACCTTTTAAAGAACACTTTCTTTTTATCTATAAAGGTCCAAATTTTGTGCCGCTTCATTTTTTTAAATATATTTTTACAGCGATAAGGGCTCTTATTTCTGAGCTATAGCTCCAACTGACTTGCAATGAAAGCATTAAATGATAACATTGTGGTTTCCTGCAGTTACCACTGGAGGGACATCACGATCTTACTGCATACTGTACATAGAGTCCAATGTATAAACATTATGCAGCAATCTCCCTCTTGTGGTGGCTGCTGGCAAGAAGACTTCTTTAATTCTATGTCAATACAGGGCATTTGGAGCTTTAAAGATATATAAAAAAATAAATCAGAACAGACTTGTGTTAAAAAGTGGAAACTCATTTTTAATCTGGAATGCCATCACTTCTCCAGACGTATATTATTGCAGAGGTTAGCAACCCGTCGATCGTCAACGGGTGCCGAGAAATCTGCAGTACTCACCAGTAGCCATCCTCTGCACATAGTGTTGACATACTGCCACTCGTGCAGAGGAGCTTGGGAAGGGGGCGAGCTCCACTGCTCCAGATTTAACGTAATAGTCAGCATGTTTGGAAAAGGGTGGACGACATGAGGCTGCTGCTAATGAGGGCACTAATGTTGGTAGTCTGGAGGAGCATTATTACAATTGAGGGCACTATGAGAGGCACTGTTACTAATGGGGGTACTTGTAGAGGAGCACTATTACTAATAGGGGCACTGTGGCGGAGCATTATTACTAACCAAGTCACTGTAAGGGGAACGGTTACTAATGGGGGAACTGTGGGGGAGCACTAACAATGGGGCATTGTAAAGGAGCACTATTACTTATGGGGCACTGTGGGGAGCAATATTACAAATCAAGGCACTGAGACTAATTGGGGCACTGTAGGAGAGCGATATTACTATGGGGGCACTTGCTAATGGGGCTCTCCGGGGGAGCATTATTACAATTGGGGCATTTTGCTTTGCACAATTCTTTTTGGAAGCACTGGTTGAGCACTATTACTGACAAGGGCACTATCTACTTGCTAAAATATTTTTGGAGGGCAGATAGCAGGCATTTTTACGGTGTATGAGGCACTATCAGATTGGCACAACAATTTTTGGAAGACACTGTTTGTGGCACTAATTACTGTAGGGGGCACTATCTGTGTGGTACTAGTATTTTTAGGGGGACTATCTCTACAGCACCTATATTTCTGCAGTACAGTATTTGGGGCACTAAGCAGCACAGCAGGCACTTTATTATTAGTAGCAGCAAGGTGACGCTGTTAGGGTACGAGGATAGGGAGTTTGTGCTGAGATGTTGGGGAGGATGATGGAAAAGTGAGAAACAGCTGGACAGGACTTGGTGGAGAAGATGAGGAAAGTGAATGCCTACCATGAAAAAAGATGTCACCTGTGAGTGACTTGATGTAATTGTTGTGTATTTTGCCTGTGACTGCGTCTGATCAGTGTTGGATTCTCCTATATGTTATGTAGCGATAAACTGAATTTTGGATTCTCCTATATGTTATGTAGCGATAATCAGAATTTAAAATGTAATATCCATCCAGGGAATGAGTCCTTTAAAACCCTAGCAACGCCCCTGATGACTTCCACAGCTTTGCCCCCTGTCACAACTCGGCACCAAGTAGATCTCAATTCCTTCCCAAATTACAACAGTAGATCTCCACCTAGATAAGGTTGCCTTCCCCTGTATTATAGCATTCCTCTATTTTGTAACAAGCACTATCCAAGCCACAATAAAGAATCACAACATAAAGTGCTTTACATAACTGCTCTACATATTTCTATCCTCAACATAAAAAAAGACTTCTAAAGCTATAAATATCAAACCCAGGCACTGCTCCAAGTGTCTAGGAGATATCCAATAACTTGTTTTTAATATAAAAAAATTCAATCCAAGACTTTGCCCGGGGCTAAGTGCTGATTAAGCTAGAGAGTGCACAGAAAAGTACTTAAAAGACAAGTACAATAAAGCAGGACAACCTTTCTGTATTCTTTGCTTGTAAAGATAATCATGAGCCATAATAGTAGAAACTGTACATGTTATTGCAGTTGCATCTCCCTACAATAATGCACTAATATAACGTTGTTTTTTTTTGATCTGGGCTATTTAATCCACAAGCTTTTCCACTGCAGAACTGATGTTGTTGGGCTGGATGCTGTAGTTAGTCACGTACAACCATTGTCATCAAAGGACAGTAAGCGCGCATTAATAGACTGTAATCCTCAGCATTCTCAACACCCAAAATCATGAGTCAATGCTCCATTGAGCTAATAGTATGAGATAAAACAAAGCTTGGAGGATCAGGATGTGAATAGACTGGCCACAGATTGAGTAGGTGGAACCGAAAGTCTTTGTGACAAAGTGCTAATATGAGAGAAGAAAGATGCAAGAAAGCACAGCCACCACTCCCATGTGTATGGCCACGGATCCGGCTTCTCCATTCCCTGGTGATCACCTGTTATTCCTGGGGAAGGCCACATTAAGGGAAATATAGCACTACATGCAAATTGGAATTAATGGTCAAGCGTGTAATGCATGGACAGACCAGGTCCGCCAGAGCAGGAGCCACTGTTACATAGCTGGGTGGACTCTGCTGTATGACGTCCATATGCCCTAATAAATTGTTGTAATGAGATAATCCCTTTAAGTCTAAGGTTTGGGCTATTTTTCATGGATGCAGGCTACTGTATTGCAAACACAAAGTCTGAACCCAGTCTCACCATGGTACCTGTGCTGACATATCACAAGAACAATACCCTGTTTCTTGTATAACCCACAAGTATGCCAAGTGGGTGCCCATTTTGGACACTTTGAGCAAACCGCACTGTAGTTTGCCTTGCAGACTCTGCTGGAAGATTTAGGTTGCCAGCTACATTTAATGTCCTACATTGAAACATACGAAGAATTAGTTATCCAAAATGTTTCTTACCCTCTTAATGCATGGTCACGTACATGTACGTGGCAGACGTCAAGGGGAAGTATGGATCAGGCTCATAGGCTGAGCGCTCTCCATACTGAGCGGGGGTCGGTTGTATGTTTCAGCTGACACCTCACTGCAATGGGCAGAATCAAAGATCACTTAATCCCTTAGATGTTGTGGGCAATAGCGACCGCAGTGTCTAAGGCATACTATTCAGGCCCCCAGGTCTGCCATCTTTGTGCTACTATTAACTGCCAGAGACAGGGCTTTATAGGAGCCAGTCAAAAAGACAATACACTGCAATACATTAGTATTGCAGGATATAGTACAAGCAATCGAACAATCGTTGGTTCAAGTACCCTAGGGGGACTTATATATATATTAAAAAAAGTTGTTTTTTTTAATGTGCAAAAAAATATAGAGATTTTTGTTTTAGTTAAAAAATAATTTCCCATTTTTTCTGTAAAGTTAATGTTAAAAAATTAACATAACTGGTATCGCTGTGTCCATAAAAGTCCGACCTATTACAATATAACAGCTTATAAAACCCATTATACTTTGGATAATGTAAAATCTATGTACTTTTCTTGCTACATAGGGAGTAAGCACGACTGCTTACCTTCCATAGGCAAAACGCTTGTACCCCAAAATTGTACCATTAATAACTCGCTCAGAAAAATAAAAAAAAGTTATGTGTCTCAGAATATGGGCACACAAATTTTTTTTCTTAAATTGTTTTTTCTTTGTAAATACTATATAAATTTTGGCATCAGCATAATCGTGTCAACCTGCAAAATAACGTTAACATTTCGTTTTTACCATACAATTGACACCGTAAAAACGAAACCTAAACAAACAGTGGCAGATTTACTGTTTTTTTGCCCATATTCCTGCCAAAAAACAAGCCTTCATACGGCTATGTTGACGGAAAAATAAGGAAGTTATAGCTTTTGGAATGCGTGGTGGCTAAAATGAAAATAAAAAGCTGAAAATAGGCCTGGTCTTTAAGGGGTTGAACAAGATATAGACCTGGACAGTGTCAATTTATGGTGCTATTCAGTTACATGAGGTTATGTATCCATTACTTGTTTACTTGGTATCCACGGTCAACGTCTATCTTAGAGTCAGCGGTAACTACAAACATACATTTATTAGGAAATACAATGTTTACGCATTTTGTAAATTTGGTGCAAAGGTTATGGTGATGACGGTGCCCATAGATGCCATTGAAGAAATTGCTTACATTGCCTACAATTTAATGCTAAGGTCAACTGTACTGTTTCATAAATGTTTACCAATGTCCTACTCGGTTCTAATAAATGTGAAATAATGAAAGGACGTTGGTAAACATCACAGGTCCCATATGAATTTATGATGTTTTTAATGCTGGTGTTAGAAACAGATCTGTGTAATTCACATAAACTGTCCCATGACTGTCCCAGACCCCAATATGATCTGAGAGGCACCTGCTAATAGGGACAGCCATACGTCGATTCCAGACTATATTTAATCCTAATTGTACACTGTTAAGTAATTAAATCTTTACTTGTACTCGAGGAAGCTGAACCTTCATGGGGTCAACCTCCTGCCAACAGATTGCAAGTAGCATTTATTCTTACGGCTGACCCGCAGACCAGGGTCCGATGACAGGTGGTGAGGATTTGGCATAAGAAGAATTAGCCTAAACGTACAGGTTTATTAAAGGTTCTGAGTCTTCTCTCTTGCATTAAGTTATTACTGACCAGTGCAAGATTTGATAAAACTAGGGCTACGGTTTTAAATTTAGCGCAATTTTTATTAAAGCGGTATTCAAATCTTACATATTTATGGCATACTCACAGAACAGGGCAAAAAAAATGCCTGATAGGTGCGGGTCCCACCTATGGGAATTGCGGAAAGAGCAAACCAACTTGAGCTCATTTCTTTTGATAACTCCGGTAGACTACACCTCTCTATTCATTTTAATGGGAGAAGCAGTCACTTTGAATTGACAGACAGGGGTCCGGGACCATCATTCTGCTGATAGGTGTGGATCCCAGGAGCCAAACCAGCAACTATCAGTCATTTATGGAATATCCATATTTAATATGGCCACCATTAATGCTCCCATAGTAGAGGTCATAACGTTTTTCCAGACTGCTGAATGATTCACTCGCAACTTTTGACGCCATGATAAATTCCCTGTTCCTATTTCATTGCAAATGTGCTATTCAGAACTTAATATGGGTTTAGTTTTCTCTACCAGATATACAAAACAAAATCTTTACAAAATTCTTAAAGCTTCGACAAATTCTATATGTTCTCTGCCTCAGGCTGTCACTTAGGAATTTACAATGTGATTTTGTAAAGTTTCCAAAACACCTTAAATCACAAAACCTTCTCATTCAATGTTTTCATAACATTTTCCGATGTTGTCAAACGACTATTAATACTTTTACAACCCGTTTACAGTTTATCCCTGTCAAATGACATTTTGTCCTTCTTGTCCGCACAGATTGCAGAAATGTATGCAAAATTACAAACTACTAATAATAGTCAAATAAAATGTAACAAAATATTTATCTTGCCCTTTAAATTCCATTTTTTTTATCAGACCACTCACTGGTAAGCACCTATAGCAATGTGTATCCAGTTCTCCCTGGTTCATTAATGCAATGCTATAGTGAAGACACTTACAGTATAGGAGAGGGAGTGTGGGGTATGCAGAATATTTTTGTGCATGACATATATGCTGATATACATGCTATTCTGGGCCTGTAGATAGAAGGGCACAGGGCTACAACCCATATGGGCACAGTAATGGCTGCCATTAGTGCTTGTCACCCGGCATCTGTTACCTGTCAAAAAGACCAAAATAACTCAAGTATAGCGGAACAGGATATAAAATGACTTCAGCCAGTTGGCTTCCTACAGAGAATCATGGTAGCTCGAAAGCTATATTCACATGACCTTGGAGCTGTTCTATATTAGGTACAAAGATGCATCCATATTCATGGCCATGGAACAACTATGGATAAGGATAACAGCATACAACTGTATAATGGGAATTCTATACTTCTCTCATACCGAAATTTTAAAGTACTCTATATGAGACATGCCTACACTGTGAAATGTCATCTCTTTCTCTGACTTCAGAACTATTAAAGCTTGTAAAACCCATTATACTTTAGATAATGTAAAATCTATGTACTTTTCTTGCTACATAGGGAGTAAGCACCACTGCTTACCTTCCATAGGCAAAACGCCTGTCCTTGTGATGATCCCCAAAGGTGTCCCACAACCTGAGAGAAACACTCACTTCATCAACAACGTCCCGGGAGCGTTCAAGGACCTTAAGGAAAGATATAAATATAATGACACAGGTTTAATACTGCAGCAACCTCTGCCTGTTCAAGAATTCTGCAGATTGTGCACTATTTCCGGTGACATCATGGAATCTTTGCTGAAATGTAATATGCTGGATTAATAAAGAACGGTTTATTTCATGTCTGTGATTACTGCTATACATTAGCTAGCACAGATTACTGTAAGGTACAGGACTAGCTGACTACAGCTAAAAAGCAATCCTGAAATATAAACACCTATGCATTCACCATTATTAATACATTACCCTACCGTACTGTAAACCCAGTGTTCTAATATTTTTTAATCCTGTCCGCCCCTACATAGGTAATACAATAGTGTATTGCTAATTTAACTGAAATAAAGTTAACCCTCTCCTTATATAACAACAATATAGCAAGATTTATTTTTTTGCAATTCGGCACCCATATAGTCTTAGGATCTCAAAAAGTTATCTTTCCTGTACTTGCTCAATGGTGATGTCAGCAGAATACAATCTGCAGTTTTCAGTAGCCTTCATTATGCCGATGGGCAGCAGATACAGCCTGACACATGCAGGAAATTGGAAAGTTATTGTGACAACAATTTAGCAGTATTTTATTGACTTTTGTTTTTTAGATCCTTGCTGTTTATGTGACTCCTAATATATTCTTTATAGTATCTCTATGTAGAGCCTTACTTAAAGCCAATGTAAAGCCATTAAATAAGACATATAGGGGAATTGAGTTAAAGTTCCCTAATATATTTCTATTACCCAAGCTGCTACCTTTAAGAGTGAGAGCGACTTTGAAAACAGGCGACTCTTCCTCATGCACTCAACAGAAAACAAGTGGCATTTGTGGCTGTCATCTGCCTCTTCCTCTGTCCATTCTCAGAATACAGGTGCTGTCATCTGCCTCTTCCTCTGTCCATTCTCAGAATACAGGTGCTGTCATCTGCATTCTGTTATCAGTTCCGGGAGAGCAACCATGAGGAATATGATTTTCACACAACTACTGTCCCCTATTACCGGAGATGCACCCAAGGTTGTAATTTGGGTAATAGCTATTTATTATAATTATATATAAATAGAATTATTTTATATATAATATTGGTTTGTGTATCCACAGCTTTTCCTATATGTAATAGATTAATTTGCTCTGCTTTCAAGTCTTTTACCGGAAAATAATATGTTACAGTTAGTCCAACAATAAAATGTGCAAAAATGAGAAGTGATACAATATATCTTCTGCTTCAGACATACTAATGACTTACAGAAAAAAAGCATAAAGAGAACTATAAAAACGTGACCTGTGAGTGAGTGGCTAAACAATCGGAAACATTAGACACACACTTACCTCTTGACATACTCGGTACTGATCAATTGCCCATACTGTAGGTACGTGGGTGGCCAGCAGCTGGTATTGAGTTAACGTAGTGTTGCATGCTCTTGCGCAGATGAGCCGTGTCTTGCCCACCGCATTGTCTCCCACGACCACACACTTGATGGTTTCCACATTGGGTCTTTCGTAGTCCATATCAGTGTCCATTTATGCAGCCCTAAGAAGAAGACAATGGTGTAATGAGTATGACAATTCACTCATAACTCTCTGAGGAGTTACTCTACAACTGAAGAGAAGAATTATGTTCCTCCTTTTTATACTGAAACGCCCTAAGCTGTGGCGTCTCGTACTAACAGGGCACACCTGAATGAAATAAACATCACAAAACCATTTGTTTGCTCTAAACATACACCAGTCTGCTTAAGATGTAACTGGAATGTGGCCGATCGTCTGCATTATGACGGCATTTACATAAAATAATGTGTCACCGACATACACAAAAAGATTAGATGAACCCCAGCAAGTATTTAAAGAATGTCTTTAGGTTATTGGCCTTTTTTCGGCAGAGCTCAGGGGACCCATACTTTTCATTAATAGTCAGAATAATTAATATTATTCTTATGAATAATAAAGTAAGGTGTCATTTATTTTGTTTGTTTACTACAGGATGTCAATGAAAAGAATTAGGAGAAAAAAAAAATTGCAAATACCATAGAAATAAACACATGGCACAATACAATTCCACATATAAAAGCGTATCAAATACATAATATAATAGTAAGGATAATAATAACAACTTTGGAAAACACGATCACATACTCAAAATCACTTCCAGCACTGTAGGCTGTATAGGATATATATTTTGCTTGCGTATCCTTTCTCTCCACACAGAATATTTCTGGGCTTTTACTGCAGTGCAGTAATTATATCTGTTAATTTTCTACACATACTCCCATAGGAAATAAGTTATTACACCACTTCAGCTTCCCTGCTTTCTAGTCCACGCATCTATTCTCAGAGCTTGTTAACCAGCACCAAGAGATATTATGCTAAATATTACAATGCCTTGAGAGGCGATCTTTGCTTGCTTTCTAGAAAACGTGATCTGTACTTAATTATCTAGAAACAATGGACTCGCCAGTGTGCACAGTTAAAATAACTTTAATATATTATTTTTTTTTCTGTATGAGTATTGTTTTCAATGAAATCTTAGCGAATATAAAACAACTTTAATATGGCAGGAAATTTTAATCAAAGAAAAATCGAACCCTCTTAGATGAAAACTGAATGGGGTGTAATGTTTTGAAGGAAGCCGGTGGTCTCTATATTCTAGTGATTCGACATGTCAGAAATGTTAAAGGGGTTGTCTCAATATTAGGGCATATGTACCTCGCTCGCTACCCTCGCTTAGGATCCCCCTCTTTAAGCCAGAATAGACAGCCTCTGTTACATGGTCGGCCACTAATTTGAATGGACGGCGTGCAATGCTACTGTACATTACATGCCGTGTGATGCGGCCATTGCAGGGAAAATGAATGTCCATTAGCGGCTTCTCGCAAAGATGACTGCTGATCGTCGGAGATTAGAGAATCCGGACCCGTGGCGATCAGATGATCGCTAGGCCAGAATCTTTATAAAAAGGGGTTCTCTTTATGAAACAACACCTTTAAAACTAGAGGGCCACTTCAGAGTGAATCTTATGTTTGGGGCAACTTTATATGTTAGGGAATTGCATAAATAGTAATACAATGTTATTATCAAAAATGATGCCTTTAACAGCAGGAGTGTCATGACAATAAATTGCTGGGTTCCTGAGAATTTCAGTTTCTCCATATTTGTCCTGCAGAGCCATCAGCAGACATAGGCTGTCAAGGGAAATTGGTATTTATTTGTTTCATGTAGAGTCACAACAGGTAAGGGATAGGGAACTTGCATTCCAAGGAAAAACAGGTGATCACCAAACACAATTTAAGGGCATGGCCAGACGTGGCGTATTTCTGCCGACACTGACCGCATCAATGCCGCACATAATCTGCGTTGCAGATTCTGTTGAGTCTTTGCCTAAAATGTGCAGGAAATTGATACGGATTAGCCGTTGCGTATAGTACTTCCTGCTGTCTTTTAAAACATTTCATCTCAGTCTGGCTATAGACCTAGAAATACATAAATCCAGCCAGAAGAAATATCCTTTTCTTAAAACCAATCCGCAACGCAACACACATAACATCTGCGGATTTCATTGCAGAATTTTGAATCTCCATTGAAGTCAATGAAGAAATTCCGCAATGAGTCCGCAACAAGTCCGCTACACGTCCGCAACAGCCAGTGTATGCTGCGGACGACAAATTCCGCACCGCAGCCTATGGTCCGCAGCGGAGTTTTCCGCCACGTGTGCACGAACCTAACTAAAAAGGTGTGGAAACCAATGGAGAAAATGTCAGTTGCGGATTTCCGCAGCGGACTGGCCATGCCCTAACGCAGGTCAAAATCTTAAAGCAAAAAGGACCAGTGGCCTGCATTCACAAGAAATATTCCCAGAGCTGCTGACCTACTCTGATGATCCTGTAATTTTATAGTTTTGTTTAAACCTGAGAATCTGGAAGATATCTGGCCTGGAAAATAGTTGTTAACAGTCTAGAAATTACCAATTTCTCAATAGGGCATGCCAACGGCTATCTATAAATAGGACGCAGGATAAAAGAGTGGTCATTTTCAGACCGTTCACAAGTCTTTCAAATCTGAGGACCACAGGGCTGAAAATAAAGCTCACATACAGAAAAGCATTGGCTATCAATGTCCGTCCAAAGCTAAATTTTACTCTGCAAAGTTTAAATATTATTTGGTAAACTTTAATGGATCTATTTGTGGCGACTGCTTTCATTTTATGTTTTATTGAAGAATAGCACATGCATTCAAAATGCTATACAGGAAGAACTGTAGGCAGTTAAGATACAAGCTTTTGAAGGCCACTGTGTACCCTGAAGCATAGATCTAAACGAGTACAAATAATGGTTCAGTATATCTCAGGGGAACAATGCATTACTTTCTTTTTTTAAGATAGTCAGAGCGTTATGGAATATTTTGATATATCAGTAAACGGGGTCAAGTCCTGGTAGGTGAGGTTTTGTGGGCATTCCTGGATGACTTGGGGTTGGGGCATATAATGTCCCACAGGTGGGAGTTATGCTGTGGACACATTACAAATAGTAAGCACAAACTGTTCTGATTTCAATAATTTAATTTAGAAAAACACGAAAACATCTTTAGTTGGATAACCCACTAGATAGAGTCAAACTCAAGCTCCTAACCAGAAGACATGGTCTTTCCTGCTGGTCCCTCTTCTAACTTCTTCCTTAGACATGGTCTTTCCTGCTGGTCCCTCTTCTAACTTCTTCCTTAGACATGGTCTTTCCTGCTGGTTCCTCCTCTACGTTCTCCCTTAGACATGGTCTTTCCTGCTGGTTCCTCCTCTACGTTCTCCCTTAGACATGGTCTTTCCTACTGGTCCCTCTTCTAACTTCTTTCTTAGACATAGTCTTTCCTGCTGGTTCCTCCCCTACGTTCTCCCTTAGACATGGTCTTTCCTGCTGGTCCCTCTTCTAACTTCTTCCTTAGACATGGTCTTTCCTGCTGGTCCCTCTTCTAACTTCTTCCTTAGACATGGTCTTTCCTGCTGGTCCCTCTTCTAACTTCTTTCTTAGACTTGGTCTTTCTTGCTGGTTCCTCCTCTACGTTCTCCCTTAGACATGGTCTTTCCTGCTGGTTCCTCCTCTAAATTCTCCCTTAGACACGGTCTCCATTGCCTTCTCCTCCTATACACTCTCCATTACCACTCCAATTTACTTATCTAATGATCCTACTCCAGCACTGCAGACTGGCACCCATCTTCCTCTTTAATGGGCAGTCCTCGGACCTGCTGGTGGCATGTCAACCATATGTACCACCAACACTTTTGTAGTATAGAAGTTTTCCAGAACTACTTTTAAACGCATATAAAGTGCAATGCTCTCTGTACTGTATACTGTACTGTAAATGGATATGTCAGATCATCAAGGAACTTGTTCAACCATATAAAAAAGTGTGAGGTTGTACTTGAACATTTCAGAAAATTAAAGGGGACGTTTAATATCCATAATAATTTCCATTATGAAGAGCTGCACGGTATCTATTTGCAAACCAGTATGTTCAGTCTAGGAAGATCCTGGAAAGCAGGATGTTTGTTTAGTCATTGAAGAAAAGGAACATGGCTTGTTAGGAAAACGCTTGTAATACAGTTTACATTAATTCTCAACTCTAAGTGACCTCACAGGTCATCAGTCATAGCTCGTCATATTATCTCATCTATCGGACTTCACAGTACACTTTGTTTGTGATGCATTACAAGCTATGGAAGCACCATGCTGCAACTTTGTCACATATAGAATACAAAACGTGTCAGGTGGGGGCACGCTAAGGTTTCATATGGTTATCCATATGACAATATTAGAACATAGATCCCTATAAGTTGTACTTTATGTCACAATTTCCCCAGACCGTGATATTACTGAAACAAACAGTATAAAAAAAAAAAGATGACATAAGTGATTCTTATGCAAATTTGAAGGAATATTGATCACGCAGGGCATTCATTCTCAAGACGTCTCACACTTTCCAGTCAGCAAAGAAGGTGCCAGGTCATTTCCAGTCAAGAAACTGTGGGATGCCATACCCAGTTATGTCTCACTATTCGTAAGAAGGAAATGAAGGTACAAAGATGATCAGCATCCTTGACTGAAATCGTACCAATGACACACACATGTATCTGTGTACACTGAGTCATAGGCAAATATTTCAATTTGATTACTCAACAAATGTTTCTACTATGGAGAATAAAATGTAATAACTAACTATACTTTCTTATAGCAAAGGACATACGGTATACACTGTGTAGCATGCTTTTACCATGTGACTGAAGTGTTTATATTGTCACTCTGTAGTCCTGCAATATCCACACACAATATAACACAACTTTAGCTTATTTTGGTGACTTCGATGCAAAGTTTTTTTTTACTTTTGTGACAACACTTTGCCATATTGTCTCCTGTAAATAAAACGACAGTTATCGATACTGCTGTTCGTACAAACAGGGGTCCATGTTGCTCTGTCCGCTTTTTCCACAGAAGTCACATGACACTGAGTATGACGCATATTTTGAAACTACCTCTTGTGTGAAGCGACTATGACAGGTACCAGGCGTAACTGCATGCGCGATTAATAAGTGACATTTTCTGGATATAGTGTAAGTCATATTTTCTGGATATAGTGTATATTTATACCATATAGAAGGGGTCAGTGAGGGTATGTTCACACGCAGTAGCAAAATACGGCTGAAATTACGGGGCTGTTTTCGGCTCCTGATTTTCAGACGTTTTTGTAACTACTCGCGTTTTTCGCAGCGGTTTTTACGGACGTTATTGGAGCTGTTTTTCAACGGCGTCAATGAAAAACGGCTCCAAAAACGTCCCAAGAAGTGACATGCACTTCTTTGACACGGGCATCTTTTTACGCGCCGTCTTTTGACAGCAACACGTAAAATTACACCTCGTGGGAACAGAACATCGTAAAACCCATTGAAAGCAATGGACAGATGTTTGTAGGCGTAATGGAGCCGTTTTTTCAGGCGTAATTCGAGGTGTAAATCGCCTGAATTAAGCCTGAAAACACTGCGTGTGAACATACCCTTAATCTCATCAAAGTGGTTCATATTTTGTAAGGGTTAGCAACACTGCTGACTCTTTTGTCCTATAACATCAGTTTACGTGACCAGTTAGTTACAGTTTTTACATATGCTGCAGGCAGGAAAGGGTGTAGCAGTTGGACTGCATCTACCAGCATGCCCAGGCAGCCTAGTTTACCCACCAGTGACACAATATATGCTAGCAACCTGTAGCTCTACAACTGTTATATAATAACAAGGCACGTTTTGAACATATAATATGCTGGAACTTGTAGTTCTACAGCAACTAGAGAATTAAAAACGTTGTACAGAATTAGAAAGCCTTGATGCTTTCTTCCAGAAACCGCACCATACCTGATAATGGGTTATGTCTACTATTGCAGCTCATCCCCCCACACGTCAATGGAGCAGAACTGCAATACCAGACACAACCCATGGAAAGATGTGGCGCTGTTTCTGGAACAAACCTAATCCTGTACAACCCCTTTAATTATGCCAGCCTTACCCAGTGGGTACAGTACAAAAATACAATAAAATATGATATTTTCAGCCACATTGAAAAAATCCAAACAAAAAGTAAAAGTTATTCACCTGTATATTCAGCTTAAGGAAATCTCAGACACACAGAAAGATTTCAGTTTAAATTGTCAGTCGTGACGCACCTCTGATCCTGGTATTTCCTATTATTGGACATTGCTTCAGGTCTTCTTGGACAGAGGCTGCTCCCAGAACAGCAGGCAGTCAATAACTGATCTGAGGTTGAACTTTACTAGACAATAAGACAAATATGTGGGCTTGGATCCAGTCATAGGAACCAACATCCCGTCCCTGACCGTGACTCACGTCTCCGGATGACAGATCCAAGGAGTTTACAGGTGTGCCCGCTACCGAGTCAGCACCTGAATTACCTGAGTACAAGGTGCAGCTCCCAGTCTTAAGCTATTAAATAATAGACGGATTGTATATTAACGCACATACATTCTGAACAGTTTCATCGCGAGTACGTTACTGAATAAGAATACCTTTTGCGGGAGTTATTTTATAGCATAGTAAAATATTTATTGGGCCACATGTATTTATGACGCACGCCATATTAACTAGTTACAATGGAAAAAAATGCGCTCTCAATGTATGCAATAGTGATGGATGAATTATGCAACATTCTTTTGTCGTTGGAAAGGGACATGGCTACATGGTAACCTATTTATAAGGTAACTATGAATTAAAAAAACAAACCGCCATAGTCGCTTCACACGCTAGCATTATAGTCACTATATTCGGCCAAAAGGGATACAGATGCAAACTAACAACGAAAGCGACAGCTTTATACTGTGCTCATACATGTGACGGTATTGGAACATGCCCATTGGTCCTATCATATACGAAATAAGAATATATTCATAAATTACGATATATAAACACGTATAGATGGATATAATCATATTCCCTGACGAATAGGGACTCTATTTTTAAACAATCATATGGCAGGTTTCTGCGCCTCGAGCCCCCTCACGCCTTCCTACAGAACGGTTGTCACAGCAACACACAACACACTCCATAGACACAACACAACCCGAGCCTCTAATAAACCGAGTGCCGCTATTCCATGTACACAATGCCAATTCATAGCGCCATCACCCAAACACACACATGCATCTTATATCGTATCCACAAAGCAAGCAGAAGCCGTGTCAGGGTTAAATGCCACATTACAGCGTCCACAAAAAAAAAAAAAAGGGAACACAAAGCCTCATTACATCCGCCTTGATCTGCTTTATTTCCTGGCTGGACGAACGCCTCTCTCTCTTGTGTGTTACCGTTATTCCAACATGCCGCACATCAAAAGAGCACGACTGATCACAGAGCACAGGAATCCAAGCAATACATACCGGAGATCACGTATGTGCTCTATCATGGCACGTCACACGTGTACACATATATGTATACCAAGCTATTCTGCACCCATGACCAGGCCAGTGTTAAATGCACCGGCACGGTGGCTGGCACAGCACTGGCATCATGGGTTCTGATCCAACCCAAGCAACATCTGCATGGAGTTTGCAGGTTCCTTATGGTTTCTCTGCATTCTAATTCGCTTCCTATGAGATTGTCCCTAGTGTTGTGGTGTGAACTCCACTGTAAGTGCATTCCCTGTACAGTGCGGCGGAACATGTCGGTGATATATATATATATATATATATGTATATATGTATACATATGTATATTTGTATCCATCTATGCATAGGGACACCCACCATATACGTAATATACAGACCTGGTGTGTTCTCCTCCCTGGATCACTTGTTATCCCCGAGCCTCTAGCTCGCTATTGTTCTCCAGTGCACGCTTGCAGGGATGGAGGTGCCAGGCTAAGACTAGGCACAAGTTTGCAGAGCACCATAGCTCGATCTCATTGTCTTCTTTCTTTGCGATGACAGTCCCTACCCCTATCCATCTTAAGGGGCGATCTTTACCCTTTTAAGCATCTCCGCCCCTTTTTTTTTAATCTCCGCCCTCCCGCAGACACTTTAATAAAGAGAAAAAAATGTGAATCGAGAAGCGCAGGGCTGAATGCAAGCCGACCTCCAGCTGCAGTAGCAGCAGCTTCACTTCGTGACGTCAGCGCCCTCCCGTTCTATTTATATCCGCCCGATTGGATTTCATTCATGAAAAACAACGAGCGTTCTAAAGCAGCGAAGCGCGCGTCCCCCGACTCCTTGCAGTCAGCGCGCGCTCCTGTCAACGTATGCGCTGTACGTGCGACTATTCTGTGCTGCATATAAGCCTCCCGGGCACAACTATACAGTGTACAATGGGGGCCGCAAGGCCGCAGGCGCCTTTTGTCACTTCAATGGGGTGACGTCAATTTAGTGACAGCTTGGATTGAGCAGCGGACATATTTGCAGTCATTCCTTACCTCCCACAGCCCTGAGGAGGAGACATGACAACAACAATAGTCAAGTCCTGTAGCAGTTACAATGAGAGATATTTCTTTCTCTGGAGTGGAGCTCATCTTGTTACCGCAAAAAAATGTCACAAATATGTCCTTTGAAAAGTGCTTCATATTACCATACCCGTATCCGCCTACTGCGCTATATTGTCTCCAGCTCTTTTAGGTTTTTTTTTCTCCCAGAAAAGGCCGCCGAGGTATAAGGCCTTGTTCACACAGCATTTTTCTGGTATTTAAAACTGCACCTAAAAACAGTAGCAATAATAAAATGTCATGTGTTTTTTAAAGACTTTTTAGTGGCCATTTTCAACAGGGCTGGATTCGCACCGCGTTTTGCAGCATTTTTGTTTATTTTTCATGGCGCTTTTTAATGCATTTTTTTTAGTGTGGCCAGTCTATAGTAAAATATAAAATACACACAACTGCGTTTTGGTTTTGGGGGGTTTTCAAGGCAATTGTGTGGTCAGTGGCGTTCTGTTCCAAAAGCAGCAAGCTCTGAGTATGGCGTTTTTCCCATAGACTTCTCTATGGGAGTCTTATAAAAATACTATAAAAATAGCATGTATGAAATGACACCAAGTGAAAAGCTCCTTATAAAATGCATGTTTCATTTTAATAAGGCCTCCTCCACTCACCAAATTTTTAGAGGAATTTAAATTGCATCAAAAAATGCTAAAAAAAACCTGCTAGCGTTATTAGGGCATGGCCAGACGTGGCGGAGTATTTCCGCTGCAAATGTTGGTGCAGACTTGGGGCATTTACGCAACGAATCTGCACCAACATTTTCCTATTTGACAGGTTATTCAGACGTTGCAGAAAACACAGCGGACTTGCTACAGATTTCAGTTTTTGCATTGCAAAGGCTGAAATCCGCAGTGAAATTCCGCTGCTTCTCCGCAACAGTCAGTGCATGCTGCGGAGGGAAAAATCTGCCCCGCAGCCTATGGTCCGCAGCGGAGTTTTCCCGCAACATCATAACTAACTTGCCTAAAAATGTATAGAAACCACTGTAAAAAACGTCCGCTGGAGAATTCCACAGCAATTCCGCCATGTCTGAACCTGCCCTTAAAATGTAAAATGCGTTTTTAGTGGCGTTTTTCAGAGCATGCCGCGCTTGGAAATGAACACCACTCACCACAAAATTGCCTCAAAACCACCACAAACGACAACGCAGTTGTATGTACTGCATTTTATATTTTACTATAGGCTTTAACGTAACATCTGACTGCATTACAAAATGCCGCAAAAAGTGCCATGAAAAACACTCAAAAACACTGCAAAATGCAGCAAAACGCTGTGTGTAAATTCGGCCTTACAGTTGGGGTATGTTTACACGTACACGTCCGATACGCCTGAAATTATGGAGCTGTTTTCAGGAGAAACCAGCTCCTGAATTTCAGACGTAATGGCAAGTGCAGGCGTTTTTCGCAGCGTCCATTACGGACGTAATTGGAGCTGTTTTTCTATGGAGTCAATGGAAAACGGCTCCAATTACGTCCCAAGAAGTGACGGGCACTTCTTTGACGCAGGCGTCTTTTTTACGCGCTGTCTTTTGACATCGGAGCCGTATTTTCGGACGTAATTCGAGGTTAAAATGCCCGAATTACGTCTGTAAATAGTGTGTGTGAACCCAGCCTTACAGCCTTGAGTAGTTACGTCACATGTGGAAAGACGTACGTGTGTGACAGGCTTTCCCTCCGGCTAAGGTTTCAACAAGTTGTTTACAAGAATTCCATTGTCTGTACGTGCCCCAAAACTCAGTTCATCCATAATCTCCCCCATGAAGTGATGTCATCACTTAGCGATTCCATCATTTTCTATGATGTGAATAAGCCTTTTAAAAAATGGTGTATGTGGGATAATATATTTTGTGCGATTTGCTAGACATATTAGATCTACTTTTCTTTGTCAAGCTACATCATGGTTGCCACACATCTACACCAAAATACTACACATATAAATGATGAAAGTCATTAATAAATTTGGCGCATGTTATGGTATCTTTTCTCTCGACACTGACTATCGGACCTCATTGAGTTATATTGGAAATGTCTGGTTTCCATCAAAGACTCTGTTGTATTAATTGCAAGAATAGTGCTGCATGCTGCTTTAATCTCAATGACAAAAGTGACAGAACCAGTGAAAGATGCTTTTAATGTGAACAGAGCCTAACAAAAGTCGTAAAAAAAAATGCACCGAATTTATTAAAGGGGCTCTCTCAACTGCTGATTGTGCCAGGGGAAGCCACAATTTTACTGCAGTGGCCGCTGCAGGGGAAATGTAATATTACAAGGGGGCGATTCAGATAAATGGCCGTCCACGTATTACAAAGCGCTTTTCCGTTCTGGCTCAAAGAGCAGGGGGGCAAGTTGGGGCTCCCCCCTCTGATGTCCATATGCTATACAGGGCATATGGAAAGGAATTGTCTTCATGACACAACCCCTTCAAAGACCATTTTAAGCCCAAATTATTGGTGTATATATGTCAGCCATAAAATAACATAGATAGGTTTTTTTATTACTCCCATAAGAGAAATTTCATTGTCGACAGCAACTCTAGCAGACATACATAGTGCTCACATAAAAACATTATAAATACATATATTATAGATAAAAACACATAACAATAAAAGACTTAATAAAACACCCCAATGAAAATTTAATTCTATGAACTCCCAATTACAGACCTTCCCTATGTAGCTGAATATATCTCCTACTAAAATGACTTACTGACTGACGCATACAACGAATGTACCTCATTTTTATCAATATCCACAAACCTCTGCAACTCCGTCCTCTCCGTTCTACGCATGTGACAGGCTTTCCCTCGAGCTAATGTCTCAACATAACTTAGATGTGATCGATAACAGATGGATCCTGTGTGTCAGATACATGCAAGACCTGCTGACACCGAACCCGTTAGTGCCGCTGACTTGACTGATTCAGGTTTTAGCGCAAGATACAGCTGCTCTGTATACAGGATACAGAACAGCTGTATCTAAAAAAGTAAAATTAATGTTTAATAAAAAGTCATTACAAAGGTCCACCAATCACACTGAAACACTGTTTTATATATGATATATGATTGCTTGAAAAAGACCCCATTGAGTAGGGTTGAAACGTCGCAAGAGGTGATTAAAAGTGATCCTATCTATCACTGAATTTGGAGTGCTGTCTTGTCTTTTGGAATTGTTGCTGGCTATTTGGGACACTGGTCGAGTGTCTGAACAGGAACCTGTGCACCCGATACTAAAAATTACGGTGCTGCTTCTATTTTGCTTTTTATATATATATATATATATATATATATATATATATATATATAAAGTAATAATAATCTTTTTCAAAGGTGTACATAGCCTATAACATATTGAAAATGAGAAGGTATGTATATACTGTATTGGCTGATCCTCCCCCTATTTGATGGAGAGAACAAAAAAAGATGACTTCCGGACTTTCTAGAAATGCCCAATGTGTTAGTTTCTTTCTAAGAATGAAATATACAATGATAATATTAGTGATAACGAGACATCCTGTCTAGAACAGCACAGGAAATCAATTAGAACGTAGTTAAAAATGCTCATGTAAAGTTCCGTTGCTGAAAAGAAGCTGAGATACAGGAAGGACTGAATGTCAACTCAGTAGTAATTCTCAGAATCTTTCCAATAAAGCAGAACATTTGTAGGTGTGCTCCGTTATAGGGTCTAGCACATGAAAACATTGTTAATAGCAATGCTTTTTTTTTAAAATTAATTTCATTTAACTAGAGTAGAAAACAAAAAAAGTTAGCGCATTTGGAATAAGGCAGTGGGAGTATAATGCTATTTCAGGGACCAAAACACACATAAAAATACACAAATACATTCACAGAAACTCATAAATATACACACAGGCACAAACAAATGCATCTAAAACATAACAAACAAACTTTAATTAATATAAACACACAATAAAAACATCCACATATAAATACAAACATAGACGCATACATACATCCACATAGAAACTGATTCTCTACCAGGCAGGAACGAGGGTAGTTTTTCCTCTAGCCCCAAACGTTCCTGAGATATCGGTGCCGTTAGTTTTGGCGCCCGATTCGCAAATAATGTTTTTGATTGTCAACAGCCCACTTGGAAAGGGGTAGTGAACCTTGCAGCCCTGAGGCTATCCAATCAAAGCAGACCATGTCAGAGTGGCTCATGTACTGATGATTGTAGGTGCTCAAACACTGTCCGCTCTCCCCCTTGCCAAGTGAGCGGTGTTAAATGCCCACTTGACAATGAGAGGCCTCTTTTGTATATCGGGTGCTATTTAAGGAATGGTGGGGGCTAGAAGAAAATAAAACACCAGAATCTGTGAGGTGCTGGCAATCTAACTGAGATATCAGCTGCAGATTTTTGGTCTTCTTTAACTCTATACATATTACCCTCTGGAGGTGGCAACGGGCAGCAAAGACTTTGATAACTATGCAATTACTCTTTATGAAAATTCTGCATTTTTTTTTTATGCATTTATTGTTTAAAAGGTTAGTACAATGGGAAAGCCCAGACGTCTACGGTGATCACAGGAAATTCTTTGAGTTCCTACATGAAGGATTTTCTGGAGTGAAAAGAAACCCTCTTTCAGATCTCCTGTACCTTTCATCCATGACTTCTTCAGTGTATCTAAGGGTGCCCACATTTACTGAAATTGGTAGGGTCTTTTTGGTCTTAAAGGGAATGTGTCGCTAGAAAAATATTATTATTTTTTTTAAGTTAAACTGTTAGTATATAAATGATTACACATTGTTCTGATTTTTTTTAATTTTTTCACAAGTCAGGAAGTATTATAAATTCGATTCTAATTTATAACATTTCCATGTGCTGGTCACTAGAGGGAGCAATTCCCAAAATTGCAGCATTGGCATGTGGTAAAGCAACCTCATTGCTTTATGCTGCAAAATTGGAGAAGACACACTCGCGCTAGTGTACTCAAACAATCCCCCCTCCTTTATCCTGGCTAGTGCCAGGAGAAAGGAGGGGGTTGAATGTTCAAACCTCCTACACTGTGTGCCGCCATTTTTTAGGATTAGATACAGTGGTAATCACACAGTATAACACGAACATACACAAACATAACTTACCTGCTCTTGCCACCTCCGCTGCCTGCACTCCCGCCGCTCCTAGTCCTTGCTTCTGAACATATGGACGGAAGCCGCAACCGGAAGTAGTCATCTTACTGTCCGGCCGCGGCTTCCGGTCCACATGAAAATGGCACCGGATGTCGCACGGCCGAAGACCTTCCTTTTGGACTGTGTTGGAGCGGCGCATGCGCCGTTCCCATACAGACGGCGTATGCTATAGTGAATGGAACGGCTCCCGTTCGCATTCACTATGGGGATGTATGTGCCGTATTCCATCTCTGTATGTGTCGTTAATCAACACATACAGAGATGAAAAAAAAATGGCAGCCCCCATACAGAAGTAAAAGAAAGAAAAAAGAAAAAAGTAAAGCACAAAAACACAAAAAAATAAATTTCTTTTAATAACATACTAAAAGCAAAAACATAAAAAAATATATTTTCATGACACCTTCCCTTTAAAGTGACCTCTTATTCTATTATGATTCTGGCAAAATTAATAGGAGGTAAGGAAGGGCAGCTGTATATCTATGTGATGGCCACAGGTATTGTGACGTTAGATCACACGGTTTTTTGATGTTAATACATTTCAATGGAGCCATGAGAGTCAATATGGTTGGTTCTCCATTGCAAAGTGTATTAGAGGCTGAAATGCACACACTCGTGTGAATGAGTGCTGAGACTCCTTTCATGCTTTCATGTCCTGGCTATAAACATTAGCTGCATCAGACAATATAAAACATACAGAAACAGCTGTATATTCTGTAAGTGGAAGTAGAGGTGTCCACTGGTTTGTGTATGTGTTCAGTTTTCATTCATGTTATTGTATTTCACCTCCAGGCATTTTTCTCACTACTATGTTCTGCCCAGTTACTAATATATCAATGGATAAAGTACGTCGGCCAGGTTACATCTTGGCACATAAATAGTGCCAATCTTGGTAAATAGAGTTATCCGAGTCCAAACATATAAAGTTTTTGATTAACAAATTGGCTTAAAAATTTATAGACAAGGTCCGATTTTCGCTGAATATTTTACAAACATCTTAAACATATTCACAAAATAACATTTCAATATATAGATTGATATATATTGAACTCATCGGAGTAACAGAATTGCTGCATCCTCTCTGTTTATACTACATTTATAGATGTGTGTGTTTTGACTTTACTGTGATCTGCATAATTTTAGAACTAATTATTTTCAAAACTAGTCTATTTTAGTCTTATTGTCTGCTAATCGACGATACCAGCATGACTTAATTATGGATATGTGGCAGTATGCAAACTCTTTATTCAACAAGGTACCACATCTGGAGAATGTATTCTCAGAACATAGGATAAAACACAAAAGCACAGGAGAAGATAGTACACTCTAGTAATGTTTCCCCTGCAGACATGTCTGCCATTCCATTTTAAGGTTGAAAATTCTGTACTGATTCATTTTATATTATAAATGCATAGAAGAACTGTGTTTTTCTAACCTGATAAAATTATATAATTCTGGCTGTAAGGATTTCTATAGCTCTCATTGAACTCAATGGGAGTTGTATAAATCTGTGTGCAGTGTGTCCCCCCCTAGTGGTGGCTGCAGGTAGCAGCTATGACAGTGTCACAGCAAGCAGGGCAAGCAGATCAGTGGTGTGCCCTTCCCACGTGATAGCGGTCACATGCTTCTTTCAGCAGGATAATGTGCCGTGCCACACTGCAAAAGTTGTTCAGAAATGGATTCAGGAACATGACAAAGAGTTCAAGGTGTTGACTTGACCTCCAAATTACCCAGATCTCAAGCTGATCGAGCATCTGTGGTATGTGCTGGAAAAAGAAGTCAGATCCATGGAGGCCCCACCTCAGAATTTATAGGACTTAAAGGGGTTTTCCCATCTTGGACATTTATAGCATATCCTCTGGGACCCACACCTATCTCCTGAACCCCCATGACCCCTGTTCTACCTTGTTCGTCTCCCACTGCTCCTAGGCCATTGTCTGACAAGGTGGATGGAAATAGGAAAACAGCAGATCTCACTGAACTGCACTGTTTCCTCAACTTCTATTCACTTATAATGGAGTTATGTTAACAGCATAGCACGACGAGCTACTCTGTTTCCATAGCTCCCAAGTTCCGGTAACAGCGTAGCGTGCCATGCTACACTATTTATGTAGCTCCTTTTCGAGTTACGGAAAAAGCCTAGCTCAGCAAGCTCGGCTGTTTCCGTACACTCGACCATCTCGTTAGTCAGTAGTTGGTGAGCAGCGGGAGCCGAACAAGGGTGGACGGGGATCAGGGGGCTCCGTTCTAGTTATAGATGTGGGTCCCAGAAGTGGGACCCGCATCTATCAGATATTTAGGTCATATCCTGTGGATATGCCATAAGTTGGGAAAACCAATTTAAAGGCTCTGCTGCTAACGTCTTGGTGCCATATAAAACATGACACCTTCAAAACTCTTTTGTGACTCCATGCCTCGATGGGTCAGATCTGTTTTGGCAACATGAAGGGGACCTACACAATATTAAACAAGTGGTTTTAATGTTATGGCTGAGTGGTCTATATATCTGTACTACGGTAGGAAATGCAGAGGGGTCTAAGAGGATTTCTGGCACAGAGTTTCAGAGCAAAACTATAAATGGCATGCGATGGTTGAGGTCCTGGTATATATTTTGCGTTGTGTCTCAGAAGCTCCTAGCAACACCTCTGCTATACTGTATACTCCTCAACAGCAGCAATTGCATTCTAAACATAGATAAATCTCTCGCAACTATTACAGCCTTTATGGCATTATGACATTTTTGAGATTTTCACTGGTCTAGGGAGAATAAAACATCATAGCTACCAAGGAGGACAATGAGTCACTAATGTCTCACAGTTTTTTTTGCTGTGGGTAACGTTGGTTCAAGCACGTTTTAATTCTCAGCTTACCTTCACTTGTGAAATTGTTAGACGCTGAGAGGTCAGAACAAGGTAAAAATGACAATAGATCGTATTTGGAATAAAGCAGGTCAGAAGGTTATTCCCCATAGTGATGGTTATGTTTTTTACGGACTACTAACTATCAACAGGTTCTACACTTTACCATTTATCCTATAATGAAAACAAATATTTAGCCAGGTAGACATGGGAGGAAAATTCCACTAATACCTTCAGACACCTGGTCACTAGGTTGCGGAATGTTAACCTAAGCCTGTGGGGGAAAAACAAAAAACAGGTTCCTGATAGACACTTGTTATGCTCTTCTTGGAGTTGCAGCTCACATGATGAAGGTATTGTCTATTTTGACATTGAGCTTTTATGAGAGGGGATTTATTATATGGCATTTCACTGGGAGCGAATGTAAA
The DNA here is from genome assembly GCF_050947455.1 of Rhinoderma darwinii. NCBI lineage: Eukaryota > Metazoa > Chordata > Amphibia > Anura > Rhinodermatidae > Rhinoderma > Rhinoderma darwinii. The sequence goes on along the minus strand of NC_134697.1, from coordinate 41,170,025 downwards.
TAATTATAGGCCTAAGACACCAAGGGCAGGAATAGTTGAGGTTAAAAAGTAACTGAAATTTCTGCTAAATTTTGATATGTCATAAAGACATATTAGAAGTTTTGATCGGTGGGGGTCCCCATGCTGAGACCCCCCACCATAGCTGAAACAAAGGTTCCGGAGCACTCAGCTGAGCGCTATGCACACGCTATGCACACGAGCGTGTGCATTTTGCGCACGCAAAAACCGCAGCGTTTTGCGTGCGCAACAGGCACTTAACAGCTCCGTGTGGCAGCAGCATATGATCTGCGGCTGCGTGGTTTTCGCGCAGCCGCCATCATTATGACACTCCGTTTGGATGTTTGTAAACAGAAAAGCACGTGGTGCTTTTCTGTTTTCATTCGTCCTTTACAGTGCTGTTGCGCGAATCACGCTTGTCCCACGGAAGTGCTTCCGTGTGACATGCGTGGTTTTCACGCACCCATTGACTTCAATGGGTGCGTGATGTGCGAACAGCACACAAATATAGGACATGTCGTGCGTTTCACGCAGCGGACATACGCTGCCTGAAAATCACGCACCTGTCTGCACGGCCCCATAGACTAATATAGGTCCTTGCGATGCGTGCAAAAATCACACGCGTCGCACGGACATATATTGCGTTCGTCTGAATAAGCCCTTCGGCTGAAGACGGCTCATATAGAACGTCTATGAGCCCTTCTTCAGCCTAACACGGAGCGCCTATTACAGCCGAAGATGCTGGGCGCTCAGCTGACGGCTACGGCACCTTCGTTTCATCGTGGGGGTCTCAGCAGCCGGACCCCCCCACCGATCTAAACTTCTGATATGTCTCTGACATATTCAAAGTTTGCTGAAAGTGCAGTCATTTTTTAAGGAAGGTTTCAGAGACGGTGGAAATCAAATACATAAATAAATAAAATAGAACGTGAATCACTTACCTCTACATCATGCTTTTGCAATTTTGCTTTTACTCGTCATTGTCCAAATGCAAATCAAAGCACTGAGCTAAGGACAATGTGGTCACTTCATGTGTCCACATAGATGCGACATCACAAGGACTGCACATCAAGGTACAACTGGTGTTTGGAACCGCATGGATAGAATTGTGAATTCATTTTTTTTTTAAATTCTCCCTTCTAGCTCCCTCTTTCTGATTACATCAGTGTACCATGCTTAGCATTCCAAAGTAACATCATCATCATCATCATCATCATCATCATCATCATTCATCCTGTCCTTGTCACAGAAAGAGCAGTCAAAACAGGAAACAGTACAAATCCATTTCATTCTCTGAGACTGATGAAACTTATGCGATCGGTTTAATTATTTAGAGAAGATGAGACATAACTGAGCCGTCTAATGTATCTGGTCAGAAAGGAAATGGCTAAGTCATGGGATATAGTTGCACAATATGAGGTATTGCTCAATAAGGACTGGCTGGTTCATTTGAACAATAGGCTTCATGGTTCTGGTAGCCCTCTAAACCCACAGCCTAGAGCTATCTGCTGATTATTATTTGTTGTTATTAGAATGTTACAATATACCAGCTAGAACTAGGTATCAATTATGTTATTATATTCTGGAATAAAGTAAACTGAAGCCGCCAAAAGGTACAAATATTCTACTATGTCAAAGTAGAAAGGCTGTAGTTAAAGGGAAGGTGTCACAAATTTTTTTTTTTTTTTTTTTAATATGTTATTGCTTTTAGTATGTCATTAAAATAAATTTTATTTATTTGTGTTTTTGTGTTGTACTTTTTTCTATTTTCTTTCTTTTACTTCTCTATGGGGGCTGCCATTGTTTTTTTTCATCTCTGTATGTGTCGATTAACGGCACATACAGAGATGGAATACGGCACATACATCCCCATAGAGAATGCGAACGTGAGCCGTTCGACTCACTATAGCGTACGCCGTCTGTGTGGGAACGGCGCAAGCGCCGCTCCCACACAGACCAAATGGAAGGTCTTCGGCAGAGCGAAATCCGGCGCCATTTTCATGTGGACCGGAAGCCACGGTCGGACAGTAAGACGACTACTTCCGGTCGCGGCTTCTGTCCATATGTTCAGAAGCAGGGACTAGGAGCAGAGGGAGCAGAGGCAGCGGCAGGAGCAGGTAAGTTATGTTTGTGTATGTGATGTGTGTGTATGTTCGTGTTATACTGTGTGATTACCACTGTATCTAATCCTCCTACACTGTGCATTCACTCAAAAAATGGCGGCACACAGTGTAGGAGGTTTGAACATTCAACCCCCTCCTTTCTCCTTGCACTAGCCAGGATAAAGGAGGGGGGATTTTTTTGAGGACACTAGAGCGAGTGTGGCTTCTCCAATTTTGCAGCATAAAGCAATGAGGTTGCTTTACCACATGCCAATGCTGCAATTTTGGGAATTGCTCCCTCTAGTAACCAGCACATGGAAATGTTATAAATTAGAATCTAATTTATAATATTTCCTGACTTGTGGAAAAATTAAAAAAATTAGAACAATGTGTAATCATTTATATACTAACTGTTTAACAAAAAAACAAAAAACATTTTCTAGCGACACATTCCCTTTAAAAAGGGATTGTCAGCTTTGGAAAATCCCTTTTTTGTTAGAAGGATCCAACAATCACAGAGTGCCCCGCTGCTTGCACCTTCAGTCTTCAGCTGCAATCTGTGGTGGAATCTGGCAGCAAGTTTTAACTTCACACATTTTTTTCTCTAGTGTTTTAAAACGCATGTTAAAAAAGCCATGCGTTTCAAGCATGTTAAGGCCAGGATCACACACACAGTTTTGATGCAGTTTTTGGCTCAGTTTTTTGAGCCAAAACCAGAAGTGGATCTAAAAAGGAAGGACATATAGAAAGAAAAGACTGATGAATCTCCTTTCTTTTGTGTTCACTCCTGTGTCTGGCTCAAAAAACAGAGCCAAAAGCTGCACTAGAAACTGGGCCAGAAGCTGCCCCAAAAACTGCATCAAAATTGCGTGTGTGTGATCCTGGCCTAAAGGCTTTTTTACCTGTGTTTTTTTATTTAGTCTCATTATGTACATGCGTTTTTCCTGCCATGTTTGACGTTCTATAAAGAAGCCTATGCAAAAACGCCAGAAAAAATGCCATACCTTGAGCATGCTGTGTTCTGGAAAGATATACAACTAAGCTCTTATTCACATGACAGGGTTTCCCGGCCGGGTGACGGCCGTTCATAAAACGGCTATTCACACGACCGATTTTTTGACGGCCCGGGAAACCTGGCCGTCAAAAAATGGGACATATCCTATTTTCGGCCGTTTACCCGGCCGCCCGGCTCCCATAGAAGTCTATGGGGCCGGGTAATACACGGCCATCACCGGAATGTGTCCCGAGTGATGGCCATGTATTCCGTCACTCGCTCCCTCCTCACAGCGCAGAGTGCATGTGAGGAGGAGGAGTTGATGCCATTCGGATGAATGGCTGTACGCTGGATATACACTGTGTGGCAGGGCCAGGGTGTACAGCAGGTGCAAGGGAGCACTGCGCTGGCTCCCTTCCCCTGCTTGTTTTAAAAGCGCCCTGGCCCGGCAACACCTTCCATGGCCGATGGAAGCTATATTAATCTAAATAGATCAGTACAATATACCAAAACAGAACCAGAAATGTACTCCAACTTTGAAATATGAATGGTATGGCATTTAGTAATATTAAAGATGACCAGGTACTTCACTATAGTAGTAGAAAGTGTCTGCTGCGCTGCCCCAACACGCGTTTGGCGTGTTCTTCGTCAATAGATTAGCATAAATTGTTTGAAAAGTTAGTGTCCATTTATATTCAATATTACTTACATAACACAAAACTTTTTTTTATACTGGAAAATCAATCTAGTAAAGAATATTTTATTTCTGCACACAAGATTACAGATTATCTAGAAGCAGAGTTGATAAATAGCATTGTAAGAGCTATAGAATGACTCGCAGGCTTCCTAGTAATTTCCTAGTATTTTCTGATACCACAATTCACATTAGAAATAGCAGTGTGAATTGTCAGCAACATTTGCAGCATTGTTTTATACATTAAAAGAACAAAATTCACAACATATTTTATGGTATCTTGCGACAGTTGCGAGTGATTACAAAATGAGCAAAAATATGAATTTGATATAATAAACCTGGTTTGTGCTACTAGGAGGATATGCCCTTATAGAATTCTGATCCATAATACATTATGTCAAAGAACTAGGAAGTTAAAGGGCTTGTCTGATTTTTACAATCCCTTTTTCTATGAAGGGTCCTCCAATAATAAACCAATCACAAGAGGTCCTGCTGCTAAGATCCCCAGTAATTAGATGTAATATGTGGGGAAACCCAGCAGCAAGTATTCAATTCCTCTGCAGCAACACCACAGGGGAAATGAAGCATTACACACTAGCCATTAAAATAAGTGGGCCATCCATATAATGCACGGATGTGTCGGGTCCGCCAGAGCAGGAGATGTTCTTTGTAGCTGCTCTCTGCTTGGCTAAGTGTTGTAGATCTCGATCAGCGGGCCCTCCAGTATTAATGCAGAATGTGATAAAAGGATATTAAATATGGATTATCTAAAACAGGCAACCTCTATAGAAGGGTTTTCCGTTTTTATGTAAGTAAAGCTTAATCATAGTATAGATAAAAACTTTGTAATATACTTTGTGTTTCAAATCCTCACTATTTTTCAGAATTGTTTGCTGTCAATGAATGAGAACATTCTTGTTTACACTTAGGCTGGATTCACACGAGCGCGGCGTTTTTGAGCACGCAAAAACGTGGCATTTTGCCTGCACAAAAGGCACTTAACAGCTCCGTGGGGCCTCAGCATATGATGCGCGGCTGCGTGATTTTCGCGCAGCCGCCATCATTATGACACTCCATTTGGATGCTTGTAAACAGAAAAGCACGTGGTGCTTTTCTGTTTTCATTCATCCTTTTCACAGCTGTTGTGCGAATCACGCTGTTCGCACGGAAGTGCTTCCGTGCGACATGCGTGGTTTTCACGCAACCATTGACTTCAATGGGTGCGTGATGCACGAAAACCACCCAAAGAACGGACATGTCGTGACTTTTTTTCAGCGGACTCACGCTGAGTAAAAATCACGGACATGTCTGCACGGCCCCATAGACTAATATAGGTCCGTGCAACGCGCGTGAAAATCACGCGCGTTGCACGGACGTATTTCCCGTTCGTCTGAATAAAGCCTTCGAGGCAGAAAACCTGCACAGACTTAGTCCTGCTCTCAGTTAAGAACTGGCAACAATTGTATCCAGTCTAGTCAATTCTCTATGAGCTAAACAACCGGAATCTAAACATACATTGTATCAACCTGTATCATGAATTTACCAATAGGTCAGATATCAAACTGGCCCAATAGTGACTCCGTCCTTCACTAAAAACAACTTTTTTGCATATAGTGTATGGGTACAAAATGAAATGTGTAAATTAAAATAATCCATTGTATTTTGTCCTGGTAACATCAATCTCCATTAGATGCAGTATACATTTCTTTATTGTTTCATGTTAGGCGTTCAGCATGTGGGGAACTTAAGTGTTATTTGTGCACAATGTGTACAGCATTCCTGCCTCATCTTCCCTACTTATATATTTATATATAATCAAAGATACCGAAACCTGGATCTACCTCTATTAGTAACATAAAGCCCCTTTACGATGAAGTGGAAACAATTTTATCAGGTTTTGCAAAACATTTGGTATAAAATGATTTGCTTATTTGTACTATGCACTGAAATCTCTTGCTGTGCATTTGCAAATATAGTGTTACGAGGCATCCAATGCACCCGTCCAATGGTCTCTATTTATAATATTCTACCATTTTATTTTAAATACGTAAAGATATTTGGTGCAATAATAGAGTACGTGGATGAAACACTCTTGGCCATTAGCTCCCTCTAGAGGACAATCGTATTTACAGGATGCAGTTCATGTCAGGTACCTTTATATTTGGCTAAACAGCCACAGATTACCATTGCAATTCAAATGTGAACAATACTCTGAGAATTGTGTGGGTGGCCTAGCAGATTAAAGATGCACTAACCTCAATGTTTTTCTTTCTTTATGTCACTTGCAGAGAAGGAAATATAAAAATACTGTTTTTTTATGGTCTACCTGGGTTCACACGACCATGTTACGTCCGTAAAGTACGGAACGTATTTCGGCCGGAAGACCCGGACCGAACACAGTGCAGAGAGCCGGGCTCCTAGCATCATAGTGATGTACGATGTTAGGAGTCCCTGCCTCGCTGAGGGACAACGGTCCCGTACTGTAATCATGATTACAGTACGGGACAGTTGTCCTGCAGCGAGGCAGGGACTCCTAGCGTCGTACATAACTATGATGCTAGGAGCCCGGCTCCCTGCACTGTGTTCGGTCCGGTACTTGCGGCCGAAATACGTCCGTCAATTACGGACGTAATTAGTGTGTGTGCACATACCCTTAGGCCTTTTTTACTGATAACTTCCCACACTTGATTGAAGCAGATGCCAAAAAGCAGTTTGCTCAATCTCAGTATGGACTCTCTATACAAATCTATGGGAGTTTTAAAAACAGGCGAGTGCGACCGTCACCAATCTAACATTTATCACCTATTTGGTGTATAGATAAAAACAGTTATTTGCTGAAATCCGTCTTTCACCATTTTATCTTCCTTGGATGTGTTCTGCACAGGTATGTAAATTTGAACATATTTGCACAAGACACATCCAGGCAACACGAAAAGCAGAACCACATTAAAGCCTATGGTGTTCCCAAAGTCCTACAAAACTAACAAGAGCATTTATTACAGTCATTTATGCAGATCTTATGTCAATACATTCCTGAGCTATGGAAATGTGTTCTCAATCCCATTCACTTTAATGCAATATGAACTCCGCCTAACAAGCAAATAGAAACAAAGCAATTAATGATTGTATGACTATATCACATGAACCTGGCCCTGATGAGCTGATCTGTATGGCTATGCAACTCAGGCCGGATTTACACGAGCGTGTGCAAAAGGCACTTAACAGCTCCGTGTGGCATCAGCATATGGTGCGCGGCTGCGTGCTTTTCGCGCAGCCGCCATCATTATGACAGTCCGTTTGTATGTTTGTAAACATTCATACTTTTTACTGCTGTTGCGCGAATCACGCGCGTCCCACAGAAGTGCATCCGTGTGGTGCGCGTGATTTTCACGCACCCATTGACTTCAATGGGTGCGTGATGCGTGAAATACGCACAAAGAACGGACATGTCGTGAGTTTTACGCAGCGGACTCACACTGCGTAAAAAGCACGGACTGTCTGCACGGCCCCATAGACTAATATAGGTCCATGCGAGGCGCGTGAAAATCACGCGCGTTGCACGGACGTATATCACCTTCGTCTGAATAAGCCCTCATAGTGACCCATATATAGTGGAAAAAGGAGCAGTCAAGGCATACAGGGGCAGATTGACCAATTCTGTCCTGAATTTAGACAGGATAAAATTAGACTAGACAAGCTGAAACTGCGTCAAATTTATAATAGTAGTGCATGTTGTATCATAAATTTGGCGCAACTTGTTACACATTCTTCTCTTTCAAACACAACCTCTTTGGAGTTGTATTTTACACCAATATTTTGCACCATTAATAAATGTTTACAATTCCTCTAAGAGCTTATTCAGACGAACGGGATATACGACCTATATTAGTCTATGGGGCCGTGCAGACAGTCAGTGATTTTTACGCAGCGTTGGTCCGCTGCGTAAAAGTCACGACATGTCCATTCTTTGGGCTTTTTTCGCGCATCATGCACCCATTGAAGTCAATGGGTGCGTGAAAACCACGCATGTAACACGGTAGCACATCCGTGGGACAAGCGTGATTCGCGCAACAACTGTGAAAAGGATGAATGAAAACAGAAAAGCACCACGTGCTTTTCTGTTTACAAACATCCAAACGGAGTGTCATAATGATGGCGGCTGCGCGAAAATCACACAGCCATGCATCATACGGGGCTGACACACGCAGCTGTCAAGTGCCTTTTGCGTGCGCAAAGCGCCGCATTTTTTGCGCGCGCAAACGCACACGCTTGTGTGAATCCGGCCTCAGTCACACATTTTTTCTAGACATTTTTCAAAACTCTGGAGGAAGGTACAAAAAATGTATAAAAACACAGAATAAATTTGGCACATACCATGTGCACCAATTTTTGGTGCAATTTGTATCAGAAATGTGGTGCATTTTGCTTCGATAATCTTCCCAATTGTGTGAGAAAAAAATAGTTTTTTATATTATACTTCCCTGGTCAGGTGACATTTGATTCTCATAAAAATTTCATATCAACTAGCCACTGTACAGGATTTTAGGGTCTAAAAAAATCTGCTTCGGTATTCCAGACATTCTACGTAATTCCTGTATTTTCACCTTTTCACTCTATTTCAGTCTATTTTCAACCAGAAAATGTTGCATTGATTATATGAAGTGACCCATTTTCTTGTTTTGGAATTTTTAGACCTGATCTATAGTTAATGAATCAAATTGTAGGTGTTCTGTAAAAAGACGTAAGGCTATGTTCACACGGAGTATTTTGGGGGAGGAATATCTGCCTCAAAGTTCCAAACGGAATTTTGAGGCAGATATTCCTCCCCCAAAATACTCCGTGTGAACAGCAATTATCGCGCCGTTTTTCGCCCGCGGCCATTGAGCGCCGCGGGCATAAAACAGCGAGATATACGCTTTCTCCTGCCTCCCATTGAAGTCAATGGGAGGTCGGAGGCGGAAGCGCCCGAAGATAGGGCATGTCGCTTCTTTTTCCCGCGAGGCAGTTTTACTGCTCGCGGGAAAAAGACGCCGACGCCTCCCATTGAAATCAATGGGAGGCGTTCTCGGGCCGTTTCTGCCGAGTTTTGCGACGCGGTTTCCGCGTCAAAAAACTCGGCAAAAGACCCCGTGTGAACATAGCCTTACTGTAAGGACACGTTCAGACGTGGCAGAATTTTTCCTCTGCAAATTTTGGTGCAGATTTGGGGCAATTACGCAACGAATCTGCACCAACATTTGCATATTTGACAGGTAATTCAGACGTTGTGGATATCACAGCGGACTTGCCACAGATTCCAGTTTTTGCATTGCAAATGCTGAAATCCGCAGGTGAATTCCGCTTCTTCTCCGCAACGTCATGAGCTGCTGAGGAGGGAAAATTCTACACCGCTGCCTGATTTCCGCACAGTTATTTTCTGCAACGTCTGAACTAAGTTTCCTTAAAATGGATTGAAACCAATGTAAAAAACGGCTGCTGCAGAATTCCACTGCGGATTGTCCACTGCGGCATTCAACAACAATTCCGCCACGTGTGAATGTGCCCTTAGGCCTCATTTACACGAGCGTGTGCGTTTTGCGCAAAAGGCACTTGACAGCTCCGTGTGTCATCCGTGTATGATGCGCGGCTGCGTGATTTTCGCGCAGCCGCCATCATAGAGATGAGGCTAGCCGACGTCAGTCACTGTCCATGGTGCTGAAAGAGTTAACTGATCGGCAGTAACTCTTTCAGCACCCTCGACAGTGCATTCCAATCACCATATCAAGTAACCTGTTTAAAAAAAAAAGAGGTTCGTACTTACCGAGAACTTCCCGGCCGTTGCCTTGGTGACGCGTCCTTGGTGACGCGTCCTTGGTGACGCGCCTCTCTTGACATCTGGCCCCACCTCCCTGGATGATGCGGCAGTCCATGTGACCGCTGCAGCCTGTGCTTGGCTTGTGATTGGCTGCAGCTGTCACTTGGACTGAATTGTCATCCCGGGAGGTCAGACTGGAGGAAGAAGCCGGGAGTTATCGGTAAGTCAGAACTTCTTTTTTTTTTTTACACGTTCACGTATATTGGAATCGGAAGTCACTGTCCATGGTGCTGAAACAGTTTAACTCTTTCAGCACCCTGCACAGTGACTGTCTCCTGCCGGGTTCGGTCAAAACGAGTTCGGCCGAACCCGGTAAAGTTCGGTTCGGTCATCTGTAAGACACTCCGTTCGGATGTTTGTAAACAGAAAAGCACGTGGTGCTTTTCTGTTTACATTCAGTTTGACAGCTCTTGCGCGAATCACGCAGTTCGCACGGAAGTGCTTCCGTGCGACCTTCGTAGTTTTCACGCACCCATTGACTTCAATGGGTGCGTGATGCGCGAAAAACGCACGATTATAGAACATGTTGTGTTTTACGCAACGCACTCGCGCTGCGCAAAATTCACGCATCGTCTGCACTGCCCCATAGAGTAATATAGGTGCGTACGACACGCGTGAAAAGCACGCTCGTCGCACGCGCGTATATTACGCTCGTGTAAATGAGGCCTTAGTCTTATGTTTTCCCATAAATATATCCCACCGTTTTTTCTCGTATGCTGGTAGAAGTTCGGATATGCCTGATTAAACATGTTATATTGATATTTTGTATGTAAAGACCTAAAATAGTGACGAGACTTGAAAGGAGATGACACCGCACAATACCAATGGTTGATGGCAAAGTATTTAATAGTGGTTCTCCACTTTGGACAATTCCTTTTTGTTAACAGAGCTCCCTGACTATAAGGGCACGTTCATGCAGACAGTCCGCACTGGAAATCCGCAGCAGACAGTCTGTCCATTGGTTTCCACAACTTTTTAGTTATCTTCGTGCAGACGTTGCGGACAACTCCGCTGCGGACCATAAGCTGCGGTGCAGAATTTTGTGTCCGCAGCATACACTGGCTGTTGCGGACTTCATGCGTACTTGTGGCGTAATTTCTCCATTGACTTCAATGGAGTAGCAAAATTACACAATGAAATCCGCAGATGTTATGTGTGTTGCGTTGCGAATTGTTTTCAGAAACAGGATATTTCATCATTCTGGCTGGACCTATGTGTTTCGAGGTCTATAGCCAGACTGAGATGGAATGTTTAAAAAGGGAGCAGGATGTACTCTTCACCTGAATCCGCAACAACTAATCCGCAGCATTTTACTTCACATTTTAGGCAAAGGCGCAACGGAATCTGCAACGCAGATTATGTGCGGCATTGATGCGGACAGTGTCTGCAGAATTCCGTCACCTCTGAACATGCCCTAAGGGTGTTCTACTGTAGGGAACCCCCAGGCGGTCAGCAGTAATCTTTGGAAGAGTCTGAAATCAGGTGTTCAATCTCCCTACAGTGCCACCACAGGGGAAATAAAGCATTACACAGTGCCTACTGCAGTCTAAAAGAGCGAGAGAAGCTCTCTACTCTGTCTAATAGAGGAGGGTCCTAAAGTGGTCTCAGAATGTCCTAATTTGTGACATATTATGGGTGCCTGTGTTTTGAGTGCATCTTTCTTAGGACAGTTGGACTCTCATATGTCATTGATATGGCAAATTAAATTGTGCTTATTATCAAATCTTGACATTTGTATTACCTAGGAACCACAAGAAGCTCCAATTGTTAGAAAATGAAACCTCAATCATACAATCCTCAAGATGATTAAATAAATGCCTTCATCCTTCAGATCACCTAAAGGCCCTTTTACACTGGCCAATTATCGGGCAAACGAGCGTTCACAGAATGATCGTTCCTGATAATTGCCCTGTGTAAACAGGGCAGCGATCAGCTGATGAACGAACAAACGTGTCGTATAGTTTTAAATACTAAAAATATTATTGTCGGCAGCGCATCTCCCTGTGTTAATAATGTATCGGGATGAGCGATCGGAGAAACGAGCTCTCGTCCCCATACTAGCTCCTTGTGAAAGTAGCAAACGAGTGCCCATCAACGAGCTGTCTCGTTGATCGGCGCTCGTTTACACGGCACAAGTCGGGCCATGTAAAAGTACTTTAAGAAAGAATAATTGGATCAATTATTGGTCCTTAAGACTTGAGTCATTTTTGCTCAGTGATAATACATAGCCACCTGCTGTACCTCTGTTTTCACCATAAGTAGGTCTCTCTAAGAGCAGAGATTTTCCTTAAAGAGGCTCTGTCACCAGATTTTGCAACCCCTATCTGCTATTGCAGCAGATAGGCGCTGCAATGTAGATTACAGTAACGTTTTTATTTTTAAAAAACGAGCATTTTTGGCCAAGTTATAACCATTTTTGTATTTATGCAAATGAGGCTTGCAAAAGTCCAAGTGGGCGTGTATTATGTGCGTACATCGGGGCGTTTTTACTACTTTTACTAGCTGGGCGTTATGACGAGAAGTATCATCCACTTCTCTTCAGAACGCCCAGCTTCTGGCAGTGCAGACACAGCCGTGTTCTCGAGAGATCACGCTGTGTCGTCACTCACAGGTCCTGCATCGTGTCGGCACCAGAGGCTACATTTGGTTCTGCAGCAGCATCAGCGTTTGCAGGTAAGTAGCTACATCGACTTACCTGCAAACGCCGATGCTGCTGCAGAATCATCTGTAGCCTCTGGTGCCGATGTGTCCTCGCTCGTCTGACACGATGCAGGACCTGTGAGTGACGTCACAGCGTGATCTCTCAAAAACACGGCTGTGTCTGCACTGCCAGAAGCTGGGCGTTCTGAAGAGAAGTGGATGATACTTCACGTCAGAACGCCCAGCTAGTAAAAGAAGTAAAAACGCCACGATGTACGCACATAATACACGCCCAGTTGTACTTTTACTTTTCAACACGCCCAGTTGTACTTTTGCAAGCCTCATTTGCATAAATACAAAAATGGTCATAACTTGGCCAAAAATGCTCGTTTTTTAAAAATAAAAACGTTACTGTAATCTACATTGCAGCGCCGATCTGCTGCAATAGCAGATAGGGGTTGCAAAATCTGGTGACAGAGCCTCTTTAAAGGGATCTGTCACCACTACTAGTACAAGCATCTATAAGATGTTCAGCAGGAAAAAGTTCATCGGGTTCTATTGCGCCTTGTGTGCTATATGCAAACTATAGAGCCGTGGATTCAGTCAAAGCAAATGTTCAGTTGTGGACTTTCTAGGCAAGTCACTACCTAAAGTCAAAGTGGTTGTTTTATCAAAGCAAACCCTTTTTAAATTGATGGCTATCAGCTCATTGCCTCGTGTCGGGCTTCAGAAACCGCTGGTGATAGCAGCTAATTGCTGGGGGTTTCTGAAACTGCAGCTAACCATATAGGGGAAATGCAGCGTTACATGAATTACTGACCATGTGTTACATAGAGAAGTTAGGTCCACCAGAGCAAGAGACACTCTTTGCTATAGGCTCTCTGCTCTAGATAATATTGGGGGTTCTGGAGGGGGAAGATGTCCACTTGCCCTAATAGGACATATGGAAAGGGGATGTCTTCACAAGATCAGGGTAAGGCCTCATGCACACTTCCGCTGGTCGTCGTTCGTCCGTTAATGACGGATCCGTGAAACACGGACCGCACACGGATGGCTTTCGTGTGCAGTCCATTGTTTCATGGACCAAATTAATGAAAAGGCAGAGACAGTTCCGTCAAAAACGGACAGGAGTAGTACCTGTCCTATTTTGGAGGGAATGGCCACACGGTTCCGTTAAAACAACGGCATTGTTCATGACCCCATTGAAATGAATGTGTCAGTGTTCTATCAGTTAAAAAAAACGGATTGCACCCTGAAGAAAAAACTGAAGTGGGCATAAGGCCTAACGACTCATGCACTCGGATCGGAGACTCTGACCATTTTTCACGGACCCGATTCACCCGCTAAAGTGAATGGGTCCGTGAAGACTATCGGGTGCCACTCGGATACCGTCAAAAATGGCCCGAGTGGCACAACGGTCGTGTGCAAGAGACCTTAGTTTTTTCTTCAGTGTTTGCTTCTAGGCTATGTTTTTGCTCTGCTTTATTTGGACACAGTTTTGTTTAGTGACTGCATTTTCTAATGCTGCATTGTCTAGAGCAGGGGTCTCAAACACACGGCCCTCGGGCCACATGCGCCCCCTGGGGCAGTCATCTGCGGCCCGCGGGACACAGAGCCGCTAGTACAGGCTCTTCTCCGGGTCTCTGTGGAATTCCCTGACATCGCTGTCCACATATGGACAGCGATGTCTGGGGCTTCCCCAGAGCCGGAGTCCCGTGCAGAGCGCTAGTATCGGCTCTGCTTCGGCACTCTGTGAAATTCCATGACATCACTGTCCATATATGGACAGTGTCAGGGTCTTCCCAAGAGCGGAGTCCCGAGCAGAGCGCTAGTACAGGCTCTGCTCCAGCACTCTGGGGAATGCCCTGACATTGCTTTCCTCATATTGACAGCGATGTATGGGGCTTCCCCAGAGCCTGAGTCCCATGCAGAGCGCTAGTATAGGCTCTGCTCCGGGACTCTGGGGAATCCCCTGGCATCGCTGTCCTAATATTGACGGCGATGTCTGGGGCTTCCCCATAGTTGGAGTCCCGTGCAGAGCGCTAGTATCGGCTCTGCTCCGGGACTTTGTGGAATTCCCTGACATCGCTGTCCATACATCGACAGTGATGTCAGGGGCTTCCCCAGAGCAGGAGTCCCAGTGATGTCAGGAGCACAGCTGGAGTCCCAGGAAGAGCCTACTAGTGCTCTGCCCGGGACTCCAGCTCTGGGGTTGTCCTTGATATGACATTCCCATCCAGGAGAATCCCCTGACGTCACAGTGTATGGACAGTGACGTCAGGGGTTCCAACAGCAGAGAGGAATCCCCAGCCAAAGCGTCGGCAATGCTCCGGCTGGGGATTCCACTCCTAGAGGGAGCACCAATGGAGCTATTGGGGTGTGTGTGGTATTATCCGCGGAGGGCACTCTGGCAGCATCCGCGGAGGGCACTCTGGCAGCATCCGCGGAGGGCACTCTGGCAGCATCCGCGGAGGGCACTCTGGCAGCATCCGCGGAGGGCACTCTGGCAGCATCCGCGGAGGGCACTCTGGCAGCATCCGCGGAGGGCACTCTGGCAGCATCCGCGGAGGGCACTCTGGCAGCATCCGCGGAGGGCACTGTGGCAGTATCTGCGGAGGACACTGTGGCATTATCTAGGGGTGTGTTGCATTATCTACAGAGGGCGCTGTGGCATTATCTACAGAGGGCACTGTGGCACTATCTAAAAAGTGGCTGCCCAATCTTGACATGTGTGTCTGCCAAACTATGCCAACTGAGCAGCCGGACTGCATTTAGCGACATTAACTGGAAAACTGGATTGTTGAAATTCTCTCAAATTTTAAACCTAGCGGTATTATTATAGTAATGTAGTATTATTATAAAAGTAATATAATGTTATAGTAGTTCAAATAACTAATTTGAACTACTAATTTGAATACAAATAATTTTGTATTGTATCAAATTTGAAAGTAATGCGGCCCGTCAACTTCCCATATTTTCTATATGTGGCCCACTTACCCGGTCGAATTTGAGACCCCTGGTCTAGAGGGATTTCTGCCCTGTTTCTCCTCCCTGCTTTTCATTGCAGCTCTGCTTGTTCAGATATATTCAGTCAGTGCATAGAATGCTTATTCCCATTAAAACACAGATGGAATTATAAACTACAAGCAAACATATCACTAGCAAGATTATCAGATAACTACCACACGTATATTGAGGTAAATGGCCGTGAGTGTGGTTTGGAGAGGAGATGTAGTTGAGGCCACATTTATTATGTGCAAAAGGAGGAAATGGCTCAAATTTTGTTGTAACTCTCATAGCTCATGCTCATAGCAGGTATAGATTTCATTTCCTCAATAGTTTTAGGGTGCTTTCCTGGCCAGTAAATGTGTGCTGAGCAATGATAGCAAATGTATGGGGACAAACGATCGTTCGTCCTGATGATTTTGCATCTTGTCGCCAGAAAATCCTGTTTACACAGGATGTGCTGCTGACTATTTTTTTTAGCTGCATTCTTACTCGTTCGTAGGCTGATCACTTCTTAATTTACACAGGCAATGATCGGGAACAAGCGTTCGCTGTTCTTCCCGATCATCGGCTCCTGTAAAATGACCATTACTAAATGTAGAGAGTGATGTTTTAGAGAGTAATTACACCAGCATGTGATTTTATACTACAGTAACTATATACAAGTTCCCTGTAAAAGTAGATATTTAAATAGGAAGGGCTTACAAATAGCATTTTGCTAATTTGTGTTTAACAATGCAAGTATCACATTTGCATAATTAACATGTTTTAACTTATTACTAATGTACTGTTGCAATTCATGCTATTGTAAAGGGCCCTTTAACCTGACGATATTCGGCCGGTGCAGCGAGACATCGTTGACTGGCGCTCGTTTGCTCCTGTCGCACGGCGCTATGTATAAGGACGAGCAGTCGTTACTCTGATCGCTCGTCCTCATACATAATTAGTATGTTGGCAGCACATCTACCTGTTTATACAGGGAGATGTGCTGCCGACAACGATAATATTTAACCTTTTAAAACGATACGATCAGCAGATGAACGAGCAAAAGTTTGCTCGTACATCTGCTGATCGCTGCCCTGTTTACACAGGGAAATTATCGGCAACGAGCGTTATATGAAGGCTTGTCTGCCCGATAATCGCCCAGTGTAAAAGGGCCTTTAGACCACATCTTGGAATTATATGGATCCTTTTGTTTAGCTTTGACCCCTGGTACATTTAGAACTCAATAGGTCAAAATACATCTTAGATATGGGTGAAGATGTCACCGGGACACCAGGGAAGTATCATGTAATGAGCACTTTTTGTCTTATTAATTTAAGAGGCACTCTAGATATTGCAGAGAGTGGATCAGTCATTGACTGAATGTTATTGTAAGCATACAACAGAATAATCTGCTGAATGAACTCTGAACTGATTCAGATGTTGTTTATTATATGTGTAGATGGTATTATTTTGATGGAATTATTGCATGTTTTTCCATTCTGCACTATTCATTTTACAACATAGGCAGGAATGTTTTGAGTTCATAGAGCCATAAAGTACACGTCTTTAAACATCATTAATTAAATCAGAAAAATAAAATGCTGTGGCTGGTAGGAAAGTTTGCTCAAAATGTTCAAACCCATATATATATATATATATATATATATATATATATATATATATATATATAAACACCTATTCCAAAACAACACACAAGTTAATATCCCTATCCTGTTCTGTTCAGGATATGGTTCTTTTCTGTATAAGGCTAACCTAAGATGTGAGAACCCTCATTTGAATAATACATTGAAGTGAATGCCTAAATCCAAACAATATTTTTCTTATATAGAGTTCAAAATCCCATACTATTCTTTACATAGCCATACAGTTTAAGATGACCTGTCACCTCTCCTGACGTGTCATTTGTAGTAATTACTTGGATTTAAAATTTTCAAAACACATTTTTGTAGAACTCTGCATTGTGCCGTTCCTCTGTTATTTCTCCTAAACATTTATGAATAAGGACAACTGGGTGTCACCATTTCCCTTGTCAAAGGGGTGTGTCCCTACACAGTCTCACTCTGTCAGCAATGATTGGACATTGTCACTCTGTGTAGGGACACACCCCCAACTGGTAACACCCAGTTGTCAATTTATTCATAAATTTCTCGGAAGAATAACGGAGGAACGACACAACGTAGAGTTCTAAAAACAGATGCTCCAGAATTGTTTTTTCATGGGAATATAAATATTTACTAATACATGTCAGGAGAGGTGACATGTCATCTTTAACTGATACAATTCTGGCTTCCTTCAGACTCCAACAGTGGAAGTCTAGGAGTTTTCTGCATACAATTTATACATTGAACTCAATAATAAATCAGTATGTAGTTAAAGAGACTCTGTGACCACATTATAAGTGGCCTATCTCCTACATAAGGAGATCGGCGCTGTAATGTAGGTGACAGTAATGCTTTTTATTTAAAAAAACGATCTTTTTTCACAAAGTTAGGAGCGATTTAAGTTTATGCTAATGAGCTTTCTTAATGCCCAAGTGGGCGTACTTTTACTTTCGACCAAGTGGGCGTTGTACAGAGGAGTGCATGACGCTGACAAATCGGCATCATGCACTCCTCTCCCTTCATTTACACTGCACTAGCGATATAGATATATCGCTATGTGCAGCCTCATACACAAGCCCTAACATTACTACAGTGTCCTGATAATGAATACACATGAAATCCAGCCTGGACGTCATGTGTAATCAGAATCCTGACACTTCTGACTCTTTTTTGTGAGATTCCAGCAACGGATACGAAATCTCGCGAGATCTCGGAGCTAAACGAGATTTGGTTTCACTTGCCGGAATCTCACAAAAAAAGATTCAGAAGTGTCAGGATTCTGAGTACACATGACATCCAGGTTGGATTTCATGTGTATTCATTATCAGGACACTGTAGTAATGTTAGGGCTTGTGTATGAGGCTGCACATAGCGATATATCTATATCGCTAGTGCAGTGTAAATGAATGGAGAGGAGTGCATGATGCTGATTGGTCAGCGTCATGCACTCCTCTGTACAACGCCCACTTGGTCGAAAGTAAAAGTACGCCCACTTAGGCATTAAGAAAGCTCATTAGCATAAACTTAAATCGCTCCTAACTTTGTGAAAAAAGATCGGTTTTTTAAATAAAAAGCATTACTGTCACCTACATTACAGCACCCATCTCCTTATGTAGGAGATAGGGCACTTATAATGCGGTGACAGAGTCTCTTTAACTCATAATCTCCCCCTAGTGGTGGCTGCAGGTTGACAGAATTTTATAATTTAGTTATATTCAGGTGATCTAGAGCTCTGCGTGAGAAAAACAAAGCGCCGGCCACTTTAATGATATAATAAGAAGTTAATCAGCACTAAATGTTGGATCTAAAAGGACTTGGTGTTAAAAGATTGGAATTCACTGGCAATCCTAGCTGCAACTGAACATTCAGATTTGACAATAATCTCCTAGTCAAATCATACTCACAGTAGGCTGAGATATGAGGTACTGTTTAGCATGGTTCTCACACATCTGCCTACAGAACTGAAAAGGACACAAGGTGATTTACCAGTGAATTGCTTTGCTAGGAAACTAAGTAAAGGTTATACCAGGTAAAAAAAATAAGTAAAAGTTTTGACTGCTGAGCAACTACAGCATCTCGCAGAATACAGTAGATCTCAGCTTCCTGGCATTTTATCTTGGGTTTAGTGAGCGATTAGACTGCCTTCTTGTCATACCTTAGTTTTCTGGTTGTTCCTTTACTAGTGTTATTCTTTCATCGGAAATTTTTAGGACAGTATGTTTTGAAGATATACTGTATATAGCACAAACATAACATGAATACTCCGTTACCACATAAGAGACTATGATATGGCTATACAAAGTGTGAAAAGTTCTCTTACCACAACAGAGAAAGAAAAACACGCCATCTTAAAAAATTCCTCAGGGTAAGCTGGTAAATTAACTTTTCTCATTCAGTCTTCTTCCTTGTTCTGTATTTGTTGGTAGCTAGAAGGTAAAAACAGGGGTATATGATCAAGAGAGAAGAAACTCATAAACAAGTAAAAATATAGAAAATATAGCAGTCAGTAGCTAAGGCTAAGTTCACACTTGCGTTGTATATTCCATAAATTCACATGCAGTGTAAACACTGCAGATTTTCCACAACGGATTTCATTGCAAATGTTGCTATTTTTGGAGCAGAAATGATGTGATTCAGACGCAAAAATCACAATTTAGAAAAATATGTTTTTAATTTGAAATGACTAAAAAGGCTTATACTTACCACCCGGGAGTTGTCATAGTGACGCTTCAGTCTGTTCTCCGTCCAGGCCGGCCTACTGGGATGCTTTTTATTCCATATTATTGCGTCATTCGAGAAAGCAACAGAGGGAGGCGTCGCCATGACAACAGAGAACGGGGTAAGTATAAACTTTTTTTTTTATAACCATGGTTTTCCGCAGCAGACATTAATTCTGAAAAAGTGCAGCACAATTTGGTGCAGTTTTTCTAAATGCCTGCGGGTTCCAGGACAGATACTTTGTGTATTTTTACACAGCGTATCCGCCCTGTGTGAACGTGGCGTTACTCTGATACGTTTCTAGATCAGAATAAGGATAAAAACGGATCTGCTAAAAATCCCATTGATATCAAAATAACAGGTGCAAACGGATTATTATCCATTTGTATTAGTTTTACATTTACACTAATGATAAAAATAACCCATCTGTTAGACATCCGGTTTATTTTGAATGGAGGAAAAAGTCCAGTACTCTGCATTTTTATCCGTCAAAAAAACTAATGACTAACATAACGGACCCGAACAGACGCTAACGGATGCAATTAAAAATTCCATTGATTTCAATGTGATTTTTAACAGATCCGTTTTTATCCTTATTCTGATCTAAAAACAGATTATACAATGCAAGTATGAACTTAGCCTAAGGAGGTTGATTAAAAACATGGCTAGAATGACAACACTCACTGCTAATTCTATGAAACATAATGTAGCGGATCTCAATATCATCTCCGTCAATGTCTTTTTTCTGAATTATATATTTTTTCATTTGTATTTGTATTGTGTTTAATTTGGAAGCTGACCATTACCATAGCCCTATAAACTCACTTGAATGTGCTCTTGTGCCGCATAAATCAAAGAAAAACAAAGAATTGGACAAGTTAGGGCTAGTTCACAATGAGTTTTTGCAGGAGGAAAATTCCTCCTACAAAATCTTCTCCAGGCGTTTTTTTGCACAGTGGTCTGACAAAAACGTGTCAAAACACTCGTCGAGGCGTTTTCTTCCGTCTCCCACTGATTGAAATAGGGGTTTGGAGGCGGAAACCGCCTCAAGATAGATCATGTTGCTTCTTTTTACCGCTAGGCGGTTTTTCCGCTCTCGGTAAAAAACCGCCTCCGCCTCCCATTGAAATCAATGGGAGGCATTTTCGGACGTTTTTTGACGAGTATTGCGGAGCGATATCCGCGCCAAAAAACTCGTCAAAAAACTCTGTGTGAACAGGGCCTTAAAATGCAACCAGATCTTGATATTTAAAGAGTCTCTGTCATTAGATTATAAGCGCCGTATCTCCTACATATTCTGATTGGCGCTGTATTGTAGATAACAGTGGTTTTTATTTTGAAAAAGCGATCATTTATGAGCAAGTTATGAGCAATTTTAGATTTATGCTAATTCGTTTCTTAACGCCGATCAGGGCGTTTTTTTAAACTTTTGACCAACTAAGCATTGTAAAGGGAAGTGTATGACGACCAATCAGTGACCAATCAGCGTCATACACTTCTCTCCATTCATGTCCATTTTTACTCAGCACAGCGTGATCACGCAGGTATGTCACATACACCTACAGTAACTTTACTGATGTGTCTTGAGAGTGAATAGACATCACCTCCAACCAGGACGCGATGTCTATTCACACTCCCGACACGTCGGTAAAGTTTGTGTGGGACTTACTCACATAGCACAGCATGATCTCGCAAGATCACGCTGTGCTGTGATTAAGTCCCACAGTAACTTTACCGAAGTGTCGGGAGTATGAATAGACATCGCGTCCTGGCTGGCTTTACAAAGTCCACTTGGTCAAAACTTAAAAAAACGCCCAGTTGGGCATTAAGAAACGAATTAGCATAAATCTAAAATTGCTCATAACTTGCTCAAAAATGATCGTTTTTCAAAATAAAATCCACTGTTGTAATCTACATTACAGCGCCGGTCAGATTATGTAGGAGATAGGGCACTTATAATCTGGTGACAGAGCCTATTTAAGTATAAAGTAAAAGCAAAACATTATCCAAAATATAAAAAAACGGACAATATTTTTTTATTTATTGTATAAATGTTGTTAAATTAGTAATTTTTTTTTCAAATATCAGTTCAGGACCTCATCTTGGATATTTCTGTATGTCCTATAGACTTTTATGGGGATTGACAGAGCATAGGCAACTACCTCTGTCGGAACTGGACGGGGTCTCCCCAATCAATCGTACATTTATAGCATATTAAATGTAATGGAAAAGCCCCTTTAAATGTGTGTATATAAGTGTCCTCTGTGCTTACACATAAGCGATACTTTTTAAAGAGATAAAAGCACTCTGCATGAGAAAAGACTGTTGCAGAATACATACAAATAATGATACATTTGTATAGGAAATTTTTCTAAATGTACCTTAAAGGGGTTATCCAGGCACGGGGCGGTTTTTCATACTGATGACCTATTCACAGGATAGGTCATCAATATATGATTGGTGGGGGTCCGACATCCGGAGCCCGCATCGATCAGCTGCTCCAGCTGCCTCTGGGCACTGGATATCCGTGCCGGAAGCAGATGGCTCCAGTCACATTCGGAGCCATCTGCTTCCGACATTGAACACTGCATAACATCCGGTGCCAAGAGGCGGCTGGAACAGCTGTTCGGTGCGGGGTCCGGGTGTCAGACCCCCAGCGATCAAATATTGATGACCTATCCTGTAGATACGTCATCATAATGAAAAACCGTCCTGTGCCCAGACAACCCCTTTATGTATGACTAATCCTAGGTGACACTTTCCCTTCTTGACTCTACAGTAGAACAGCATGTGCAAGGCCCCTATTGTGAGAACAGGAACACCATGTTTTTCTTTTGCATCCAGTATAATGTCGTGTGTACAAAACAAATAATATATAATAAGGAATCTATTATCTATTTTAGGTTGTATGGTTGAATGTTATTTTAAAAGAGGGTCTACTTTATTATCCAGAAACAGCGCCACTCCGGTCCATGGGCTGTGTCTGGCATTGCAGCTCAGGCACATTCCCTTGAAAGGGGCTGAGTTGTAATATCAGACACGGCTCATGAACAAAAATAGAACTGTTTCTTAGAAAGCAAAGCCTTTTGTCTAATCTCATACAACCCCTGTAATAAACTCCAAATATACTTTACTAATGCATACCCACTCCCGAGATTTTTTATGTAATTCTATGTCATATTCAAAAAGGGTTTGTATGGAGTGGGCTCACTGCAGTACCTAAGTATTGCAGTGTATTGTGCAAGCGATCTAACGATCGCATGTTCAAGTCCCCTAGTGGGGATTTAAAAAGAAAAAAAAATTAGTTTAATTACGTTTTTATCCTAACACAGCTCCATCGACGGAAAAATAAAAAAGTTAGGGGTCTCAGGATTTCACAACGAAAACGAATTCTTTTAACAAATCGTTTTTATTTTGTAGGAGTATTAAATCATTTTTAAAAAACGATTTAAGTTTGGTATCACCGTAATCAAACTGACACACAAAATAAAGTTAGTGCTTATTCAGACGAACGTATAATACGTCCGTGCAACGGGCGTGATTTTCACGCGCCTCGCACGGACCTATGTTAGGCAATGGGGCTGTTCAGACAGTCCGTGATTTTCACGCAGCGCGTGTCCGCTGCGTAAAACTCACGACTATATTTGTGCGTTTCTCCTGCATCACGCACCCATTGAAGTCAATGGGTGCGTGAAAATCACGTGCAGCACGCGGAAGCACTTCTGTGTGACGCGCGTGATTCGCGCAACCTCAGTAAAAACTATGAGTGAAAACAGAAAAGCACCACGTGCTTTTCTGTTTACAAACATACAAACGGAGTGTCATAATGATGGCGGCTGCACGAAAATCACGCAGCCACGCATCATACGCTGCTGACACACGGACCATTTATGGACCTTTTGCGCGTGCAAAACGCCGCGTTTTTTGCGCGTGCAAAACGCACACGCTCGTGTGAATCCGGCCTTAACATGTCATTTTTACTGCACGGTAAATGGTATAAAAACTAAACCCAAAATACAATGGCGAAATTATTGTTTTTATTTCACATTCCACTAAACAAAATAATTTGTAAAAGTTTCTCAGTACATTATATGGTACTTTAAATGCAGACATGAAAAACTATAACTCGTCCTGCAAAAAAAAAGTACAGCTATGTCGACGAAAAAATTAAAAAGTTATGGTGCTTGGAAGGCAGGTAGGAAAAAACAAAAATTAAGAAAAGGAAAACTGGCTGCGGCGGGAAGGGGATACAGACTGTATACATATATATTTTTATACAATCTTGGTATTTTTCGTGGCGTAAAAAACCCAGTTTTGCTTACATGTAAAGAAGTTGTCTTGTGATCTTAAATTCCTATCAAATAGTTCTCTACTACATCCTTTATGGGATTCTGTGGAAATTCTGATCTTTGGCTGTGATTAGTAAAGTTGCTAGCGATCACAATACTATCGGGAGACTGGAACCGGGCCAAATCCATAGTTATCCATCTGCTAAATGCAGAAACCATTTTTCTTGCTTACTTTAGAGAGATGTGTTTTAACTAGAGAAGTTGTTATTAGAAAATACAGTCACACAGCAGGACATTCCTAAGAAAACTCTACAGTTCATACACATCACTTATGTTCACATTCCTGCTCATTTTATTATCACTGAACGCTGTTCTGTTTCTACAAACATTCTACCTTTAGTCAGACTGATAAGAGACTTTGGAGAATCATTCACTATTCTATACGTAGCACCATAGTAACAGTGCAGTATTACTATTAGCCTGGATTCACACAGATTTTGATGCAGTTTTTGGTACAATTTTTAGAGATGTGTCAGTCTATCCTTTGTACTTTTCCTTCTTTTTGGATTCGTTCCAGGCTTTGAATAAGCAGCACCAAAAATGTGTGAATCCAGCCATATGTTGTGTGTGGTATTGCAGGTCGGCCCAATTTTCTAAAATGGAGTTGAGCTGCAATATCACACGCGACCTGTAAAGAGGTGTGGCGCTGTTGATGATAGAAAGCAGCCATGTTTTTCTAATCCTGGACCACCCCTTTAAGAACTTTTACATCAGTGGAATGGAGAAACCTACTAGTGAATGCTAAACAATAAGCAAGTTGATCTAAGGAAGACTAATACGTACGTAGCAATGCTATTGACTCACACTATTGATTAATGGGCGTCATTATCTACATAAGTAATTGCATGAAATAAATATATTTTAAGTGATGTCATGTATTATTTCTGATCTTTCATGTATTTTTTCCGCTCAGACAAAAAAAAATACCTATCATACAGAGGTTAAAGGGTTTTTTTCATAATCAATATTCATAACAGGTGACAAGTAACTGATCAGTGGGGGTCTGACCGGTGGGACTACCACTGGTTCCATTGAACGTGTTTACCTGGCCATCCATGGCGCCCCATATGAATGGTGCGGTACTGCACATGCTTGGCCACCGAGCACTATCGCCGTCAGGCCCATAGAAAAAGAATGGAGCGGTGGTTAAGCATGTGCAGTACCGCTCCATTCATGTGGGGCACATATAGATAGCCAGGTAAGCCTGTTCTCTGAATGAGTGGGAGTCCCAGTGGTCGGACCCCCACTGATCAGATATTTATCACCTATCCTGTGGATAGGTGATGAATATTGATTAAGGTAAACCCCCTGTAAGGGTTCATTCACATCTGTGCTAGGGCTCCGTTCCAACATTCCGTCTGAGATTTCCGTCAGAACGGAGCCCTGACTGACACGAACGGAAACCAAAGGTTTCCGTTTCCATCACCATTGATTTCAATAGTGACGGATCCGGTGACAATGGTTTACGTTTGTCTACATTGTGCAAGGGTTCCGTCGTTTTGACGAAATCAATAGCGTAGTCGACTACGGTATTCACTCCGTCAAAACGACGAAACCCTTGTGCCACTGAGACAAACAGAAACCATTGTCACCGGATCTGTCACCATTGAAATCAATGGTGATGGAAACGGAAACCTCTGGTTTCCGTTTCTTTCAGTCAGGGTCCTGTTCTGACGGGAAGTCCTGTTGGAACGGAGCCCTGATGCAGATGTGAACAAAGTCTAACTCATAACTTACTGCATACGGTTTATACAGCTCCCATTGAGTTACGTCACCTGACCTGACAAAACTGTGGCTTTGTATAAATTGTGGGCGAGCACACATTGTAATATTACATGGCACCTGTTCAAATAACTGGGTAACTATGTAATGTATGGATGGACGGAGTCCTCCAAAGCAGGACCTGAGCTGCTCCTGGCACAAGCTCTCTGCTCTAGCTAATAGGGCAGACAGAGAGCTCCCCCTGTAGTGTTTGGAGGTGCTATAAGCTGTTCTAGCCATCCTGCTGAATTAGACTGCTGGGTGATACAACAGAAGAAAAGCCCTGCCTGTCCGCTACTCTCCACCAATCAGCATCCTTAAGACTTCTCTCGGAGATGCTGACTCGAGAAGAGCCACAAGCATGTGTTATCCTAAAATCTCCATGGAGTCTGGATATACGTGGCATGTCCACAGCTGTCTGCATAGAACAACAACATGTAAACAACCAATGGCGACATTTCCAGCACTTTTAGTCGCCATGAAGCTGCAATAAACGTGAGCGCTCTCAGATCTATTTTCATGATCCTGCTGAATTTCTATAATACTAATGTCATTTGTCCGCACTCTTATACATTTAACATACAAAGTCAATCCAGTCTGTTTCTTTTGCATGAGAACAATAACAGCTACTTTGTAGAAAATTCATTTGTTTTCTAAAAAAGATTTTACAGCTGTAGATTAAACCTTTGTGTAATCAGCAACAAAGGATCCCATTGAGATGCAGTCTGTACAGAAAATACTTATAGGAGCCATACCTGGGGTGAAAAGTCACAGTAATCTCTCCGGCAGTCACACTCTGTCTCTATATCACCTGGATCATGTGTTTATAATTCTTCACCTATACAGACTTTTACTCAGTCTAGACCAGGCCCCTAAAGAGGTTGTCACACCCACAGCACACCTACAATTTCATTTTCTCTTGCAACACAGTTTGTAAACACAACTGGCCCAGTGCACCTTATCAGGATCCTTGACACAGTAGACTCTTTCCTGAAGTATAATTAGGTCTCTGCAAAGCAAACAAGCAGCCTGTCACCTGATGTGTTCTGCTAACCGCAGCATAAGTACTTACCATCAGTCCGAAGTAAAATTCCTGTCCTGAAAATAATGATAAGAATTATATGGATTTCGTAACAAATACATTTATATATATATATATATATATATATATATATATATACACATACATAGAAGGAGAAGGCAGCAGAACTCACAGAGAAACCATTGAACGGGTGCCCAGCAAAAACGTCCTGATCCTCGGACGAAATGTCAGATATAACGAAAGAAGATGTGCAGCACTCCAATGTGAAGAAATATATATATATATATACACACATACTAGTCCTGAATGAATTAGAATATCATCAAAAAGTTCATTTATTTCAGTAGTTAGTTTCAAAAAGTGAAACTCATATATTACATAGATTCATTACACACAGTGTGATCTATTTCCAGCATTTTTTTTTTTATTTTAATGTTGATGATTATGGGAACAGTTAATGACAGTAGGCCAACATTTTGGTATTAAAAATCAGTTTTGAAATTCGGCTTATATAATATTCACATTTTCTGATACACTAAATTTTGGGTTTTCATTAACTGTTCCCATAATCATCAACATTACAAGAAAAAGATGCTGGAAATAGATCACTCTGTGTGCAATGAATCTATAGAATATATGAGTTTCACTTTTTGAATTGAATTACTGAAATAAATGATATTCCAATTCATTGAGAAGGACTAGTTTATGTTTATATATATATATATATATATATATATATATATATATATATATATATATATATATAATTATAGAAAGATGAAGAAGTTGCAACACAAGAGCCTTTTTCAAGCAATGTGATACATGAAGTCGGAGGTATTTAAACTATGTAATACAATGAATCATTAATATGCCATTAACACATACAGTAGATATGATCAAAACTGCTCAATGTCATACTATATAATTCAGTGCATCATATACATCATAATATGCCACGTGATATATATGTATAAAGAATATAAAGTGCAAAGAGTGTTATTACAAGTTACGCACGCACGCACGCACGCACGCACGCACAAATTCATTATGCCGATGTTGACAAATCAGGTAAAAAGAAGAAATAAACTTGGAAACAAGTCCAGCTGTAATGCAGATAACAATCAGTAACCCTAGGAGGAGAATTCAGCGTTCCAGACCGTCTACTGCACATGTCTGATCTGGAATGCTGAATTCTCTTCCTACAGTCATTGATTGTTATCTGCTTTACAGCTGGACTTATTTCCATGATTATTCCATGATTATTTCTTATTTTTACTAGATCTGTGAGTGGTTTAGCATCCTGCCCCTTCTGTACACATGCAGAAGATTTGCTGCTGATTTTTGGCAACTAAAGCACAGTTATTAAAACTTGTCCGTGTGCTGTGCGTGAAAATCACACACAGCACACGGACCCATTGATTTCAATGGGGCTGTTCACACATGCAGGAATTATCACGCAGCGAGAGTCCGTTGCGTGAAACTCACTGCATGTCCTATATTGGTGCGTTTTCACGCGCCTAGCCACCCACTGAAGTCAAAGGTGTGCGTGAAAATCACGCACAGCACACGTATGCGCTTTGTGAGTGCGTGAAAAGCACAATAACGCAACGCACACTGACCAGATTTACGCGCGTTTTTACGCACGTAAATCTGTCACGCTCGTGTGAATGTAGCCTCATGTGAATAGGGTTTAACAAAAGATCTTAATGGATTAGAAGGCATTGTAATCCACTGCAAAATCTACATTTATCCACTGCGTAGGCCCATGGTTTTAAAGTGTACCTCCAGTTATGATTTTCCGCCCGATCTGATGATAGATTCGACTGCACACTGCTCAATACTCCAGGGGCGTAGCTAAGGGGGGCAGGCGGGGCATGTTCCCCAGGGGTAACTAAGAGGGAAGGAGGTTGGCGCCAGAGCCGCACCGTCCATGATGGCGGCGTGCTGCCTCTATGAGGGGGCGGCGGCGCCACTGAAACCAGCCACCACCACCCCCTTCTAGGGATAAGAGATGAATGTCTGGGTGCGTTCTGTGCCCGGCCATTCAACGACGCAAGCGGTGCGATTACTTCTTTGCGCCGTTGAAAGGCGCTGATTGGCAGGGCAAGTCATTCTGCCCTACCAATCAGTGCCTTTCATAGACGCAAGCAGCACGATGGCGTCATTGCGCCGCTTGCGTCTATGAAAGGCGCTGATTGGCAAGGCAGAATTGCTTGCCTTGTCAATCAGCGCCTTTCAACGACACACGAGTAATCGTGCTGCTTGCGTCGTTCAACCCCAGCAGACCTGCTCAGAATAGAGCAGCTCTGCATTGCCACCGGACGGCGGGGTAACGGTATTAAGGTATGTAATGTTTTTTTTATCCTATTAAAAATGTGTGGCATTATCTACAGGAGGGGCTCTATCTATAGGGGGGCTATATACAGGCATGGGCTATATGTGGAGCACTGTAGGGGAGCTATATGTGAGGCACTATATACAGGTGTGGGCTATATGTGGAGCACTATTTATAGGGAAGATATTCGTAGGACACTATCTACAGGGGTGGCATATATGTTGGACACTATATACAAGGGTGAGCTATATCTACAGGGGTGGGCTATATACATGGGTGGGCTATATATGAAGCACTACAGGGGGAGCTATATGTGATGCACTATATACAGGGGTGGGTTATATGTGGAGCATTATTTATAGGGGGAGATATATGTAGGGCACTATGTACATGCGTGGGATATATGTTTGACACTATATACAGGGGTGGGCTATATGTGGAGCACTATCTATAGGGGGAGCTATATGTGAGGCACTATCTACAGGGGTGGGCTATATTTTTGACACTATATACAGGGGTGGACTATATGTGGAGCACTATCTACAGGGGTGAGCTATATGTGAAGTGCTATCTACAGTGGGAGCTATATGTGGGGCACTATATACAGGGTGGGCTATATGTAGGGCACTATGTACAGGGGTGGGCTATATGTAGAGCATTATGTACAGGGGTGGGCTATATGTAGAGCATTATGTACAGGGGTGGGCTATATGTGGGGCACTATCTACAGGGGGCTATATGTAGGGCACTATCTACAGGGGGCTGTATGTGGGGTACTACAGATGTAGCCATCTTTAACTTGATTCTGATAACTTGCTGCAGCGTGATATGACACAACAAAAGCCATTGAAAAGTCATTGAAAAATTCAAGATAAGAGATCTAGCCATTGCTTATTTAATGCGTTAAAAGTCAAGGTAAAGACGGCTACATCTGTATCTACAGGGGGCATGGTGTGTGTGTGGTACACAGTGTATTGAGCTATTATAATTAGAGGTGCAGTGTATGGCGCTATTATATGTAGGGGTACAGTGTGTGGCATCATGAGTACTTTATCTTCGTTTATAGGTGCAGAAATGTTTGAAAAGTGAGAAGCTGAAGACACCTGAGTGGCAAACTGCAGAAATAGGCTGTGGGGCCCGGGAGAAGTCATCATGGAGGTCTGGACCAGATGGAGAAGAAAAGAGAAAAAGAACAATTAGAATCTGACGTCACTTGTGCGTCACTTAATTGAGCTGTATTTGTGCTGGTGTTGTATTTATGTACTAAGTGTCACGTTGGGTTCGTGGACCCACTGGGCCGTACCGTCGTGGCGGTAAGGCAGCTGGCCAACACGACGCAGGTCAAAGTCTATAATTCGTATAGGGTACCTGTGGCAGCTCCGACAGTAGCAAGGCAGGAACTTGGCAGCAGGTGGACATCAGGCGTGGAGAAGCAGGACAGGCGTGGTATACAGCACAGTACGACTACAGCTCAGCACGGCACTAGATCGCGATAAAAGTATAGGATACAGGAACAGGAACACTGGGAGCAGGAAACACTAGGGGGCCATATGCAAGACAGACTAGGAATACACAACAAAGCTCAGGCGTGGGAGGATGGGGCTGGGACCTCTTTATAGCCCAGGGTTCTCTGAAGCAATTAGCTCAAATCACCAACATGCGTGCCCTCTGGCTTCTTAAGTCTGGACTGAGCTCGTGAGCGCACCCTGGTGGTCATTGTGGAGCAGGACGGCCGTATGTGCAGACATCTCTTGAGAGAAGGGCGTTGACTGGATGGAAGGAGTTTGTGGTCAGCGACCACGGACGTTACACTGAGCTTGGTTCTTGTGCTTTATTTATGTACTAAGATTGGTTCTGGTACTGAGTATATGTATTGAACTTCGTTCTGGTGTTGTATATATGTACTGAGCTTGGTTCTGGTACTGTGTGTATGTATATATATGTATAGAAATATATATATATATATATATATAGAGCTTGGTTCTGGGGCTGTACATATGTATTGAGCTTGGTTCTGGTGTTGTATATATGTACTGATCTTGGTTCTGCTACGTTGTATCTATGTATGTATGTATGTATGTATGTATATATATATATTGAGCTTGGTTTTGGTGCTGTATATATATATTGAGCATGGTTCTGGTTCTGTATTTATGTACTGAG
Organism: Rhinoderma darwinii; assembly: GCF_050947455.1. Taxonomy (NCBI): domain Eukaryota; kingdom Metazoa; phylum Chordata; class Amphibia; order Anura; family Rhinodermatidae; genus Rhinoderma; species Rhinoderma darwinii. The sequence goes on along the minus strand of NC_134697.1, from coordinate 41,138,763 downwards.
CTTTGTTCTGGTGCTGTATATATGTAATGAGCTTGTTCTGGTGCTGTATATAGAACTATATCGCTTGTAAAATGTACAAATGGTTTTATGCTTAAGTTAAACAAAAAAAATGTGAAAAAAAAATGACACCATTGATTGGTAGAGAAAACAAACATGGCGAGGGGGAAGGAGATATCGGGAATGACATGTAGCACCGTTCATCTTTTTATAATCGTCAGGTTCTAACATCAGAAGTCTTTCTTTAGGTGCATTAGTTACCTGGATTTTGGATTGTGTAACCTTGACAAAATTTGTATTTTTCATCTTAAGGCTGGGTTCCCACATTGCTGATTTTCTTCAGGTTTCGACTTCATTTTGTAAGCCAAAACCAGAATTGGATCCAAGAGAGCAGACCTATAAGACCTTTCTTTATATATTTCCTCTGTTTAGGTTCTGTACCTGGTTTTGGCTTAAAAACTGCATACAAAATCTGCAGCAAATCTGCACTGTGGGAACCCAGCCTTATATATCCTGTTTTGGAAAATGTCCACTCTAGTGTATGAAACGTATCTGTCTGCGCTGCCCTGATTACCTTATGGGACAGCCTTGACTGTCACCGAAACATCGGGCTTTATTCTCTGAGATAAGGGCCTGTGACGCCATGAGACACATACACAGAAAGCGCTGCCTACCCGGCCATTCAATTCCTTCTTGACACCTTTAATGCTCAATATAGTGGGTTAATCTCTTTTACCAGTGATCCTGATCATTTTAAACCTTGAGATTTTGACTTGAAATTTATGACCCAAATTTTTTGACTATTCTTCTACTGTTCAGTCCTCTGGTGCTGTCTTTGTATAACTGTTGCTTATTTCCTGCCCAATAACCCAATTAAATCATGTGACCTATCTGATGTCCCTAATTTTATCCTCAGATCCTGATTAATCTTGTCCAGTATAAATGAGTATGCTATCTGTCCCATTATACCAGCATCCACTAAGTAATTATCCTATGCCACACTGAAATATCTGGGGACAAAGTACCAAGATACAGGCCAAAGTCAAGAGAAAAGGAAGTCCTACAGGTGAATTATGTGATCCTTATATATTATCTTTATCTGGATATTACTTTGCATCGAGATCACTACATATAGTTCTTGTTGGGATCTATCCATTTAGCTCAAGTAATGTTAGGCTTCTTTCACACTAGTGTTAATATACATTTACCTCTCTTCCATCAGAGGAAGAGAGATCGAATGGTTAAACGGAAAGCAATGGTTCCGTTAGAATTACCATTGATTTCAATGGTAATTCTGTTGTTTCAGTTGCTTTCCGTTTGTCTCCGTTCGCTAGGTTTCCGTTTTTTTCTCGGAAATAAAAGTTCTGCAGACTGCACTTTTGCTTCTGTAAAAAAACAAAACGGAAACCTAGCGAATGAAGACAAATAGAAAGAAACTGAAACAAAAGAATTACCATTAAACGGAAATTCCATTTAATCTTTAGATCCTCTCTTCCTCTGACGGAAGGGAGGTAAGCGTATACGAACGCTAGTGTGAACTTAGAGGTGATCTGAATGTTTCATATATGTGTATACTTAACAAGGGCATTCATACCATAAAAGCACCAATTGTGTCTGCTATAGAGGCTGCTATAGGGTTCTAAAATAGGGGAGCGGGTGTAAAGGATCTGCCAGGCATTTCTGTGTATACGCCCATGGGTAATCAGTCTGCACCTGGTTCTATGTCTCTGAGACTGACTCCATCTTCCACCACTCAGGATGGCAGGCTTAGGAGTGGGAGAGCCTATCGCAGCCTGGCCAGACGGAGCTAGTTCCGCCCTCTGTCTATTTATACCTGCCTTTCCTGTTCCTCCTTTGCTTGTGATTCTTCTTGTGTGGTTTCCTGGCCTTGCTGCAGCTCCTAGCTATTTGACCTTGCTTCATACTGACCCCGGCTTTCTAACTACTCTCCTGCTCTGCGTTTGGTACCTCGTACATTCCTCGTTTGACTCGGCTCGTTTACCTCTCTTGTTGCTCACGATGTTGCCGTGGGCAACTGCCCCATTTCCCTTTGCTTGTGTCCCCTTGTCCGTTTGTCTGTCGTGCACCTACTGAGCGTAGGGACCGTCGCCCAGTTGTACCCCGTCGCCTAGGGCGGGTCATTGCAAGTAGGCAGGGACTGAGTGGTGGGTAGATTAGGGCTCACTGTCTGTTTCCCTACCCCCCTGTCATTACATAGGGGCACAGTTAGGTTCACCCTATCCTGCATTCCTATTAGCCTTGTGTACCTATACCAGGGCCACTCAACTGGATCTAGAATGTAAGAAAACAAATGAGCAATAATCCACTGCCATCAGAATGTTAGCTGACAAGGGATTGAGGGTTACACCACCCGGACAGAGAATGAGTAGAGGTAGCTTTAATGTGTTCTTGGCCCTTCAGTTCTAGGATGGTGGTATTAACCAGATCTAGGCGATTTTTGCTATGGGGTCCTAATTATGTATATCCTTAATACTGTTAGGGACATCAATTTAGTCAGGTCATCAATTGGACCTCGTAGTCTGGAAAGCTGTGGAGTGCCAGCAATTTACATAACATATTATCAGGGAGTGGTGTATTGAGTACAGGCGTACCAGAGGTGAAATCAATAGCGGCTCCAAGGGCCGTAAGTACATCTGTGCCCAACAAATTGTAGGGTGTTGTGGGTGATACTAGAGCCCTAACAATTACTGCTCCATGCATTGTGGATATTAATTTTCATGGGTTTTGTTAACTGTAATGGGAAAGGTTGTCCTTCGACTCCCTCACATTCTACAAAATCTGGAGATAACAAATCTGATGTAACAAGTGTGTGTTGTAATACTGTACGGCTAGCCCCAGTGTCTACTAAAAATGTTGTTTCCTGTCCGGTGGGAAGATTGGCTTTTAATAAAAGGAAAAACGGTGTATAGAGAAGGTAGATCCAGCACTCGGATATTTAAAATTCCAATTTTATTTAGGTCATATTAAAACAAGGGATAAAACAAAAATCCCGGGACCACGCTTACGCGTTTCAGACCACTAGGGTCCTTAATCTTTCAAGTAAGCTATGATTAAGGACCCTAGTGGTCTGAAACGCGTAAGCGTGGTCTTGGGATTTTTGTTTTATCCCTTGTTTTAATATGACCTAAATAAAATTGGAATTTTAAATATCCGAGTGCTGGATCTACCTTCTCTATACACCGTTTTTGCTTCAATTGCCTGCAGTCAATACAGGATCAGTCTAGGAGTATCTACAAGCACCTACAGCATTTGGATTATTCACTTTGCATCAGTCAAGCATTTCATACACAAAAAACGCATTGGAAAACGCAACCATGGCGAGGTGGTTATGAGGTGAGCGAAACTTTTAGTAAAACAATTTTTTTTATTTTTTTTATTGCTTTTAATAAAAGGGAAGGTCCCACAGGGGGTATGACGGGGCATAGTATGACATTGGGGTTGCCTGGATGCTAACAGATATGTCTGGGGAGCAGGGTTGGTGGAACATCTGGCAGAGTAATGCCCTTTCTAACCACAATTCCAACATTCTATTTGACTTAGATCCCTTCTCTCAGGTCCTTGATTTGAGTGACTCTCCCCCCACTCCGCCTACCTCTTCCTCTACCTCTTTGGGCGTTTTCCCAGGACTGGACAGTTGCTGGTCTTGTCTTTTTAGGAGTTAAGTCTAATTCGGCCCATTTTGCAATGCTAACTAAGTCATTAAATTGACATATGCGCCAATCTGGGCGGGACTTTTTAACTGCTTCTTGTATGGCGGGCTTAAGTCCTGTCATAAAGGTTATTTTTAATAGACGCTGGTCTTTTACGTCTCCTTCCTCATAACCATGGTCTAACCACTGTTGCTGTAGGGGCATAGCGTAGTTCGGGACAGTTTGTTTACTGTCCTGCGCAATAGCCATAAAACTATCAGTCCTATCCTGTTGGGCTTCCATGACCCACGGGGTTATGGCAAGTATATTTACATTACCTCATTGTTGAGTGGTTTTATCTCCTGGAACGGCATTGACTATGGTGGCATGTATTTGATTTTTCAATACCTCTCCCCCCTTTGTTTCTACAAGGCATTCTAAGTCCTGCCAGGTGGCTCTATAAGCCGTCTGGACAGACCGTAATTTCCGTATCAGGGAGGGTTTCACACATGGCCAGCAAATTCTCCTGGACTCCAGGGGCGATATGTCAGGGCATTAAGCTGTACAATTGGGGCTACTTGTCCTGGTATGGGTTGCCCCTGAGCATCTATTGGTTGTCCTCCCCTATGTATATGTACCGTTGATATCATGTTTCTTGACTTTGATGCTCCGTTAATGTTATCCATTCGGATACTTTTAACCATGACTGGGCTTTGCACAATAAATTATTATCCTTCAACCACCCTCTATGGTTGGAAATGAACTCTTTCTACTGTCCTTCGTCTAACATACCATTACTTCCTATCTTCATTTGTTTAGACATTTTTTTTTACAATTTTTGACTGCTTCTTCACCTTTCAACCGTCTAACTCTATCAACTGCTGACACCCATGATTCTGCACACCCATTGTTGGGTTTACTGTCTCCGGACCCCATGTCGGGAGTTTATAAGGAGGTTCCCAGGTCAGCCGTATCAGACCTCAAAGGACTGCTCTCTTTTTTTTCTATATCCAAACAATCAGGATGTAACGGCTGCTGCGCCGTTCCCTGCCTTCCCCACGGCCTCTACTCCGGTTCTTGCGCCCTCCATTACCACATGCTCATCCCGAGCTCCACTTACCCGATCCGGACGCTCTGCTGGCCCTCGGCGGCGTCAGGTAAGTGCATCCCTTATCTCCCTCCGCGGCCGCCATCCTCGATGTGCGGCTGCAGTCACTAGAGGGCGCGCGCTGACTCGTTCTGTCTTAAAGGGCCAGCGCGCGCCTTAATTCTAAAGGCTTCCTATTTAAGGTTCCTCCTTCCTTTCATCCAAGCTTGTTCAACCAAGTTAGCCTGTGAGTTTCCCTGTGCCCTGGTTTTCTGTTTCCTTCCTTTCTGTCTTGTCTGGATTTCCCGTTGCTGACCTCTGCCTGAACTTGACTATCCTTGTCTGCCGCCTGCCTTGACCTATTGCTTCCATACCCATTTAGACGCCTGCCGCCTGTCCTGACTTCTGCCTATCCATCCGCCCGCCTCTACCCGCTGTGCCAAGCATTGCCTGGGTTCCAAGCACCATCTCCCAGACGACACCGAGGATTCACAAACAAACTGGTAAGAACCGTTATACAGGATATAGTGATATACCGTCCCCAGGCCTATAGCACTCGAAAGGAATTGGTATATCTTCACCCTATACTAGGTGTGTGGTAGGGTATCCTTTACGTTGATCTTAACCATTAACCATATAATGAGGATTACATACAGTAAAATACAAACAACAATAGACAAGAGACATTTGTTCAGGATGGAAATATAAGAGACACTGACTGACCTGAGACAGAATCAGGAGTAGAGTGACTGAGGCAATTTTTAAGTAACTAACAGTATTACTCATCGTCCACTGTGTACAGTCGTTGTCTTCCATCCCGGGCTTTTGGCACCAATTGTTAGGGTCATCAATTTAGGCAGGTCATCAATTGGACCTCTATCTGGTTTCAAATGGTGGGAGATCATTCAAGAATTATGATGCATAGTAGAGGAATTAGCACACATGACACTATGTAAGTGCAATCTGATTCTCTGGTTTATTAGGAAACAATACATAGATTATATATCATTAAAATAGATTTTGGTCATGTCTTCTTCTCCAATCACATAAGAGGGGCCATGGCCAATTGGTCCATCCAATCAATATTGACCATGTCTCCTCCCTCAACAATCAAATCCATCCAATCATAATGAGAACATGTATACATTGTCACATGATTTATTATAAATGCAGTCATGTTCTTAGCCACTTGGTCAGAGTTTGTAATACTTCATATTTTCTAGAAATAAAATATTTGTCTATTTGTGGTCAGATATTTACGAGAAAATAAATAACTTCCGTTTGTGGCGGATGTTTTTGAGCCGTTTTTCTTTGACTCCATTGAAAAACAGCTCCAATAACAGCCGTAAAATACGCTGTGAAAAATGCGAGTTGCTACAAAAACGTCTGAAAATCAGGAGCTGTTTTCGCTTGAAAACAGCTCCGTATTTTCAGACGTTTTTGGTCAGTGCGTGTGAACATACCCTTATTGTGCAATTTTTTTCAACATCTTTTTGCTTTGTAAAGAATACTTTTTTTTAGATATGAGAAATAATATTGAATCTTGTTCATAAGAATTAGATTTATTTAAAGGACTGATAAAACACAGGCTTCCATCTCAATACTATAGTACTACTATATATTATTTAAAAAAAATAGTAATTTAAGTCAATAAATTAAAATACACCATAATACTTAGATGCTACACTGTTTCCTTTTTCCAAAATAATAATAATAGTTTTCAGCTCACATAATGAGTCATTAATTAGCTGTTAATTGCAAAGGATTATTAAGGGTAGAACCCTTATTATGGAGCATGAAATAAATAAGTTCCATTTACAACCCCCTACATTCTCCACGCGTTAGACAAAACAGCATCCGAGCAGACGTAATTAGCAGCGCCAAGCACTACCTAAAATATTTATGCTTACATTAACAGAGCCCGCGGTGTCCAACTCCTGGTTCTAATAAAAACATATTGTACAATCTCTTATTCAACTGTGGCATGCCTTGACAAAAATAGAAATGATTAACCATGAATTTGCCAAATTACAACAGAAGATTTTATTGTTTTTGCATAATTAATAATATGGCATTTATGACATAATGGGCTACTGTCCGATGTTGTTCCTATTGCAATATCTCATTGACCCAAATAAAAAAATAAAAAAAAAATGCTGTTAAAACTTTACATATGAACCTGTTGTTAGTCTCCTAATGTTCTACTTGCACTGTAAAAACTGTACTGAAATGGAGAGCAGATGTTGTTTTCACACTTTTTTGTTAGTGTGCAAAAGTAGGAATATTAAATTTGTTTTCCCCTGAGAAAAATGTATTACATATCCATAGAAAAACTTTCCCAGTCAATTGAGATCCACATACATAGAGATAAATGATAAAATTCTGTCTGCCTGCAACTGCCACTAGGGGGTGCTTACTGCATACAATTGTATACAACTCTCAATGAGTGCAATTCTAATTGTATAAATCTTTATGCAGTTAGACCTACCTATAGTGGTGATTGCAGTCAGCCCGAATATTATAATTTAATTCTTTAGCTGTGAAGCTGTAGATTTGGAGCCTTGCAACAGAATAACATTTTTTAAAAAGGAAGTATGATGGGTAATAAGGGCATTTTGATGTTCCCACCTTGGGCACCAATGTATGTGAAAGTCTGAGTTTGCCGCAGGTATGTAATGCTTCTGTTTAATGCAGAAAGATTATTTTGGCCGACACAGCTCCATATGCCATTAGAATGATGCCCTAAACTTGTTTATTAGCACGGTTTACTACACTGCACTTTATGTACTGATTTTTTTATACTGTAACCTGACCTTTGGTAAAAAGATAATAAAACCCCAGTTAATTAAACAGCAATAATGAAGGATTACATTTGTATACTGATTTAAATACGCATCGTTAAATTGTTGCAAATGGCATTCAATGACGTATCGCAAGGACACTTTATATTTGCACTGTGTACAGACCTGTTCCATGGACTGTGAAAACTTTTACATACATTAACCCCTTCCCGCTCATTGACTTAATGCTTAGCGCATCGTTCGCGCTCAGTGACTGAATAGTACGTCATGGGGAAAATGCATCGCCATTTTCCACCGGAGTTTCATCGAGCTGTGATGCCTGCTGTTTTTGACAGCAGGCTATCACAGCTCAGTGTGCAGGGACAATTCGCAGTGGTACCGCCTCCGCGATCGCCGCTATTGGTTAGTCAGTGACGACCGACCAATAGCAGCGATCGCATACATAATTTCCTGCTTTGACCTCAAATCCTGCTGCACCCGCTCTCTGTTGGAGTTTGAGAGTCGTTGAGTGGTTTTGGCGAGAGACAGTGCAGAGTAGTCCAAAAAAACAACACATATATCTTCTTTTTTTTTTTTTGCTTTTCCCACCTTCTATCCACTTTCCACTCCTGTCCTTGTGTTCCCCTTGTCACCCACGTTTTTGAGTCTTCAGGGCCACATTTCTTGGTCCCTGGGGATTATTTATTTAACTTTTCTTCTTTATAAAATATAACAAAAACAATAAAAAAAAAAAGGTTAGTTTAGAAAGTTAGCAGCTAATTAGTTTAGTATTAGGGTTAGTTAGTGTCAGGGAACCGTCAAAAAGCGTAGTTAGGTATTGCGTCAGGGAATTTAGCATCAGGAATTAGTCACAATAGTTAGGTTTCGCGTCAGGAATCCGTCACCGTAGTTAGGTTTAGCATTAGGGATCCATCACTGTAGTTAGGTTTAGCGTCATGGAAGTTCACATAAAATCAGTTGTTAGTGTCAGGGAATTGTTAGTTATAGCGTCAGGGAATTTAGTGTCAGGAACCCGTCACCGTAGTTAGGTTTAGCATCAGGAAATCTCGGAATAATCTAGTTAAGTTTAGTGTCAGGGAATCGTTGCCGTAGTTAGGTTTAATGTCAGGGAATTTCACATAAAATCTAGTTAGGTTTAGTGTTAGGAACCCTCGCCCTATTTAGGTTTAGTGTCAGGGATGTCCATTCGTTATATAAAAAATAAATTTAAAAAAATATATATATATATATATATATATATATATAAAAAAGTTTCGATACTTCGTTATCTGCAGCATCTCAGCTAGTATTAGGGTTTGTTAGTGTCAGGGAATTTAGTGTCAGGAATCTGTCACCGTAGTTAGGTTTAGTGTTAGGGTATGTTCACACACTAGACTAAAAACGTCTGAAAATACGGAGCTGTTTGGTGCTGTTTCTTGGTGCTGTTTTCTATAGAGTCTATGAAAAACAGCTCCAAAAACGTCCCAAGAAGTGACCTGCACTTCTTTTTCGCGGCTGTTTTTTTACGTGGCCGTTTTTCAAAATGGCCACATAAAAAAACGGCCAGTCGGAACAGAACGTTGTTCTTCCCATTGCAATCAATGGTCAGATGTTTGTCTGCTTCCGTTTTTTCTGCCGTTTTTCGGGCGTTTACAGGCCGAAAATAGGCTGTGTGAACATACCCTTAGGGAACCATCACCATAGTTAAGTTTAGCGTCAGGGAAGCTCGGAATAATCGAGTTAGGTTTAGTGTCAGGGAATCGTCGCTGTAGTTAGGTTTAGTGTCAGGGAATTTCATATAAAATCTAGTTAGGTTTAGTGTTAGGAACCCTCGCCCTAGTTAGGTTTAGTGTCAGGGAAGTCCACTTGTTCTATATAAAAAAAAAAGTTTTAGGTAGCTGTCTATTGCTTCTAGTTAGGGAAGTATAGTTTTATCTTGTTCTTTTCAAGTTTTCTAAAGTTTTTCTTTTGCTATGTACACAATACACGTGTCTAAGCACACAATATACACGTGTCTAAGCACATAAATAATAAAGATGTCCCAAAGGTCATTTTCTACCGAAGAGGCCTATACGTTTCTTGCCTCTGACACAGACTCGTGGGATTTCGAGACTCTCTTTTATTTATCAACCTCTTCATCCAGTGATGAAGAGGAGGGACGTCCTGCAAGATGCCCCAGGACCACCACCACTGTTGACACCCCTGAGAGAAGTGACCCTGCAATAGTTGAAACCCCCGAGCGAAGTGACCCCATTTGGACACCCACACCAGACAATTGCGAGCCCCAAATCCCTGAGCACATGGGCAGCCCAGGGATAAAATTTAATACGGCATGGCTCAATGAGATGGACTTTTTCAAGTTCTTTTTCACTGATTAATTTATAGAGCTTATGGTGTCCCAGACAAATTTATATGCCCAGCAGTATATTACTAAGAACCCCACATCATTTTATACCCAATCCCACAGGTGGACTCCTGTAGACGCAGCAGAGTTGGGCAACTTCTGGGGACTGCTCTTGAACATGGGGCTTCTGAAAAAGCCATCCATTAGGACCTACCGGAGTACAGACATGTTATACCACACCCCGATGTACCGCATGGCCATGTCCAGGATGCTTTGCTTCTTACATTATACTGATAATGAGCACTGCCCACCCCGAGATCAGCCCATTTTTTACCTTTTTTTTCAAATAAATTGAGAACCCTATTAGACCATTTCAGTGCCAGGTTTGCCCAAGCATCCACCCCCGAGAAGTGTATTTCTATTGATGAATCCCTGGTACATTTTAAAGGGAGGCCTCAATTCTGCCAGTACCTGCCGAGTAAGAGGGCAAGGTATGGCATGAAAATGTATAAGCTGTGAGAGAGTGCATCAGGGTATACGTACAAATTTAGGATATATGAAGGGAAGGACACCAGTAGGGGGGGCACCCAGTACTTCTGGAACCGAGACCACACGCATCGTACCAGGGCAACACTTTCCAGGAGAAGTTCCCCAAACTGACAAGAAGGGAAAACATCAAAAGAGGTGCAAAGCCTGCTATAAGAGGGGGATAAGGAAGGACACAATATATCAATGTGACACGTGTCCCGAAAAACCAGGGCTCTGTATGAAAGAGTGTTTTAAAATTTACCATACATCCCTTGATTTTTAATTTACCCCAGTTTTACTTACCCTGATGCACTCAGCACAGATTATCCCCCTCATTTTTCCCTTCTGAGCACTGCTGTGTGCACAGGCAGCTAATAACAGCCACATGTAGGGTATTGCCGTACCCGGGAGAAACCAGTTTATGGGGTGTATGTCTCCAGTAACACATGCTGGGCACAATATATCGGACAATGAAATGGCATATATTTAAAGAAAATTGCAAATCTCACTCTGCACCATCTGCTGCGAATTATCTTTTACACAATACCTGTGGGGTTAAAATGCTTACTACTCCTCTAGATGAATGCCTTAAGGGGTGTAGTTTTTAAAACGGGGTCACTTCTCCGGGGTTTCAACTGTTCTGATACCTCAGGGGCTTCTGCATACATGACTTAGCACCAGAAAAGCTCCAGTAGGCCAAATGGTGGTCCTTTCCTTCTGAGCCCTGCCGTGTGCCCAGGCAGCTGATAACAGCCACATGTGTTTTAAATTCACAGCCCAATTCAAATAAGTTCTATGAAAAAACTGTGGGGTTTAAATGATCACAACACCCATAAATGAATTCTTTGAGGAGTGTAGTTTCCAAAATGGGGTTACTTCTGGTTGGTTTCCATTGTTTGATACCTCTGGGGCTCTACAAATGCGACATGGCACCCGAAAACCAATCCAGCAAAATCTGGACTCCAAAGAACGCATAGCGCTCCTTCTCTTCTGAGCCCTCCCATGGGCCCAAACAGCAGCTTATCACCACACATGGGGTATTGCTGCACTCAGGACAAATTGGGCAACAAAATGGGGTATTTTATTCCTTGTGAAATTAAGAATTTTGAGCCAAAACTACATATTATTGAAAAAAAATATAATTTTTAATTCGCAGCCCAATTCAAATAAGTTCTGTGAAAAAACTGTGGGGTCTAAATGGTCACAACACAAATAAATTAATTCCTTGAGGGGTGTAGTTTCCAAAATGGGGTCACTTCTGGTGGGTTTCCATTGCTCTGGGGCTCTGCAAATGCGACATGGCACTCAAAAACCAATCCAGCTAAATCTGGACTCCAAAGAACACATATCGCTCCTTCCCCTCGGAGCCCTCTCATGGGCCCAAGTGACAGTTTCTCACCAGAAATGGGGTATTGCCGCACTCAGGACAAATTCGGCAACAAATGGGGTATTTTATTCCTTGTGAAAATTAGAAATTTTGAGCCAAAACAACATATTATTGGAAAAAATTACATTTGTTTTAATTCACAGCCCAATTCAAGCAAGTTCTGTGAAAAAACTATTGGGTCTAAATGGCCACAACACCCATAAATGAATTCCTTTCGGGATCTCTACTATTTTGGCACCACAAGAACTCTTCAAACCTATCATGGTGCCTAAGATATTTTCTAATAAAAAAGAGCCCCCAAAATGTACTAGATGTTTCTTTGCTTCTGGGGCTTGTGTTTTAGTCCACTAGCACACTAGAGCCACATGTGAGACAATTCTAAAAACTGCAGAATCTGGCCAATACATATTTGGTAGTGTTTCTCTGGTAAAACCTTCTGTGTTACAGAATTTTTTTAATTAATATTTTATTTCTGCAAGAAACATGAAATTTGCAAATTTCATCTCCACTTTACTTTAATTCCTGTGAAACGCCTAAAGGGTTAGGCCACGTTCACATGTGGCAGAATTTTTCCGCTGCAAACGTTGGTGCAGATTCTGGGCAATTACGCAACGAATCTGCACCAACATTTTCATATTTGACAGGTGATTCAGACGTTGCAGATATCACAGCGGACTTGCCACAGATTTCAGTTTTTGCATTGCAAAGGCTGAAATCCACAGTGAAATTCCTCTGCTTCTCCACAACTTAATGTGCATGCTGCGGAGGGGAAATTCTGCACCGCAGCCTAATTTCCGCACAGTTAGGGTATGTTCACACGCAGAATCAAAAACGTCTCAAAATACGGAGCTGTTTTCAAGAGAAAACAGCTCCTGATTTTCAGACGTTTTTTATGCCACTCGCGATTTTCGCTGCGTTTTTTACGGCCGTTTTTGGAGCTTTTTTTACTAGAGTCTATGGAAAACGGCTCCAAAAACATCCCAAAAAGTGTCCTGAACTTCTTTTTCGCATCCGTTTTTTTATACGTAAAGAAACACAACGAAAAACGCTCTGTTGGAACGGAATGCCGTTTTCCCATTGAAATCAATGGGCAGATGTTTGGAGGCGTTCTGCTTCTGATTTTTCGGCCTTTTTCGGGCGTTTATGGCCTGAAAAACGGCCAAAAATTAGCCATGTGAACATACCCTTATTTTCCGCAACGTCTGAACTAAGTTTCCTAAAAATTTATGGAAACAAATGTAAAAAGCGACTGCTGCAGAATTCCACTGCGGACTGTCCACAGCGGAATTCAACAGCAATTCCGCCACGTCTGAACGTGGCCTTAAGAAACTTTCTAAATGCTGTTTGAAATACTTTGAGGGGTCTAGTTTTCTAAAGTGGGGTGTTTTATGGGGGTTTATAATACATAGGCCCCTCAATGCCACTTCAGAACTGGACTGGTACCTAAAAAAAAGGCTTTTGAAATTTTCTTGAAAATATGAGAAATATGAAAATTGCTGTTTATGTTCTAAGCTTTGTAACGTCCTAGAAAAATAAAATAATGCTCAAAAAATGATGCCAGTTTAACATAGACATATGGGAAATGTTAATTAGTAACTATTTTGTGTGGTATAACCATCTGCCTTGCATGCAAATACAAAAATATTAAAAAATATGCTAATTTTTCAAACTTTTCTCTAAATTTTGCTATTTTTCACAAATAGACACTCAATGTATTGACCAAATTTTACCACTAACATAAAGCGCAATGTGTCACGAGAAAACAGTCTCCGAATCGCTTGGATAGGTAAAAGCATTCCGAAGTTATTACCACATAAAGTGAAATATGTCAGATTTGAAAAATGGGCTCTGAGCCTTAAAGGGAATGTGTTGCCATAAAAACATGTTTTTTTTTTAAAAAATTAAACATTTAGTGTGTGGGTGATTAAACATTGTTCAAATTTATTTTTTTTTTTTTGGCACGAGCCAGGAAATATTATAAATTATTTCTAATTTATAATACTACCCATTTTTGGTCACTAGATGGGGCTGTTCCCAAAATTGCAGCATTGCAACATTGGGTTAAAAGCCCTCGCTCTAGTGAGCTCAGCATCCCCCCCTCCTTTATCCTGGCTAGTGCCGGGATAAACGAGGGGTTTGAAAGGTTTAACCTCCTACACTGTGTGTCGCCATTTTTTGAGGTAACCCACAGTGTAGTAGGTTTACATACAGTAGTAAACAAACACTAACATACATTGAAATCTCTTACCTGCTCCTGCCGCCGCGGCTCCCTCCGGCCCATCCGCTCCGTTTGCTGCCGCTGTTCCATGTGCACAAGTCCGGAAGCCGCGACCGGAAGTAGTAATATTACTGTCCGGCCGCGACTTCCGGTCCACAGGAAAATGGCGCCGGACGGCGCCAATTTCGAATAGGACTGTGTGGGAGCGGCGCATGCGCAGTTCCCACACAGACGCCGTACACGGCAGTCAATGGGACGGGAGCCGTTCGCAGTCCCTATGGGACTGTGGCTGCCGTATTCCATGTCTGTGTGTGTCGTTAATCGACACACACAGAAATGGAACAAAAAATGGCAGCCCCCATAGGGAAGAAAAAGTGTAAAAATAAGAAACAGTAAAACACAAACACACAAATGAATATAAACGTTTTTATTAAAGCACTAACATCTTTAACATATAAAAAAATTATTTGCGATGACACTGTTCCTTTAAGTCCCAAACTAGGCTGCATCCTTAAGGGGTTAAAGGCTATGTACATATTTGCAAGCATTTTTTCTATTAAATGAATGCATTTTGTGTTTTTAAGCAACTTTCAAATTCACTTTTATTAGATTTTTTTTAAACTTTTTAAGAAAGCTTCTAAATAGAAGTTGTTTTTTAGAAAAGTTAAAAAAATGTCACGGCAGCCTGGGGGCCTAATAGGAGCCAGTAAAAACCCTGATTTACTACATTAGTATTGCAGTATATCGTGCAAGCGATCCATAGATTGCTGGTTCAAGCTTCCTAGGTGGACTAATAAAAAGCAAAATACAGTTAAATAAAGTTTATTTTATAAATAAAAAAATTTTTAAATAAAAGTTAAAGAAAAATTTTTTTTTCCACAAAAGCAATGTAAAAAAACAAACATAACTGGTATGGCTGTTTTTGTAAAAGTCAGAACTATATAACATTAACCTGCACGGTGAACGCAGTAAAAAAAAATAATAATTAAATACCATTATCACTGTTTTTTTGGTCACCTCGTCTTACACTAAAATATTGAATAAAAAGTTATCAAAAAATCTTATGTACCCCAAAATGGTACCAATAAATACTCCAGTTTGACCTGCAAAACACACCGCACAATCGACTGAAAAATAAAAGTTATTTCTCTCAGAATATGGCAATATAAAACACATTTTCATTTTTGAAAATTTGTATTTTGCTTGTAAAAGTATTAAAACATAAAAAAATTATATAAGATTGATATGACCATAATCATATTGACCCAAAAAATAAGGTTAACATGTTATTTTTACCACGTGAGCAGCGTAAAAACAAAACCCCCAAAACAATGGAGGAATCAACGTTATTTTTCGATTCCACCCCACAAAGACATTTTTCCAGTTTCCCAGTACATTAAATGGTTCGATAAATGGTGCCGTGAAAAACAACAACTCGTTCTGCAAAAAACAATCGCTCATTTGGCTCTATCGACATAAAAATAAAAAAGTTATGATTTTTGAAAGGTTTGGGGAAAAACCAAAAATGAAAGAACGAAGAGGCTGACTATGGTCAATTAAATCTAGACGTGTTAGGTATTTGTGTGTTCAGGTTTGGTCGTTTTTGTGTTTGTTACACTTTGTTTGAGACATTAAGCTGTATGATTATTAGTCAGAGCATCAATAAGAACACAGGGCAGGTGTTTAAAGAGGCTCTGTCACCAGATTTTGCAACCCCTATCTGCTATTGCAGCAGATAGGCGCTGCAATGTAGATTACAGTAACGTTTTTATTTTTAAAAAACGAGCATTTTTGGCCAAGTTATGACCATTTTTGTATTTATGCAAATGAGGCTTGCAAAAGTACAACTGGGCGTGTTTAGGCTGGGTTCACACGACCTATTTTCAGACGTAAACGAGGCGTATTATGCCTCGTTTTACGTCTGAAAATAGGGCTGCAATACGTCGGCAAACATCTGCCCATTCATTTGAATGGGTTTGCCGACGTACTGTGCAGACAACCTGTAATTTACGCGTCGTCGTTTGACAGCTGTCAAACGACGACGCGTAAATGGTCTGCCTCGGCAAAGAAGTGCAGGACACTTCTTTGCCACGTAATTTGAGCTGTTCTTCATTGAACTCAATGAAGCACAGCTCAAGATTTACGAGCGTCTCAGACGCCTCGCAAAATGCGAGGAGCATATACGTGTGAAACGAGGCAGCTGTTTTCTCTTGAAAACAGTCTGTCTTTTCACACGTAAATGACAGCTAGCGTGTGCACATACCCTTAAAGTAAAACTCCAACTGGGCGTGTATTATGTGCGTACATCGGGGCATTTTTAATTCTTTTACTAGCTGGGCGTTGGGAATGGGAGTGTATGATGCTGACGAATCAGCATCATCCACTTCTGTTCGTTAACGTCCAGCTTCTGGCAGTGCACAGACACAGCGTGTTCTCGAGAGATCACGCTGTGTCGTCACTTCCTGCCCCAGGTCCTGCATCGTGTCGGACGAGCGAGGACACATCGGCACCAGAGGCTACAGTTGATTCTGCAGCAGCATCGGTGTTTGCAGGTAAGTCGATGTAGCTACTTACCTGCAAACGCTGATGCTGCTGCAGAATCAACTGTAGCCTCTGGTCCGATGTGGCCGACACGATGCAGGACCTGGGGCAGGAAGTGAGTGACGTCACAGCGTGATCTCTCGAGAACACGCTGTGTGTCTGCACTGCCAGAAGCTGGGCGTTCTGAAGAGAAGTGGATGATACTTCTATACACAACGCCCAGCTAGTAAAATAAGTAAACACGCCCCCATGTACGCACACAATACACGCCCAGTTGTACTTTTACTGTAAACACGCCCAGTTGTACTTTAGAAAGCCTCATTTACATAAATATAAAAATGGCCATAACTTGGCCAAAAATGCTCGTTTTAAAAAAAACAAAAACGTTACTCTTATCTCCATTGCAGCGCCGATCTGCTGCAATAGGAGATAGGGGTTGCAAAATCTGGTGACAGAGCCTCTTTAAATCTCCTATCCATTCCTGTGAATCAGTGAGCTTCCAATACGTCTGTAGTTTCCAGAGAGAGTACAACAGTTACATTTCCAGCAGTGAAAAGGTTAATGATTACATATTTGTTGATACTAATGTTTTTTACATACTTGCAAATGTTTTTTTACTTTCATTTCTAAATTAATTAAGGCTATGGGAAGTTATTAGCAGTCCAGGATTTCATTGCAGTCTTATTTTTCCTTTTATAGAATATCAGAATGACAAGGTCGAAGAAAAATTTACGAACCTGAGGGTCTTATTTGTATAGTCAGAGGCAAAACGTGAATACGTTTTCAAAGATGAGGCAACTCCTTATATTTTTTGCCATACATTAATTGTTAATACTTCACTGTTAACACTAAATTGCTACTTGAGATGGAAATAAACCCAAGATAAATAAATACAAACTTTGTCAAATCACCTAAACTGTGTTATGACTGTATGCAATCTAGTCACAAATAGTATGTGGACAATTATTTCTACCCACCTTTTAGAAGACTTTACAAGCTATTTTTGTAAAAAAAAAATGCCTTTCATATTATCTTTCAACATTTTGTATTTCACCCAAAAACATCATAGAATATGGAAGTAAAAAAAAGGCAATGTTACAGATTTTAATGAACAAGATGAAACAAGTTTTGGTTGATAACCATTACACCTGTATGGCTCCAATTACTTCAGTTATACATGTGTTTTTGCTATCACAATTACACAGCTAAAGATGTTACTTACAGGAAAAATGCCGAGCTATGATCTGTCTGGTTTTAAAGGCAACCTGTCATCACTATTTTCTCTACCAAACAAGTCCCAACGTTTGGTAGACCACTTTAAACCATGTGCTCACATACCTTTGTCTGCTTTCCTTGCATCTTTTCTGATATAATTCACTTTATAGCAGTATGAAAATGAGTTTGGTAGTGCCACGCGGGCGGTACGCTTCGTGCTTCCTGATTTAAAGTGGCCAACCAAAAGCTGGGACTCATTTGGTAGGGAAAATTGTGATGACAGGTTCCTATTAAATCTTCTTTAGAACAAGATATACTGTACAAAATAGAGAAGTATAAAATAATAGTACACACAGCAAATAGTACAACAGTCAATTTTAAACAGACACACGGATATATTGTTTCACATATCAGTAAGTGTATACAATAAAAAAACAAAAAAAAAAAACGAAACAAACAACCTTTCCTTATCAGTGCTAAATATGAGATAAAATTCTGTGAGGACCAGACAATAGCAACAGTTAAGGGGGTTTTACATTGAACGATTATCGGGCAAACGATCGTTCATAGAACGCTCGTTGCCAATAATTGCCCTGTGTAAACAGGGGAAAGATCAGCAGATGAACGAGCAAATGCTCGATCATCTGCTGGTCGTATCGTTTAAAAAAATTTGAAATATTGTTGTTGGCAGCACATCTCCCTGTAAACAGGTTGACATGCTGCCGACATGATAATAATGCACGGGGACGAGCGATCGAAGTAACGACCGCTCGTCCCCATCAATAGCTCCGTGTGATAGGAGCAAACGAGTGCCGATCAACGATGTCTCGTTGATCGTCACTCGCTGCACCGGTCAAAAATCGACAGGTGTAAAAAGGGCCTTTAGCAGAGGAATGGGGGACCGCAGGGAGACGTCAGCCAATTCCAGACCAAACCAATCTGAACTGTAGCAAGTTATGAGCTAGTATGAGGGTTGGCTATCCAAGAACTCCACACTTTCAGAAATTTATCAGAGCACCCGCGGGCTTCATAAGTGAACTTAAAGAGTGGCAAGATAGAATTAACCAGCGCAATCCATGCAGACAGTGTAGGAACCTTTGGATATTTCCAATGGAGGAGTATAGTCTTTTTAGCATAGAAGAACAAGAGTGCCATAGGAGATCTAACAGCTATAGTAGGTATAATTTCTTCTATCAATAACAAAAGACACGTTCTGGGATCAAGTATACGAGGGAGTCCTACTTTGAACTCAATAAATTCTAATACCTCAGCCCAGATATTATTAATAATCGGAACATTCCCAGAACATGTTTATGAAGAAGCCCTCAGCTCTGTGGCACCGCGGACAGACCAGAGTAGGCACACGACCCATTCTAAATAATTTGGAAGGGGTGTAGTAAATTTGGTGGAAATATTTCAACTGAATAAGCCGGTTCCTTGTAGATATCAAGGGACCTGTCAGAGTGGAAAGCATTTCCTTATGATCGTCTGTAGATACAGAGGAAATAGCATGAGACCAATGAATCAAGGCTCTATCAAGGTTATTAGAAGATCTAGTTAAAAATTGCTTATAAAGTGTGGATAGTGGTTTAGACCAACGTCTCCTGTGTCACCCAATCCCCCATGCACAAAGTCTAACGTTATATCCTGCAAATTGCGACCAGAGGGCATGTCTAAGCTGGAAATAGCGGAACCGGAGATCAGTCGGGATTTGATGTTTGGACTGAAGTTGTGCAAAAGTAGCTATTTTATCATCCAGTACTAAATCCTCCAAGGTCATTATACCCAGGGTTGCCAATTCACTAGGGTTTAGGGAGGCCCCTCAACTGCGGAAGAAGCGGGTTATACCAAAATTGTGTCCTAGGTGACCAGGACTCCTCTTCTGAATCAAAGAGCAACAAAGATCTTTGCCAGACCTTCAGAGTAGTTTTCATTGGGATTGTGAGTACGTGTCCTGGAGGGGGAGCCTGTCTAAATATAGAGTTCACCAGGGCTTTATAGGAACCGAGAAGTGAAGCTTCCAGCTAAGTACAGGGATTAAAGTGTCTATGAGTAAACCGCCACCAAACATACACCAATTGGCTGGCAAGAAAGAGATATAAATTTGGGAGAGCCAGTCCACTCTGCCCAAATAAAAGATCTAAGATCCTTGTCAATGTTGGAGTACAGGGATAATGGAAGCCACACTGGAGAATTGTGAAAGAGATATAAAAATCTTGGTAAGGACTTCATCTTAAACAAATTAATTCTGCCTGTAAACCCTTTATTTCAGGAGGGGCTCTTGCTAATGGCTAATGCAAAGAGGGATTCTGTAGCTTACCTTACCATTATTTATCTTATAGGAAATTATATGTAAATGAAAAAAACTCTGCAGTGTAAGACCGGCACTCTGCGCTCGTTGGCATACTACTGCTCCCAACAAGCACAAGAGCCAGGTTACCTTTTGTGCACACTGTATGGTTCCTGGATCTCCACACTGCTGTGCACATGAACTTCCTTCTGCTGCTGGTATTGCTGGGTCTGCCCATAGGGCAGGCGCGTGCTTACTTCCTGCATCTTATAGGGCCAGCGCGCGCACCCAAATCCATCCCCAGCCTATCTCTGTCACTCATCAGGTATATTAGTCTGCTTCACTGGACACACCCTGCCTGAGCAATATTGGAACAACCTAGAGTTATCCAGCTAAGGTTCCTGTAGGCACCTGATCCTATCTGCTGCTGCTACCAGTTATCAGCCTGTATCCTGTCTGCTATTGCTATCAGTTATCAGCCTGAATCTTGTTTGCTATTGCTACCAGTTATCAGCCTGTATCCAGTTGTCCGTTACCAGCCTGTATTCTGTCTGCTATTTCTATCAGTTATCAGCCTGTATCCAGTAATCTGCTACCACCCTGTATCCAGTTACCTGCTGTCTACTTGTGTTCAGCTACCAAACTGTCCTGATCACTTTTTCCTATAATGGGGACATGAGGGACATTAGAGCTTTCTCCAAAAATAGTATATCACCGTTGATTTCAAGAAAATCGGTGGGATCCTCTGACAATAAATTTATTTCTATGGTCAGCTTATGGAACAACCCTGCTTGTCTTTCAGGCTTTGGTGGGTTCACCTCTACTCGTTCGTATCTTCTTCAGCTACCATTACAAACCCAATCCAGGTTTTTCCCCCAATTTATCTAGCAATTAGGTTCTCTATCTTAAATAACAAATTTATGCAAATATAGTTTTTGTTGTTCATCGTTACCATTGATTTTCACAGTATCGGAAAGGTTGGTTTCCTAACGAGGTGCAGGGATGCCGACCAGATTTTTTTATTTTTTCAGGGCTTTTCTTTAAAAAACAACTTGAACAACCGACATTTTTTACGGACAAAGTGGGAAACCATAACGAATCATAAAGCAGGGCTGTAGCTAGGGGGGCAGGCGGGGGTTGTGCCCCGGGCGCAACTGGGAGAGATGGTAGGGGCGTGGCGCTGGGCCGGACGCAGGTACAATTGACTACTCCTGGAGCGGAATCCCCCCTGACGTCACTTTGCTTGACAAAGGCTGCATGGAGCAGCTGAAACGTTGCTATGCTTTCTCACTGATGGGTGAATAAAAAACCTTTTCTATTTTGATACAAACTTTGGAGTGCTTCCTCTTCTTCCTATTTTCATATATGGACAGCGACGTCAGGGGCTCCTCCTCCGGAAGAGGAATCATACTTCCCATCTGTCCCGTGCGGCCTGTCCCACAGTAAACTGTATCTGCGTCCTTAGGATAATGTGGCACTATCTACAAGAGGAGGTGTGTGGTACTGTCTACAGGGGGAGGGGGGGTGTGGCACTATCTACAGGGGGCTGTGTGTGGCACAATCTACAAGGGGGGTGTGTGGCACTATCTACAGGAGGAAGCTGTTCATTATGTCACCATATAGTCTCATTAGCCTCAGTTATACAATCTGTTTTATTCCGTCACTGACCTCTTTATTTTCTTTTAATTTATTGTTATGTTAACTCCCTTACATAACTATATTGCTTGTATAATGTACAATTGGTTTTATGCTCGAGTTACATAAAAAAAAAAAACAGATGAAAAAAAATTACATATTGTTGATTGGTAGAGAAAACAAACCTGGCGAGGGGGAAGGAGATGTCAGGAAAGAAGTTCGGGCGGGGGGGGGGGACCAAACTGAATTTTTGCCCCGGGTGCTGGAGAACCTAGCTACACCTTTACATGAAGGCAATGAGTAATATCTATTATTTACAATAGTGATATTAACACATTAGCAGCATGTACTGTGTCCTCTAAAATGATCATAATTACAATCTCACTGAGGGTATGTGCACACGTAGTGACCAAAAACGTCTGAAAATACGGAGCTGTTTTCAAGGGAAAACAGCCCCTGATTTTCAGACGTTTTTGGAGCCACTCGCGTTTTTCGCGGCGTTTTTCGTGGCGTTTTTCGCGGCGGTTTTCGCTGCGTTTTTTACGTCCGTTTTTGGAGCTGTTTTCATTGGAGTCGATGAGAAAACGGCTCCAAAAATGTCCAAAGAAGTGTCGTGCACTTCTTTGACGAGGCACTCATTTTACGTGTCGTCATTTGACAGCTGTCAAACGACGACGCGTAAATTACAGGTCGTCTGCACGGTACGTCTGCAAACCCATTCAAATGAATGGGCAGATGTTTGCCGACGTATTGGAGCCATATTTTCAGACGTAAAACGAGGCATAATACGCCTCGTTTACGTCTGAAAATAGGTCGTGTGAACCCAGCCTAAGGCTTCATTCACATCTGCATTGGGGTCCTGTTCTGGCGTTCCGTCTGAGCTTTCCGTCAGAGCAGAACCCTGAACAGACACTATTGTTTCCGGCAAAACTACGGATTCGGTGCAAAACAGAGACAAACGGAAACCATGGGCACCGGATCCGTCACCGTTGAAATCAACCTCTGGTTTCCGCTTGTGTCTGTTCAGGTTCCCGTTCTGATGGAAAGTTCCAACGGAACGTCAGAACGGGACTCTAACGGAGATGTGAACGAAGCCTAATCTGTACAAACTCCTGCAACTTCAAAAAAAATAAAAAATCACAAATGCATCCATTTTCTTTAAAGACACTGGAAAAAAGTCTCCTATTTTTACAGATTGTCCAGGAATTTACAGATAGTTGTCAATTCGGACCAGGTGATCACTGCATCATGCACAAGAGTGGTCACAATATTCCAAGATGGAGCTGATGGTAGGCAGCAGCCCACAGCCCAGACTAAAACAGTGATACAAAATGTGACTAAAATAAAAATGCTATATAGTTATAATTAAAGTCAATTTTGCATTCAGTGCCTCATCAATGGGTAATAAACACTGGTGTTGCAACAGGATGTTCCTGATCATGATGGGTTAATGGGATATTGTTATGAGCTGACTTCCTCAATGCTCTTGACAATGTATAGTCATTCTTGTGGTTTCTAACTTTTCAAACTAGGACTGAATGCCAAAATGTAGCATTTCATGAATATTGGATGAGAACCAAGCAAAATATTTTCTTCCAATTCTTATAGAGGTCAAATATTTAGAAATGCTCATGTGTACACCTTTTGTAATCCCAACGCATCATTTTGTGCAGAAGATAAATCTGTTAGCATGGATTGATCGAATAGTTGATTTTTTTGTTAATTACATACATTACATAATATTTAAAATAACTGCATGATTATGATTATTTCGCTTTTTCCTTGGTGCATGCCACGACTAACCCATATTCCCTTATGTCCTAGCAGCACAATAATGTAGTATTTCTGCCCCTGTATACTAGTAGGACAGATGGAATTTTTAATTTAAAGAGGCTCTGTCACCAGATTTCCAAACCCCTATCTCGTATTGCAGCAGATCGGCGCTGCAATGTAGATAACTGTAAAGTAATTTTTTTTCAAAAACTAGCATTTTTGGCCAAGTTATGAGCATTTTTATATTTATGCAAATGAGCCTTTCTGAAGTACAACTGGGCGTGTTTAAAGTTAAGTACAAATGGGCATGTATTGTGTGTGTACATCGGGGCGTTTTTACTTGTTTTACTAGCTGGGCGTTGTGAATAGAAGTGTATGATGCTGACGAATCAGCATCATCCACTTCTCTTTGTCAACACCCAGCTTCTGGCAGTGCACAGACACACAGCGTGTTCTCCAGAGATCACGCTGTGATGTCACTTCCTGCCCCAGGTCCTGCATCGTGTCGGACGACCGACAGAGGCTACATCGACTTACCTGCAAACGCCGATGCTGCAGAATCAACTGTAGCCTCTGTCGCCTGGTGCCGATGTGTCCTCGCTCGTCCGACACGATGCAGGACCTGGGGCAGGAAGTGACGTCACAGCGTGATCTCTCGAGAACACGCTGTGTGTCTGTGCACTGCCAGAAGCTGGGTGGTAACGAAGAGAAGTGGATGATGCTGATTCGTCAGCATCATACACTTCCATTCACAACGCCCAGCTAGTAAAACGAGTAAAAACGCCCAGATGTACACACACAATACACGCCCACTTGTACATAACTTTAAACACGCCCAGTTGTACTTAAGAAAGGCTCATTTGCATAAATATAAAAATGCTCATAACTTGGCCAAAAATGCTCGTTTTTGAAAAAAAACAAAACGTTACTGTAATCTACATTCCAGCGCCGATCTGCTGCAATACGAGATAGGGGTTTGAAAATCTGGTGACAGAGCCTCTTTAATCAAACTAATTAACCAGAGTCCCCTCCCCACATATAAAGACATCTAGCCTCTCCCTGTGTTTTTTTTTTCTTCTGTCCTGTGGACTTGGACAAGATGGGTTTGCACTGTTTGTTTGCTATATATTTTGTTACTCTTTTCGTTTGTTATGCTGAATAGCCTAGATTCCCGGGAGGTGTACAAAGGGTGTTGTAACCCTATGCAATCTGGAGACTGCTGCTGCAGCCTGCTTATCAAGGTTTTAGCTGTTTGTTGTCGTAATGCATCTTAACC
Organism: Rhinoderma darwinii; assembly: GCF_050947455.1. Classification (NCBI taxonomy): domain Eukaryota; kingdom Metazoa; phylum Chordata; class Amphibia; order Anura; family Rhinodermatidae; genus Rhinoderma; species Rhinoderma darwinii. Next base: position 41,114,042 of record NC_134697.1, on the reverse strand, counting down.
TTTTCCTCCCTCTAGGAAGCCTGAGTCAGCGTCCCTTGGGACGTTCCACATGTTGGGGCAGAAGCGCTGAGTGTTCAGCGTTTCTCACAAAAGTTTTCCTGAGAAAATTAGTATTTCAATGACATAGTGCTACACTGCCTCATTGATCGCAGCTATCGCTTGGGTTTATACTTCTTTACTTTGAAACCAGATATGTATTCTTTCTAATTAATCTATTTCTTGGATGTCTTCAGCAGGTTCTGGTGACAGAGGTTGGAAGGATACTCCTCATAGAAGCAGTTGCCTGCTAGAGAAGGCGCAATATACTCAAGACATATTGGAGCATGTCTTCTGTTTAAAGGGAAGGTGTTATGAATTTTTTTTTTTTTATCATATTGCTTTTAGTATGATAAAAAAAAATCACATTTATTTATTTGTGTTCGTGTGTTCTACTTTTTACATTTTCTTTATTTTTACTTCTCTATGGGGGCTGCTATTTTTTTTTCATCTCTGTATGTGTCAATTAACGACACATACAGAGATGGAATACGGCACATACATCCCCATAGAGAATGGGAACGGGATCCATTCCATTCACTGCAGCGTACGCCGTGTGTGTGGTAATGTCGCATGCGCCGCTCCCACACAGACCAAAATGAAGCTCGTTAGCAGAGCGAAATCCAGCGCCATTTTCATGTAGACCGGAAGCTGCTGCCGGACAGTCAGATGACGACTTCCGGCCACAGCTTCCGGCCATATGTTCAAGGAAGCGAAGGCGCAAGGAATAGGAGCGGAGGCGGAAGCGGCGGCAGGAGCAGGTAAGTTATGTTTGTGTATGTGATGTGTGTATTATGTTCGTGTATGTTAGTGTTATACCGTCTGCTTTGCACTGTATCTAATCCTCCTACACTGTGCATTCGCTCAGAAAACGGCGGCACACAGTGTAGGAGGTTTGAAGATTCAACCCCCTCCTTCTCCTGGCACTAGCCAGAATAAGGAAGGGGGGATTGTGTGAGGACACTAGAGCAGGTGTGTCTACCTCAAATTTGCAGCATAAAGTAATGAGGTTGCTTTACCACATTGACCATGCTGCAATTTTGGGAACTGCTCCCTCTAGTGACCAGCACATGGAAATGTTATAAATTAGAATCTAATTTATAATATTTCCTGACTTGTGAAAAAAATTTAAAAAATTAAAACAATGTATAATCACTCAAATAATGATTGTTTAACTAAAAAAAAATAATTTCTAGCGACACATTCCCTTTTAGGGTATGTTCACACGCACTAATTCCGGACATAATTTGGGCGTTTTTGCCACGAATTACGTCCGAAAATAGCGCCTCAATAGCGCTGACAAACATCTGCCCATTGAAAGCAATGGGCAGACGTTTGTCTGTTCACACGAGGCGTAATTTACGCGCCGCTGTCAAATGACGGCGCGTAAATAGACGCCCGCGTCAAAGAAGTGACCTGTCACTTCTTTGGCCGTAATTGGAGCCGTTATTCATTGACTCCAATGAATAGCAGCGCCAATTACGTCCGTAATGGACGCTGCGTTCAAGCGCCTGCACATGCCGTTACGGCTGAAATTACGGGGATGTTTTCAGGCTGAAACATCCCCGTAATTTCAGCCGTTAAAGGAGCCCTCGTGTGAACATACCCTAACAAGGGTCTGTATGCAGAAAAGAAAAACAACCTCCAATTGAAAGCACAGGGATTGTGATATCCCCCTGCCTGTAGCTAGGAACTTATAAATGCCAAGATTGTCGCCCTTGTGACCTTTCCGGTGAACCATCTCTACAAGATGAGGTCAATGGCCATTGTGAGCTAAATGTGACTGCCCTTGTCAGATTGCAGAAGCTATACAGCTTAAAGAGGCTCTGTCACCACATTATACGTGGCCTATATTGTACATAATGTGATCGGCGCTGTAATGTAGATCACAGCAGTGTTTTTTTATTTAGAAAAACTATAATTTTTGACAGAGTTATAACCTATATTAGCTTTATGCTAATGAGTTTCTCAATGGACAACTGGGCGTGTTTTACTATATGACCAAGTGGGCGTTGTACAGAGGAGTGTATGACGCTGACCAATCAGCGTCATACACTTCTCTCCATTCATTTACACTGCAAATAGTGATATAGATATATCGCTATTTGCAGTGACATAAACACACTATAACGCTACTCATGTGTCATGACAATGAATATACATTACCTCCAGCCAGGACGTGATGTGTATTCATTCTCCTGACCACTTCTGTAGCGTCTCTGTGATTTACAGCATAGCAGTGGTCAGGAGAATGAATACACATCACGTCCTGGCTGAAGATAATGTAATGGCAGGAAGGAGGTGAAGGGAAAGTGAGCCCTAATCTACCCACCGCCCTGTCCCTGCCTACTTGCAACGACTCGCCCTAGGCGACGAGGTACAACTGGGCGGCGGTCCCTACGCTGGCTAAGTGCACAGGAAGACAAACAGGGGACACGCAAGGGAAGGGGCAGTAGCCACGGAACGCCACGAGGAAACGGGGCGGCGAACGAACAGTCAGGACCAGGACGAAGTGAGTACACCCGAGCGGGCACGGAGACAGAAGCAAGCCAGGGGCAAAGCAAAGCAGGTCAAGCAGAACTGCAGCAAGGCAGAAGCACGGCAGAAGCAGGCTGGAGCAAGCAGCAGTGGGGCCAGGAATCCAAAAGAATTACAAGCACTGAGGGAGAGCACAGGGCAGGTAATAAAGGACAGGGGGCGGAGCTAACTCCGACAGACCAGGCCGCGATAGGCTCTCCCACTCCTGAGCCTGCCACCCTGGTTGGTGGGAGATGGTGTCAGTCGAACAGGTCTGGCCTCAGGTGTGGATTGATTAATCCCAGGAGAATAGCTAGATGAAGTACCTGGCAGATCCCTAACAGTACTCCCCCTTTTATGAGGGGCCACCGGACCCTTACTAAGGGGACCCGGTTTAGTGGGGAAGAGGAGGTGGAACCTCCTGATCAATACCCCAGCGTGAACATCACGGGCAGGTACCCAAGTCCTCTCCTCCGGCCCGTATCCTCTCCAATGGACCAGGTACTGGAGGGAGCCCTGGACCATCCTACTGTCCATAATCTTGGCCACCTCGAATTCCACCCCCTCAGGGGTGAGAACGGGAACAGGAGGTTTCCTCGAGGGGGACCAGGACGGGGAGCAGCGTTTAAGGAGGGAGGCATGGAAGACGTCATGTATGCGAAAGGATGGGGGGAGCTCCAGACGGAAGGATACAGGGTTGAGGACTTCAATGATCTTATAAGGTCCAATAAATCGGGGAGCAAACTTCCTGGACGGGACCTTAAGGCGCAAGTTCCTGGACGACAACCAGACCAAATCCCCGACGACAAACCGGGGGTTAGCAGAACGTCTACTATCCGCCTGAATCTTTTGTGCGCTCTGGGACGCCTCTAGGTTCTTCTGAACCTGGGCCTAGACAGTGCACAGTTCCCGATGAACCTCCTCTACCTCAGGATTATTGGAACAACCAGGGGAGACGGAGGAGAACCTTGGGTTAAACCCGAAATTACAGAAAAACGGGGAGACCCCTGACGAGTTACTGACCCGGTTATTCAGGGGAAATTCAGCAAGGGGAAGGAATGAGACCCAATCGAATTGACAGTCAGAGATGAAACACCTTAAATATTGTTCCAGGGATTGGTTGGTCCTTTCCGTTTGGCCATTAGTTTCGGGATGGAAGGCGGAGGAGAAGGACAGATCAATCTCCAACTTTTTACAAAAAGCTCTCCAAAATAAGGAAACAAATTGTACCCCTCTGTCAGAAACGATATTGACTGGGGCCCCATGGAGACGCAGGATGTGTTTCACAAACAAAGAAGCTAACGTCTTGGCGTTAGGTAGCTTCTTAAGGGGCACAAAGTGGCACATCTTGCTGAAGCGGTCGACTACCACCCACACCACCGACTTGCCCTGAGATGGAGGCAAATCGGTGATAAAATCCATGGAGATATGGGTCCAAGGTCTCTGGGGAATGGGCAAGGAACGTAGTAGGCCCGCAGGTCGGGACCTAGGGGTTTTGGACCTAGCGCAAACCTCACAAGCGGCGACGTAAGCCCTAACATCTTTAGGCAACCCAGGCCACCAATAGTTTCTGGTAATGAGGTGTTTGGTGCCCAAGATGCCAGGATGACCAGATAGAGCGGAGTCATGGTTTTCCCTGAGTACCCTCAGCCGGTATTGCAGGGGAACAAACAGTTTGTCCCCAGGGACGTTCCCGGGAGCTGCACCCTGATCAGCCGCGATATCAGAAGCTAAATCAGAATCCGTGGCAGAGACGATTATACCAGGGGGTAAAATACAAGCAGGATCCTTCTCGGAAGGAGGATTGGCCATGAAACTACGTGACAGAGCGTCAGCCTTAATATTCTTGGACCCAGCCCTATAGGTAACCAAGAAATTAAATCTGGTAAAGAATAGTGCCCACCGAGCTTGTCTACTATTAAGCCTCCGGGCCGATTCTAGGAAAACCAGATTCTTGTGATCCGTAAGGACCGTTACCTGGTGTCTGGCCCCCTCCAGGAAGTGCCGCCACTCCTCAAAAGCCCATTTAATGGCTAGAAGTTCGCGGTTGCCAATATCATAGTTACTCTCCGTGGGCGAAAACTTCCTAGAGAAGTAAGCACAGGGGCGGAGATGGGTGAGGGAGCTGGTACCCTGGGACAAGACGGCCCCCACTCCCACCTCGGAAGCGTCAACCTCCACAATAAATGGCTCCTCTTGGTTGGGCTGAATCAGCACGGGGGCCGAGATAAAGCACTTCTTGAGAGTCTCAAAGGCCTGGACGGCCTCAGGGGACCAATGGAGGACATCGGCACCCTTGCGGGTAAGGTCCGTAAGAGGCTTAGCGACGACCGAGAAGTTGGCAATAAATCTCCTGTAATAGTTGGCGAACCCTAAAAAACACTGTAACGCCTTAAGGGAGGCAGGTTGGACCCATTCCGCCACAGCTTGAACCTTGGCAGGGTCCATGCGGAATTCATGAGGAGTGAGGATTTGCCCTAAAAATGGTATCTCCTGTACCCCAAAGACACATTTTTCAGTCTTCGCAAACAGATTATTCTCCCGAAGGACCTGGAGCACCTTCCTGACATGCTCCACGTGGGAGGACCAGTCCTTGGAAAACACCAGTATGTCATCAAGGTACACAACAAGAAAATTACCCAGGTACTCTCTCAGGATTTCATTAATAAAATTCTGGAAGACAGCAGGGGCATTACACAACCCAAAGGGCATGACCAGGTATTCGAAATGACCCTCGGGTGTGTTGAACGCAGTTTTCCACTCATCCCCCTCTTTGATGCGGATAAGGTTATATGCCCCCCGTAGATCGAACTTAGAAAACCATTGGGCTCCCTGAACCTGATTAAAAAGATCCGGAATCAAAGGAAGTGGGTACTGGTTCCTTACGGTGACCTTATTCAGGTTACGATAATCAATGCACGGCCTAAGACCACCATCCTTCTTCCCCACGAAGAAGAAGCCAGCACCTACAGGAGAAGTCGAGGGGCGAATGAAACCCTTGGCCAGGCATTCTTGGATATACACCCTCATCGCTTCACGTTCAGGACATGAAAGATTAAATATCCTACCCTTAGGAAGCTTGGCACCAGGCACCAAATCGATAGCGCAATCGTAATCTCTATGGGGGGGCAACACCTCGGAGGCCTCCTTAGAAAACACATCGGCGAAGTCCTGAACAAACTCAGGAAGCGTGTTTACCTCCTCCCGGGGAGAAATAGAGTTAACAGAAAGACATGACATAAGACATTCATTACCCCATTTGGTGAGATCCCCAGTATTCCAATCAAACGTGGGATTATGCAGCTGCAACCAGGGAAGACCTAATACCAGATCAGACGATAATCCCTGCATCACCAGTACAGAGCACTGCTCCAAATGCATGGAGCCAACCAGGAGTTCAAAAACAGGAGTATGCTGAGTAAAATAACCATTAGCAAGGGGGGTTGAGTCGATTCCTACTACAGGGATAGGATAAGGTAAATCAATACAAGGCATCTTTAGAGACATAGCAAATTCCACAGACATGATATTAGCAGATGAGCCAGAATCCACGAAAGCACTGCCCGTGGCAGACCGGCCAGCAAACGAGACCTGAAAGGGAAGCAAAATTTTATTGCGTTTCACATTAACGGGAAATACCTGTGCGCCCAAGTGACCTCCCCGATGATCACTTAGGCGCGGAAGTTTTCCGGCTTCTTATTCTTGCGCCTGGGACAGGTGTTCAGTAGATGCTTGTCGTCCCCACAGTAGAAGCAGAGACCATTCATTCTGCGAAACTCCCTACGTTGTCGAGGGGACATGGAGGCCCCGAGTTGCATAGGTACCTCCGAGTCCTCCGTGGAGGGGCGAGGAGACGGGACCTCGGGGGGGATCGCTGAAAAGTCAGAGGGGAGCACACTGAAGCGTTCTAGCTGACGTTCCCTGAGACGTCGGTCAAGTCGTACTGCTAGGGCCATAACCTGGTCAAGGGAGTCAGGCGAGGGGTAGCTAACCAGCAGATCCTTCAGGGCGTCAGATAATCCTAACCTAAACTGGCACCTTAGGGCCGGATCGTTCCACTGAGAAGCTATGCACCACTTCCTAAAATCAGAACAGTATTCCTCAACCGGTCTCCTACCCTGACGTAAGGTCACCAGCTGACTCTCGGCTAAAGCAGTCCTGTCAGTCTCGTCGTAAATGAGTCCGAGGGCAGAGAAAAAACGATCAACAGAGGAAAGTTCAGGGGCGTCAGGAGCCAAGGAGAAGGCCCACTCTTGGGGCCCTTCCTGGAGTCGGGATATGATGATACCCACCCGCTGGTTCTCGGAACCTGAGGAGTGGGGCTTTAGGCGGAAATACAGTCTGCAACTCTCCCGGAAGGAGAGAAACGTCTTACGGTCCCCTGAAAACCGGTCAGGTAGCTTGAGGTCGGGTTCTAGAGGTGAGGTGAGGGGTACTACTAAAGCAGCGTCACCCTGATTGACCCTTTGGGCCAGGGCCTGGACCTGTAGGGAGAGGCCCTGCATCTGCTGGGTCAGGGTCTCAAGGGGGTCCATGATAGCGTCAGCGTAGGAGAAATGGTAGACTAGGTAAGGGCTTGTAATTATGTAATGGCAGGAAGGAGGTGAAGGGAAAGTGAGCCCTAATCTACCCACCGCCCTGTCCCTGCCTACTTGCAACGACTCGCCCTAGGCGACGAGGTACAACTGGGCGGCGGTCCCTACGCTGGCTAAGTGCACTGGAAGACAAACAGGGGACACGCAAGGGAAGGGGCAGTAGCCACGGAACGCCACGAGGAAACGGGGCGGCGAACGAACAGTCAGGACCAGGACGAAGTGAGTACACCCGAGCGGGCACGGAGACAGAAGCAAGCCAGGGGCAAAGCAAAGTAGGTCAAGCAGAACTGCAGCAAGGCAGAAGCACGGCAGAAGCAGGCTGGAGCAAGCAGCAGTGGGGCCAGGAATCCAAAAGAATTACAAGCACTGAGGGAGAGCACAGGGCAGGTAATAAAGGACAGGGGGCGGAGCTAACTCCGACAGACCAGGCCGCGATAGGCTCTCCCACTCCTGAGCCTGCCACCCTGGTTGGTGGGAGATGGTGTCAGTCGAACAGGTCTGGCCTCAGGTGTGGATTGATTAATCCCAGGAGAATAGCCAGATGAAGTACCTGGCAGATCCCTAACAGATAATGTATATTCATTGTCATGACACATGAGTAGCGTTATAGTGTTTATGTGACTGCACATGGAGATATAGCTATATCGCTATTTGCAGTGTAAATGAATGGAGAGAAGTGTGTGACGCTGATTGGTCACTGATTGGTCAGCATCATACACTCCTCTGTACAACACCCACTTGGTCATATAGCAAAACATGCCCATTTGTCCATTGAGAAACTCATTAGCATAAAGCTAATATAGGTCATAACTCCGTCAGAAATGATAGTTTTTCTAAATAAAAAAACACTGCTGTAATCTACATTACAGCGCCGATCACATTAACGTCACTGAAGTGTCTTGAGAGTTAATAGACATCACTTCCAGCTAGGACATGATGTCTATTCAGAATCCTGACACTTCGGTAACGTTTGTGCAGGATTTACAGCACAGCAAGCGTAATCTCGCGAGATTACACGGTAAATTACAGTTTACAGCGAGATTACTCTTGCTGTGCTGTAAATCAACATTAGTGTGTGAGTATGTGGCTGCACATAGTGATCTAATAAGATCACTATGTGCAGAATAAATTAATGGAGATAAGTGTATGACGCTGATTGGTCACTGATTGGTCAGCGTCATACACTTCTCTCCACAACACCCACTTGGTCAAAAAGTAAAACACGCCCAGTTGTCTATTAAGAAAGTCATTAGCATAAAGCTAAAATAGGTCATAACTCCGTCAAAAATGATAGTTTTTCTAAATAAAAAACACTGCTGTAATCTACATTACAGCGCCGATCACATTATGTACAATATAGGCCACTTACAATGTGGTGAGAAGAGCCTCTTTAAAGGGGTTTTCCCACGAGGGATATTTATGATATATCCCCTTTTCAGATTTTCATTTTTGTGGTTTCCTCCCCATCTACCAAAAGCTATAATTTTATTTTTCCGTCTATATCACCATAAGTGGGCTTGTTTTTTGCGAGACAAGTTGTAGTTTTTCATGGCACCATTTATTGTACCGCATAATGTACTGGGAAGCTGAAAAAAAATAATATTTGTGGGGTGAATTACGCCGTTTTTGGGGGGTTTTATTTTTACGTCATTCATCAGGCGGTAAAAACTACATATTCACCTTATTCTACAGGTTGATATTATTACGGCAATACCAAATTTATGTTTTGTTTTATGTTTTACCACTTTTAAAAAAATAAAACTATTTGCTAAATTAAAAAAATAATTTGTGTCGCCGTGTTCTGAGAGCCATAACTTTTTCATTTTTCTATCAATTTCGCGAAGTAAGGGCTTACATTTTGCGGGGCAGGCTGTAGTTTTCACCGATTCCATTTTGGGGTATATGCAACTTTTTGCTCACTTTTTTTTGATTGTTGTTTAGCGCTAAAATGACCAAAAACCAGCAATTTGCATGTTTTATATATATATATTTTTTACAGTATTCACCGATCGAGTTAAACAACGCTATATTGTGATAGTTTGGACTTTTACGGACGCGGCGATACCAGTTGTGTTAACTTTAATTATTTTTAACATTGATTTAGGGAAAAAATGTGAAAAGATTTTTAAAAAAAATGTTAATACTTTATTTTTTTTGGAACATAAAGATAAACTTTATTTAACTGTTTTTTTACTTTTTATTAGTCCCCCTAGGAGACTTGAAGCTGCGATCGATGGATCACTTGTATGATATACTGCAATACTAATGTATTGCAGTATATCGTGATTCTGACAGCCTACTTTGAAGCCCCGCCAGAGACAGGCAGACTTGGGGGCCTTTGTTAGGCCCCCAGGCTGCCATAACAACTGTTGCTACTGGCCGATCGTGTTGCGAAGGGCGCGATGGCTTGTTTGAGGGGGGGTCCCGCTGATTCTAACACTTTAAATGCTGCGTTCGCGATTGACCGCAGCATTTAAGGTTTTAAACGGGCGGAATCAAAGTGATCTTTGATTCTGCCCGTTGCAGTGAGGTTTCAGTTGTGTAACACAGCCGTCACCCGCTGTGTATGAAGCGCGCTCAGTCCGTGAGCTCGCTCCATGCTTCCCCTTAACCCTTATCACGTACAGTTACGTGATAATGCGTTAAGGGGTTCATGAATTTATAAAGACCTGCTCACAGTCCATGTCTGGATCTACCAAGAAGGCTTACACAAGGGTCAAATGGATTTTTTCAGCTTCGTATTCCACTCGAGTTGATAGCTCCAACCTGTGAATTAACAACATCCTACACTTACAGCAGGAAGGATTCGGAAAAGGACTGAGTCTATTAACCCGAAAGGTCCAAAATTAGTCCGGGTCTGCTTTTTTGGGTAAGCTCCTTGTCACAACAGCCCTTGGTGAAAAGGTTCCTGAAACGGTCTGCTAGAATGAGACCTACTATCCTCAGACCTATGGCAAGATTAGACTTTGCTTTAGTCCTAAGAGGTTTATGCTAACCTACCTCTGAACCTCTGGAAGAGGTCCCACGTAATTACCTATCCTAAAAGATTATTTCCTCCTGGTCATAATCAAGGGTGGACACAGGCGGTGGAGAGCCCCCGCGTAGGGGGGGGGGTGTGGGCCCCCATGCTCTCCAATAGTTTGCCATGGCACGCTACATTGTGTCTCCAACGGTGCATCAGTAACTGAGCCACTGTCAGTCCCTTACATGCAATGTACTGGGCTCCTGCGCAGCTGCACGGTTTGCACATGGGGTGTGTCCGCCCCTAACCATAACATCTGTCAAGAGAATAGGGGCGCTTCAAGAGCTTGACATCAGTGGATTCATACATCAGATTCCTCCATGACATGGTCCTGCTAAGGCTACTGCCAAACATCACTCCAAAGCTCCCTCATTTGTAACCTGAAATCTGGTCAACTCCCTTCCAGTGTTCTGGCACGTGTCTTCCTCTCATGAGGAACATAATCTCCATTCCTAGATCTGTGCTGTTGGCTTCATATCTATTTGCCAGGAGTAAGATATTAATTTATCAAAAAGGGAGATAGATCCAGCGTTTGTATATAAAATATAACTTTCTGTGCTTTTGAAAAAAATAATAATAATAATTAAGTATAGAAAAAATACTAACATATATATTAACATAGTGAATTCATATACCGTGTATTCGTACATCATAGGTCACATTGCATCTCGTATAGCATGTATCCAAAACACTGTTTTCCGAGATTTGTCAGACCGCAAAATATTCACCCGATAAAGGGTTATTCACATATATTGATGCTTTTTAAAGAGAGCTTCACAAATATCAAATTTTTGTGTCCCCTTTATACAAATAGCACTAACAGAAATGGCATATAGGGGCCAATGCCCTCCTACCCGTTCTGATGGCTAAACAATTTCTATGGGGAGATGGGCCAAAACCAGCTTTACCAGAATTCCATAGGTGCTGGGAAAGGTTATTATGGCTGTCTTTTCAAAGAGCGCTTTTCATTAAAAGCATGCTTGCAGTGGCAAGGGATCAATCACCCATAGTGTTTGGGTCCAAGTATTGGCGCCTATTCCTGGTGTCTGACGTCTCATGCAGTAAGAGATTAGGAAGGTTGAGAATTTGTTGTTTATTTATTGTAAGAAACATACTTAAAATCCACCAAACCTACCCTAGGTAGATGAAGTGTAGAGGCCAGTAGACTGCTTACATTGTTAAGTCTCTGATTCACCTAATTTTTCTAGAACCTGCTCTGTTACAGCAGAGTCCACCTTTTGGGCTGAATATAGTCTGATCCCGCTGGATCAGATTTGCTGTGCAGTTTGGGGCTCGCACTTACTATTTATCAACCATTTTAGGCTGAATTTTTGGTTCTACGAGGAGATGGCTATTGGGTGGTCAATTTTGAGTTACATAGTTACATAGTTAGTACGGCTGAAAAAAGACACATGCCCATCAAGTTCAACCAAGGGACGGGAAAAGGGAAGGAAACATTTCTACACATAGGAGCTAATATTTTTTTGTTCTAGGAAATTATCTAACCCTTTTTTAAAGCCATCTACTGTCCCTGCTGTGACCAGCTCCTGCGGTAGACTATTCCATAGATTCACAGTTCTCACTGTAAAGAAGCCTTGTCGCCTCTGCAGCTTGAACCTTTTTTTCTCCAGACGGAGGGAGTGCCCCCTTGTTTTTTGAGGGGGTTTTACAAGGAACAGGATTTCACCATATTTTTTGTATGTGCCATTAATATATTTATATAAGTTAATCATGTCCCCCCTTAGTCGTCTTTTTTCAAGGCTAAATAGGTTAAATTCTTTCAATCTTTCCTCATAACTTAAATTCTCCATGCCCCTAATTAGCTTCGTTGCTCTTCTTTGTATTTTTTCCAACTCCAGGGCATCCTTTCTATGAACTGGAGCCCAGAACTGAACTGCATATTCTAGATGAGGCCTCACTAATGATTTGTAAAGTGGCAATATTACATCCCTGTCCCGTGAGTCCATGCCTCTTTTAATACACGACAATATCCTGCTGGCCTTTGAAGCAGCTGATTGACACTGCATGCTGTTATTGAGTTTATGATTTACAAGTACACCCAGATCCTTCTCAACAAGTGAATCCGCCAGTGTAGCTCCCCCTAGGACATATGATGCATGCAGGTTGTTGGTACCCAGATGCATAACTTTACATTTATCTACATTAAACTTCATCTGCCAAGTGGACGCCCAAACACTCAGTTTGTTTAAATCTGCCTGCAATTCATGAACATCTTCCATAGACTGAACTATATTACATAGCTTGGTGTCATCTGCAAAAATAGAAATAGTGCTATTAATCCCATCTTCTATATCATTAATAAATAAGTTGAATAATAGTGGTCCCAGCACTGAACCCTGGGGTACACCACTTATTACCGGGGACCATTCAGAGTAGGAATCATTGACCACAACTCTCTGGATACGGTCCTTGAGCCAATTCTCAATCCAATTACAAACTATATTTTCTAAACCTATAGTCCTTAATTTACCCATTAGGCGTCTATGGGGGACAGTGTCAAATGCCTTTGCAAAGTCCAAAAAGACTAAATCCACAGCGGCCCCTCTGTCTAGACTTCTGCTCACCTCTTCATAAAAACAGATTAGGTTAGTTTGACAACTTCTGTCCTTAGTAAAACCGTGCTGGCTGTCACTTATAATGCTATTTATTGTCACATAATCCTGTATATAGTCCCTCAATAGCCCCTCAAACATTTTCCCCACGATGGATGTTAAGCTTACTGGTCTATAATTACCCGGGGAAGACCTAGAGACCTTTTTGAAAATAGGCACCACATTTGCCCTGCGCCAGTCCCTTGGCACTATACCAGTCACTAGAGATTCTCTGAATATTATGAAAAGGGAGACAGAAATAACTGAACTAAGCTCTTTAAGAATTCTAGGGTGTAACCCATCTGGTCCCGGGGCCTTGTGCACATTTATTTTATTTAATTTAGCTTGGACCATATCTACATTCATCCAATTCAGTATATCAACTGATATATTAACAGCACTGGCAGCGGCTACATCAGCTGCTCTTTCTTCTGTTGTATATGCAGAGCTAAAGAACCCATTTAGTAACTCTGCTTTCTCTTGATCCCCTGTGATCAACTCCCCATTACCACTATCTAGGGGTCCTACATGTTCAGACCTTGGCTTTTTAGCATTTATATACTTGAAGAACTTTTTGGGATTTGTTTTACTATCCTTGGCCACCTGCCTTTCATTTTGTATTTTTGCTAATTTTATTACATTTTTACAGATTTTATTAAACTCTTTATATTTTACAAAGGCTACAGCTGTACCCTCAGATTTGTATTTTTTAAATGCCCTTTTTTTGTCATGTATTGCCCCTTTCACAGAATGTGTAAGCCATGTGGGGTTTAATTTGAGTCGTTTATACTTGTTACCTATAGGAATAAATTTTGCACTATAATAACTCAAAGTAGATTTGAAAATCTCCCATTTATCATTTGTTCCATTATTTGACATTAGTTCTTCCCAGTCTATATCCTGAATTGTCGCCCTCATCCTGGGGAAATTGGCTTTCTTAAAATTAAATGTTTTTGCCCTCCCAGCCTGTGTTTGTTTTTTACAGTATAGGTAAAATATAACTATATTATGATTACTGTTACCAAGGTTTTTCACGAACATTGACATTCCCAACAAGATCTGCATTATTAGAAATGACCAGATCCAACAGAGCTTCACCTCTAGTCGGGTCTTCCACAAACTGGCCCATAAAATTTTCCTGCAACAGGTTGAGGAAATGTCTCCCCTTTGCAGTTGAAGCTGAACCATGACACCAATTAATATCCCGGAAATTAAAATCTCCCATTATTACTACAGTACCCGCCTGTGCAGCCCGCTCCATCTGTTTATATAGCTGAACTTCCATCTCCTCAGTTATATTGGGGGGTCTATAGATTACACCAAAAGTAATTTTTTCAGTGTTTACCTCCCTTTCTAGTTCCACCCACAAGGTTTCAACCTCCTCACAGTATTCACCCACCATTGTCTCTTTCACACTCGCCTTCATATAATTTCTCACATACAGACATACACCACCACCTTTCCTATTTGTCCTGTCTTTCCGAAAAAGTGTAAAACCCTGTAGATTTACAGCCCAGTCATGTGAAGAGTCCAGCCACGTTTCAGCAACACCAACTATATCTATATTTTCTTCCAGTATCAAGGCCTCCAGCTCCCCCATTTTGCTTGCTAGACTTCTGGCATTTGTGAACATACACTTTAACTTGCCTGTCAGTTTTTCACTTTTATTATCAGAAATGTGATTAGACATTATTTGGGCCTTTTTATTTACACTGATGTTTTGTAACGAAAGGATCTCCTTATCTTGTAGTCTAGTCCTCTCCCCACATTCTGTTTCTCTCCCCACCAATATAGTCTGACCCCTCTCTAACCTGGCTACCCCTTTTTTTTCTACATTGACCTCCCTCGTCAGCCCTCGTTTAAATACTCCACCACCCCAGCTAGAATTCTCTCCCCCAGCACAGCGGACCCCCTTCCATTTAGGTGCAAATCATCTGCAGAATACAGTTTGTACCCCAATGAAAAGTCTGCCCAGTGCTCTAGGAACCCAAATCCTTCTCCTCTACACCAAGACTTCAGCCATGCATTTAACTCCCTGAGCTCCCGCTGTCTTTCCTGTGATGCGCATGGCACAGGCAGTATTCCTGAGAATACAACCTTGGAGGTCCTTCCCTTCAGTTTGTAGCCTAGTTCTTTAAAATTATTCTTAAGGCTCCTCCACCTACCATTTATTCTGTCGTTGGTACCGACATGGACCACGACAGCTGGATCATCACCAGCCCCTCCCAGCAATTTGTCCACCCGTTCCACCACATGCCGAACCCTGGCACCAGGGAGACCGCAAACCATTCGGTTGAGGTGGTCTTGGCGACAAATTATTCTATCCGTCTTCCTGATTATAGAATCCCCTACGACTATCAATTGTCTTGGCTTACCTGCATTACCATCCCGCCGACTACTAGCTGGGCTGTTCTCCCGGCTGTTAGGGAGATCAGTATCCACTAGGGCTGCCATTTCTGAGACTGACACCCTCGCATCATCACCCAACTTGGCAATTTTGCCTGGAATGTCAGAAACCGGATCGGCCTTCCTTTTCTTTGACCCCTTTCTACTGCCCCTAACTACATTGACCCAGCTACTTACCTGATCCTGCTCACCCATGTCTTCACCCTCCAGTTCCATCCATGCATTGTATTACATCTGATTAACTGCCATGTAATACTACATTTCTCCTGTAGGGGCCACTGCGGGGAAACTGTATAGCTGGAAGAATCTTCGCCTGGAAAAATTAGCTCTCATATTAAAGGGATTGTCTATGATAAGAAATTTCCATAGCTGGGTTGCATTCTATTTATTGGCTCTATCCAATCAGCTCCCATTTTAGAGTGGACCTAGACTATCCCTTTCTTTATGAGAAAATAAATTGAATTAGGTTTATCGTATGCAAATTCTCCAACATACAGTATATATATATGCTAAATTGTTAGATTAGTCCATGGAGTCTTGTTGTGTATGGCCATGATTAGAATCGAAAGGCCCTTTTACATGGCGTTACACGAGCATTCCCGATCATTGCCCTGTCTCAAAGGGGCAGTGATCAGCCGACAAATGAGTTGAATGATCGTAACTTTTATGCGGCCAGAAAAATAGCCACATGTCAGGATATCTCTCCGTGTAAAAGGGACCTTAGACTTGTAAGTAGCATTGCAAGGTGTCACATCATTGGTTGCATATAAAATAATTTCTTCTGCAGCTCTTTAAAAAGATAGTTTAGAGGTCCTAGCTGTAAAAGCCATAGTGTAATGGAGATCAGCATATAGCATAACATTTGTCCCGCAAACAGTGGAAACACCTAAATGACTTCAAGATGAAAAACATAGCGTACTCTTTTATCTTTGCAGTGATCGGAACACACTGAAAAATAATATTAGGATCTAAATAAGATCAGCCTTCTGCTTACTAGCCGCTTGTGTAGTCCTATGTCAAATTTTACACAACAGATGCATAAAATACATAGCGTCTCTGACAAGTAAAATAATGCCTGACTTTTTCTAGTCTACCTAGCATTTTATACATGCCAAAATCAAAGGGTCTGGCCTTAAGGTAATTTATTTTTAAGTAGACGCTTTGGCTTCTCTGAAAAGAAGAGACAAGAATACCCTGAAGGTGCCTGTGAACAACATTATAAAAATTCATTGTTCGAAAAATTCCCTTCTCTTTGTTTATATAACCAGGAAGCTGTTCCATCTCCAGTGGCCCAGGGCAAGACGTAACTTTTCTAAAGGGGCTATTATGTTACACTGTTCCTAATAATATCAACCAATATTTTTCTGCTGTTGGTAACTGTAGGAGTAAAAGTATTATTTATGTTATCTTTTAAAATCAGGTTTTGGTTTATGCCTCATACACACGTAATCCGTGTGCACCCAAATGGTGCCCCCATATGGCACTGTTATGGATGTATTATTCAACAGTCTGCAGGAATGTTTCTAGGAAAGAATAATTTGGTAATACAGTCTCCAAGCATGCCACAACAACAACAACAACAACAACAACAACATAAAAAAAAACCTCTGTATGGCTTCGGATGAAATCTAAAGTATAGGAGGGTACAGTCTGGGAACATACTATAGGTTCTGTTGTATTTAGCATTTGCTCAACTTGTGCGGAGCAATAATATATCCATGTACATGAACCCTTAGGGCCTATGAACCAACTTTACTATGTGTACTAGCCCATTATATTGCAGATTTATCCTAAATGTACAAAAAATATATGTACTCAAATCATTGATGAAACATTTGCTTTGAGTTTAGTATCACAAACAAATAATATTTGTCACGTTTCCTCAGATAGTTGGGTGCATATTCATTGACCTTTTTTTTTTTATTGTTGCAATGCATCTAAAATTAAAGCTGAAACAACTTAGCAAGACGTCTTACTTAAATTGATTGTTTTGTGTCTACAGCTCCTGTGCAGACCTATGCGTTTCCATGGTAACAGACTACAAACAAATCCAGTCTACACAGCATTTGTTTGTAGTATCGTACCATGGAAACGTCTGCATAGGAGATGTAGACACAAGATAATAGGATATATTTAATTAAGATTATTTGCAAAGTTTCATTTTTAGATGCAGTGGAACAATAAAAAAAATAATTGCCCCTTCACTAGGTAAAAAACAAACAAACAAACATATTGTCTGATATTATGACTCCAGATAATGATTCGGACAAGTATGGGGTTGTGTTGGTGTAGACTACCTAAGTGTAAAAAAGAATTTATTTTGTGTCGCCAAATTCCGAGAGCCATAACTTTTTTTATTTTTCCGTCGATTAAGTGGTATGAGGGCTTATTTTTTTTCGGGATAAGCTGTAGTTTTTCAATAATACCATTTTGGTGTACATGCGACGGTTTGATCACTTTTTATCTCCTATTTTGTTGGAGATTAGGTGACCAAAAAATAGAGATTCGGGTTAAATATTGATATATTGTAATAGTTCAGACTTTTACGGACGCGGCGATACCAATTATGTTTATTTATTTTTTTACTATGCTCTAGGGGGAAAATGGGAAAAGGTTTTTTTTTTGAAGTTTTAATATTTGTCATTTTTTTTTTACACAAAAAAAAAAACTTTATTTAACAAATTTGTACTTTTTTTTATTAGTCCCCCTAGGGGACTTCAACCAGCGATCGTTAGATCGCTTGCACGATATACTGCAATACTAATGTATTGCAGTATATCGTGATTCTGACGGAGGCAGCGCTTAATAGGTGCACAGAGATGGCGGACCTGGGGACCTTCATTAGGCCCCCAGGCAGCCATAGCAACCATCGCCCCCCCACGATTGCGTTGCGGGGGGCACGATGAGCTGTTAGAGGGGGTCGCCCCCCTCTTTCTAACGATTTAAATGCTGCGGTCGCTATTGATCGCAGCATTTAACGAGTTAAACGAGCGGGATCGCGCTCGGGCGCAATGCCGCTCATTACTTTGAAGTGTTGGCTGTAACAAACAGCCGACACCCACATCGTATGGAGCGGGTTCACTCCGTGAGCCCGCTCCATACTTCCCCTACCCGACTTTGGCGTATGGATACGCCAAATGTCGGGAAGGGGTTAAACTAATAACACACAAACATTTGTACTCTTCATGTATTTTATTAAGCATATTGAGTAAACATCCACAGTGCAGGGAGAAAAAGTAAGTTAACCCTTGAATGTAATAACCTATAGATCCCCTTTAGAAACAATCACCTCCACCAAATGTTTCCTGTAGCTGCAAATACGATTTGCACAACTTCACGGCACAGCCCTCTTCAGGTCATGCAACAGCATCTTGATAGTGTTAAGGTCAGGACTCTGACTTGGCCATTCTAAAACACAAATGTTCTTTTTCAACCATTTTATAGTTGATTTACTTGTGCGCTTTGGGTAATTGTCTTGTTGAATCATCCAAGGTCTCTTCAGCTTGAGGTCATGACTGCTGCCCTTAGATTCTCCTGTAAAATATTTAGATACACCTTTGAATTTATTACTCCCTCAATGATCGCAAGGCGTCCAGGTCTTGAGGCAACAAAGCCATGATTCTCCCTCCACCATGCTTCACATGCAGCAACTCGTGGGTGGCAGCACACGGGTGAATTTAGACACCTACTTGGCTGCGCTCCTGACAGCAGTACAACCTGTGCTGCCCTAATGATGGCCCTGGTAAAGACAAAATTTATATGTGGTTATGTTTTACTAAAGTGAATCAGAGGATGTATGAAACACTTTTAGAAACTGTGATTATTGTTTAACATTTATGTAAGTGGGTTAATTAACCCCTTTGCACATTTGGGCGTACCTGTATGTCCAAATGCACTGTAAATTAACCTCCTAACAGTCGCATTAAAATTAGGAAATTCCACCAGAAAATGTAACTTTTTATTGTCGATTTTAAATTTATGTCTCTAGTAAATATAATTGGTACATAACTCAAGTTACTTACGTGTATTAACCCCTTAGAGCGGGGGTGGGCAAACTTTTTGACTCGCGGGCCACAATGGGTTCTAAAATTTGACAGAGGGGCCGGGCCAGGAGCATTTGGAGGGAGTGTTTGGGCCGGATATACTAAAGCATTAAATGTAGTGTGTGCAAACCTCATAGCACAGTAAGAACACTACAACCCAATTTATTAACTGTCTTTCAAATGTGAAAAATAGCCCTTATCAGTTAATAAATTTGTCTCAAGGAATATGCAAGATATGGCATTTACATACTATTTCGCAGATACTGGGAGGAGGAAATGTAAATAGATTAAAATAACATACGCACTGTGATTTATCAAGAAAAAAGTTCTGTTGACTCTGTAAATTAGCTGCCAACCTCTGAGCAGTAGCCGCCCGTTCTTGTGTTGACTGCTTGCTAGCATAGTTTGCATGCTTCGTGGCAAAGTGACGGCTGATATTGTACTCTTTGAAAACCGAAGGGCTTAACGGTGACGTGAAACGAAGTGAAAATTAAAGTGAAATAAAGAGAAATACGCGCCACATTAACCCCTTAATGACCGGGCCATTTTGCACGTTAATGACCAAGGATTATTTTTTGTTTTTTCATGGTCGCATTCCAAGAGTCGAACTTTTTTTTTATTACGTCGACATAGCCGTATAAGGGCTTGTTTTTTGCGGGACGAGTTGTATTTTGTAATTGCACCATTTTTAGATGCTTACAATATATTGATTAACTTTTATTAACTTTATTTTAGGAGAGAATTGAAAATAAGCAGCTATTCCAGCATTAATTTTCACGTTATAAATTTATGCCCTTTACTATGCAGCATAAATAACATGTTACCTTTATTCTACGGGTCGGCACGATTACGAGGATACCAAATATGTAAAGGTTTTATATGTTTTCCTATGTTTGCACAATAAAAACCCTTTTAGAAAAAAATTACTTGTTTTTGCATCGCCGCGTTCCAAGAGCCGTCATTTTTTTATTTTTTCGTCGATGTGACCGTATGTGGGCTTGATTTTTGCGGGCCAATGCGTAGTTTTCATTAGTACTATTTTGGGGTACATAGGACTTATAGATTAACTTTTATTTTATTTTTTATGGGGGGAATGGGAGAAAAGAGAGAATTTTGCCGTTGTTTTTTGCGGGTTTTTTGGACGCCGTACATCCGGCGGTTTCATTAATGTGTTCATTTTATTGGTCAAGTTGTTACGATCGCGGGGATACCATATATGTGTATGTGTTATTTGTTTTGACACTTTTACTGAATAAAACCACTTTTTGGGCAAAAAAAGTAGTTTTATTTGATTTTGACTGTAATTATTTTATTTTTTTTCAACAAACTTTATTTAACTGATTGACATTTTTTTTTTAAGTCCCACCAGGGGACTTCACTATGCGATGTGCCGATCGCATATATAATGCTTTGGTATACTTAGTATACCAAAGCATTATTGCCTGTCAGTGTAAAACTGACAGGCAACCTGTTAGGTCATGCCTCCGGCATCGCCAAACAGGCAGTTGCGGAAGACAGACCTGGGGGTCTTTGTTAGACCCCCGGCTGTCATGGAAACCCGACGACGACCCGCGATTTGTTTGCGGGGGCGCCGATCGGGTGACAGAGGGAGCTCCCTCCCTCTGTCAAACACATTAGATGCCGCTGTCACTATTGAC
Organism: Rhinoderma darwinii; assembly: GCF_050947455.1. NCBI lineage: Eukaryota > Metazoa > Chordata > Amphibia > Anura > Rhinodermatidae > Rhinoderma > Rhinoderma darwinii. Next base: position 41,093,153 of record NC_134697.1, on the reverse strand, counting down.
AGCGGCATTTAATGGGTTAAACTGCCGGAATCGGAGCGCGCTTCGATTCCGGCAGTTGCAGCAGGAGCCAGGCTGTGTATAACAGCCGTGCTCCTGCCGCTGATCGCGTGGGTACACTGGCAGTACCCGCGCCATCACAGGACGGATATATCCGTCCTCCTGCGCGAACTAGCAGCTGCTGAGGACGGATATATCCGTCCTTCGGCGTTAAGGACAACGGTCAATGTGTTTTGAGTGCGCCATCTATTGGGAAAACGTGGGCATTGCAGGGAAAGGGGAAAAAAAAGGAGGTTTTTACTATGATTTGGACAAGTTCGGCGGGCCGGATTAAAAAGCCTAACGGGCTGTATGTGGCCCGCGGGCCGTAGTTTGCCCATGTCTGCCTTAGAGGCATAACTCATTTTAGTAAACAGTTTTCCCCCTCTGTGTTCCAACAGCCATAACTTTTAACTATTTTGGGGTACATATAATGTATTGGAGAACTTTCATTTTATTTTTTTTTCAAAGAAATGGAAAAACAAAAATGTTCCCATTTTTTTTTTTAAATATATTGTTACGATGTTCACCATGCGTTACAAATGATATATTATGTTTTTTTCTACGGGTCTTTACAATTATGACGATGCCAAAGTTATATTGTTTTTGTTATGTTTTAATACTTCTGTCGATGGAGCTGTTTGGGGGCTTATTGTTTGCAGGACAACTACTCGTTTTCATTGGTACGACTTTGGAGTATATATGGCATTTTTTTACTTGTGTTTTTCAATTTAATAAGAAATGTATTTTATAGTATGGGTCATTGCGGATGTTGCAATACCAGTTATATGTTTTTTTTATAATTTAAATTTTTTCAGTAATAAAACATTGTGTAAGCATTAAAAGCTTAGGTTTTTTTATTTTCAGTAAAGCCACTTAAATACCACAGTCAGCATAAATGGCGGCATCTGAGCGGTTAAATATCTGGGTCATGGAGTCAAAAAAATATCCCCAATATGAGCAAGTATGCTCGCTGATTGATAAGGGGGGGGGGGGTGATGTCATGAATGCAAGTCCACCCCTCCTTTTGGGGTCATCTTAAGCCATACAGGGACAGGGGAAGGATCACAAATCCCCCTCCTCTCCAGTATATTGTGAGCACGTCACCCGCTGGTCCCACCTCTGCTGTTCACATATTCTGAAGGTGGAGCTTCAAATACAGTATTTGCAGCTCCCACTTCAACCTTCTCTAACTTGATACTCTGGGTTCATGCTAAACTGTAAGGTCATTTACAGGAAGTTAAGGCATTTGGCCGTACATGTACCTCCAAATGCACCTGCGGGTACATCTGTGATTGATAGTCCTGCTCCTGTGGTAACAGCCTGCATTAGAGGAAGGTCCAATGTCTGCTTAAACCCTAAGATGCCTCAGTCAATAGTGACCGTGGCACCTAAAGATTTTGACTGAGGGATGGGGCTCCCACTGTCAGCTCATCAGCACCTCCGAGATTCGATTGCGTGGTGTCGATGGGTTATTTTGGCGGCCAGGTGCTTAACAAAGGCCCCCCGAGTCTGCCATAAGCATCTGCCTATTATTCCAAAGCATTATATTAGCAGGCTCAGACTGACCCATCAGAGAGCGGTTGCCTTCACAGGTATCACTGTAATTGTAATGTCCCATATAATAAGGTTAACACGTTATTTATACTGCAAAGTCTAAAAAAAACAAAAACTAAAAATACAATCGACTCCCGCTACATGATAGCGGGCGGTGATGATGGCTGTGGCAATCGCAGGCCTAATAGCGGCCTCTGGCTATGCCATCTACGGAAGCCTAGTGGGTCCTGACAACGTCTGGACCCACTATGCTTGCTGTCAGCGAGTAGCTGACAGCTCTAATACACTGCACTATGCATGTAGTGCAATGTATTAGAATTGTGATGAAGGCCTCCTGCCCTCAAGTTCCCTATTGGGACAAAGTAAAAAAGAAGTTGTGTAAAAATAAAAAAAGTTTTAAATGTAATAAGTAAAAATCCCCCTTTTTCTCTTATCAGTCCTTCAGTAATAAAAATAAATAAACAAATAAACTATACATAATTGGTATCACCGCCTCCGTAACGGCCTGAACTACAAAGTATTTCATTATTTATCCCGCGCGGTGAACGCCATAAAAGAAAATAATAATAAACCATACCAGAATCACAATTTTTTGGTCACTTCATCTCCCAAAAAATGAAATAAAAAGAGATCAAAAAGTCGCATGTACCTAAAAATGATACTGATCGAAACTACAGTTCGTTACGCAAAACACAAGCCCTCACACGGCTTTCTTGATGGAAAAATAAAGTTATGGCTCTTTGAATAAGGCAACACAAAAAGAAAATTATTTTTTACAAAAAGTATTTTATTGTGCAAATGCCATAAGGGTATGTTCACACGCTTAGCAAAAAATGTCTGAAAATACGGAGCTGGCTTCAGAGAAAACCGCCTCTGATTTTCAGGCGTTTTTGAAGCTGAAAATGAAGCTTCTGTTAATTTGGAGCTTCTTTTGAGGCTTCTTTTGAGGCGTTTTTCATAGTGTTCAATAGAAAATCAGTTCCAAAAAACGCCTCAAGAATTGACATTCTACTTCTTTTTACAGAGCGTCTTTTTACGCTCCGTATTTTAAAACAGCAGCGTGAGGTTATGTCCACACGATAATGTCAATTACGGCTGAAATTACGGAGCTGTTTTCAGGAGAAAACAGCTACTGAATTTCAGATGTGATTGCTCGTAATCGCGTTTTGCGAGGCGTCAATTATGGCCGTAATTTGGAGCTGTTCTTCATTGGATTCAATGAAAAACTGCTCCAATTACGTCCCAAGAAGTGTCCTGCACTTCTTTGACGAGGCTGTTATATTACGCGCCGTCTTTTGACAGCGACACGCAAAATGACAGGTCGTCGGCACAGTACATCGGCAAACCCATTGAAATGGAATGGGCAGATGTTTGCCAACGTATTTGAGCTGTGTTTTCAGGCGTAAAACGCCTCCATTACGCCTGAAAATAGGTCGTGTGAACCCATGGGCAGATGTTTGTAAGCGTTCAGCTTTCATTTTTTCAGGCGTTTTTCAAGGCGTAAACGCCCCAAAATATGCCTGAAAACACTGCGTGTCAACATATCCTTAAACATAAAAAATCTATAAACATATGGTATCGCTGTAATCGTATCGCCACGCAGAATAATTTGAATGTCATTTATAGCGCACAGTGAACGCTGTAAAAAAAAGGAATAAAAAACAATAGTAGTATTGCTGTTTTTTAGTCACGATGCTTTTTAAAAATAGAATAAAAACTGATCAAAAAGTCGCGTGCACCCCATGAAAACTACAATGAATTCCACAAGGGGTCTAGTTTCCAAAGTGGGGTCACTTTTAAGGGGCTTCCCCTGTACTGGTACCTCAGAAGCTCTGCAAATGCGACATGGCACCCAGAAACCAATCTATCTAAATCTAGGTGCCAAATAGCGCTGCCGTTTGTGCAACCAGCAGTGTATGACCACATATGGGGTATAGCTGCAATCGGGAGAAATTGCTTTACAAATGTTGGGGTTCTTTTCCTCCTTTTATTCCTTGTTAAAATTTGTACCTTTTATCTGAAAAATGTGATTTTCGATTGCACAGCCTAATTCCACAATATGCAGCAAAAAACCATGTAGGATCTAAATGTCCACTATACCCCTCGATAAGTTCCGTGAGGGGTGTAGTTTGCCAAATAGGGTCACTTTTGGACGGTTTCCACTGTTTTGGCACCACAAGACCTCTTTAAACCGGACATGGTGCGCAATAAAAAGGAGGCCTCAAAATCCTCTAGGTGCGCCTTTGCTTTGGAGGCCGATGCTTCAGTCTATTACCACGCTAGAGCCACATGTGGGTTATTTCTCAAAACTGAAGAATATGGGCAATAAGTATTGAGTTGCGTTTCTCTGGTAAAACCTTCTGTTTTACAGAAAAAAATGGAATAAAAAGGATTTTCTGACAAAAAAATTATATTTGTCAATTTCGCCTCTACTTTGCTTTAAATTTCTGTGAAACACCTAAAGGGTTAATAAACTTTCTAAATGCTGTTTTGAATACTTTGAGGGGTCCAGTTTCTAAAATGGGGTGTTTTACAGGGGTTTCTACTATATAGGCTCCTCAAAGCCACTTCAGAACTGAACTGGTACCAAAAAAAAGAGGCTTTTGAAATTGTATTAAAAATATGAGAAATTGCTGCTTATGTTCTAAGCCTTGTAACAACCTAGAAAAAAAAAGAATGTTCAAAATATGATGCCAACATATAATAGACATATTGAAAATGTGAACTAGTAACTATTTTGTGTGTTAATAACCCTCTGTCTTACAAGCACATGCATTTAAATTCAGAAAAATGCTATATTTTTCAAATTTTCTCTAAATTTTGCTATTTTTCAGAAATAAACACTGAATATATCGCCCAAATTTTACCACTAACATAAAGCCCAATGTTTCCTGAGAAAAGTCTCAGAATCGCTTGGATAGATTTAAGCATCCCGAAGTTATTACCACATAGAATGAAATATGTCAGATAAAATATATCTGGTCGATAAAATGTTAAAACCTATTAAAAAAAATATATATTGTGTTCAACTGGGAAAGCTAATACTAGCTTATGGTGATTAATGATACATCGCTTTCTTCCACATATATTGTCTTTCTGTGTTTGTTTTTGATAGGGTTAATGATTCTGCACAATGTAAGAAAAGTCCTATTTACATAGTAATCCATGTTTAGTAAAAGGCAATAACAAGTCTACTAAGTCCACTCTGTGTGTTACCACCATGGCAGAAATCATTAATCACACACGGAATAGACAATGGATTCAGGTTTCATGGTTATGGACTGTAAACAGGGCCAGATGTATCACAAGAAATAAGTGCTGTAGACATGCATATACAATTTCTGTACAGGCGTTGGATGAACAGGACATTAGCACAGCATCATATGAGAAAACAAATCGGAAAACTTCAAAATACTATTTAAATAAAAAAGAAGATGCAGGATGAAAACGAGGGCTTAGGACATATTAATCTGCGCCTATTGCGGGCAGGTAGCCCTGTAATCTGCCAGTTAATATGTATGATGGACTATTAGGGCACATTCAGACGTGGCAGAATTGCTGTTGAATTCCGCTGTGGACAGTCCGCAGTGGAATTTTGCAGCAGCCGTTTTTTTTTTACATTTGTTTCTATACATTTTTAAGAAACAGTTCAGATGTTGCGGAAAATAACTCTGCAGAATTTAGGCTGCGGTGCAGAATTTTCCCTTCGCTGTATGCTCATTATGTTGCGGAGAAGAAGCGGACTTTCACTGCGGATCTCAGCATTTGCATTTGAAAGGCTGAAATCTGCAGCAAGTCTGCTGTGATATCCACAACGTCTGAATTACCTGTCAAATATGAAAATGTTGCTGCATATTCGCAAAGAATCTGTAGCAACATTTTCAGCGGAAAATTCTGCCACGTTTGAATGTGCCCTTAGACTTCTTTGGATATCTGCTGTCAGAAAAGAATGAGACATGTTGGAAAATACTCGAACTGTAATATTTTCCTTCTTGCTTCCATAGGGATTAATGTGAGGGAGTAATGTGAGCATTAAGAGGCCAAAGATGAAAACTGGGCATGTATACTGAGCAAGAGACTAAAGTAAATCGTGCACAATTTGTGTTTTCTTTTTCATGTTTTTTAACTTATTGTCTTTATCAAGCTCTTATTTTTACTAATAAAATGATATATGCTGTAAATGTACAAAGAATACAAAACTGATGTCTTATTCCAATTTAAAATATTAGGATATATTCACAGGTGGCAGATTAATTGCAGAAATTTCAGTGGCTAAAAGTCTGTTCTATACATGTGAAAGGGGATGTGTTTGCAGCATGTGTATAAATTTCTTTAAATCACGTTTCTGCAACAAATGTTCCACTAGTACCCTTATAAAAAAGGATTTTCAGCCTCGTTCACTTGAACGGTATGTTCACACAGGCTATTTTCAGCCGTTTTTTGGGCCGTAAACGTCCCGAAAAAAGGCTGAAAAATCGGAAATACGCGTTCTGTTCTGACGGGGCGTTTTTTTATGCCTCATTTTCAAAAAACGGCACGTAAAATGTCACCACGTAAAAAGAAGTGCATGTCAGTTCTTGAGCCGTTTTTGGAGCCGTTTTTCATTGACTCAAAACCGTAAAAAAACGCCACGAAAAACGCTAGTTTGATTAAAAAACAACTGAAAATCAGGAGCTGTTTGCCCATGGAAACAGCTCCGTATTTTCAGCCATATTTTGTTAAGCGTGTGAACATAGCCAAATAGGGGTGAGCTTCAATACCAGGCACAGTCCATGGACAAGAGTGGCACGGTTTCTGACATAAAGTAGGACCTTTTTTCTAATACTGGACAGCCCCTTTAAGTTTACATTTTGAACCAGTTTTTAAGTAATTGCTAGTACAAGATTTCCCAAATATAACTTTAGTTACTATTTAGGGACGGAATATATTCTTATTCAGAAATAGAACAGAATTAGAGGTCTGATCTGGCAGCTAAATTATCCCCTCCGACTCTAGAGTTGGCAGCAAATTAGCTAGGAAATAGTTAGATTTGAAAAAATTTAGTGATTATATTCCCTAGCAGCCAATAAAAAGTTAATGGAACGCCGGCGCTCTGCGCTCGTTGGCGTATTACCACTCCCAGCAAGCACAATGGCTAGGATACCTTTGGTACACACTGTACGGTTCCTGGATCTCCACACTGCCGTGCACGTGCACTTCCTTCTTCTGCTGGTGTTCCTGCATTTTATAGAGCTGGTGCGTGCAAATCCATCCCCAGCCTATCACTGTCAATCACCAGGTATACTAGTCTGCTTCACTGGACACACCCTGCCTGAGCAATATTGAAACAATCTACAGTAGTGTTATCCAGCAAAGGTTCCTTTATGCAGCTAATCCTATCTGCTATTGCTACCAGTTATCAGCCTGTGTCCTGTAATCTGAGACCAGTCTGCATCCAGTAATCCACTACCAGCCTGCATCCAGTAATCCACTACCAGCCTGTGTCCTGTAATCTGAGACCAGCCTGCATCCAGTAATCCACTACCAGCCTGCATCCAGTAATCCATTACCAGCCTGCATTCAGTAATCCACTACCAGCCTGCATCCAGTAATCCACTACCAGCCTGCATTCAGTAATCCACTACCAGCCTGCATCCAGTAATCTGCCTCCAGCCTGCATTCAGTAATCCGCTACCTGCCTGTGTCCAGCTACCTGTTACCTGTCTGTGTCCTGTTATCTGCTGCCAGCCGCTGCACTCACCAGTGATGTAGCCCAATGTGTCCACAACCCGCTGGTCATTACAGTTACCAAATTAGTCCAAACCAACTAAGAACAAAAATACTATGAATATACAGTATAGTATGTTAAGATTGGTACAGAATTGGTAAAATTCACAGCTTCTAAAGGTTTCCTGCAGCTAGTTCACAGTAGTTATATTCTTGCTTTAGGAATAATTCCCTACTCTTAGCATGGCAAATAGTGCATGGTTGTCTGAAGATTTTTTTTTTTGTAATCTACCATAAACCGTGAGGCAAAACATAGCTGTCAGGTTTCTTGCCATAACAATGAATAACAAGAGATTAAACTGGGTAAGAAGGTATACCAGGGTAGGTGTATGGAGAAGGGGGGTAGGGGTAGACTAAATTAAGTAGTGTGTGCATGCCATGAATGCAGCGTAACAGACGCTAGGGCAATCGGAATTGGTGTGGCCTAAGAAGAGAGTCTAAACAGGAACCTATGTTGTTGGTGTCTATCCCTGGGTAAACTAATGAGAACAAGACTGCTTCAGTTAGGTAGACAACTGTGGTATTAGTTTCACTGCAGGGGAATTTTACACTTCCACTTGAATGTATTGTGTAATTATGGACAAGTCACACCTACTTATTTAATTCGGGACTGCTGAGTCACAACAAATGCACATTGATTATTTTAGGTAATTGAACATTATACTTTCTCAGTGAGTCATGTTAGCAGTGATAATTAACCAAAACCTTTTATGCATTTCATTAGAGTTTGGTATAATTCTGAGTGCAGCACATGGCACGAGGAAGAAGAGAGAGGGCAAAAATATGCCACTGAATACAAGGAAATAGACCTTTCTGATGATCAGATAGTGATGAATTAATATGAACACCAGTGCATTTTCCACTGGTGCGGATGAATTATACTTAGGCGGGATTCACACGACCGGGTCGTTCCCGAGCCCGAGTGTCGGCCGGTAAAATCGGCCATTTTGCCCGGCTGGTTTGCATTAAGTTTTGCATCCGTGCCGGGCCGGGCAGATCCGGACAGTGACATCAGCGGCAACTCCTGAAGGTGAATCCCCATGTGTTCGGGGATTCCGCTTCAGGAGTTTCCCCTGATGTCACTGCCCAGATATGGACAGAGACATCAAGCGCTCTGTCCAGGAGCGGAATCCCCGAAAACACAGGGATTCCACTCCTTCAAGGAGCTAAAGTGCGGCTAGCACATAGCAGAGCGGGGAGATACCTCCCCGCTCTGCTATAGTGGCGTCGCTACAGTAGCAGCAGCAGCAGCTGCAGCTGCAGCTGCTAGCGGCGCCATCGAAGGTGTCGCCGGGCCAGGGTGCTTTTCAAGCAGGGGAAGGGAGCCAGCGCAGCGCTCCCTTCCACCTGCTGTACACCCCGGCCCTGCCACACAGTGTACAGCGATGCCATTCGTCAGAATGGCATCAACTCCTCCTCCTCACATGCACTCTGCTCCAGAAAACCCGGCCATCACTCGGGACACATCCCGGTGATGGCCGTGTATTACCCGGCCCCATAGACTTCTATGGGAGCCGGGCGGCCGGGTACCCGGGCGAAGATAGAGCATGTCCTATTTTTTGACGGCCGGTTTTTCCGGCCGTCAAAAAATCGGTCGTGTGAATAGCCCCATTAGGGGTCTATTATTCATAATGCAGCCGGGTGCCGGCCGATTTATGAACGGCCGGCACCCTGCCGGGAAACCCTGCCGTGTGAATGAGGCCTTACAGGAATCAGAATAAATCCCTACAATACAAAGAATGGGGTGAACAGCCAGTATGTCAGAACAAAGGTATAATTAAAGAGACTCTGTCACCACATTATAAGTGCCCTGTCTCCTACATAAGGAGATCGGCGCTATAATGTAGGTGACAGTAATGCTTTTTATTTAAAAAAAACTATATTTTTTCACAAAGTTAGGAGCGATTTAAGTTTATGCTAATGAGCTTTCTTAATGCCCAAGTGGGCGTACTTTTACTTTCGACCAAGTGGGCGTTGTACAGAGGAGTGCATGACGCTGACCAATCGGCATCATGCACTCCTCTCCATTCATTTACACTGCACTAGCGATATAGATATATCGCTATGTGCAGCCTCATACACAAACCCTAACATTACTACAGTGTCCTGATAATGAATACACATGAAATCCAGCCTGGACGTCATGTGTACTCAGAATCCTGACACTTCTGAATCTTTTTTTGTGAGATTCCGGCAAGTGAAACCAAATCTCGTTTAGCTCCGTGATCTCGCAAGATTTCGTATCCGTTGCTGGAATCTCACAGAAAAGAGTCAGAAGTGTCAGGATTCTGAGTACACATGACGTCCAGGCTGGATGATCATGTGTATTCATTATCAGGACACTGTAGTAATGTTAGGGCTTGTGTATGAGGCTGCACATAGCGATATATCTATGTCGCTCGTGCAGTTTAAATGAAGGTAGAGGAGTGCATGATGCCGATTGGTCAGCGTCATGCACTCCTCTGTACAACGCCCACTTGGTCGAAAGTAAAAGTACGCCCACTTGGGCATTAAGAAAGCTCATTAGCATAAACTTAAATCGCTCCTAACTTTGTGAAAAAAGATAGTTTTTTTAAATAAAAAGCATTACTGTAAATATACAACCATAGTGAAACAGCAATTGATAAAGTTATGAACCTTATATTCTCTCTTGTGATTACTGTCAAAGAAAGTGTCAGATTTTAGGGCATATTTTCAACAATTGCACGTTCCGCACATATTCATCCCGTTCGGACGTTTTTTTAACCATTGGTTACTTGGGGTCTTTCTTTTGAACTTAGAACTGACCAGAAGATCTTTTAAAGTCAGGGCTTTTTTTGGGACCATACTTGGAATATTACCAACTATCGAACCAATTCTCTTATCCAGTGTCAAATGTGACCAATTTTTTATCATTAAATTTCACAACAAACTCCAGTGAGATTAATATCTGGAGATTAATCATATCCTATTGTCATTATCATCCCATTTGACTCTATCCAAGGTGTCCTTCCTATTGCATCTCAGGGCTCTATTGTATCCCTTTTTAATCACATTCTTAGAGTACCCTCCTGTTTTCAATCGGGAAGTTAAATCCTCAGCCTCACGTTTAAAGTCATCGAAGTTTGAACAGTTCCGTCAAATTCTAAGAAATTGTCTTATCGGGATTCCCTTGATTTGAGAAGGGAGATGATGACTGTTTGCTGATAGGAGGGTATTGCCTGCTGTGGGTTTACAAAAAGTTGTAGTCATAAATCTATCTTTTTCCCTATGAATATTGAGATCCAAGAAGCTGATAGTAGTTTCACTATACGTGAAGGTAAGGAGGATATTTAAATTGTTGATGTTCAGATCATTAATAAAGGTCTGTAGTAATTCCACAGATCCCCTCCAAGATAAGAGGACATCGTCCATGTATCTGAACCAGCGAGCTGCACACTTTATGAAAAGAGAATGTGGGCATACAATGAACTCCTCCCACCATCCTAGGTGTAGACATGCATACGATGGTGCACAGGGGGACCCCATCGCAGTCCCCTGTACCTGATGATAATATCTCCCATGAAATGAGAAGTAGTTGTAACTCAAAACAAGCTCTAACATTTCTATGATAAATTCATTTTGATGTACCCAATTAAGGATGTTCAAAATAAATTACCTCATATAGTCGAAAGGTATCATCTCAGGGTATCAAGGAGAAAGCAATGTGAGAAATAACAATATATTAGGTAGGAAATTAACGCCTCACCTGTGATGTGGCTGCTATTTATGCTTTGTCACTATTACTAAAATCACAAAAGGAAGAAACATAAGGAAGAAGGGAATAAATCATCTTTATGTCAGCAATTCAATACAGATACCCTATAATCCTAAAAATAACCAGAAAACTTTTAAATGTATTTGATAAATCAAGTAAGGGACTGAACATACACGTGATTTGGTGCATAACGTATGCTAGACAAGAAAGGAGTTCAGATGCAAGCTTACTGATTTAGATTACTGAATATCGTTGTAATAAACTAAATTAATATGTAGGTATGTAAACTCCATAGCATACTTGTTGGTTCAAAAGCTGGTCTTGGAGTGTGATGAAACTGCGTAATTTACATTTTTAAAGGAGTTTTCCCATCACAGACAATTATGGCATATCCACCTCTGAGTCCCATACTTGTGCCAAGAACGGGGTCCCCCAACCCCAAACCCACGCTGTGAGGTGGCCGTCGCATCCAGGAAGATAATGAATGAAGAGGTGATCATGCATGGACGTGCTTGGCCGTAACTTTTATAGAAGTGAATGCAGAGAGCTGCGCACACTTCTCCATTCATTCTCCACCTGGATGCGGCTGGCGGAAGCAGGGTACCCCTGTTATAGCCAAATGGAATGCAATAAATGTTAGGGGAATACCCAATTGACACTATTCCTACCTGAACATCTGAGACAGATTTATGATATTACTAAAGGTGTAAACATCAGCTTTCTGATCATAACAATTTTGTAACTTGGTGATCGCTTATCATTTATATTAGGACAATATGTCTTGTTCTGATGGTCACTGAGGATCTGCCTGACCTCAAATACTACTAATAATAAATAATAGCCATACGACATTAAACACACTTTTTCAGTACTTTAATTTCTTGTTTTAGATTTGTTTCTGCGCCTTAGAGGGTAAACTAAAAGTGCCAAGTCAGAGGGTTTATTGTGCTTCTCATTATCAAGAAGAACATCAGATAATTGTTCAGCTATGTTTTTGCATCAGCAGAGTTGAGAACTTTTGTAATGCATTAGTGCAGTTTTAACTTCGCAAGATAAGAAAGAAGTTAACAAACGAATGTAAATATTGGACAAAAAGCTTAGCCCACAATTCAATGGAACTATTGTCACAATTTATCTGTGGGTTAAATGAAGGGGACTGATTTTTTAGTTTAACCCCTTCCCGAAATTTGACGTATCCATACGCCAAAGTCGGGTAGGGGAAGTTTAGAACGGGCTCACGGAGTGAACCCGCTCCATACGATAACGGTGTCGGCTGCATGTTACAGCCGACACTTCAGAGTAACGAGTGGGATCAATAGCGACCGCGACATTTAAATCATTAGAAAGAGGTGGGCGACCCCCTCTAACCGCTCATCGTGCCCCCCGCAATGCAATCGTGGGGGGGGCGATGGTTGCTATGGCTGCTTAATGAAGGCCCCCAGGTCCGCCATCTTTGTGCTGCTTAATAGAGGCCTGTCAGAATCACGATATACAGCAATGCATTAGTATTGCAGTATATAGTGCAAGCGATCTAACGATCGCTGGTTGAAGTCCCCTAGGGGGACTAATAAAAATAAAAGTAAAAATTAGTAAATTAAAGTTTTTTTTTTTATGTAAAAATAAAATAAAATATTAAAAGTTTGAAAAACCCCCCTTTTCCCATTTTCCCCCTAGAGCATAGTAAAAAAATAAATAAACCTAATTGGTATCACTGCATCCATAAAAGTCTGAACTATGACAATATATCATTATTTAACCCGTACGGTGAATGCCGTAAAAGAAATACATTTGTAAATGCCAGAATCTCTATTTTTTGGTCACTTCATCTCCTACAAAAAATGAAATAAAAAGTGATCAAAACGTTGCATGTACACCAAAATGGTATCATTAAAATCTACAGCTTATCCCACAAAAAACAAGCCCTCATACCACTTAATCAACGGAAAAATTAAAAAACTTATGGCTCTCGGAATTTGGCGACACAAAATAAATTTTCTTTTTTACCCTTAGGTTTTTACTTGTAAAAGTAGTGAAATATAGAAAAAACTATATATATTTGGTATCGCCGTAATTGTATTGACCCACATATTAAAGTTAACATGTTGTTTTAATTGCACAGTGAATTCCGTAAAAACGAAGCGCAAAAAACAATGGAGGAATCACTATTTTTTTCATTTCCTACCCCACAAATAATTTTTGGCCCGTTTCCTAGTACATTTTATGGCACAATAAATGGTGCTACAAAATACTACAACTCGTCCCGCAAAAATCAAGCCCTCATAGGACTATATCGGTGGAAAAATAAAAAACGTATGGCTTTTGGAAGGTAGAGTGGAAAAAATGAAAATCTGAAATATGGCTGCGGCGGGAAGGGGTAAAATTTGAAGGAATATTATATAGATAATCATTTTAGGGCCTGTTCACATCACCGTTTGCTTTCCGTTCCGGGGTTCCGTCGGAGGTTTCCGTCGGGTGAACCCCGCAACGGAAAGTGAAAGTGAAACCACAGCTTCTGTTTCAGTCACCATTGATATCAATGGTGACGGAATCATCGCTAATGGTTTCCGTTCGTCACCATTCCGGCAGATTTCCGTTTTTACCGACGGAATCAATAGCGGAGTCGACTGCGCTATTGATTCCGTCGGAAAACCCGAAACCTGCCGGAATGGTGACGAACGGAAACCATTAGCGATGTTTCCGTCACCATTGATATCAATGGTGACTGAAACGGAAGCTGTGGCTTCACTTTCACTTTCCGTTGCGGGGTTCACCCGACAGAAACCTCAGACGGAACCCCGGAACGGAAAGCGAATGGTGATGTGAACGGGCCTTAATATGTAGTATTTAAAAGGGCTGTCCAGCGTGGATTATCCTTATCTCCATGACCTGCACCCTAACAGCTGATTGTGGGGGTTCTGCTTTAAAACTATAGAGAAAATAAAGTATAACAAAGCACCTCTTAATATCTATTGGATGATTTTATAATATTTAGTCTGCCGTGTCCTCCATAGGAAGAGATGCTCTCTACACTGAGTCCCTGCCCTGACTAAGGCCTAATTTACACAGAGTTTTTTGCAGGCAGAAAAAAACCTTCCAGATCTTGAATTGCCAGTGTTTTTTGGCCACGGGCGCTGAAACTAATGCAAAAAAATGTGGGCAAAAAACTCAGCGAAAAATGCCTCCCATTGATCCAGAAAAAAATAAAAAAATGGGGGGAGATTAGGGCTGTTTTTTTGGTGCCGAACACCGTGTGCAAAGTACAGGAATTTTTATTATAGACAGATAGCGACAGGGCCAGGGAAACAAAAAACAAGTGATAGGTAATAATTTGTGTGGATTTGATATATGTGTCATAGAAAATCGTCTGAAATCGTGCGGGTGGGTTGGTTGGGGAGGTCTTATAAACATGTTGTATTCCACAGGTTATTTATGTATTTTTTCTTTTTCCTTTTCCTTTTTTTTTTTCTGTGTCTGGCTGAAGCTGTGATTACATGGTGTGCATACCTCCCAACTGTCCCGGATCCGGCGGGACAGTCCCGGTTTCTCACCGCTGCCCCGCCGTCCCGGGCGGTCTGCAAAATGTCCCGCTGGGCGCTGCATCAAAACAGCTGCAGCAGGAGTCTTGCGGCGGTGTTCTTACTGGGATCGATGCCAGCACGAGAGTGGGCCAGTACAGTCACCTGACCTGTCATCTGACCTCACCGGTCAGGTGACTGAACTGGTTCACTCCCGGGCCGGCATCGACACCAGTGGGAACGCCGCTGCAAGACTCCTGCCTTCTTCTGACGGTGAGTGACGTCAAAGCAGAGCGGAGAGTGGTAGCAGTAGGGCCGGCTACCTCTACCGCTCTCGCAGCATTGTGGCACAAAGTATAAGGAGCTATCTACAAAGGGACTGTGTGTGGCGCTATCTACAGGGGGGCTGTGTGTGGAGCTATCTACTGGGGGTGCTGTGTGTGTGGAGCTATCTACAGGGGGGCTGTGTGTGGAGCTATGTAAAGGGGGGCTGTGTTTGGATCTATTTACAGGGGGTCTGTGTCTGGTGCTATCTACAGGGGGGCTGTGTGTGGCACTATCTACAAGGGGGCCTTGTGTGGAGCTATCTACACGGGGGCTATGTGTGGAGCTATCTACAGGGGGGCTGTGTGTGGAGCTATCTACAGGAGGGTTGTGTGTGGCGCTATCTACAGGGGGGCTGTGTGTGGCGCTATCTACAGGGGGGCTGTGTGTGGAGCTATATATAGGGGGGCTGTGTGTGGAGCTATCTACAGGGGGGTTGTGTATGCCGCTATCTACAGGGGGGCTGTGTGTGATGCTATCTACAGGGGGGCTGTGTGTGATGCTATCTACAGGGGGGCTGTGTCTGGCGATATCTACAGGGGGAGCTGTGTGTGGCGCTATCTACTGGGGGGCTGTGTGTGGCACTATCTACAGGGGGACTGTGTGTGGAGCTATCTACGGGGGGCTGTGTGTGCGCTATCTACAGGGGGGGCTGTGTGTGGAGCTATGTACAGGGGGGCTGTATCTGGTGCTATGTACAGGGAAGCTGTATCTGGCGCTATGTAGAGGGGGCTGTGTGTGGAGCTATCTACAGGGGGGCTGTGTGTGGAGCTATTTACAGGGGGCTGTATCTGGAGCTATCTACAGGGGGCAGCATGGGGAGCTATGTACAGGGGGCTGTATCTGGCGCTATGCACGGGGGCTGTGTCTAGCGCTATTTACAGGGGGGTTGTTTGTGGATCTATCTACAGGGGGCTGTGTGTGGAGCTATCAACAGGGGGGCTATGTGTGGCTCTATCTACAGGGGGGCTGTGTGTGGCGCTATCTACAGGGGGGCTGTGTGTGGCGCTATCTATAGGGGGGCTGTGTGTGGAGCTATGTACAGGGGAGCTGTGTGTGGAGCTATGTACAGGGGGGCTGTGTGTGGAGCTATGTACAGGGAGGCTGTGTGTGGAGCTATGTACAGGGGGCTGTGTGTGGCGCTATCTACAGGGGGCCTGTGTGTGGCGCTATCTACAGGGGGGCGCTGTGTGTGGCCCTATCTACAGGGGGCTTTATCTGACGCTATGTACAGGGGGGCTGTGTCTGGAGCTATCTACAGGGGGCTGTATCTGGAGCTATCCACAGGGGTGCTGTATCTGGAGCTATGTACAGGGGGGCTGTGTCTGGCGCTATGTACAGGGGGGCTGTGTGTGGAGTGATCTACAAGGGGGCTCTGGTGGATGATTTTTCCATTGATCGGTAGCAGAGTTACACAACTGGAAAAAAAAAATCCTCATCATGTAACTCTGCTACCTGTCAATTGAAAAGTCATCCACCACAGGATCTCTCTCTTGGCTTTCATTGTTCTCAGCTTTTTGGTTTGTCCTGCAGCTGCTGCCGTGATGAGCAAATGTTATACCCAAGTTATGAAAAGTAACACAAAGACGATATAACCGGATCCATAATATCTGTGATATTAAGACAATCTAGAGATCCGCAGTGAGAATTTGCGCGTGTTATTTGCAGAAGGATATGGCCGTGATTTGATGTGTTTATGCCAGATATTGGGCGTGGTTAGGGTAGTGGCTTAAAGTGTCCCTCTTTTCCAAGTTCAAAAGTTGGGAGGTATGATGATGTGTGTTATCCCAGCATTTCTCTGTATGCAGATCGCAGATAATAGTGATCTCTATCTGCTGGCCATTAGATCACTATTAGCAGTGGTCTGCATACAGAGGATTGCTGAGAGGACACACATGTCCCAGCATGCCCCTCTCCTCCATCAGACTATTGAAAGCACGTGACATCATCGAGCCATCACGCGTGTCGATGGCAATCCTTCATTCGGGTCCTATTGCAGAACTCAGCATTTACTTTGAGCGCTGTGTTTAGTGTATTTTGTGACAGGGAGCTCATCATTCCAGCTCTCTGTCACTTCAGGAGGATCAGGTTAACACATTATGCAGTCCGATCCACTATTAAACAGGATAACATCAATTTAGGTCATAGCAGCATGCGGTATAGGGCCTGAGGCTCATAACTATGAGTCCAGTGTATTCTTTAGTCGCTCCTAAGACCCAAACGACACAATATTTTTTTGAGCTGCTTGGGCTAATAGTGCAGCTGATCTGTCTGCCTTAAACAGGGCAGCATAGAATGATGACCGATCCGCTGTAACTTATTGGATTCTGTCTTAATGTAATATTGTATGGAGCTGTAATTGGAAATAGCAGTGATGTGTGGTCACCCACACTAGTACACTAAATTAAAGGTAAATCAACATAGGTTGACTAAGATGGATCCCCATTTTAAACTACTTAATAAAATCTATTATTATTATTATTATTATTATTTTTAGATATTTATGGAGATGTAGAATCATTCTCCTAAACAAAGTATGAATCACGTCATCTGCATTTAGGAAACATTAAAACTATTAGAAAGTTTCAGCCTTCCTGATTTATTTCACTAGAGCAGAAGTGAGTGCATTTATTTCTGGCTGTCACTGCATAATCTATGAAAATCTCATTTCCTATACTGCTTACATGAATTTTCACTTTAGCCTACAAAATAAATCATTCCTTACTCTCTGATAAGAGAAATACTGGCCAAAGTCTGCAATAGTCACTCAAACGCATTTATAAATATAAATATAATGGAAGGTGAATATTCACTTTCATGAGTTTTTCCATGAGATTTGACAACGAGAAGAAAAATAGTTTTCCGGTGAAGACTAGCCCATTAGTCTTCTGTGGTCCTATATAGGAACAGTAATTTGTTTTCTTATACTATGATGATTGTTACAGATGATAGGTATTTGAAAAAGACCTTCATATACAAGGATATTACCTTCAAATTCTGCACTTGTTAATCTGAGATTTTGTTTTATGTTGCCCATGATAAGGCTTTGTTAATAGCTTCTTAGCTAAAGTTTGTGTAATCTTATTTCTGGTCCTGGTCTAGCTCAGTGTAAATACAACAATGGCCATGGAGCATATTGGGAGTCCCCTTGTACAGCTGTGAAGGCGAGGGGCAGTGAAAATAATTGTTCTACAGAGCCACTATAGGGAAGAAAACAGAATTGGATCTGCCTTTAAGGGTGTGTTCACATCAGCGTTCTGTTTCCTTTGATGGGTTCTGTCAGACCTTTCCGTTGGAGGAACCCATCACCGGAAAAGCAAACGGAAACCATAGCTTCTGTTTGTATTTACATTGATTTCAATGGTAATGCTTTTGTTGCTAATGTATTTCGTTTGTCTCCGTTCCATAAGGTTTCCGTTTTTTTGACGGACTCAATAGCGCAGTCGACTGCGCTATTGATTCCGTAAAAAAACCTGAGACCTTACAGAACGAAGACAAACTGAAACCATTAGAAACTGAAACATTACCATTTAAATCAATGGTAATGCAAACGGAAAGCTATGGTTTCCGTTTGGTTTCTGTTCATGGGTCCCCTGACAGAAAGGTCTGATGGAACCCACGAACGGAACGACCCACGCAGATGTGAACGAAGCCTCACTTGTAAAATGACACAGAAATAAAAACACAAGATGAGCAATAAGAATCAATGGATTTGCTAATCCTCAGAATCCTTCAAGACGAAGAAAATCTCTTAAACCAGGGGACGATGACCTTTAGCTCGTGTTCTAGGGATCTGTTTAATGGGTATAACTATTAGGATTGTAGGTATAGCAGCTGCTGTGAGGCTAAAAACTAAATTTTCACATATACGTAAGGTGCTGTTAGTGATAACTATGGTAGATGGAAGGAGGGCATGGTTACTGGACCCTCCTGTGTGCATTATCCTTCTTCTGCAACAATATTGTTTTTGTATTAATACTCTGCTGTGACATCAGTAAATAATCCCTGTACAGTAACATCATTGTGTGCATTATATCTGCATGGTGCAGTAGTTATATGTTTTTCTGTTCTGTGTTGTTACTATGTGCATGGTGAAATTTTTTTGTGTGTTATTCCGGTGCTGTGATACCGTTGTGTGCATGATCAATGTACTGTGACATCACTTTGCGCATTATCTGTACTTTGATGTCACTGTTTCTAAAATTCCTGGGTTGTTACTCCACTGGGTAGATTATCCTTGCACTGCGACATCACCGTTTGAATTATTTCTATGCTGTGACATCACTTTGAAATCACTGTGTGCATTATCGCTGTACTGTGATATCACATTATGTATTATCCTACTACTGTGACATCACTGTGCATCTGATCTCTGTAACTTCATTCAGGTAATTACGCCTTTGCTGTGTCATCCCTTGGTTCATTATCCCTGTTAAGGCCCTTTTACACCGGCCAAATCTTGGCCGGTGCAGCGAGCGCCGATCAACGAGACATTGTTGATCGACGCTCGCTTGCTCCTGTCACACGGAGCTATGGATGGGACGAGCGGTCATTATTCCGATCGCTCGTCCCCATCCATTATTATCATGTCGGCAGTGCGTCTCCCTGTTTATGCTGCCGACAACGATAATCTTTTACTTTTTTAATACTATACGACCAGCAGATGATCGAGCGTTTGCTCGTTCATCTGCTGATCATTCCCCTGTTTACACAGGGCAATTATCGGCAACGAGCTTTATATTAACGCTCGTCTGCCCGATAATTGTCCTGTGTAAAACCCCCTTTACAGGGAAGGCACTTTTACAGATTGACTCTCTATTCTAGTGGGGGATCCTTTTCTATTAAGTTCACACTAATTGGGCATATATTCAGGGTTTGTATCCATGAGATATCTGCACCTTGATATCACTGTGTGCATTATTCCTGTGGATTAGAGAAAGAGTCGTTGCAAAGAATGGAGACCAAAACAAACAAAGCTTTTTATGTTGTTAACTCATTGCTGCAGAGGGTCATCATGGAGAGTGTCCCTATTCCAATCTTTTCTATGGGGCCCCATGGTTACTTGTTCACCCTAAGGTACTTTTAATTTTGGCTGGTTCGACCAGCGCCGATCAATGAGACAGCTCATTGATCGGCGCTCGTTTTCTCCTTTCACAAGGAGCTAGTATTGGAACAAGCGATTGTTAGGCCTCATGCACACGACCGTGTTTTTGCGTCCGCAATTCCCCCGCAAATCCACGGGAGAATTGCGGACCCATTCATTTCTATGGGCCCATACACACTATCCGTGTTTTCACGGGTCTCCGCATGTCCGCACATCCGTGCCGCAGAAACTACGGACATGTCCTATTATGGGCCGCAAATGCGGTGCGGACATGCCAATAGAAGTCAATGGGCCCGTGGAAATTGCGGATACACCGCCGTGTGTCATCCGCAGTTTGCGGATTGTCCGGAAGTGTGCTAGGCGTCGACCGGGAATGACTTCTGTCGTCGTGAAGTCTGGAGAGAGTACATGAGAGCAGCAGAGAGCAGCAGAGAGCAGCATGGCTTCAATAAACGTAGAGAGACTAATCATCCTGGTCCAGCACAAGCCCTGTCTGTGGAATAAGCGGGTGGAAGAGTATGCAGACAGGAATATGAAAGATCTTGCCTGGCAGGAGGTCTGCAGTGAGGTGCATCCTGAGTGGGAGAAGGCAACCAAAGTGCAAAAGAAGCGCATGGGTAAGTTTCACAACTTGATGCGTTTTCTGAGAACTCCTGTCATGTCATAATGACATGCCTGACGTTTTGATTGTTGCCAGTTGGATCACCCACCAATCGCTGAAATGAAGCTGCAGAAGTGCACGTGAGATTGTGGGGGTCTCATGGCTCTGAACAGCACCGATCAAAACGTGACATGTCACTATGAGGGTATGTTCCCACACACTAATTACGTACGTAATTCTGGGGTGTTTGACCTCTATTACACACGCTAAATACGCCGCAATAGCGTTGACAATACGCAATAGCGTTGACAATGCCTTTACGGCTGAAATTACGGGTGATGTTTTCTCCTGAAACCAGCAACGTCATTTCAGCCGTTACGGACGCTGTCGTGTGTGCACATGGAAAACGTGGCAAGTCTGCTGTATTTTCTGCAACGTTGGAATTACCTGTCAAATATACAAATGTAGGTGCAGATTTGTTGCGTAAACCACAAAAATTTGCAGCATCATTTTCAAATAATAAACAACATTTCCTAATATCTAGTAATGTACTCTTCTAAAATGTTGATCTGTGATTGGTTTATTTTATATCATAGTCGAAAACGTCAAAACACGCTGGAACACGTGCCGAGACCAATTCAAGAGGGAGATTAATGACAAGGGGAAGAGCGGAGACGGACGTCTGAAAAAAAAGCCGTACATGTACACAAAACAGCTTTCGTTTCTTCTTGATGTAATGCAGGTTGGCCCGTAAGTATTGCTTATATACTTTGATCATTGTAGTCTGCCCATGTAGCCAGTCGTGTAAGTACCGCTGTAGCAGCCGTAGCGACTGCAACGGGGACCGCGACATGAGGGGACTCCACCATGTCCGGAGGCTACGCTAGCAGCCGCTATGACTGCTACAGCGGGACGCAACTGAACACTACGGCTGAGCAGGGAAGTATCTCCCCGCTCTGACATTAAACAACAGACATGTATCCGCTAACCACTGAATAGGGGATACATGTGTGATCGCTGGCATTGACAGGGAGAACGGGGGACAGAAAGTACCCTGAACTTCTCCATCCCAAACCTCGTACTTTCGCCACCTCCGTCAAAATGAATGGAGCCAAAGTCGTGCTTGTGCGCATACATAACCAGCGCTCCTTTCAATTTTTGGTAGATGTGCAGACGGCAGAACTTAAGGGTACTTTCAGTCCCCCCTTCACCCTATCGCTGCCAGCGATAAGGCATGTATTTGTAGGACACACTATAGGTGGCATTTGTCCGGGGGGCGGGGAGGTGGGCCTGTATGGCGTTAGCGGCATACAGCCCCCTCACTAGATAACGCCGTACAGTCCCCCTATAGATAACGCCATATAGTACCCCGTAAGATAATGCCATACAGTGTACAGTGTGTGGCTGTATGGCGTTATCTACAGGGGTGGGGGCAGCAAAAAAGGCACTATCTACAAGGGGGGGTGACACCCAGTGGAGGGATGGCCCCAGTTAAAACTTTGCTATGCGGCCCTGTCTTTCCTAGTTAGGGCTCTGCATGTAGTGATGCATACATAGTTTATTTGACCAGCTGTAGACATGACGTTAAATTACTACAAAAATTCCCTAACATTATGTTTTTATTTTCAAACAGAACCAAGGATAATCTGGAGGAAGATGAAGACTCTGATGTGACGCAAATTGAAGAGCCTGACGTAGCTTTGGGGACTGCTAGGTCCACTTCCACTCCTGTGCCAGCAGAACCAACAACAGCGGAGAATCCAGTCTGTACCGCGGACGAAGAAATTCTACCCCGAGGTAAACGTCGACGTTCTGCCAAAGGTCCAACGCGTACAGAGCCAAGGCAGGAAGTCGACTTGCGCGTATTAGAGCACTTGGAGAAAAGAGCTACAGAAACGGAAGAGGGCACCTTCTGTCGCGCTCTTTCTAATATTCTCAAAAGAGTGCCAATTTCAAGACAGATAAGGTGCCAAACAGCACTAATGGAAGTGGTGGAAATATTTGCGACACATCCGGACCCACGTGCAATGCATCAGGCCATCGAGTTTCATCGACGGGGGTGTGATGCAAGCACCTACAACTCTGTCCCTCCAGCACCTGCAGCAACCGCGCAAGGCATCCATCATCCGTCATATGTAGACTCAATGCCGCTATTCAGTCAAGATCGATTGGTTTATGGCATGCCAGGACCTTCTCAGCAACAGTATGGGCAAATGCAGCAGGGGGAGGCAGTTCCACGATCACATCATGAACCTGCACCTTCGCAATCATTTTACAATTTATAATTTAGTTATATAACATAGTTTTGGTAATGTTTGTTGACACTATTTTATGCAAGAAATAAAATACGTTTCTAGTTAATTATGTGTTTGTCTTTATTATTATTGAAAAACATAATGAGGTATTGGTCTGCATTTCTGCCAAATGCAAACAATCTTTTTTTTTTTTTTTAATCAAGAATTAAAAAAAAAAAAAACAGAAATACATTAGCTCGCAACCCGCGTCAAGGGTCCTCATTCTCTTGCGAGTCCCTACTCTACCTACTACTGCAAATTTAACTACTAACATTTGTAACATAAACCGGAAATACAACAGTCCCTCTCACATTTTAATTTGGCAGACAAAGCACATCCCTTTGCCAAGGAACTGCTCCCTCAGGTGATACAAAATAGTCTGTATACAAATTACGGACTGCCAGTCCAGACACTCCAGGTCTTCTATGTGGTGTGTAGTCCAAAGGGATGTAATTAGTAGAGAAATGGTCCAGCTCTGCGTCCACTGCCGACTCATGAATCCTCAGAAAATTGTGGAGGACAACACAGGCTTGGATAACCTTTGTCACATTTCCAGGATTCAACTGAATGGAGCTCTGGAACACACGCCACTTGCTGCTTAGAATTCCGAAGGCGCACTCCACATACCGTCTTGCACGTGTAAGGCGGTAGTTAAAAATGCGCCTCTGTTCATCTAAGCCACGCCTAGGGAATGGACGCATCAGGTGAGGGGACAGTCCGAAACCTTCATCACCCACAATGACAAAGGGTGCTGGTGGTCCTGTAGATCCTGGAAGCTGTCTAGGTTCCGGAAGGTCGAGCTGGTTAGAAGCTAGCCGTTCACCCATTCTGGAAGCCCTGAAGATGCCAGCATCCGCAGAGCTTCCATAGGCCCCAATATCGACAATTATAAACCGATAGTCACTGTCAGCCAAGGCCAACAGCACCACCGAGAAAAACTGCTTATAATTAAAATATTGAGACCCTGAGTGAGCAGGCTTTTTTACGCGGATGTGCTTACCATCCAGCGCACCAACACAGTTGGGAAACTGTGCTGATTGGAAGAAGCCATCGGCAATCCGAATCCAGTCCTCTGGCTTGGGCTTTGGCATAACTGCTGCTCGAAGTTGCTGCCAGATGACTTCGCAGGTAAGCTTGACAATCTTGGAAATAGTGGAGCACCCCAGCAGAAACTGGAAATGTAGGGAGGCAAAGGAGTTGCCGGTAGCAAGAAATCTGTAAAAAAAAACAAAAACATATATATCAAAATATGCACAGACAGGAAAAATATCTGCAGCACGCTGGCAAGGCGGCAATATGAACAGGGGACAACTATACTAATATTGTTTGCAGGGTAGAGACATGTCGTAGAAGGGGATTTAGGTTTTCTTACCTCAGAGTGACGATCAGGCGTTCCTCTGGAGAAATGCAACGTCTCATGGTGGTGTCCTGGAAGATGAGTCCAGGACGAAGGTCCGCCAGCAGACGATCAAAACTTTGAACGGACATACGGCAGTAGCTGAGGAACTTGTCCGGGTGCTGCCGCAGGTCCGAGTAGAGCATGTTGAAATGACCCTTCCTAAGCCGTTGTGAGATAATGGGGTGAACCCAATATCTCCTCCTCCTCCTCGGTTCTTCGTCCAGCATTGGTGGTTGCTGTCCAAATCGCCTGGAGAGGAGCCAGTACAGGAGTACATCATCCACATCATCCGAAGACATGTTCGCAGTGAGTAAAACTGTCAAAAACCACAGCTATATCAGCAGCGCAATCTTACTGAACTCGCACAAAGCAAAGATCAGGGAAAATGCAGCAGGAAATGGCTCCAGAGCGATCATGTGACCTTCTAAAGGGGGTTTGACCAAGCTTTTGGCATCCTGTTTCAAAGTCCTTTTTTTTTTTTTTTTTTTTTTCATCCGCATTTTTGCGGATTATATACGGATGAACTGCGGACTACATACGGATGAACTGCGGATGACATTCCACGGAACACGGTCCTGGAATTTGCGGACCAGAAAAACACCACGGTCGTGTGCATAAGGCCTTACTCTGATTGCTCGTCCCCATACATTTCTATCATGTCGGCAGCACGTCTCCCTGTTTACACAGGGAGAAGTGCTGCTGACAACAATAATATTTTGCACATTTAAAACGATACGATCAGCTGATGAACGAGTATTTTCACGTTCATCTGCTGATCGTTGCCATGTTTACACAAGCCAATTATCGGGAGCGAGCATTTTTTGAACGCTCATTTGCCCGATATTTGGCCAGTGTAAAAGGGCCTTAAGTCACTATTTATATTCTCATATGGTTTATTGTTGAGTCTTCCAGTTACTCGTTGGTATATTCATGATCTGCTTAATGTTTACCACACTGACCTCAATATAACCTCAATAGTTCTGGTTTGGTATATGGCCTGGCTATATAGAATGATCCCTGTTTGCACTGATTTTGATGAGACAAGTTAAATACAAAGGTTTTAGTGTTTGCTCTTTAACAGCTGAATTGACAATACCTGATTATATATTGGAATAGCAATTAACAGGGAACTTTACGGCCTCATTCACACGAGCGTGAATCACGTTGTGTGCGGTACGTTGAAACAACAAACAGCACAAGGACCCATTGTTTTCAATGGGGCCATTCACACATGTGTGATTTTTCACGCCGCGAGAGTCCACTGCGTTAAACTCACTGCATATCCTATATTGGTGCGTTATCACGCCCCTATGCAGCCATTGAAGTCAATGGGCACGTGAAAACCACGCACCGCACACGGATGCACATCCGTGTGCGGTACGTGATTTAAGCATTAATTCAATTCAAAATAATAAAAAAAATAAAAGATGTGCTTTGTGAGTGCGTGAATAACGCATGCCACTCACAAAGCAGACTGATGCATAATGCAACCCACACGGACCAGATTCACACACGTGTGAAGGAGGCCTTATTCAGCCTGTGTTCAATCTAGATCCCTGATCTATACATTTTGATGGTGTAGTTTAGGAGCCCACCACCCGACTTGAAATTGAGTCTTCCGTATAATTATGAAGAAAAAGTATATAGATCCGGAGCTTGTAAATATAAAATATAACTTTTACTGTGTTTCCTTTAAAATTGAAGGTACAAACATGCATAAAAAGGATTTTATATATGCCATATGTTCATACATAATCATCATTGGTCATATTCTGCCTCGTGTAGCTTGTGACTATAACATTTATTTTTGAAGACTTGATTCTAGATGTTGTTTATCAAAGTCTAATCTGCGCTAGACTTAGATACTGATACACCAACTTCCAGGAGAGTGTTCTTCACTTCGGTAGATGTTGTGAAGGGGTTTTTCTTCGCCATGGAAAGGATTCTGCGATCATCCACCTCTGTTGTCTTCCGTGAATGACCAGGCCTTTTGGAGTTCACGAGATGACCAGTGCGCTCCTTTTTTTCAAGAACGTACCAAACTGTTGATTTGGCCACTCCTAACATTTGTGTTATCTCTCTGATGGATTTCTTCATTTTTTTCAGCATAACGATGTTCTGTTTCACTTGAATTGAGAGCTCCTTTGACCTCATGTTGTGGGTTCACAGCAACAGCTTCCAAATGCAAATGCCACACCTGGAATCAACTCCAGACCTTTTATCTGCTTAATTTATTATGGATTAATGAGGGAATAGCCCATGCAGCCCATTAACCCCTTCCCGACATTTGACATATCCATACGCCAAAGTCACGTAGGGGAAGTATGGAACAGGCTCACGGAGTGAACCCGCTCCATACGATGCCGCTGTTGGCTATATGTTACAGCCGACACTTCAGAGTAACGAGCGGCATCGCGCTCGAGCACGATCCCGCTCGTTTAACTCGTTAAATGTTGCGGTCAATACCGACCGCAGCATTTAAATGAGCTTAATAGATGCCTGCCAGAATCACGATATACTGCAATACATTAGTATTGCAGTATATCGTGCAAGCGATCTAACGATCGCTGGTTGAAGTCCCCTAGGGGGACTAATAAAAAAAGTTAAAATTAGTTAAATAAAGTTTTTTTTATGTTCAAAGTTCAAAAAATCCCCCTTTTCCCATTTTCCCCCTAGAGCATAGTAAAAAATAAATAAATAAACATAATTGGTATCGTCGCATCCGTAAAAGTCTGAACTATTACAATATATCATTATTTAACCCGCACGGTGAACGCCATAAAAAACCTAATTTCACCTCATTTCCTACAAAAAAATGAAATAAAAAGTGATCAAACCGTCGCATGTACACCAAAATGGTATTATTAAAAACGACAGCTTATCCCGCAAAAAATAAGCCCTCATACCACTTAATTGACAGAAATATAAAAAAGTTATGGCTCTCGGAATTTGGCGACACAAAATACAGTTTCTTTTTTACTTGTAAAAGTAGTAAAATATAGAAAAAACTATATATATATTTGGTATCGTATTGACCCATGGAATAAAGTTAACGTGTTGTTTTAATTGCACAGTGAATTCCGTAAAAACGAAGGGCAAAAAATAATGGAGGAATCACAGTTTTTTTTATTTTCTACCCCACAAATATTTATTTTCCTGTTTCCTAGTACATTATATAGCACAATAAATGGTGCTTCGAAAAACTACAACTCGTCCCGCAAAAATCAAGCCCTCATAGTACTATATTGAAAAATAAAGAAGTTATGGCTTTGGGAAGGTGGGGAGGAAAAAACAAAAATTAAAATCTGAAAAAGGGCTGCGGCGGGAAGGGGTTAAATAGCTTTTGAGATAATTGTCCAATTACATTTGGTCCCTTGAAAAAGAGGCAGCTACATATTAAAGAGCTGTCATTCCTAAACCCTTCCTCAAATTAGGATGTGAATACCCAAATTAAATGTAAGGGTCTGCACTTTAAGCCCACATTGATTATATAACTGTATATTCAATATGTTTTGGTAAACTGCTAAAATGCCAAAACTTGTGTCACTGTCCAAATAATTCTGGACCTAACTGTATACATACAAGGTATGGTATGATATTTAGTGATTTTGACCTATGTCACCACTATATATGTCCTGCCTTACAATTATACACTGTCCTCTTTCTGTACTATTTTTGTACATGTGTTTTTATGGGTGTTTTTAAATGGTATGTACAACGGTTTTGTCTCTGAATAAAGAATCTTGTACTTTTTGCTACATTGGATGGATATTCTTTATTATAGCATTGAGGGAAATTTTATCGGTTTATAAGTCAACAGATTTAGTTTACTGTCCCAGCTCTATATCTAAATAACCAGAGTAGCTTGTTGGCACTTCCCTGCACCTAGCACTTGCGACACATGCCGCGCTAGCCCTTCAAGCTGATGGATTTGCTGGCTATGCTGCACAATGTATATTTTTGATTAAACACTTTATTATTGGGCACATTAGTAACATGATGTAACCTAAGCACAAGAATTTATATATATATATATATATATATATATATATATATATATATATATATATATATATATATATGATTACTTCTTGTTTTTTGCATTTAGAATGTAATAGCTTAATTCTAATTACCTTCTGTGTCATTATGAGATATGCTGATGCTAGGGCAATGCTCAGTGTGCCCTGATAACAGGCTGAGTGTACAGACAGTCCTGGGGTCCTTTCTAGGGAAGTCAATTGACCCTATCAAATGGCTGAGACCATTGACTGTGACAGTCCCAGATATTAGAGCGGGAGCTGAACTGTCATTAGATAGCCACACATTCGCTCTAGGGCAGCATCAGACATTCACGTAGGACGTATTCTACAGTGCTGTAGAAAGGCGGCGCTGTAGAATAAGATCTTTTAATGACCGGTGTAAAAGGTGTATTGGCAATCATTAGGGGGTTAAGTGAATGAAAAATGTATAGGTTTGCTAATAATCTGAACATAATAATAGAAACTTAAATACTTGTAGATTATACTACACAACACACTGTGTGGGTATTGCCAGACAACGTTTAATTTCAGTATTGCGTGGGGTAAGCAACATGGCTGATTTGCAACACAACTGTTGATCTTTTATAAAATTATCAGAGTATAATCATGACATTTTAAAATATAAGCAATAGCCATCCACCAAAAAAGATGTAACCAAAAAACATATATTTATAGGAACATTATTCCAACTTACTGATCTTTATTATCACAAATAAAAGAAAACACCGCATTCCAAATTATTATGCAAATGTTATTTTTCGCTGATTTTCCTAAATAGTTGATGCAAATGACAGTCAGTATAATCTTCAAGCCATCAACCGTTGGAGTATAATGCAAATTTTATTGAACAAATCTCCTAATGATAACACATTTTTTTTTAGAAGTAAAAAACTCAAAATGCACTGTTTCAAATTATTATGCACAACAGAGATCAAAACATATTAAAAGTTGTAAAGAGAACTAAAATGGTAATTTGTTGAATTTGCAGCATCAGGAGGTCATATTTACAGAAATCAAAAGCTCTTTCAATCAAAAAAAACTTAGCAGGCCAGGTTACATGTTAACATAGGACCCCTTCTTTGATATCACCTTCACAATTCTTGCATCCATTGAATTTGTGAGTATTTGGACAGTTTCTTCTTGAATATCTTTGCAGGATGTCAGAATAGCCTCCCAGAGCTTCTGTTTTGATGTGAACTGCCTCCCACCCTCATAGATATTTTGCTTGAGGACAGGGCCGCCATCAGGGGGGTATTAGGGGTAGTGGTGTGAGGGGCCCGGCCAAAACTAATTGAAAGGGGGGCCCGGCAAC
This sequence comes from Rhinoderma darwinii, assembly GCF_050947455.1. Lineage (NCBI taxonomy): Eukaryota > Metazoa > Chordata > Amphibia > Anura > Rhinodermatidae > Rhinoderma > Rhinoderma darwinii. Next base: position 41,063,469 of record NC_134697.1, on the reverse strand, counting down.
TGCCTCGACATTCTTTTGGTAGGAAAAAACGGGCCCCTGCAATGGGGCCCGTTTTTTTCACCATAAGAATGTCGTGAGCTGCTGCTGCTGCGGGCCCCCTCCCCTCGTCATGGGGGGCCGTCAAACCGTCCGCCCGCGCGCGCACCCGATCGCGCGCACAATGAAACTGCCGCGCGTGCGCACTCGCGAGCGCATCCACGAACGCCCGCACTGGAGACCGCCCGCGCGCGCACCCGCGATCGACCGCGCGCGCACCCGCAAACGAAGCGCGCGCACCCGCGACCGGCCGCGCGCGCACCCGCGAACGAAGCGCGCGCAGCCGCGGACACACATGGACAAAACTTACCTGGAGCCTGGCTGGAGGTGAAGGACTGGACGTCTGGACCGAAGACCTCCCCTGGAAGACATCGCCGGAAGAGGACTGGAGTGGGAGCAGCTCTTCTGACACAGTGAGTAAATTATCTCAAAGTGTTGTTTATCTATGGCCCTGTTCACACAGTATTTTGCAGGCAAAAAAAAATCTGCCTCAAAATTCCTTAAAGAATTTTGAGGCAGATTTTGCCCTGCCCACACTATCTTGCTGCGTTTTTTTGCTGCGTTTTTTGCTCGCGGCGATTGAGGACAGCAGACAAAAAACGCAGCGAAAAATGCATTTTCTGCCTCCCATTGATTTAGATGGGAGGTCAGAGGCGGAACCGCGGCAAGAAAGGACGTGCTGCTTTTTCTTTTTTCCGCGACTGGCTCCCATTGATTTCAGATTAAATCAATGGGAGGCGGTTTTGGAAGTTGTTTGGTGCTGATTCTGACGCAGTGTCCGAGTCAATATCAAGGGCCAAAAACTCTGTAAACTGGGCCTTATTGTTAGGGCTTATTCAGACGAACGTGTAATACGTCCGTGCAACGCGCGTGATTTTCACGCGCCTCGCACGGATCTATGTTACTCTATGGTGCCGTGCGGACTGTCAGTGATTTTCACGCAGCGTGTGTCCGCTGCGTAAAACTCACGACATGTCCTATATTGGTGCATTGTTCGCGCATCACGCACCCATTGAAGTCAATGGGTGTGTGAAAATCACGCCCAGCACTTCCGCAGCCGTATAAACTATGGATGAAATTAGAAAAGCACCACGTGCTACAAACATACAAACAGAGTGTCATAATGATGGCGGCTGCGCGAAAATCACGCAGCCGCGCATCATACGCTGCTGACACACGGAGCTGTTATGGACCTTTTGCATGCGCAAAACGCCACGTTTTTTGCGCGTGCAAAAAGCACACGCTTGTGTAAATCCGGCCTTAGGGTAGGAACACACTAGGCATGAACGCTGCAGATTTTATGCAACACATTTTATTGTGGATAATCCGTAGCGTATCACAGTCGCAGCAGAGGGGGTCAGATATGAACAAATCTCATCCACACGCTGCAAAAATAATGGACCTGCAGTGTGGCTTTGGCTTTTTAAGTCGCATGTCAATGTATTCTGTGCAATCGCTGCTCCTCTGTTGCGGAAATGCTGCGATTCTGCCGCAAAAATCACACAAGAGAAGAAAAAAAAGGTACTTTTTTAAATTGATAAAGTTTAGACTTGCCCCGGCCGTAGTCCTGGTGACGCGATCCTCTATTCTTAGCGCAGCCCGGCCTCCTGTCATGACGTTTCATCCCATGTGACTGATGCAGCGGTCACATGGTCTACAGCGTCATCCCAGGAGGCGGGGCTACGTTCAGAAGAGAGAGATGCGTCACCAGAACTACGGCCGGGGCAAGTCTAAACTTTTTTTTCCCTGCAGGATTCCCGCAGCGGACACGCCTCACGAAACCTGCGCCGCTATTTGGTGCGGTTTTGCGGGCAGAATTCCCTGCGGCTACCGGGGCGGATAAGCTGTGTAGTTTTACTCAGCATATCCGCCTAGTGTGTCCCTTATGATGTCGCTCCTGGAGCTGCTGCCGGTCTCTAAATAGGCAATTGGTCCAGTAGAATTTGGAATTATTTTTTTTTGTGAACCAGCTTAAAAAAATACAAAACTTTTGTGTTAGGGCCTGTTCACATCACCGTTCGCTTCCGCTCCGGGGTTCCGTCTGAGGTTTCTGTCGGGTGAACCCCGCAACGGAAAGTGAAAGTGATAGCACAGCTTCCGTTTCCATCACCATTAGCGCAGTCGACTGCGCTATTAATTCCGTCCGAAAACCAGCCGGAATGGTGACGAACCACCGCTCCGGGGTTCCGTCTGAGGTTTCTGTCGGGTGAACCCCGCAACGGAAAGTGAAAGTGACAGCACAGCTTCCGTTTCAGTCACCATTGATCTCAATGGTGACGGAAACATCGCTAATGGTTTCCGTTCGTCACCATTCCGGCTGGTTTTCGGACGGAATTAATAGCGCAGTCGACTGCGCTAATGGTGATGGAAACGGAAGCTGTGCTGTCACTTTCACTTTCCGTTGCGGGGTTCACCCGACAGAAACCTCAGAAGGAACCCCGGAGCGGAAGCGAACGGTGATGTGAACAGGCCCTAACACCAAAGTTTTGTATTTTTTTAAGCTGGTTCACAAAAAAAAATAATTCCAAATTCTACTGGACCAATTGCCTATTTAGAGACCGGCAGCAGCTCCAGGAGCGACATCATAAGGGACACACTAGGCGGATATGCTGAGTAAAACTACACAGCTTATCCCGGGAGCCGCAGGGAATTCCGCCAGAAAAACCGCACCAAATAGTGGCGCAGGTTTCGTGAGGCGTGTCCGCTGCGGGAATCCTGCAGGGAAAAAAAAGTTTAGACTTACCCCGGCCGTAGTTTAAGTGACGCATCTCTCTCTTCTGAACGTAGCCCCGCCTCCTGGGATGACGCTGTAGACCATGTGACCGCTGCAGCAGTCACATGGGATGAAACGTCATGACAGGAGGCGGGGCTACGCTAAGAATAGAGGATCGCGTCACCAGGACTACGGCCGGGGCAAGTCTAAACTTTTTTATAAATTTAAAAAAGTGGCTTTTTTTTTTTTTCTCATTTGTGATTTTTGCGGCAGAACCGCAGCATTTCTGCAACAGAGGAGCAGCGATCCCACAGAATACATTGACATGCGACTTAAAAAGCCAAAAAGCCACACGGCAGGTCCATTATTTTTGCAGCGTGTGGATGAGATTTGTTCATATCTGACCCCCTCGGCTGCGACTGTGATACGCTGCGGATTTTCCACAATAAAATGTGTTGCATAAAATCCGCAGTGTTCATGCCTAGTGTGTTCCTACCCTAAGGCCGGATTTACACAAGCGTGTGCTTTTTGCGCGCGCAAAAACGTGGCGTTTTGCGCTTGCAAAAGGTCCATAACAGCTCCGTGTGTCAGCAGCGTATGATGCGCGGCTGTGTGATTTTCCCGCAGCCGCCATCATTATGACACTCTGTTTGGATGTTTGTAGCACGCGGTGCTTTTCTGTTTTCATTCATAGTTTATACGGCTGCGGAAGTGCTGGGCGTGATTTTCACGCACCCATTGACTTCAATGGGTGCGTGATGCGCGAACAATGCACAAATATCGGACATGGCGTGAGTTTTAAGCAGCGGACTCGCGCTGCGTGAAAATCACTGACAGTCTGCACGGCCCCATAGAGTAACATAGGTCCGTGCGAGGCGCGTGAAAATCACACACGTTTCACGGACGTATTACACGTTCGTCTGAATAAGCCCTAACAATAAGGCCCAGTTCAACGTTTTTGGGCCTTGATATTGACTCGGACACTGCGTCAGAATCAGCACCAAAAAACTTCCAAAACCGCCTCCCATTGATTTAATCTGAAATCAATGGGAGCCAGTCGCGGAAAAAAGAAAAAGCAGCACGTCCTTTCTTGCCGCGGTTCCGCCTCTGACCTGCCATCTAAATCAATGGGAGGCAGAAAATGCATTTTTCGCTGCGTTTTCTGTCTGCTGTCCTCAATCGCCGCAGGCAAAAAACGCGGCAAGATAGTGTGGGCAGGTCAAAATCTGCCTCAAAATTCGGTGCGCGCTTCCAGGCGGTCGCCGGTGCGCATGCGCGGGAGTTTGCGTGGTGCGCGTGATCGGTCGCACGGGCGGCGGTGTTTGACGGCCCCCATGCTACCCAGGGCCGCCATCAGGGGGGGTATTATGGGTACTGATGTGAGAAGCCCGGCCAAACCTAATTGAAAGGGGGGCCCGCAGCTCATGACATTCTTTTGGTGAAAAAAACGGGCCCCATTGCAGGGGCCTGTTTTTTTTCTACCAAAGGCAAGTCGCGGCAGTTTGCCGGGCCCCCCTTTCAATTAGGTTTGGCCGGGCCTCTCACATCAGTACCCCTAATACCCCCCCTGATGGCGGCCCTGGGTACCATGATATAGTACTGGACGGAGTACCGTTAACAGGCGGTGCCACGGTAGGGGGGCCCAGAAAATGTAGCTGTAGGGGGCCCTGAAATTCCTGATGGCGGCCCTGCTTGAGGATGTTCCAAAGGTTCTCAATAGGGTTGAGGTCAGGGGAACATGAGGGCCACACCATGAGTTTCTCTCCTTTTATGCCCATAGCAGCCAATGACAACAAGGTATTCTTTGCAGCATTGGATGGTGCATTGTGATGCATGGAGATAATTTTGCTACAGAAGGCACGGTTCTTCTTTTTGTACCACGGAAGAAAGTGGTCGGTCATAAACTCTACGTACTTTGCAGAGGTCATTTTCACACCGTCAGGGACCCTAAAGGGGCCTACCAGCTCTCTCCCCATGATTCCAGCCCAAAACATGACTCCGCCACCTCCTTGCTGACGTCGCAGCCTTGTTGGGACATGGTGGCCATTCACCAACCATCCACTACTCCATCCATCTGGACTATCCAGGGTTGCACGGCACTCATCAGTAAACAACACAGTTTGAAAATTAGTCTTCATGTATTTCTGAGAGCACTGCAACCGTTTCTGCTTGTGAGCATTGTTTAGGGGTGACCGAATAATAGCTTTATGCACACTTGCAAACCTCTGGAGGATCCTACACCTTGAGGTACGCGGGACTACAGAGGCACCAGCGGCTTCAAATACCTGTTTGCTCCTTTGCAATGGCATTTTAGCAGCTGCTCTCCTAATCCTATTAATTTGTCTGGCAGAAACCTTCCTCATTATTCCTTTATCTGAACAAACCCGTCTGTGCTCTGAATCAGCCACAAATCTTTTCACAGTATGATGATCACGCTTTTCGGCAGCAGAGTGATCCTTTTTCTTTTCCATATTGCTTGAAACCTGTGGCCTGCTTAATAATGTGGAACATCCTTCTTAAGTAGTTTTACTTTGATTGGGCACACCTGGCAAACTAATTATCACAGGTGTCTGAGATTGATTACAATGATCCAAAGAGCCCTAAGACACAATACTATCCATGAGTTTAATTGAAAAACTAATAAATGTTTATGACACTTAAATCCAATGTGCATAATAATTTGGAACACGGTGTATATAATGCTGTGGTTAAGCGCCTATTAGTTATTCTGTATCCCAGCTGCTTTCCCGTGGGTCTCTGCAGGGGAGACAGCTGCCTGCCTGGGAAAGACCAATATGCTTAAGAACAAATTGCTGTCTCTGTGGAAAATGGGTCCCATATGAAGCCTATATTTTGTTTTTGGTAAAACAGGACGTCCATGGGTTGTTGACCACCAACTACCTTTACTTTGTAGGAGGAAAGAGCGGCATAACCCTTGCACTGCTTATCCCCCCTTTGTGGTGCTATTGGAAATGGAAAGGGTGGGAAGGCCTGCTTCTTGGTATGTATACTCATGATTTAAAGTTTATATTAACCGCTAGTTTTTTGTCACGTAATTTCTGGTAAATGTAACTCTTTTATTGTAAAGTATTATTAGCAGAATATATGAAAAGCAATTTAGGGCCCAGGCATCAAAAATGGAGCTTCTACTAAATTGCAGACAAATCTAATTTCTATGGGAAACTCTAGACTTTGCGCATGAAGATCTTGTATGAGATCGGAAAAAGATGGCTTCTTCTAAAGAGAGCTCAGTATGTTCAGTATTGCATTTCAGCTTCATTGAAGTGAATATTTGACACAACCTGTGGACAGGAGTGGCGCTTTTTCTGGAAGAAAGAAGCCATGACTTTCTAATCTCATACAACCCCTTTAAAATAGGAGGCTGAAGGGAAGATACGCAAGAAAGAAACCTTTTCTTAGCTTATCTGAATTTCTTTTCACTATATTGGAATCATAGATGTTGGGAGGTGCGTCTATGGACTGACAATCAGATAAAGCAAGCCCAAAAAATTTTCTTTGTCTCTTGGCAAAATACATCTTAAATGTATGCAATCTGGTTATACAGGGAATTTTAACTATCTTTCGTCTAGATGGGCCCCTGGGGTTAATCATGCAATAATACTGTAAGTGGTAAACATCAAAGAATCGTCAGCGCAGCACTGTAATACTGTGGAAATCAGCTTTGCTATTTATAAACACAGACGTTCTTGCAGACTGGCTTACATGTGCGGCAGGGTGATGCCTACGGACGGTTAATATTCTAGTAACTGCTCTGTGCTCATTGTTTGTGAACGCTGATGAGATTCACTGTAACACTCTAATAGATTTAACAGTCTGCATGGCTTACGTCTGCAGCCTTGCTTACCTCTATCGTCTACCTCATCGAGTTCAGATTCAGCCAGCCGTATTGACATTCAACTGATGTAGCATACTGAACGTTTTCATTTCACATCTGACATTGTCGCTCAGCACATTCATGTTTTATAACAATTTTCTGTAACCATCTCCGCTCTACAATTCGTCTCATGACCAAAGCTTTATATTTTATTGGTAATAATCATTGCCAATTGCACATGTATATGTATATTACTTTATGTACTGTAGTTAATTTTTTTTTTAAAATTAAGAATATAATATGCTACTTCTTCATTCTAAAAATTGTGTATTGGAGCCACTATGCCACTTAAAGGGATTGTCCACACTAAGGCTGGGTTCACACAGAGTTTTTTGCAGGCAGAAAATCTGCCTTAAAATTTTCAAGGCAGATTTTGATCTTCCTGCATGCAGCATTTTTCGCTGTGTTTTTTGGCTGTGGCCATGGAGCGCCGCGGGCAAAAAATGCCGCAAAATACGCTTTCTCTGCCTCCCATTGATGTCAATGGAAGGTCAGAGACGTAAACGCCCGAAGATAGGGCATGTCCCTTCTTTTTCCCGCGAGCCGTTTTGTCCGCTCGTGGGGAAAAAATGCCTCCACCTCCCATTGAAATCAATGGGATGCATTTTCGGCCGTTTTTTGGCGTGTTTTCCGACGCGGTTTCCACGTCAAAAAACTCTGTGTGAACTGACCCTAATATGAATGCACTACAAATGGTTTCTTTATTCAAAATTCTGCCCAACATTTCCCAGTGCTAAAAAGCTGCAGCTGCATGTATACAAGACAGCCAATGTGGCGTGTTGTCTAGGCTGACGTCATGCCCAAAGGTCTCTACACATAGTCATGTGACCACGTAGTCTAAGGATAATAACTCTAATCAGTAGTTCTCTTTTACAATGTTATCATCACTGCTCCATTCACAATCAATGTTTATAAGGCTATGTTCACATCAACGTTGCCCTTCCGTTGAGGGGTTCCGTCGGACGTTTCCGTCGGGATAAACCCTCAACGGAAGGGCAAACTCAAACCTTTGCTTCTGTTTCCCGCACCATTGAATGCAATGGTGACGGAAACGTTGCTAAAGGTTTCCGTTTGTCACCATTGTGACAGCGTTCCGTTGTTTTGACGGAATCAATAGCGCAGTCGACCGATCAATGGTGAGGGAAACGGAAGATAAGGTTTCAGTTTGTCTTTCCGTTGAGGGGTCAACCCGACGGAAAACTCAGACGGAACCCCTCAACGGAAGGGCAGCACTGATGTGAACAGGCCCTAAGCAATGTAGTGACAGGAGGTTAAGTTACTTATCAGACACCATCAGCAGAATGCCGATTGTGTATACAACAGTTTGTTTGGTGAATAGAGTAAGCAAAGGGGATATGATGACCTTCAGCACAATGCGGCATCATGACTGCTCATTCAATTCACAGAATACAAGCTACATAAACAGAGCCTGTATTCTGTATGAGGAAGCCTGTACAGCAGCGGCACCGGCAGGACTGCTAGGATTCATAACAAGCATAAAATTAACTTTTTATTTGGTACCTTTTGCCTACCTTGAAATAAAAACAACACCACACATATTTCGTTGTTGGATGGAGTCGGTCACAGCTTTATTCTTAAAATCGGAATCTAACCATCAATTTTATAAGGCACCTAAATATAATATACTCCACATTGCTTTATAGGTATTCAGATCACTGAATTCTCAGCGAGTAAGTTCGGCTTCAAAGCTCCTACTTTCTTGTTACGATGGACCAAACGCCAGCTGTGACTTAAAGAATAAAAAAAATACCAAACATTACAGCAACTAGGAAGAAAAAACAAGCATTAGCACAAAGCCAGTGGAAAAAACAAAAGTGTAATAGGGTAATAAAAATAAATGGATAGGGCATGCAGGCCAAAAATGTCTCCAGGACCTCACACAGAGGGGAAGAGGAGCGGTAAGCTAAACAATAATTATCCCATCCTAGTGGGAGGTACCCTATCTAATTGGCTGTAGTAGCAGCAAGGAGGGTTCAACCATTTTTACATAAGCCGTCGGTGACCGGGAAGGGGGGGGGGGAAGGGTACCTAACATTCAGGCTTTCAGATGCATAATAACTAATGGCATGGGACATAACACAGACCCCAGCAGTCAGGGGTCACCCTCCTTTGTTGGTCAGGTACTCTGCAGGAAGACGATTTTCTTGCCAGTGCCCTGCTCTATAATAGGCAATATTTTGTATGTAAGGAGAGTATTATTAATAATAACAACAATAATTTACTAGGGAATTGCTTCAAAGTGGAGATTTTCTTTAAGTATCTTATAATCTAGTAACATTTTAGTAAAATGTTTGATGCTTGCATTGTAAACCAGAAAGACTGTTGCTTTCAAATTCAAGTCTATACCTGAAGTCCATCAATAATTTATATAGAGCACTTCTCCTGTAATAGGAGATATCCTGTAATATCATATCGTCTGCTACACTTGCATGGACAATTTAATTGAGGTTTATCAACTATTTTACCAACTGCATGTTCATCATTGAATAAAGTCCAGCTCAATGGTATATTCATAAGGTGTGATGGCAATTAAGGTTGATCAATCTCCCCAGACATTCATGGATGATTTGCAATTGTAGCACAATTCATAAGAGTTATCTTGGTCTGCTAAATACTTTGTGACAACCACTTGTGACAGCCATAAAAGTATCCATGGGGTTGTCACTAGATTGTTCACATAATTGCATATCAATTTGCATTGTTAAAGGGGTTTTCCAGGAGTCAAACATTGATGGCCTATGTTTAGGATTGTTCATAATGTTTGATTGGTGGAGGTCTGACCCATGGGACTGATCAGCAGAATGAAGGGGCCACATTATTTACACAGGAACGCTGCATGCCGTCACTTATTAGTTAATGTGCCCTAGTTTAGGAGTATTTAGTAGTTATACTTGTGGCACATGGCAGGCTTGAGTCCAAATATATTCACATATTCACGCCCCCCCCCCCTCCAGCCATTGATTGACACTTTTCTCCCTATGCACATTAATAGGGAGAAAAGTGTCAAGTAGCGGCTATAGGGGGGAAGGGGAGCGTGAAAATATGATTATACTTGGACTCAAGCTCGCAGGGTCAGATGCGCCCCGCAAATGTAAATACTCCCAAACGACGGCAGAGGAACTAATAAGTAACAGCACGCTGAAAATCAGTATGTCTGTCACTTCTTTATGCTGCCCTCAGACAGGGCGGCATAAATATGTGACAGATCCGCTTTAAGAATTCCTTAACAATGCAGATTTGGAAAATAAAGAGGTCTTCTTTATATGATTTAGGGTAGTGGATTATGTTAGGAATGTATTTATCAGCACTATGTAAAAAAAAGAAAAAAAAAAAGAAAATGCTAATTTTCTACTTGGGTCACAGATTTTGTCTTTATGTCCTCTGGGCACAGGAAGGAGATACCAATTTAGGAGAAAAACTTTAAAATAGACCATTCTTTACCAGTTGGTTAAGGTAGAATGACACATTTCTGAGATGCTGGCTTATTACAATAAATTTCCATATTGATTTTATCCTGCTGCGATCCCCAGGAGGGAGAAATTTCACCATGTTTTTTCAGGTTCTTTCTAAGCTGCTTAACAGACCGGCAAAGACGTAGTCTGTTTATTTACGTAGTAGCGCTCGGAAATAGCATCAAAACCTAATGACTGCGTGGAACAGCATTACCTGTATTTCTCCGTGAGGAGAGGGTTTTATCAGAATTAAATGTGATTATTCTTTTTTTTAGAACTTGCTTGAGAGATGAACAGTGAATTCCACATTCTGGAGCATCAAAGGGTTCTCCTTTCTAAGAATACATTTACAATTCAGACAAACATTAGCAAATGTGGCTCTATTCATCTTTCCTTCTATATGAGAATTATAAAGCTTATCTATTCATCGACATCAGTTGTATCTTTACAGTGGTGAACATGTCATGGAAATTTACAGTTAAAAACAAATGTTGACTAGCCCTATGCCTATAATTTGGTCTACTAGAGAAAGTGTAAAGAGAATCTGCGACTTTCCTGACGTGTCTATTTTAGTAATTAGTTCTATAAAATAACAATTCTGCATCATCTTTTATTATAACTCACGGTTGTGCCATTCCTCTGTTTTTCCTCTTAGAAATATATGAAAAAATTGATAACTGTGTGTTACCATTCCCCTGTCAATAGGGTCTGTCCCTCCAACTGGTGAGAGCATGTGCCCACGCAGAGTCAAAAACGTCTCAAAATACGGAGCGGTTTTCAAGGGAAAACAACCCCTCATTTTCAGACGTTTTATGAGCAACTCGCGTATTTCGCTGCGTTATTCGCTGCGTTTTCGCTGCGTTTTTTACGGCCGTTTTTGGAGCTGTTTTCATTGGAGTCTATGAGAAAACAGCTCCAAAAACGTCCCAAGAAGTGTCCTGCACTTCTTTTGACGAGCCGTCACTTTACGCGCCGTATTTTGACAGTGACGCGTAAAATGACGGGTCGTCGGCACAGTACATCGTAAAGCCCATTGAAAGTAATGGGCAGATGTTTACCAATGTATTGGAGCCGTTTTTTTCAAACGTAATTCGAGGCGTAAAACGCCTCCATTACGTCTGAAAATCGGTCGTGTGAACCCAGCCTAACACTCGTTTGTTAATTTATTTTCTAGAATAACAGAGGAATGGCACAAAGTAAAGTTTTAAGAAAAGATGCTCCAGAATGGCAATTTTATGGGTAAAACAATTATTTACTAGAATAGACATGTCAGTAGAGGTGACGGGTACTCTTTAAGGGAAACTAGAGTTTCGCTTGGTAATTATTGATTAAGGGTATCTTCACACGCACTTTTTTCAGACGTAATTTCTTTCAATGGGTTTTACGATGTTCTGTTCCCACGAGGTGTAATTTTACACGTCGCTGTCAAAAGATGGAACGTAAAAAGACGCCTGCGAAAAAGAAGTGCATGTCACTTCTTGGGCCGTTTTTGGAGCCGTTTTTCATTGACGCCATTGAAAAACAGCTCCAATAACGCCGGTAAAATATGCCGCGAAAAACGCGACTAGTTACAAAAAAGTCTGAAAATCAGGAGCTGTTTTCGCCATAATTTCAGACGTATTTTGCTAAGCCGTGTGAACATACCATTATTGTTATCTACTTTGGTAGTTCTGGTAGCACATCATAAGATTATAAATCATACTGACATTAAAAAAAAAAAAGCAATACATATCATACACATGAGGCATTGCTGGTGGATACATTGGCTATGGCCTACTTTATTAAAGGTTTGATAAAGGCAGAGCATTGCTGACAAGCAGCCCACCCCATGGGGACCAGTAATATGTCTTCCATTGCCAGGTCACATGTCTTACATTAGCCAAAACATAGGCCAACGTTCTGCCATTTCCAAGGTGGAAAAACTGCCCTTATATCGATTTCTTAGGAGGATATACCTGGGATAATGCTGGTGACTATGCAGGTCGTCCCCTGCTTCCCTCCTTCACAGAGTTTACTGACCAGACTTTGCTTAGCATATAAAGAATATATCATCTGTAATGAATAATTATGATTTCAATATCTGGTTCTCCCCTGAGTTTTCCTTGACCAATTAATATGGTCAAAACAAACTGATATAATGCATGTTTCATCAAAGCAATGTCTAATGCTAATCACTCATTTAGGGACACTAAAGCTGGCAAGGGAATATTTTCATACTGTTTACAAGCGGTGGCCCCCACTTGCCTACAGGGCCCCTGTGCAACTGCACAGGTTGCACATATAGCATGTCTGCCGATGTTGGTGAACTAACTAAAGGAAGCAGACAGCAAAAGTCATAGAAATAAAAGTACAAAGCAAGAGTAATGGCTTCAGAACCTCAGAGTAAAATGGGTTGCCTCATGAAGATATCTCCTGTCCCTATGCCCTGTTAGGACATATGGACATCAAAAGGGGGACCCCACTCTATGAGCCAGAGCTGAATGAGCTATCCCATTATGGCCTCCTCAAACTGTCCTTGTATTACAAGGACAGTGATTCATCTGCATGGCTGCCATGTAATACTACATTTCCCCTGTAGCGGCCGCTGCAGGGGAAATGCCTGGAAGTGGCCCCAGGCAATCGGCTGATCGACCCCAGGGGATTCATTTTAAAGGGAGGTGTCCCTAATTAGACAACACATTAAATGATTAGAAATAATATCAATTTTGACCCCAATTAGAATAACACAAGGGTATTCGGTACGTGCTGGATGAGATGCTTCCTATGTCTCAAAACATCCTGAAAAGACAAACTATTCCATGTGTATAGCTTAAAATAAGCCTTATAACCATTAGGGTCATTAAGAGCCTCAGAGTTCCCCATTATATTGAGTCCCGCATAGATACTGTATAATTTAAATCTCAAATACCAAACCTTTCCGTTGATATACCGAGGAAGCAATTTCATTAAAAAAGTTAGCAGGAGACCTAGCCTTTACACCAGTGTCATCCTATGGCTTTATACACTTATAGAAGCAGTGGTCATTTTTTCAAGCCTTCATTTATCTTCAGATATTAGACTCCACACAGACTATTTCACAATCAAGAAATGGCCCTCCATAGGTCACGGGTATTATTAACTGCACACAAAATGTCACTGCAAGGGGAAGACTCAGCAGGACACCTGAACCAGCTTCCAAGATTGATAAATGTTATATAAGGTGTAGAAGCCTGATGACATTGACGTTTATGAAGAAAAACAGCGCACATTACAGAGATGTCTTTTATTGTTTGTGACTAGCCAAATATACATTCATGACAATACAGATCATTTAGTGAGTGCTGCAGATCTTTTTTAAAGATTGAGAAAATAGTAGGCTTGTTTTTCATTCAGGTGTCTGGCTAAACCAGACATACAGGTTTTATCCCAGTGATTGGAAAAGTACTAGGTAACACATGATACAAGTCATTACGATTCTGTGCACTAGTAGATGAAAAAGGTGGATTTTCATTCTATGCCAATTTTTTTTTCCCGTATTAATGCCTTCTGTAAAGATACCAATTGCCCAGGTGTAAATGAAGAATTTCAGACTTCCTTTACTGATTCATACTGTAAATATAATCTGTGTTGTCAGATATAGGATGTTAGATCTTGAAACAGAAAAGGAGAGCTAGGATGAAAGCTTTTGTGTACAGATAAATTATACGTTTTTACTTTTGCAACCAGAGCCCAATTTTTCATTTCTGGCAACCACTGGGATCAGTATGATTATTTCACACTTTTAAATAAGCTGAAATATTTTTTTGTATTGAATTGTATGTATTTTTTTACTAAAAAAAATTAATTAAATTAAGTTGATTTTAATTAAACATTTTGCTGTATGGTCTATCACTTGCAAATTCATCAGACTGGTTGTCTGACGACTCATTCTTTAGCCTCTTTTGCTCCTCTTCTAAATGAAAGATCTATTTTATGACCAAAACAAAGTTCAACTTTCACATGATCCAAGTTTTATTCACCTTATTTGAATCCAGTTAAGAATCTTACCTCAGGCGGCACCTTGGAGGGGGTGGTAAAGTAAAGTCCTGCCCACTTGTTTACCCTACTGTCCACTTATTTGACTCACTACCTCTCGTTACCTTTTTTGTCTGACTACGCCCACTCGTTTCCTGGCTGCCTGCTGATGCGCCTGCTCATATAATTTTTTGCTTGAGGCAGTGTACATCCATAATCACAACCTTGAGCTTTTAGTCAACAAGAGGAGCCAATGAGTGATTGTAGTACTGACTAGTGATAAAGCCCGGCTCCTATGTAGTGCAAAACCGAAATATAGCTGCAACAGGGCCTTTATGTGTGAACTCACCAATAGTTTCTGTGCTTCTTGCTCAACCGACACCCAGTGGGCCCCCACTCTCCAAGGACTCCACAGTAGCCGCATGGGCTGCTACTTTGATACGTACATATGTTGATTCCTCCTACAAAGTGTGCTAGCTAGAAAGACGTTCTTCCGGACTCTGCATTGCTGCTGTCTGCCAGCAAGTGTCATGTGAGCAGCCATCAAGCAGTTGCTTACATGTCCCTTCCTCTTCTGTAAGCAGCGATTAGCGCTCGAGGGTTACTTGTCCAGTAGGAGCAGTTAGCGCAGGTCATCTACTGTATGTTGGACACTTGCCTACACTGTTGGGAGTCCAGGAGCTTATCTCTTGTAAAAGTCCTACCCCTTCTGAGATAGATATTATACCAAGAAGTAAACGAAATACTGATGAGGAATTTGATATCTGGTATTTTTTATTATTTTTTATTATTTAAAATGACACAAACAGTGATATTATTCTCATCACTTCCATTCCAATATCTCACCTGGTGTTGCTACGCCCCATCTCAGTATTTGTTGTAAGGGTATGTGCACACGGTGAGAGGCTTTTACGGCTGAAATGACAGACTGTTTTCAAGGAGAAAACAGCTGCCTCGTTTCAGCCGTAATTCCTCCTCCTCTCATTTTGCGAGGCTTCTCTGACAGCCGTAAATTTTGAGCTGTGCTTCATTGAGTTCAATGATGAACGGCTCAAATTACGTCTGAAAGAAGTGTCCTGCACTTCTTTTGACGAGGCTGTATTTTTACGCGTCGTCGTTTGACAGCTGTCAAATGACGACGCGTAAATGACAGGTTGTCTGCACAGTACGTCGGCAAACCCATTCAGATGAATGGGCAGATGTTTGCCGACGTATTGTAGCCCTATTTTCAGACGTAAAACGAGGCATAATATGCCTCGTTTACGTCTGAAAATAGGTCTTGTGAACCCAGCCTAACAAGGTGACCTTTTTAACTTTTGCTTGACATGCAAGCAGTTAACATCTCACTTTGCTCAGTCATGCATGCATACTGTCTCTGCATTTTAAATCGCTTAAATAGTTTTCTTCTGGTTCACTTCTATAAAAAAAAAAAAGTTGCCCCCTAACCCCCTAGATCATTGCAATATGTTATGTTTTTAAAAAACATTACACATGGCAATTAAAAAACAAAATTCATTTAGAACTGTTGTCGTTTTTTCTATTAGAGGCACTTTGTCACCTATTTATTTAATTAACACATTATTAATGAACATAAATTATTGAATTGTAAATGAAAGTTACAGTTTGGGCAAAATGTGCATAGCTCTCCTACCCAAATGGTTTTATAATATAGTCATCAATTGGCATGAAGCAGCGTATCTCCCAGGGGTGTAACTATAGGACTGTAGAGGTGATCTTCTTTTCTGTATGTACATTATTTTTTTATGTAACATAATATTCAATAAGGAAGATTTATTAATACTAGCACACTATAAAAGCAGAGCGCCAATCTCTGCACCAGTGCATCGTGCAGCATGAATTTGCCATAGGCTTAAAAAAATGCCAGGTCCAACCCTTTTGATAAAGCCCTACCCAATTTTTCTGACTCATTTGAATGCAGTATTTTTTAGGAAAAAAGAAAACTTGAATAAATACATTGATAAACTTCATCCATATAACTATGGAGGAACTATTTGAAGTTTTATTGGTTTTATTAATTTTTAAAGAACTTTTCTTGTGTTTAACTCTTCTTCCCCACCAGCTGTTCCCCAGCTAGTAGCTATAGAAAGTATAATAGTCTAATTGATGGGTCTGGTGGTTGTTGATATCTAAATATAGCACCTTTAATTAATTTTGAAAACGGAATATTCATGTTTTTAATATGTTATATAATGAGCATTTATTCCAGCAGTTGATTAAATATATTATATGGCAGAGTAACAATTTTTGGAATTGATTATAAAGGGGTATCAAGTCAATGAATCATTGAAAATGTATTTATAATCTCAGGCCAAATTCATTATGTCCTCTGAACAGTGAAATTGTTTGTTAATTAAAGGTTGCTGCTTCATTGAGTCATTGGCGATCAGTAGTTATATTGCAGAATCTAAATGCGGTAAAGTACTGGTACTACATGCAAGAACTTCACAGTTTAACACTTTACCCATTTCACATTACATTAGTTTACAGTTTTTTGTTAACATTTTCCTGTAAAGATTTAACACAAGGTCCATCATTAATACACTATTTTACATTGTATAACAATTTTCCCCAGATTGTGACCTCCATTGAAAGGAATAGAAGCTCTTGGAGATGAAGTTGTAATTGTTAGGCCCTATTCACATGGCAGGGATAGTCGGCAGGAATGCACACGTTTATTTAACGGCCGTCACATCTACAGGGGGCACTGTGGCAGTATCTAAAGTGGGCACTGTGGCAGTATCTACAGGGGGCACTGTGGCAATATCTACAGGGGGCACTGGGGCAATATCTAAAGTGGGCACTGTGGCAGTATCTAAAGGGGGCACTGTGGCAGTAACTAAAGGGGGCACTGTGGCAGTATCTAAAGGGGGCACTGTGGCACTATCTACAGGGGGCACTGTGGCACTATTTATAGATGGCATCAACAGCCAAAACTGCAGTACACGGTTCAATGGTTGTGAGGACATGGTAGCAAGTAAGAATATAGCAGAGAAAAAGCCAGAAACCAACGCAAAGAAGCTGAGGGATCAGACAAAGCTCTCTATACTCAGAAAGCAGGATAAAATGGTGACTGGGAGATCATGTGACCTTCCCGTGGGTGTTTTTAGTGGGTTGGGACCCAAAAAATGTACAAATGAAATGCATCAGTTTTTAAAATGGACAGTGAAAAACGGATTCAAAACAGGTCACAATTGTCCGTTAAAAACGGAAACACGGCCCGCAACGAATGCAAAACAGTTTTTAACGGACAATTGTGACCTGTTTTGCATCTGTTTTTCACTGTCCGTTTTAAAAACGGATGAATTTCATTTGTACATTTTCAAAAATGATCGTTTTTCAAAATAATAACCACTGTTTTTATCTACATTACAGCGCCGATCACATTATGTAGGAGATAGGGCACTTATAATCTGGTGACAGAGAGTCTTTAAGCTGTGTTCACACGCAAGTAAAAATGGCTGGAAATTACAGAGCTGTTTTCAACGGAAAACAGCCCCTGATTTTCAGACATTTTTGAAGCAGAAAAGGTTTAAGGCTTTTTTTTTTTTTTTAGACGTTTTTGTAGCTATTTATTCAATTGACTCTATGAAAAACAGCTCAAAAAACAGCTCAAGAAGTGACATGCTCCTTCTTTTTTCACAGTTTTTTTAATGTGCTGTTTTTTAAAACAGCGGCGTAAAAAAAGCCTCATCTGAACTAAACAGCGTTTTTCCCATTGATTACAATGGGAAGGTGTTTGTCGGTGTTTCAGTAGCGTTTGTCAAGGCGTATTTTGAGGCATTTATGCCCCCGAAATATGCCTGAAAACACTGCGTGTAAACATACCCTTCACTTCCAAGGTGCATGTGGGTGTTCCTACCTCAGAGAAGGATTTAGTCATAGAAGGCCCAATGCATGTAGCATATATACCAGGTTGCATTACATGGAGAAAAAGAAGCAGAAGAGGGAGTAAAGCACAATTGTCCATGTAGACCTGGTGCAGGACTCGAAAGCTCAGCTCCATAACTCCAAAAAGGCTGACTGTGGCTTCAACTTCTTGTTCTTAATTTCCGACCGTAAAGCAGCTCTGAAGGACAAATTAGATGCTGTATATATTAAAAGGACCACTAATGTTTGAGACATTAGTATCTATACTGTATTTTCCGAAATAAACATGTACAGATGTAGCAATCTATAACTTGGCCCTTAACACGTTTTTATACACCGTGGCAAAAAACTTGCCTATCTTTCTCCATTATTTACATATCGCTACCGTTATATTTGGCGCCCGATGTGTAAATAAGCCCCTGAACTGTCAATGGGGAGTTTCTATCTAACTAAATGGCAAGGGGGTGTGATCTCTTTGTTCTGACACTGTCCAATCAGCTACGGACAGTGTCACGGCGGCTTGCGCTGTGTTCCCTCCCGCAAGAACACACACAGACAGAGAGAGCGCTCTCTGCGGAACCACCAGTCTGTGTGTGTTCTCACGGGAGGGAACACAGCGCAAGCCACCCTGACACTGTCTGTAGCTGATTGGACTGTGTCAGAGCGAAGGGATCACGCCCCCTTGCCATTTAGTTAGATAGAAACACTTGCAGGGGGGGGGGGCAATGAGTAGATGGAGGGGGCCGCACCCCTCTTTTCAACGCCTCAGATGCTGCGGTCGCGATTGACCCCAGCATTTGACGGGTTAAACAGCCGGGAACAGTGCGATCGCTGTCCCTGGCTGTTAGTCCCGGGTGTCAGCTGTAAAACACAGCCGACACCCGCAGCTTACGGAGCGTATGAGCGTGCTCCAAACATCACCCCCTGCACCTGGACGTAATGGCACCTGGGGGTGCGTGAATGGATTAAATGCTTTAACAGAGTGATCAACGGCTTTTCTTGTAAGAGTTACAGTACAGGGGCATATGTCAACCACTGTGTGTGGTCATGGGAATCAGGACTCACAGGCTTTCTCTATGTGTCATGGCATCATTTCATTTTACATAAAAATACTAAAGCAAATCTTAGAAAACTATATATTTCTGGGCTCAGCGTCATCTCCTCTATCCTATGCGGCCCTCAGAAAAGGTAGTATTGGAGACAGTTAGTTTAGACAAAAGACAGTGATGTTGCATATATATAGCATTGAAGGGGTGATCTCAATACTGGCTCGGCTGTTTCTGTCCTGAAGGTGGGATGGGGGTTGGGAGACAGAGGTGGGACTCGTATCTATCAGACATTTATGGCATACTATATCCTGAGAATATGCAATAATTATCTGAGTTGGAAATACCCCTTTAATTCAGCTTTAAATCCCAGCTTTCATTATGCAAGCAGAGGTTAGAAAATTAAAACATCACAGTTTTACTTTGCATTCGATTTTACACGATTCCCATCACCTTGAAAATAAGATGGTTGCTGCCATGGTACTTAACGAAACGAGCAGCATAGGCAGCACCCACATGTTCCTATCAGTAATAACTGGTATATTACTTTCCAACTAATCCTTTTATCTTGGAATAGTAATGCTTTATGAATATGTCTGAATGTAATTACGTTTTACAGAGTTACATTCTACTTAAGTGTCTGTTTTAGGAAAATAATTTCAGTCTGTGCATGTGTAATATTACTAATGCATTTATATTAAGCATTACAATTAATCATACTAAGAGGCATTTCACAAAATTACCAAACGTCACTCAAAATTTATGATGTTTTGCCTACCAAAGTTTATACAAAATCTAAAGCTAAATTTGCAGTTTGGAAAATTGACACATAGGATTTCCACAAGGGGAAGGAAGGTATGAGTGCATATAAAAACATAATTATTGCAACGGGAATACATTAATTCATACATACATACATTCACTAATTACATACTTACATTCATACATTCACTCACAGCACACATACATACATACATACATTGCATATCATACGTTAGATTAGATGTCGCCAGCTTTACACTATAGCCAGTGCCGATTGAATATGAGGACTGCCCAGTTGGCCCATGCACACACTAACTCCATCCACCCCATCCCTATACAATTGTAGGACTGTCAATCTAACGGCTGTGTAGGGATGGGGGTGGACCGGGGTGGAAGGAAGTAGTGTGTGCACAGGTCAACTGGGCAGTCCATATAGTCAATCAGCACTATGCAAATTCAGATCCATATTCACCACACAGAAGTGAATAAATTCTAATAATATAGATCCACAATACTAAATCAACAAGCATAATAGAAGCAACATGCATAATACAGATATGATTTTTTACAATTTTTAATAAAATATTGCATATTATTGTTTCTTTATTGACTTGTACTGGGTAAATAGTTTTTTTTCATCGGTAGTGAATTTAATCTTGAGCGAATTTACTCTTGAGCGAGTCATCGGTCAGCCCTGATCATAACAAGTTCCTTCTGGTCTAACACTATAGTGTTTTTGTTTCTTTGTATTATTGCCATGTTATGCTAACTGTGTATATTGCTTGCTGTTTTGATAAGACTGGCCCACATTCACATTTAACTAGTGACTCAGGTCCATAAAACATATAATTAGAAATGTAGAAAATTTACCTCATATGGTTTACTTTCATCTTGTTTTAGTGCATCTAGTCACACTTCAAAACATTTACTAGTACTTCCAACATAAGTGATATCATCTGTATTCAGTAATGCATTATACAACCACCTTACCCTCACCGAAGAAAACGAATAGACAAATGGATAAACCCTGGACTAAGATATTACTAAGTTATTACGTGGACGCTATGGAGAGAATTTATTAGGACTAGCGCTTCATACGCCAGTCTTAATTCAAAGACAGTTGGAGTAAAATGTGCTTAACTTATTAATAAATTAGGCGCATCTTTAGCCAACCGTGCGCCAGAGAGTGAAATATTCACCAGCTATGGACTGGCGTAGATTTGCACCATAATTTACACCAATTTCTTGTGTAAATCATGGTAAATTCGTCAGGCCCCACCCCTACCTCCTCTTTTGTAAAGTTACGCCTATTTGTTAAACAACGTTCCAAAATTTCGCCAGAATTCTGCTATTGAGTGTTTAATCAATCCCCCACTTTTTGTTGTGCCAATTAACCACCTGCATTTGTCACCACTTGTTTCTTTGTGCCAATATATTGCCCACATTAGCAGTTCAGTCCCTAATGTACTCAAACTGGTGATACGCACCATATATACTAGTATATCTCTCTTCTTGTTGTTCCTCCTTTGTTTGCCTACCATTCTCTTTGGTTTCAAGATGATCATAAACTTGTTTTCATTTTCAGAACTGTCACTGGTCTTTGGGTAGTAACGCCATACTACAACAGACTACTGGCTGGAACTTTTCAAAAAGTTTTACCTCACCCATGGTATTAGTTTTTGCATTGTTGTACTTTGGCTGTTCATGAATGACTTTGTTGAATTGCATATGTATCCAAATCTTCTACTCAGCAAAATGTTTTGTGCTTAAACGAAATGTGGCCAGGAAATTCACAGCTGGCCTAGCCATGCTTCAAAAACTTGTGTGGTTCAGCTTTGATAAATGAGTTTTCATAAATGTTCTTCAGCGGCATCTCTCCAAATACACACAACTGGAAATCAGCATATATTTAAGCTGTAAAACATCAGAATCATGTACAAACCCAAAGCCTATACAATACAGTGAATAATTGTTGTGTTTTGATAATTTCATAATAGAGTTTGTGTACTGGACATTCTGGTGAGGTGTGTACATTCAAGAAGACTAGGTTGGTTTATATTTTCCGTAAAATGTAAAGGGGTTGTCCAATCAAGAATCCCTTTTCAGATTAAACCTGGCCTACCTATCAGCAAGTTTACGTGAGACCGGCTTAATGCGGTTCTCTGGGTATTTTATATTGATGGCCTATCCTTAGGATCCTGCTGGGAATCAGACCCCCACCGATCTGATATTAATGGCCTATCCTAAGGATAGGCCATCAATAAAAAAATGCCCGGAGAACCGCTTTAAGAAACTCCAGGTATCACTACATGCTTGCTGCAGCTTCCCTCGGTGATAACAGCTGACGGTCCGGGTAAGCTGCAGCCAGCATAAGGTGTTGCATTTAATATTACATGCCGGCTATTCATATGGTCTGAAATAGACCCCCTGTAGGATGTCCATATTCCCTTATAGGGCGTATGGAAAAGGGTTTCTTCATGAGTCGACCCATTTATTGTTCTATGTATGACTTGTCAAATATTATTAAAAATATTTCAGCTTCCCTTTACCCTTAAAGATGCTCTGTCACCAGTTTTTAACTTGCCTATCTCCTACCTAATCTAATAGGCGCTTTGATGTAGATAACTACTGTTTTTTGTTTTTTTTAAAAAGACGTTTATTATTGAGCAAGTTATGAACATTTTTCGATTTATGCTAATTTTTTCTAAATACCCAACTTGGCGGTTTTTTCTATTCACCAAGTGGGCGTTGTATAGAAAACAGTATGATGCTGACCAATCAGCATCATACACTTCTCTTCATTCCATCCCAGCTTGATTCACAGCACAGCGTGATCTCGCGAGATCACGCTGTGATGTGGCTTACTCCCGCAGGTCCTTCACCGGAGCGACGGAACAGACATCACCTCCAGCCATGCCAAGACATTTATCCGAATCTACATCGGCTGGTGCCTTAAAAAATAAATTCTTGTCAAGTCATTAATAAATGGTACAATTGTAAAAATGACAAGAGATTGAAAATAATTTTTTTCAAACAATGAGAATATTTTCAAGCTTTTTAAACGGATTTCTACTGGTTTGACTTATTTTTTTCTAACATGGATGTACAGACTATCACCCCGATTATAGTCCGGATTAGTTGACTTATTGGTTCGTCAGTGGCCTCCTTATTTTGAGATAACACGCCATAATAGTATAAAAAATGCATTTTGGTCTAATATGCAAAAACCCATAAGTACCAACATTAAACCAGAAAAAAACATTCCTAGGATTGCATGCACTTCTTTTGTTAACAGAATATGTAATTTGACAAGGGGTACCAAACTTTGCATACCCCTGTGTATTTATCTCTCTAGGGGATTATTACCAAATGACTGCATTTTCATTGTATCTATCATTTCGATTGTTGACATCCCTTCCTTCTTTCACCCACATCTGTTTTGCAAATATTGCAAATTCCAGTCTATGAGGTGATTGTGGACCAAAACCAGAACAACAAAGTGTTACAGAACTTTATATGAGAAAATATTCTATCAGTATGACATTATATGTTGTAACCAATAAATTAAAGAGTTTCCATATGTGAGTTCCATTGTGAAGGTAAGTAGAGTTTTAGGTAAGCGCTAAAATTTCTGTGGATCCCTAGTTTGACCTCGTTTTTAGTTCCCGCATTCCAAAAGCCATAACTTTTTTATTTTTCCATTAATATAGCCATATGAGGTCTCGTTTAGTTGTAGCTTTTCACGGCACCATTTATTGTACCATATAATGTACTGGGGATAAAAATATTTGTGGGCTGGGGCTCCTTTGTTTTTTTTATTTCTTTTTTTTGGCGTTCACTGTTGAGTAAAAATTACATGTTAACTGTGGCATCTAAGTGGTTAAACAGTCAGGATCTAAGTTATCTCTGATCCCGTCCATTGCAGTGAGGTGTTGGCTGTAACATACATAACAACTGATACCCGCAGAGTATGGAGCGTGAACAGCCTGTGAGCCCGCCCCATACTCGGATACCTTCTCGGATATGACGTAACTGTACGTAAAATGTCGGGAAGAGATTAACAAGGGATTCTCCAGCTGCACAGATTACACAAGTCCTTTTTCTTTTCTATATTCTGATTTAGAATAATCCTGTGGGTAAAAAAAAGAAATTATGGATACATTTGGCTAGCGGAAGAATATGACTACCAATGTAGCAGGCATGGAACTTTTTTTTATAGGATTCAATAAATTCCTTATATTTCCCGGAGAGAAACCCACCATTCAAAGGTTTGAATAATGAAAAACAGAGTAGAGATGAGCAGCATGTGGACCAGCATCCCAGCTGGAGCCCCAAAATCTACTTCTAGGGTCCTATGTATCTCTTATTTTGACATCTCAGTGAATAGTGTTAGAATGAAAAGGTTAGGACATTAAAATACTGTACCGGATGTATTTCTCATAAAGCACGAGATATGACTAAACCTTTGGCTTGTAATGTTGTTTTGGTAACTTCCAGCAATGATAATTACAATATGTTGTAAGAAATCCCTAAATAAACTATCTACAATTAGTGTAATGAGAGGGTGTTAAAAGTAAAATTATATCTGAAATAATTCAACAGTCTTAACTGAAACTGATGCAAATAAATACCTGGGTGTGGATAGGGAGTAACTAAATGTATTTGTGAAGCATGAGATTACTATTACACGCATGATTGTGAGCTTACATCATCTTTCTCTGGGGTGACTTCCGATCACGAGGTGTTTTGGTCAT
Source organism: Rhinoderma darwinii (assembly GCF_050947455.1). Classification (NCBI taxonomy): domain Eukaryota; kingdom Metazoa; phylum Chordata; class Amphibia; order Anura; family Rhinodermatidae; genus Rhinoderma; species Rhinoderma darwinii. The sequence continues at coordinate 41,038,909 of NC_134697.1, read as the reverse complement.
ACGGTAACTTCTCTGACTGCATTCCTTTGCTTGAATTAGTGCAAGGTAAAGCAATCATGCAAAGATACACGTTTACAGGGAGCAGAAGTTAGGGTTTACCTTGTCAGCAGATAATAACCATACATAGCAATAAGAGTCTGCAATAAGATAAGATTTATAGGTGCAAACATAGCTGTTCACACACAAGCAGGGCAGCAATGAGATCATCAGTTCAAAAGGACAACTCTGAAGAAGGTTCGGGCCAGTGGTCAATATTGAGCGATTCTGAAGATTTCTTCTAGGACAGTGCAGTAGTGCAACGGAGTTACGGAGACCTTGTGTGGACCAAAAACACCATCACCAGTACTTTTTTTTTATTTTTAACGATCAAATGCAGCTTAATTTAAAGGAATGTTTTTCATGCCTTTTTAATAAATTTTAGCTTTAGGGCGGATTCACACGAACGTGAGCGTTTCCCGTGCGCATAAAACGCTGCGTTTTGCACGCGTGGCAGCAGCGTGACAGTTCCGTGTGTCATGTTCATATGGATGCGCGGCTGCGTGGTTTTCGCGCAGCCGCCATCATTATGACACTCCGTTTGGATGTTTGTAAACAGAAAAGCACGTGGTGCTTTTCTGTTGACATTCATTTTTTTACTGCTGTTGCGTGAATAACGCTTGTCCCACGGAAGTGCTTCCGTGGGGCATGCGTGATTTTCACGCACCCATTGATGCGCGAAAAATGCCAAAATATAGAACATGTCGCGAGTTTTACGCAGCGGACTCACGCTGCGCAAAACTCACAAACCGTCTGCACTGACCCATAGACTTGCATAGGTCCATGCGACCCGCGTGAAAACCACGCTGGCTGCACGGACGCAAATCACGTTCGTGTGAATCCGCCCTTAGAGCTATACATTTTTGTTTGTAGGACTATCAGTGTGATTTTTGTTCTGTTTTTTTTTTTACAATGCGGCCTTAGTTTCTACTTTTTTTTTTTACAATAATGAGGCTTATAGTTTGTACAAAACTGTGTAAAAAAACAACAAAAGTGTTTTTCAAAATTCCTGCTATTTTTTCTTGAAATTATATAACCTAAAGCAGATAATATATTTGTGTTCCAAATTATCTACCGTTAAAGGGGTTGTCCAGGATGAGAAAAAATACTCAGCTTTTTCCAGGAACAGCGCCACATTTGTCCATGAGCTATGTCTGGTATTGCAGTGCATACCTATTTAAGCAATCGGGGCTGAACTTAAATACCTGAAATACCGGACGTAACTCATGGAAGTGGCACGGTTTCTGAAAAAAAAAGCAGTTTCATTTTTATTATCCTGGACAAGCCCCCTATAACTTTGATATAATACATTTAATTGAAGGCAACTGAAATAAGCCTAGTGCTATGGCAATGATTGGTAGGGTCATTTTTTTTTTAGGGTAGAGCGGTGTTTTCTCTAAATGTATATTTTTATTTAAAAAAAATTAAGTTAGAGTCTCTATTATTGTATGCAGTTATTTTTACAGTATATGTCCCCACTGCAACTGGAGCTGGCACGATGGGACAGTGGAAATCAGCTGTGTTATAGTGACAGGGTCGGTTGTGAATAGGAATTTTTTAGCATAGGGAACACTAGCATTGTTTGTTTACCTCAACACTAGGAGCTTCCGGTGCGGTTATCACGGACTCTAGTGTGAATTAGGGTCAAGACTATTGTTATGCCCACTTTTCAAATGCTGATTCCGTATTGATGTTCTTGTTTAACACTGAGCTATAGTAGGTTCACAATTGAATTAGAACTCAGAGTTTATTATTTAATACGTTTTTATACACACGGTGGGGCTTTTTCACAGTGGTGATTGTACCCGTTTTTAGAGAGTTATAAATAAATGTTATATTTTACTCATATCACACCAGTGAATCCTTATAGTGACAGACCCAGCTGATATTCGGCTGCTCGAGCACAAATATGCAATGGCGCATATTTAAGGTCCAGGAGCCTTCCCTAAAATTTATGGCAGGCTCTGCTTAAAACGTTTACAATTGAAGCCAGATGTTTTTATACTTGGGAGGAGGAGTACTTTATATTTAAAGGGGTATTCCCAGAACCAACATAGGATAATTGTCTGATCGCTGAGGGCCCCTCCACTGGACCTCTCACGAATCGTAAGAACGGGGTACCCAAACCCCCTGTTCCTACTTACTTTACCCAACGCAGTGAGAAAGTGCTTGAATGGAGCGGTGGTGGAGCATGTGCCCAAACATTCTACTTAGCTTTTCTTTAATTTTTCCGTAAAAAATAGGGTGGCAGTACACATGATCGATCGCCGCTCCATCCAATGTCCTCCTCACTGTGGTCGGATAGTGAGGAGGAACGGGTGTTGTCGCGATCAGTGGGCTTCCCAATGGTGGGGCCCCCAGCGATTAGACAATTATCACCTATCCTGTGGATATGTGATTATTTTTGATTATGGTACAACCCCTTTAATGACAGAATCATGTTCTTTTTGCTAAATACACTGACTGTCTTGCATTAAAACTGAACTCAACAAAGGTTTGATATGCTTCATAGCCTATTGATATGAGATGATTCATAAGAAAATAGGTTTTCCTAAGCAAAGGCTGAGATTGCATACTGACAAACATTCCAGAACTGTCTGGCTTCTAACAAAGCCATGCAGATTTTTTTCCCCTTTAGAATAATCCGCCAACTCATGTAAAGCTACTTTTTAATGCCCAGTTCTCCTGAGGCTTTATTCTTCCTTCTCCTGTCAAATCGTGTTTATTACTGATGCCAATCCTGCTGTAACTGAATCACCACTAAGTGAACCAGCAGATGTCGGAGACCTGAGAAGAGACTGAGTAAGATAAAAAAGTATGGTTTTATTTTATCATGCAGAATTCACTGGCTCCTGGTGAAATTGGTCATAGGCTCCCTGTAGACTAAAATAAAGAGAATCCAGATGATATTTGAATTAGAAATATATTGTTGCTTAGCATAATGAGACCAAAAAATAAAAGAAAAAGATATAGATTATATTACATTTTCTGCTTTAATGGAAATCATGTATAAATGACAAGTGAAAACAACTATTGGAGCTATTGGAGATAATGCCATTTCACAATATTTTACAACCCAACTCTACATGAAAAGTTGAATAACTTTGTTAAAAGGGTTTTCCCATTAGAGACATTTATGACATATCCACAGGATATCAAAGAAGTAGTAGAACAACAGCACACGTCTTCAAATCATCAAAGTGGTTTTATTGTCAAGACATCCACAAACGACAGGCAACGTTTCGACCCATAGTGAGTGAGGGGTCTTTGTCAAGCCACTCACTATGGGTCGAAACGTTGCCTGTCGTTTGTGGATGTCTTGACAATAAAACCACTTTGATGATTTGAAGACGTGTGCTGTTGTCCTACTACTTCTTTGAAATCTACATCGTGCCGGAGTGGGTTTGCCTGGCTTGACAGCGTGCACCGCACCATACTCGGGATCAGTGCTGCTTCAAAAATCCTTTTTCTCTTGATATCCACAGGATATGTCATAGATGTCAGATAGATGCGGCTCCCACCTCTGGGACCCGCACCTATCTCTAGAACAGGGCCCCCTAAACCCCGTTCAGCCGCTCTGTGTTGTGTCTGTTGTGCACCGGACCTGTCGTTTTGCCGGAAGCAATAGCGTAGTCGACCTTTAAGAAATTAATAATTTTCTAAATATATCTTATTAAAAAAAATGCAAACATAACGCCTGTATAAGTGTACTTTCACAATGCAAGTTAGCCGAATTTTATAATTTTACATTTAACTTTGAAGTTCTGTATCAGAATAATGCAGCCCTGACCCCTATAAAGAAATATTATGAAATTACTCAGTCCAGCAGGGTTGTCAAATTTAGAAATCCCATCCTTATATCTCTTATGGAGTTTTGAGTTAATAGCGAGGGGGTCCTCTGTTCAGGATGTTTCCCTCTTGGCCAGAGTGGAGAACAGTTACAAAGAGCGTCCCTCAGTCTGGAGGACCTGTCCTGTCCTGCATTACACAGACAACCAATTGATTTGAACGGGCAGTTTGTAATATTTATTTTCCCCTGAGGTGGCGCTGAAGGGAATTAGAACACTTACTGCCAGTTTTCCTCACAGATTACAGTTTATCGTTCAGGGTCCCAGCACGGGAGACTTTGTGACCTGTTTATTGTCAAGGGATCTTTCTAACAAGTAGAGATGGTCCAAGGCGGATAACCTCAAAAAGGTTTATTTACATTAAACTAGAAAATTCCTAAATGTTGTTAAAGGGGGCAAATGACTATCTGTATTATCTCCCTTTTCTCCGTTCCTAGTCCGTTACCTTTGTTTCTCATATAGTCCGCTTACTTTGTATTGTTCACAATGTGCACACACTCCAGTCCTTCACACACCACAGGAGTAACATACAACCCTCGCAGATACTTAAATATATAAAAATACTTTACTCATAACATAGACGTGACAAACCAATATACACTACATCAAGATACAATACATTACATAGACAACACAACCACACACAGCGGCCTCTCTTCCTACCTTCCCTGAACACTTTGCACATGTGACTAGTAATGTGTATGTATATATAATATAAATCCAGGTCCCAACCTTATATGGTCTCCTGGTACTACCACTATAACCAAAGCCACATACAGCGCCTGACCATTAGTACATGTACATATAGAGACTCATGCATAAACAGCATATATATATCTACTCATCTATAATCCACATAAGATTCCTAGAATATCTCTATGTACACATATAAAGTCTGCTGTAATATAATTATACTTATATACATACACAGAAAGCACACATATAATAGAACTTAGCTGGCTCCTGATGTTAAGTGCTGAGCGTCCAGGGCTGGCAGGAAAGAGCGCACCAAGAGCTTCCCATGACCTATATGTTCCTATCCCTGGGTTGAACCCACCCATTCCATTGACTCCGCCTTATGACCACCCATACACCTTCCAATGTGCATCTGTACAGTATAGGTAAATCTATTCCCAGTATGCTCAGCTGTCTCTACATCCAGTTTACAATGGCTCCTTCCTGTACTGAGGTCCATTGTAATGCTAATAAGGCAGTAGATAAGAATCTATGACCAAATGGCTTCTGAGCGTACTGCCACCTCAAAGGGTGAACACCACTGAATAATATCAGTATATACTATATCTATTTACCAGGTATATTTTATGTGGTCATAAGACAGAGTGTCTGGATGGGAACAATATTCTCCTGTAACATTCCCCCTGTTGTCGGTATACCGACACAATATGTTGGAAGTCTGGTCGTTTGTGTGTGGGGTGCTTACATTTCATTGCAAAAACAATTAAAGGTGAGAGCTTCTGTCAAACACTTTGGAGGAGGTAGAAAAAAACATCTGTGTAATTGGCACACAGCAGGAAAAACACCTAGGAAGTCCACAGTGGAAAAATAAAAATCACTTCTTCTCCCTTGGATGTGAGAAAGAAGATTGTCCACAAGAACATGTATCTTAGAGGCAGTCCATATGTTCTTGCAAGCACATAAGACATAGAATAAGTTTATTCATTTTGCATTTCTGGCCAATCTGTTGGTTCATCTTCTTGGGCATCATCAGTTCTGGTTGTCACCCCATCTTGGAGTCCATCAGAAATGGGTAGTTTGGGCAGATGTTAGGTCACTTTTACCGTCCAAGGCATTCATTGTTTCTTTGTGCATTTCTGTACCTGAAATGATATTAAGAGAACAGTATGCTCCTCGGAGGAGGTCTCCTCAATAGCTGCAGTTAGTACCAAACACAAGGTTCAAGACATTTCATCTCTGCATGTTGTCCATGCTTTCCTTCACCTGTCATTGTTGTCTTAGTTATCTGTCATTTACATGATTAGAATCCATCAGGAGATTTGATGCTCCCCCTGTGGACGGTATCTATAACAGACTACAACACTTGGCACCCTCAGTAGTTACAGTATGAACAGAGGCTTGGGATCATGACTCCTCTGGAGTTCCCCCTTGGAACGGCTGCGGCAAAGACCTGCGTCCGACCGGGCGGTCGTTGTTCCTTCAATGCGCCTCTGTGATTCACAGTGGGACTATCCACTCCCTCACAGAATCCCCAATAGCGAGAGCTATGCTCCACGGCCTATTGGCTGCGCCGCAGACTTTGTAGGCTTACGCCAAAATCGCACCATACGCCCCCATGGGTCCTAGTGGAAGCTATCCGCTACATTTCTTTGGACCGGTTAGACAATTGATCGGCAATTGTCGGCCTGACCAACCGCCTACATACAGGGTTTACCTTAGTAAGAGACACAGGAGAATAAGCAATAGACCTTGGAAAAAGCGTATCGAGACCCAACACCACCATCTTCAAGACCGCAGCCTGTATCACATGCAGTTCTGCTGCTAGGTGTGTTCTGCATCATACTCTTGTCTTTTAGGTACATTATGCATCTGCCTTACCATTCTTCAATGATCTGGGGGTGTTATTAACATTTTAGCACTCCCAGCATGAACTGAACAGCCCAATTATACAAGAACTTATAGTGCTTGGAGTTCTGTGCACTACAATAGTTTGAGCACCACTATTGCCATTAGATGCCAAGAGACAAACAAAATAATAAAAATACCTTGCATTTTAACAAGTCAAAGATTGATATTCATGAGAATACCTTTCACAGAGTAAGGGTTTTCATGCTATGTTTGCCAGTATAACAAAATTGTACTACAATGAATGTGCATAAACTAGTTAGGCCAGTAGTTCCTTCTTCAACTCACAAAGTTTATATGCGCATTGCCACTGCTGTTGTATCTGGGAAATCAAGAGCCACAATGTCTGTGAAAGCTGCATGGCCTTACCCCCTGAGGGGCACACCTGTGAATAGAATGGCTTCTACAGTAAAAACGTCATAAAAGCCAAGGCAACTCTAGATATCTCTTGTGTAGACAACCCCCATCCACTGGGCAAACAGGACTGTAATACATTTACATTCTGCTAAGAAAAACAATACAACAAAGAGGTTCTGTAACAGTAAACCAAATCCCCCCCCTTGTTGGTGATCATGTCTTATCACCACAAACTAAGAGTTATTTAGGTTTACATGAATAATAAATTGTGGCCAATTTTGTATGGGGTATCAATGAATATTACATATTAGGGCCAGATGTTTAGGGATCCCCAACCACAAGTCTTACTGTACCAGTATCCCCATATGGGCATCTGTTGTACCAGTGTCTTGTACCAGCCCAGCTTTATCTGTAGCCTGTGTGCTCATATGTTCTCTCTGTACCTGTGTTGGAGTACCTGCCCACCTAACATAATTCGATTTCATTGTGAAACCATTATTATCTAAGCTCACATGATTCTTGTGAACTCTTCGTGGACAGAATCTCTTTATGTGCCCAAATTGTAGGCAATGGAAGCACCGGACATTCCCCCACTTCCCAAATTTGGATGCATTAGGATACACAGGTATTTGGCTAGAAGCCTTATCCTGTAGCACATGGTCATCTTGCAGTTTGCTATTAGCTGCTACCTGTCTCCTGATATTTATGGACTTTCTTTTCTTCAGCAAATCCTGCCTTAACTGCTCTATCACTAATGCTGCTTCAATGAGTGATGGCGCTTTATCCGCGTACAACCGAATTGTGATGTCAAGATATGGAAACTTTTCCACAAACATGTGTACCATTCCTTGTGGGACTCCCATACTATGATCCTTAGTCACTTTCCTATACATAGCTTCAAACCTCCCACATAGAGACAAGGGCTCATCATGGATGGTTGGCCTGAAATTACTTAGGACTTCCGGGGTGACGTCTAAATGCCCTGTTACCAATTTCATGTGGATGGAAAGTCTGTCTTCCTCATCATGAAATAGGCCATTCCTGGGGGCAGTTTTCCCTATGACCTCACATCTTTGATGAAGATGTGTAGGCAACCATAGTTTAAACAGTTCCATGCAATATTCCTGAGGGACAGAAAATTTCTTACAATGTCCCTCAAAAATGTCACAGGAAGTGAAGGGATCTACGTTTGGATCATATCTAGGAATCAGTTTGTATATCTTCATCAGAAATTGCATCCTCTCCATGTTATGGAAAGATTGCAATTCTCCAGTACTACTGTGGCACATTTGTGAGTTGGAGGTGGCCTGAAAATTCTCCACGTCCCCCCCCAATCCACCAACTGTATCACCAGCAATACTTGTGGCAGCATTACAAGCAGTCCCCTTTGGGTCAGACCTTGTATAGTCTGCAGTAGTCATAGGTGCAGTCTCCTCAGTCCCCCTGTTTGCACTCAAAACACAAATTTGTTTTGTGGGCAAATATTGTTGACGTGACTCACCTATAGTCTTTTTCAGATCACTGATAGTCTCATCCCTTTTACCTAGCTCGCTTTTCAGGTCAGCAATAGTCACATCAGTAGATGCTGCTTTTTTCTTATATTCAGTTATTTCCATATATAACTGTATAAAAACCTTGTCAACATCTGCATAATATTTCTCTCTTTCAGCTAGTTGATACTGTAGCCTGATTATTTGGCTGTCTTTCTCTACGGTTACCTCACTGTTTTCTTTTAGTTGTGTCTCTAAACTGCAAACCTGTTGAACCCGTTCTGTACAACAATAGCAATGTAAATTTCCAGAGATAACTGTCTCTGACCTATTGTGCTGGTCAACCTCCTCCAGCTTACAAATGCTGTCCTCAAAAACGCACACCAGCTTAGCAAGCATGTGAAGGCGTTTAGAGGTTTGGTTCAACACACTACGCTTGGCAATATGCAACTTATCATAGGAACCAGCCTGTTCTAACAGGGATTCCCATAAAATCTTAGTAGATTCATACGTGTTCAGTATTACAGGGTTAAACGTACTGCATTTACTTAACTTTTCAAAAGTTACATGTCCTGCTTTGTCACTCATTGTTACCCTGCGATCCGTGCTACTCCTATGAGTGGTGTCTACTTGTTGCTGCATGGGAAAGATCCTCTTTTGAACTTCTTTCCCCGACCAGCAAGATTCTACCAAAGGACTGAAAATACAAAACAAAGAAACACAAAAACCAAAAAAAAAAAAAACAACATAAAAAAACACAGGAAGTCACCAATATTCTAGGAACTCAACTTAACTAGATTCGCTGTAATTAATCGCTCACACTAGGCCTCAGAAGAAACTGTGCTACCTGTCCGAACCTCTCAGGGATAATAACCTAAGTTCACAGTATAACAAAGATTTCTACTTGATATCCTAATAAAGAGTAATTAAAACAGTCCACGTTCGGGCGCCATTGTTAAAGGGGGCAAATGACTATCTGTATTATCTCCCTTTTCTCCGTTCCTAGTCCGTTACCTTTGTTTCTCATATAGTCCGCTTACTTTGTATTGTTCACAATGTGCACACACTCCAGTCCTTCACACACCACAGGAGTAACATACAACCCTCGCAGATACTTAAATATATAAAAATACTTTACTCATAACATAGACGTGACAAACCAATATACACTACATCAAGATACAATACATTACATAGACAACACAACCACACACAGCGGCCTCTCTTCCTACCTTCCCTGAACACTTTGCACATGTGACTAGTAATGTGTATGTATATATAATATAAATCCAGGTCCCAACCTTATATGGTCTCCTGGTACTACCACTATAACCAAAGCCACATACAGCGCCTGACCATTAGTACATGTACATATAGAGACTCATGCATAAACAGCATATATATATCTACTCATCTATAATCCACATAAGATTCCTAGAATATCTCTATGTACACATATAAAGTCTGCTGTAATATAATTATACTTATATACATACACAGAAAGCACACATATAATAGAACTTAGCTGGCTCCTGATGTTAAGTGCTGAGCGTCCAGGGCTGGCAGGAAAGAGCGCACCAAGAGCTTCCCATGACCTATATGTTCCTATCCCTGGGTTGAACCCACCCATTCCATTGACTCCGCCTTATGACCACCCATACACCTTCCAATGTGCATCTGTACAGTATAGGTAAATCTATTCCCAGTATGCTCAGCTGTCTCTACATCCAGTTTACAATGGCTCCTTCCTGTACTGAGGTCCATTGTAATGCTAATAAGGCAGTAGATAAGAATCTATGACCAAATGGCTTCTGAGCGTACTGCCACCTCAAAGGGTGAACACCACTGAATAATATCAGTATATACTATATCTATTTACCAGGTATATTTTATGTGGTCATAAGACAGAGTGTCTGGATGGGAACAATATTCTCCTGTAACAAATGTCCTCAAAGATTTTTAATCTAAATATGTTACATATATTACTATTTATAAATGTACACCTTGCCACCAGGATATCATTAATCACTACTGTGCCGATGCTTATGTGTCATATACCCTTTGGGAAAAAAAAGTAGAACATACTTCAAGTATAAGACGAAGTATTCTGCTATGAACATGCCAGATGTCTCTGTGCGGCATCCTTCCCTCCTTCCATTCGGACATAAAATAAAAACATGATACTCACCTCACTTCTCCTTTTCTCCCCTCGGGATGCTGTGGCTTATACAAGGTCTTAACAAAGAGTAGTGTCAGGGCCTTATATGCGACACATCATTTAACGTCATCATTACTGCTTTACATACAACGTCCTGACGTCACCCGGAGACACCTCATCCCGAGGGGAACCGGAAGAGGGAAGGGGAGCAGTAAGGTTAGAATATATATTTTTTGAATCAATTTATTTAATTGTCTGAAGGGGTGGTTTGGGGGTAGTCTGATAGGGCTGGCAAGGTACGGGGCCTGGCATGGGCCTCTACATTGCTGTGCCCCAGAGAGTGAAATCCATGCCAACTAGGAGCTGGCATAGACTTCCAATATAAATTATAATAACTTTGCCCCTGCCCCCTTTTGTGAAGCCATGCCCCTTTTACACAAAAGTGCCAAGGGCGGCAAATTGCGACTAATGAGCCCTTTTGCGACTTTTCTACACCAGAAACTGGCATAGAAAGTTTGATAAATGTTCTCTTATTCCTGTTTCAATATTCCATGTGGTCGCTGCATATCGCCAGCGGCCAGCAGTATTCTGGAGAGGTCCCTGGTGAGGCCTTCATGTGCGTATACTGTATGTATAAGAAGTGGTTTGCTTTACTGGCCTCTAAATATAATTTCTGCAGTTGCTGCAGTGTGGAAAAGTCTTGTGCATAGGTTTTTCAGGGTAACTATCTCACACTCATAGAGCAAAAGGAAGTCAAATAATAATTGGTCTCTGTGTGAGTTTGGAAACCTGACATGCTAACAAGATTTGCTGGCTAATCAATTGTAATCCTCGTGCGATGCTACCCTGGTTCTTTCACTCGAACCAAATAAAATTATGTCCGCTTAAGAGAAGTCATTCTACTTAGCTAAAACATAATAGAGATTTTGCTGATACCCTCACTTATTTATATATACAAAGTGAGTTTTGGGGAACCACAAAGGTGTATACCACCAATTTGTGTTATTTATTATAGTTTGGAAATAGGGAAAGGGGAAAAGAATTGTAGTTCCTATTAGAAATTGAAAATAATAAATTTTATTAGTATATTTGAGTTAAAATAATTCTAAAATAATTCTATATATTTCTCAATGTAGGTCAAATATTTAGCAGTGCAGAGGACCCCTTGTCCTGCACTTCAAGAACAAAATTTGTCTTATGTATGCTACTATCATACAACAATAAAGTTGGACTTTATTGCTTGCTGAGGTAAGTATAAATCTGATCCCATAGGCATATTGTATGCACTGTGTGAATCAGTATTTGCTGTCAATCATTAAACATTGTATCAGTTTTGTGTGCACTGGTGCTTGCAATGTTTTCTGTTATTAAATAGACATTGTATCAAATTCTTTTCCTGTGCTGTGCACTAAATGTATTACCAAAGGCTTGCCATTTTATAGATATTATCCATTAGTAACTAGACATTGTATCTATTCCTTCTGTGCTGTACACTGAATTTATTACTATAAGCTTACTAGTCTAGAGACATTATCAATTGATAAACAGACACTGTATCTAATTCTTTTGTGCTGTGCACTGATTATGTCACTATAAGCCTGCTATTTCATTTATGTTGTCAGTTATTTTATGTCTATTAAACAATTTTAATTCCTTCAGCAGTCCACATTGTATTGTTACACCACGCTGGCTGCCTCTGACAGAAGTAGTAACGGTGCGGTAACTTGTGTGAATGAGCACTATAGAGAATGTTATGATTGTAATGTGCTCTAAATTAGTTCCCTCCTTGAGTTTGTAAGAGGCTGTTCACAGTGGCACTATGCGGTATTTAGGCTGGATAGCTTGTACGTTGTATAAAGCATGCACCACCGATCCTCATTGTTGGGATCAGCAGCAAAATGTTACGCTTGTTTTGCTTTATTTATGGGCTACTTGCTGTCTGTTTTCTATGAAGGCAGCGAACAGCAGCAGATTACAATATTCTGACCAGGCCGCTTGTATATATCAACGTGCTATGTTCTGACCAGGCCGCTTGTGTATATTGTCGTGCTTTGTGAGCGCTGTATATTCAATTAGGATTACGCTTAGTGGTATGCTTTCTTAGTAAGCTGCTAGCTTTTTATTATCTTATATCTCCGTTTTTACGGAAGAAGCCGTGAATAGCAGCACTATTGGTGGTCTGATTAGCCCGCTCTGCAAGTCAGCTGGCTTTGTACGCGCTGTCAGGGATTTCACCCTGCAGCGTCTATCAAGATACACTTCCCGCTCTCCTACAGGGAGCAGCGCTTCTACATGTGAGTCTTTGCAGACTATTAATTATTTATTTATTGTTGGTAGTAGCATTAGATTAGGCTAGGACCTTATGCATTAAGTTCATTAATATGACTGGACACCCGACGCGCGTTTCGCCGGCATTCTGGCTTCCTCTTGGGGAAAACATAGTCTTCTCCATTATGCAATCTAAAATTGAATAAATAGGTGTATCAAGCTGCGTTGCTCCTGGAGGCGGTGTACCCACATTATCATAGCCAATATCAGGCTGATAATACATTTATTATCTGTATAATTAGTCTGCAATAAAGCCGTATTACAGTTTCAACAAATACATTTCATTATTTGTAAAATGGAAAGTTATACAATTTTCTATATACTATCAACTTCTCACGGTTTTCAAAATCTCTTCTTGCTGCCATTCAATAAGAAATTGATACAGAAAATTTTATAACTTTTCAAAATACAAAGAATAGACTTTATTTGCTGAAACCGTAATACTCCTTTAACATGAACATTTCAGGGTGGTTTCATAAGTGCTGCGTCATGTCTGTGTACTCATGTACCAATGGGAGCGGTTTGGAATAATGGAAGATTATAGAGCATTAGGTTTTACACATAAGACTGTCCTGGGGAATTTATTGTGGTATTATATAATTATGGAGGATTACATTCCTTTCGTTTTACGCAGAAGATGGTCTTGGGGAATTTTATGCAACATTTGTGGATTCAGAATTCCGGATGTGACCTTCTTAAAGCCATGGAGATTGCTTTGTGGCATGGCAGAAAGCTCCTCAGAAGATGGCAGTGAAATTAAATGAAATGTAAATGACATTTTAATTAGCTCTAATTCATAAACCATTTCGGGATCATTGGCCCCTTTAAAGGGTTAGTTGGATACGAAAGTTTGTTCTGTACCACCCTTGACGTTGGCACATTCTCTGCATAGTAATAAGGAACAAATAGCTTCACAGTTATTAGGCCTTGAATCACAAGATAAATTCTCTGCATAAGTGACTACAAGTACAGTGTATCTAATGAATAGCAGACCGGGGAATCACATGATATTGCAGAATACATGCAATGCTTTCTGATGTTCTTTTCCTCTATGACTCACATCTTAGTGTATGTTCACACGGGTTATTTTCGGCCGTTTTTCGGGCCGTAAAGGGACGAAAAACGGCTGAAAAATCGGAAGCAGAACGCCTCCAAACATTTGCCCATTGATATCAATGGGAAAAACGCCGTTCTGTTCCGACGGGGCGTAAAAAGAAGCGCATGTTACTTCTTGAGCCGTTTTTGGAGCCATTTTTCATTGACTATAGAAAAACAGCTACAAAAATGGCCGTAAAAAACCCAGCGAAAAACACGAGTTTGCTTAAAAAACGGCTGAAAATCAGGACCTGTTTTCCCTTGAAAACAGCTCCGTATTTTCAGATTTTTTTTAGTAAGCTTGTGAACATACCCTTAGAGAAACCAATGGTACTTGCAGCAGTGACATGTGTAAGAGCGACACATCTCACTGCTGCAGCTGTGAAATAATAACAGCAAATATTGGGGTACCCAGGTGATCAGTGAAGCTGCTGGATTATACTGCATTAGAAATTTTCTTTACATTTTCAACTTGCAAGCATTTATTTAGGAGTTGGGAACCCCTTTTATATGACCAATGTGACACTAGTTTTTATTCCCAATGTTTTGTCAACCTCAGAGCCACTACTGCTAGTGAGCCATATGCAGGGTGCAAAGATCCACATATGGTTCTCCCGAGCCACTCTTGGGTAACATTTTGAACAATAAAATGGCTCTAGCCTTGCATATAATAATATGGAAACATAGAAGGTTTGACACCCTGAAAAGTAGTCACAAAGTATATATCAATGCAGAATTCCCCATGGTATGGGATTTCCCAAAACAAGCTGAAGCATTGGGTAGCTTCAGGGCAATTCTTCTGATGGCCGGAACAAGCTTAAAACAACAAAATTGATTCTCTTTTGGTAGACAGGTCAATGTATATAATTAGAAAAAAGTTTTGCTTTCTTTTCTTTCATTTCTTTTTTTTTTTAAATTCTTTTATTTTCCGTTTTTTAACACACAAAATATAATGGTGCAGACAAATGCAGCACTGACATCGGCCCACAGGCCAGTAAATGGAATTACAAAGAGTGCAAAGAACACAAAGAATAACAACGTACCGCTGAAATCAATAATAATAAAGAAACTCTGGTATGCACCCTGAACCCGCAGCCATGCATAATAACCCGTAAGAGAACAGGAAAGAAGTAAAGAGAAACGAAAAAGAAGAGGGGACAGAAAGAAAAGAGGAAGGAGAAAGAACTGACCTGACGCACTGGACCTAGTGATTATGCTCAAGAGGCCATGATGGTCCTGTACTTCACAGAAGATTGAAACCTAATCCATTCACGCCATGTTTTGAGGAAGTTGGCGTGGGATCCTCTCATTGATGCCGTGAGGTCCTCCATTCTCATAATCTCCTGAATCTTGCTGAACCATATACCCACCGACGGAGGACAAGATTGTCTCTACAGCGCGGGGACACACGCTCTAGCCAGGGGCGTAACTAGGAAAGACTGGGCCCCATAGCAAACTTTTGACTGGGGCCCCCATCCCCTGAGTGTCACACAACCCCCCCTTGTAGATAGTGCCTTTTTTACAGTCCCCCCTGTAGGTAACACCATACAGCCCCCCTGTAGATAATGCCATACAGCCCCCCCTGTAGACTGTATAGCGTTATCTACAGGGGGGACTGTATGGCGTTATCTACAGGGGGACTGTATGGCGTTATCTACAGGGGGGACTGTATGGCGTTATCTACAGGGGGACTGTATGGCGTTATCTACAGGGGGACTGTATGGCGTTATCTACAGGGGGACTGTGTGGCGTTATCTACAGAGGGACTGTGTGGCGTTATCTACAGGGGGGACTGTGTGGCGTTATCAACAGGGGGGAATGTGTGGCGTTATCTACAGGGGGACTGTGTGGCGTTATCTACAGGGGGGGACTGTGTGGCGTTATCTACAGGGGGGACTGTGTGGCGTTATCTACAGGGGGGCTGTGTGGCGTTATCTAAAGGGGGGACTGTATGGCGTTATCTACAGGGGGGACTGTATGGCGTTATCTACAGGGGGGACTGTATGGCGTTATCTACAGGGGGGACTGTATGGCGCTATCTACAGGGGGGACTGTATGGCGTTATCTACAGGGGGACTGTATGGCGTTATCTACAGGGGGACTGTATGGCGATATCTACAGAGGGGGCTGTATGGCGCTAACGCCATACAGCCCCTACTGTAGAGAACGCCATACAGCCCCCCTGTAGGGAACGCCATACAGCCCCCCCTGTAGGGAACACCATACAGCCCCCCTGTAGGGAATGCCATACAGCCCCCCCCTGCAGGGAACACCATACAGCGCCCCCCCCTGCAGGGAACGCCATACAGCGCCCCCCACCGTAGGGAATGACATACAGCGCCCCCCCCGTAGGGAACGCCATACAGCCCCCCCCCAAAAAAAATGCGACCTATAGTGTGTCCTACAAATAACATGCATCCCCTATCCACAGGACAGGGGATACATGTGTGATCGCTGGCAGCGATAGGGAGAACGTGGGACTGAAAGTCCCCCAAGTTCTCCATGACTAACCTCTGACTTCCGGCGTCTGCGCAGCTCAATAAAAATGAAAGGAGCGCTGGTCACGCATGCGCACAAGCGCGACTGGCGCTCCATTCATTTCTACGGAGCTGCCGACACAGACCCCGGAAGTTCGAGGTTTGTGATGGAGAATTTCAGGGGACTTTCGGTCCCCCGTTCTCCCTATCACTGGCAGCGATCACACATGTATCCCCTGTCCTGTGGATGTCCTGTGGATAGGGGATACATGTCTTATGTTTAATGGCAGAGCGGGGAGATACCTCCCTGCTCTGCCGTAGTGTTCAGTGGCGTCCCGCTGTAGCAGCCATAGCGGCTGCTAGCGGAGCCTGCGGCCATGGTGGGGGCCCGTGCCGGCGGGCGACATGGGCCCCCTCATGCCGCGGGCCCCGTAGCAGTCGCTACGGCTGCTACGGCGGTGGTTACGCCAATGGCTCTAGCTGCATTCACCAGGTGGCAAACAACTGAGCGTCGATACGTAGATAGAGGTACATCACACAGATAGAGCAGGAAGAGGCCGGGAGTTGGAAATCCATAAATTTCGAGGAAATGCGCCACACCTCAGACCAGAAATCAGTCAACAATCCCAAAAAATGTGCAAGATTGTACCCACATGGTCACCACATCTCCAACACAATAGTGAGACCGCCAATATCATCTCATACAATATGGAAGGCACCCTATACCATCGTGACAGAATCTTAAACCCCGCCTCCTGAAATCGCTAGCCATAGAAGATTTATGCGTCATAGTGAACAAGCGATCCTTATGTTCCGTAGTGAATGTTAGACCCAAGTCCCTCTCCCAGCTAAGCAGGTAGGAAGGTGTGGACAGATTGGATGGAGAGATCAGGAGAACATAAAGGCTGGACAACGAGTGACACACCGTGCCCGTGCCTCTGCAAAGAAGTTCGAAAGGGAAGCTATCTCGTGAGTATGCCGATGGATTAGGTATTTCTTGAAACAGTGCCACTCTTGTTCTTTTGCTGTGTCTGGTATTGCAGCTCAGCCCTATTCAAGTGAATAGGGTTGTGCTGCGATGCCAAACAAATGGAACATATGGAATACTGTCTGACCAGTAGATAGGGGAATGTATTCATGCCTTCCCATGCCCATGATGGGCACTTAGCTCTGTTTATATAGATTAAAGATTACCCTTTAAACTTTCACTTGTGTAAAGGTTTGAACTTTACATATTGACTACCAGTAATGCCCCCAACCACCACCACTAGCAGAAAAATAAAACCAAGAAATCTTCAGTTTGACTTGTCCATTTCACCAGTGCCGTACTTCATTACTGGTGACTACATATCCCAGCACGGCCCCCATTCTGAGAATACTGGGCACGCACAGAGTATGAAGAGAAGTTATCTATGATGCTAGTCTGTTGGCCAGTGCTATATTTACATGGTTCCCTGTGTTTTTGTTCTGACAGTATAAAAAAAATGTGTTTTTTTAAAATATTTTTTTTTTTTGTCTTTCTGTAAATCCTAATGCTTAAATAATCCCTAAATAGTCCAATAAGAAATCAGATTGTTTTAGGAGTTAAACAGGCAACTTGATAATATAATGCAGATGTTTCCTACAACACGGAGACAACATTTATGCTTCAGCTGAAACACACAAGATAGGAAAGATTTCTGCCAGTGAAGTAAAGCCAACCTTAGATCTGCATAGTAGTGAAGATAAACTATTGAACTGTGCGGAAAGTAGAGAATGTCCTGAAGGGATTAAATATGTCTCTTTGAATAAAACCATATCTAGTTTTGTTTTTGCGGTGAAGTCAAGCTTTTCTTTTTATGTGTATACAAAAGTATATTGAGTATTAATTTCATTCTGCAGTAAAGTGCTATCAATTATAAGAACTCACCAGTGATCCTATCACTTCATTACTGCCTTCACTTATATTAAAGTAATCCCCTATTAAAATATTTATAGTGTAGCTAAGTCCCAACTTTTTATTTGAATTAATCTTATAAATAACTATATAGGGGTTGGAGCTCAATTTTTCGGATACAGAGCTGCATATCCAATTTATAGCCAGATGTTTAAGTGATAAAATTCTGGCCACGTGCAGCCGTCACCTACTGCATGTAGAATTATCTAGCTCCCATTGATTGAACTTGACAATAAATGTGTATGCAGCTTGTTCCTAAGCTCCCCCTAGAGGTATCTGCTGGCAGCCAGAATGTTATTATTTAACTCCATGGCTATACAGGGGATATGAAGTTGTGTATCAGAGCTCTAAGGCCCCATGCACACTTCCGTTGGCCGTCGTACGGCCGCTAATGACTGATCCATGAAACACGGACTGCACACGGATGGCTTCCGTGTGCAGTCCATTGTTTCAATGGACCAAATGAATGTAAAGGACGAGACTGTTCCGTCAAAAATGGACAGAACTAGGACCTGTCCTATTTTTGTCGGAACGGCCACACGGTTCCGTTAAAACAGTGGAAGTGTGCATGGCCCCATTGAAATGAATGTGTCAGTGTGCTATCCGTTAAAAAAACCGGATAGCACCTTGAAGAAAATCACTGCAGTGGGCATGAGGCCTAACTGCTGTAAAGATATATCATAAAATTAATCAGCCCAGAATTTTGCGCCTAAGTGTTAAGTAATGTTCAAAGCGTTGTATTTATTATTATTTTTATTACAGCTTTAGTTTTATTATTTTGTTTTAAGGCATAATATACATTTACATATAATGTGTAGAAAGTTTATAAATATTTCTCTTTCCTTGAGTTATATTCTCTTCTCCATTCACATTCAAAGCTACGTTCAGAATTTATCTAGCTGTCATATGGAATCAGCCATCACTGTGTTGACAGGTAATTTGCATTTTATCTTTTCTTTTCATCCTTTATACTAGTGTAATTCTACATGTACATAATGAATATTGCAATAAATTAATCCACATTTAAAGGCCACCAGTCACCAGCATTTCACCTATTGAAGTCTACTCACACCTTGCTGGCCGCTGCTGTCGAAAGTTTGCCGTTATCCCCTCTCCTAAACTCCTCCTCCAACCGTAAATAATTGTCTGCAAACATTTTGCAGCTTTTAGGGTATGTTCACACGGCCTATTTCCGGCCGTTTTTTGAGCCGTAAATGCCTGAAAATCAGAAGCAGAACGCCTCCAAACATCTGCCCATTGATTTCTGTTCCGACGGGCCATTTTTGTTAAGTGCAGGTCACTTCTTGGGACATTTTTGGAGCCGTTTTTCATAGAATCTACAGAAAACAGCTCCAAAAATGGTCGTAAAAATGCAGCGAAAACCGTGAGTGGCTTAAAATATGTCTGAAAACAGCTCGGTATTTTCAGACGTTTTTGAGTTTGCGTGTGAACATACCCTTATGATAATAATCCGGCATCGTTCCTCTTCTTATGCCCGCCCACCGCTGAAAACTGTCCCTCCCTGAATGCCGAAATCGCGTCTGAGATAGAGGACATGCGCCCGTCATGTATTGTCCGACACCCTTCCCTGCTTCGCCCGGGCCTCAAATCTTCCACCACTATAGTGTCCCATTGTGCGCACGCACCAGAACAGGATATCGATACGCAAGCGCAGGATTTAGTGTGTGCTGGGGGAAGTTGAGGAGCTGTCAATCAAAAGTAAGGAGGCGGAGTAAGTTCGGAAAGGCTTGAGGAATGAAGATATGACTCTTTTCGAACGAAGATATGACTCTTTTATGCTCATTAGCATATGGCACGGGAACACTAAAAAACGGAATACTAAAGATACAGAGCCTTGTAATAATTGTAGGTTACATAAAAAAGATTTTTCTCCCACTTCCACCAGGTATTGATGGTTTAATTGGTGAAATTCTGGTGACAGGTTCCCTTTAAGGACTGAATCCTAAACTAAGGTCTATAGTTAAACGTATAATTCAATAAAGAGTAAACAATGTTATTTTAGATAAGACTTACTGACCTTTTGAGCTTCTGTTCTTTAAATCTACACATGATTCTGTTATATTATTAGGGTACTTCAGCAACTACATTGACCTAATAGTGTCTGGTCTTTCTGTACTTGGAAATTCAAGAATCCCCATAACAAGCAACGTCGGCAACGCTGTGGATGGGGATTCCGCTTCAGGAGTTTCCACTGATGTCACTGTCCATAAATGGACAGAGACGTCATGCTATAGTACTGCTATAATCACTGCTATAGTGTTCAATAGTATCTGCGTCCTGCGACGCAGATACTAATGAATTCGGCTGCTAGCGGCGGCGCCGACCATAGGGGGCCAGTCCGGACGGGCGGCACGGGTGCCTATTGCCCGGTGTCGACGCTAGCAGCCGCTATGGCTTCTACAGCAGTAGCGACACCAGTGAGAGAAGAAGCGGAAAGGCAGCTGCTGAGTCGCACGGCCGGGGCGCTTCTGAACAGTAGCAGAGGAATGGAGCCAGCGCAGCGCCCCCTTCCACCTGGGGGAGTGATGCGCACTGTGCAATGGCACAGGTCGCACACCCCTAAGGCCGGCCCTGATTGCATACATTTAGAAAAAACTATGTCGGTGGGAGCAGTGCATTAAATTACATCATGTAGTTAGTTTCTAACTAAGCACGCATAAACTCACACACTTATATACAGATGTAGCTGATCTGAGTTTGTTGCTAAGTTGTAAAGATATATTTAGCACACAAATCAAATTATCATAACATCTCAATGTGTTATTTGTAGTTTTACATGGGACATGATAGCACAATACACAAGACAAACAGTTAAATAGCAAATTCGGCCTTACTACTTCTATTTTTATATATATATATATATATATATATATATATATATATATATATATATATATATATATATATATGTATATGTATATATATATATATATATATATATATATAGTATGTTAAAGGCAGGAGCGCTAGTAGAGCTGTAGCACACACAGCTCAGCTATAGGGATGTGGCTTTGTCTTATATACTTTACAAGCTATTATTAGATAGACAAGCATATATTGATTAAAGGCAACTTTCTGAAATTCACAACTCATGTCTGCCTGATTATTGATCTGAAAATGACATTGCTTAAGTAACCGGACACCTATTTATGCACCATTTGATTTCCAGATTTCCTTTGTCCTGTAATTGTGTTCACATGTCAGTGTATTAATATGGCCTCTTGTCAGATTCTGTATGGATGTGAATGCACAGATTGAATGAGGAATGACTGTACGGGCATGAAATATGCCTATGAGCGGTGCATCGTGGAAAAGCTGGTTGAAATGTCAGAACGTTATAAAAGGTAGCAGATTAGTTATCACACAAAATAAATGTGACATTTTTATACTGTGCAAGGCTTTGAAGGAATGCAGAGTAGTGTGGGAAGTCTACAACACACAGAATTGTCTTATAATGTATTTATCATGTTGATTTCAACTATTTAATGTCAACGTGAAAACAAATCTCTAAATCTGCAATTATTACAATAATTAAAAATAAAATGATTGAATGCAAACTGTTCACCACCTACAAACCAGTATCTACAAGAGGCACCTTTAGCTACCAGGGTAGTGGGCACCGAAGTGGCCATTGGGCTTTACACCTAAGGCTTCGTTCACATCTGCGCTAGGGTCGACTATGCTATTGATTCTGTCAAAACGACAGAACCCTTGCACAATGGAGACAAACGGAAACCATTGGCACCGGATCCGTCACCATTGAAATCAATGGTGATGGAAACGGAAACCTATGGTTTCCGTTTGTGTCTGTCAGGGCTCCGTAACGACGGAAAGCTCAGATGGAATGTAGGAATGGAGCCCTGATGCAGATGTGAATGAAGCCTTAGGGGGCTCATCTCCATGCAGAGGTGAGCTTCAGTGAGGGATAACTGTGAATGATGGAAGGCAAGAGTGGGGAAATTAATACAGATGACTGGGAGACAAAAGATAAGACAGACAATTCACAGGGAACCATACACACCAAAATAATGATGAGCTTTTCATGTTGTGATGGAGTGGGTCCCATTCCAAAATTTGCCATAGGGTCCCATAGTTACTGTAGAAGGGGAGCCATTGCAAAGATTAATATCTCCCCCCTACTGGTGCTGGTTGACAACCTTAACCACCTTAGACAGTAGGACATGATGCTTATTTGCCCCCCCCTTTTCTTTCCATGTTATTTGGGTTGATTCCCGACACCCTAGTTTTCTAACATTGTAGGGATTGCTAAGAGGGGATCCCTGCACAAGTTCTCACCACCAATTAAAATCAAGGATACAGCCAACCTGGAATAGGCATCTTTCCAGGAATCCTTTAGCAACCACATGAGTTGCCTTTTATATGCCCTTGTTGTTAGGCATCATTTACACGGGCGTAATATACGCGCGTGCTTTTCACGCGTGTCGTACGCACCTATATTAGTCTATAGGGCTGTGCAGACAGTCCGTGAGTTTTGCGCAGCGTGAGTCCGCTGCGTAAAACTCATGACATGTTCTATATTTCTGCGTTTTTCGCGCATCACGCACCCATTGAAGTCAATGGGTGCCTGAAAAGCACGCAGGTCTCACGGAAGCACTTCCGTGCGAACTGCGTGATTCGCGCAACAGCTGTCAAACTCTGAATGTAAACAGAAAAGCACCACGTGCTTTTCTGTTTACAAACATCCAAACGGAGTGTCATAATGATGGCGGCTGCGCGAAAATCACGCAGCCGCGCATCATACACTGATGACACACGGAGCTGTTAAGTGCCTTTTGCGCACGCAACCAATGTTTTTTATGCATACAAAACAAACAAGCTGATATTTTGTTTCTGCAGTTCCTATGCAGACCTATGCGTTTCTATGGTAACAGACAATTAGCAAACCTTGTGAAGTCAGATTCTGCATCACACTCCCTTCTATCTATACCATTCCTTATGCAAACATGCAGTCGATACGGTAGCAAGAAGTAGAGGACAGATGGTTGGCAAAATGACCGCAGGATCATCCTACACAGGATTTGTTTGTTGTCTGTGACGCATAGGCCTGAACAGGATCTTAGATACTAAATGGTGGGAGATTTATAATCAAGACCTATTGCAAAGTTGCTTCATTCGTAATTTTAGATTTCCTTGGGACAATGAAAAAAAACTTGTCTGTGAAGTTGTACGTAGCCTATTAGTTGTGCACATGCCAACAACTGGTTGCAGATATGTCAAGTTGCAAGGGGACTGCACTTTGAGCAAACTTTGCATAAATCAATAGTATCAGCAAATGTAAGAAACTTTATAATGTATCTTATTAGAGAAAAAGACCTTTCTCTACTTATTAGGCCCCGTCCCCCCTCCTAAAATGTTCACTCACTCGGAATTTCCTGCTTTATTCGTATTGCCTTAGACAAGATAGACTCAGCTGATCAGGGATCAGGTTACAACTGCCCATACAAGTCTATTGAGAGACGAAGAGGAGGAGCAGGATGAGAGAGAAGAGAAAGACACAGATGGTCGTTCTGCAGCTGCTGGTAACATTTATATCACCCCAGTGCTGGATTCTCAGCTAAACTACTCATTCCTTCCGTATAATCTTGTCCATGCTGCTGCATCTTTTATATACTGTATGTGTGATAGCTAGAGATAGGAGAGCAGGATTCTCCTATTCTATGTGTGCAGTATATAGAAGAGATGATAGCAGTTATGCTCCGCCCACTATCTCAGAGGCAACTGTGAATTAGAGGTAGAGCCTGCAGAGGGGAAAAGTGCTAAAGAATGCAGAATACAAGTCTTATAATGGCCAGATATACTGTTACTCCCCATGTACACACATATGACAGCTTTTTCTGAAAAGTCATCTTAACGTGTAGGTACGCTTTAAGTGGACAGCTATTTTCTGTCTAGATATAAATTCTCAATTTGATTGAGATCTTTACTTTGCCTTGGTCACTCCAGGACATCAACATTTCTGTGAAGATTTTGGTTTATGTTTGGGTTCGTTGTCTGGAAATTGTATCCTCTCCCAAGTCACAGTTCTCTTGCAGACTGCAACAGGTTTTCCTCCAGGATTTTGTTTTATTTAATTCACTGCCTACCTTCACATGTCATCCAGCAGCATCCATGTTTGCCAGAAAAATCCCACTGCATGATGTTGCCAACACCTCATATTAGGGCACTAAGAGTTTATTTTTCAAAGACCTTGTCTTTGAATGTTCTTTTGTCTTCATGGTGTCATTTTTACTAGGAAATTGACTCATCAGGAGTTGAACGTCCAGAAACAGGTATTTATATTAAAATCAATGGAAACTCCTTGACTGTTCAGAGGCCCTTTTACATTAAACTAAGGCCTCATGCACAATGGCAGAGCCATGTGCAGGAGACTGTACAGTGGCACATGGAGTCCCTGCAGCTCCATAGTACCGTGTGCCATTGCATGGGGCTCCATGTGTCTCCGTAGTACAAGGTTATGTCTCCATAATATGGCATCTGATGGAGCGTGCCATGTGAAGTTGAAAGCATAGGAAGGTACACAGTAGAGTCCGATAGAAGACTGTGGGTGCAGTATTTAAGCTTCGTACAACTTGCAGGGTGTACGGAGCTGTAATACTATCATGTGCATGAGTCCTATGTCTAAATATACAATGTAAACCGCACTCTATTTTCCCTTGTTTTTACAATTTAGTACAACTTATGACAATATGAACAAAAGCAGAACTTTCTCAGTATATTTCTGCTCATTAAATAATGAATGTAATAATTACAATCATGTTCCTCTTCTTCCTCAAGCATATTAATTAATCAAAGTAAGCTGAGGATAGAAGCTTCATAGCATGCAAATCAAGAACTCCAGTGGTCAGTTGAGGTTATTATTTACCGCATATATTAGTTACTATGCAATCATAATATGTAAATGAAAATGTGTTTACACCATTTAACTAACAAACATTATATTTTATTATATTTACAAAAATATAATAAAACAGTGATTTATATCTGTTCTGATTTCTGAACTATACTTTTATATGCAATGGACATGATATGTGATTGGTTCTTAATGAGATCAGTATGGTTCCTCTGTAGTTGCAGTAGGATATTATTTACCAATTAAAAAGAAAAGACTTCTCTAAGGGAACCTGTCATGTTGAAAATGCAGCTTGATCTGCAGGCAGCCTATTATGGAGCAGGAGGAAGGAGCTGAGCAGATTTATATATAGGTCGGGGGTGTAGCTAGGGGGGCAGGTGGGGAATATTCCCACAGGCGCAACTAGGAGAGAAGGAAGGGGTGGCGCTACAGCGCCGCTACTATGGCGGCTGCTACAGGGCCCACGGCATGAGGGGGTCCATGCTGCATAGGTACCCTTATTCCCGGTGGCGTTGCCTGCATCAGGCATTTGGGCCCCTGGGCGACTGCCATATTCAATTGTTTCTGCATCCATAGGACGCAGATACAATTGAATACTATGGCGGAGCAAGGAGCTAGCTCCCTGCTCTGCCATTTACTGGCATTCAAGGCGCTGGGACAGGATTCTTGCGCAGGCCTTCGCGATGACGTCAATGGATGACACCAGCCTACGCAAGGATCCAATCTCATGAGCTGCTGAGGAGGCTGTGGAGCTGATCCATTCATCATGGGAACGGGGCTAGATGAGTACAAGTTTATGCTGAACAGGGCTGTGTGTCGCTATCTACAAGGGAGGCTGTGTGTCTCTATTTACAGGGGGGCTGTGTGGTGCTAACTACAAGGGGGTCTGTGTGGCACTATCTACAAGGGGGTGTGGCACTATCTACAAGGTGGGCTGTGTGGCAGTATCTACAAGCAGGGGCTGTGTGGCACTATCTCCAGGGGTGGCTTTGTGGGACAATCTACATTGGGGTGTTTGGCACTATCTACAGGGGTGTGTGTTTGGCACTATCTACAGGGGTGTGTGTTTGGCACTATCTACAAGGGGTGTGTGGCAATATCTACAGGGGGGCTGTGTGGCACTATCTACAAGGGGGAGTGTGTGGCACTTTCTACAGGTGAAGGGGTGTGTGGCACAATCTACAGGAGGAGGCCATTCATTATGTCACCATATAGTCCCATTAGCTGCAGTTATACAATCTGTTTTAGTCCGGCACTGACCTCTTTAATTTATTTTCTTTTAATTTATTGTTATGTTAACTCCCTTATATAACTATATCGCTTGTAAAATGTACAAATGATTTTATGCTCGATTGATTGGTAGAGAAAACAAATATAGTGAGGGGGAAGGAGATGTCGGTAAAGAGGTTGAGGGGTGCCAAACTGAATCTTTGCCCCGGGTGCAGGAGAATGTAGCTACGCCTCTGTATAGGTTTGTAGGAAAAGATGCAGTTTAACTGCTCATTCTGGGCTTAGGTGTCCAGTGGACAGTCCTATTCAGTAACTGGCAGTATGTCCTGTATTAGTGTGGATACAGAGGTTCCTGTCAATCACTGTGTAGGACCGCCCACTGGGCGCCTAAGCCCAGAATGAGCAGAGGTTTAAATGAATAAATTACAAGTTATAATGAATCTTTTCCTACAAATATATATCAATCTTCTCTTCTCCTCTGGTAGCCGCAGATTGGACTGTATTTTCAATGTGACAGGTTCGCTTTAAGGTTGAGTCTACATGTAAGCGACCATGGTTTGACAGAAGTGCAAACGAGTTGCTAAAACATTTTTATTGCTCCAATGTATCTAAAAAGAAATAACAAAAATCTACAACTATGAAAATGGCCTTGATTGTAATTATTCTACCATTTTTGCGTATACATCTCCTATGCAGACTTCCCTGCCTCCGCCAGCTCTTTTTTGCTAACATGTAGAGACAATAGATTAACAAGAGGGGGCAGATAACATGGAATGTATGATCAGAGTACATACAGATTTTGTTTGTATTCTTTAACAATGGAGAAACATAGGTTGTTATAGGAGCTGTATACACAAAGGAGCAGGATATATTTATTCAAGATTAGCAAGTTTTGCAAAGTTGCTTCATTTGTTTATTGAAGATTAATAAAACAATGGTAGCTGCTTAAGTGTATATCTCCTTTAACATGTGAAATGCAATGAGACCCCTGTAGCCCAATCATTTAGTTGCTTATAGACATTCGATCTTTGTTGGTGAATCTATTAATGGTTTCATGTCCTTGGGGGCTGCCAGAACCTGATTCTCGACAATTACGAACAACTAAGGGTGAAATTGCCAGAGTTCACTTTTGCCCGTCTCCTTTACAGGGCATGGTTATGCAGTGAAGCACCAGGTCGTCGTGACCATAGATCGGGGGGGTAGGATGACATAAATAAGCAACAAGGAGGGGGATTTATAGTATTTTGCTATAAGACCTGCTCAGCTTATATACAGTATACCGGAAAGGGTAAACCCGAAATAAGAAATATTTTCTCATTGCTGGGGGTGTATAATACTGTTCTCATGTTACATGTTTACTTATACTGATATGGAATGAATGGAAGTAGCAGCATATACACTGAATATTATATTTAGTACTTTCTGGGATATATATGCAACCTTAAGCGGATGACATCTGTTTTGAAACAGATCATATGACGCCAAGGAATGTATATCAACATGTTAATGTAGAGCAACACAGCAGTGACTCCTGACAGCATGCCAGAATTACATGTACAGAATGAGAGCAAAAGCAACGTAAACATCATGCTGAGCAGTAATTAAATACAATATATCTAGCAGTAATAAGAATACTATCTCAACATTATGAGAACTTGTCAAATTCCCTTCATTTGTATCACAGATCAAAAATCGACATCTTTTATGACATCTTTTTCATGCCAGTCGAGGTTTGTTTATTTATTTATTTTATTTATTTTTGGTCTTTCATATAGTTGCATAAACATATAAAGTATCACATTTCCATTAATTACATTGCCACCAAAAATTATTTTAAAAGTCGTTTGGTAAGTTGAAAATATAAAAATATCCATCCTTCCATCCACTAGGTTTTCTAGCATTATCTAAAGCTCCAAGCAGAAGATACTTTCTCCTTTTTTAGAAGGACGGTTTCTCATGATGCCATGAAAGAGTAAGGCTTTGTTCACATATCCATTAGGGCTCTATTCTGACGTTCCATTGGAGCTTTCCGTCAGAATGGAGCCCTGACTGAAACAAACAGAAACCATAGGTCGACTACGGTATTTATTCAGTCAAAACAACTGAACCCTTGCACAGCAGAGACAAACAGAAACCATTTGCACCGGATCCGTCACCATTGAAATCAATGGTGATGGAGACGGAAACCTATGGTTTCTGTTTGTGTTCGTCAGGGCTCTGTTCAGACGGAAAGCTACATCGGAACGGAGCCCTGACGCAGATGTGAGCGCAGCCTAATACTTATTCAAACTAACATTAAAGTGAATGCGCACTTTTGAACACCATTTTTATTTTTTTCAATCTACATAGGTTTAAAATGCTGTGTTTTTCCGATACAGAGCTCCAAATCCATTGAATAGACAGGTAGGTAATACAATTCTGGCTGCCACCACTAGGGGGAGCTTAGGAGTTTACTATCATACATTGAACTCAATAATCAAACAGTATGTAGTAGGCTCTTAAGCTCCTCCTTGTGGTGGCTGTTTGTGCAGAGGTTTTAGGGCTCTGTATCAGAAAAAACAGCTCCTAACACTATAAAGATATATTATGAAATTATTCAGCACAGAATGTTGGACTTAAAGAGGATCTGTTACTAGTTTAGTAATGCCCCATCTCCTAGTTAATCTAATGGGCGCTGTCACACTGATGACGCTAGTGATAATTGTGTCCCAAAATGTTTATTATTTTAAAAGTTATGGGCATTTTTCTAATTATGTAAATGAGTTTATACTTGACAAATGGGCGGCAACAGCAGTGATTCTCCTGAGGTGGAGCTTCCTCACAGCATGAAGCCGCTTTATACAGTGTGAGAGACTCAGGCTGGAGGGAGGGGGATCACTTAAAACAGCCATATCTCCGCCTGCGGACCACCTAGAACATCGATTGAAAACACAGTCGGGAATGAAAGCTGTATACTATATGATCACGCTATGTTGCTGGGCTGGGAAGGGGGAGACGCTGTATGACCGTTGGACAGCGTCATACAGAAAACATTACACCGATCAGAGTGAAAAGAGTCACCTCCTATTTGGTTACAAAAAATGCTCATAAGGCTGGGTTCACACGTGGCGGAATTTCACTTAAATTCCGCTGCGGACACTCCGCAGCGTTAATCCGCAGCGGAGCCGTTTGTCCATTGACTTACACTTTAATTTAGAAGTGTTCGTTTAGACGAGGCGTAAAATTCCGCTGCGGAGCATAGGCTGCGGAGCGGAATTTGGTGTCCGCAGCATGCTCTGTCTGTTGCGGAGCAGTGGCGGACTCATGGCGGAATTTCTCCATTGACTTCAATGGAGATTCTAATTTCCGCAATGAAGTCCGCAGCTGTCATGCACATGTTATGTGTGCTGCGGATCCGTCTTGCTTTTTTAACTTGACATTTCTTCATTCTGGCTGGACCTATGTATTTCTAGGTCTACAGCCAGACTGAGGAAGTCAATGGGGCTCCCGTAATGACGGGAGCGTTGCTAGGAGACGTCTGTAAATAGTCACTGTCCAGGGTGCTGAAAGAGTTAAGCGATCGGCAGGAACTGTTTCTGCACCCGGGACAGTGACTACCGATCCCAATATACATGTATCTGTAAAAAAAAATGAAGTTCATACTTACCGAGAACTCCCTGCTTCTGTCTCCAGTCCGGCCTCCCAGGATGACGTTTCAGTCTAAGTGACGGCTGCAGCCAATCACAGGCTAATAACAGGCTGCAGCGGTCACATGGACTGCCGCGTCATCCAGGGAGATCGGGCTGGATGCCGAAGGAGGGACGCGTCACCAAGACAACGGCCGGTAAGTATGAAATTCTTTGACTTTCACAAGGGAAAGTGCTGTCCCTTCTCTCTGTCCTGCACTGATAGGGAGAAGGGAAGTACTTTTACCGCAGTCCGCAGCAGCTAGTCCGCATCAATTTACTGCACATTTTGTGCAGATCCGCAGCAGAATCTGCAACGCAGATTCTGTGCGGCATTGATGCGGACAGTTGCGGAGGAAATCCGCCACGTGTGGTCATGCCCTAACTTTGCAAATAATAAACGTTTTTGGAAAAAAATCTCACTATAATTATCAGCATCTTAGCGCCTATTAGATTAGCTAGGAGATAGGGAATTAATAAACTATAAAGGTAGTAGTAGTAGTTGAGGGGTCTAAAAAATGCGGCACAACTTTACATAGTGCTTGACAAATTGGTCAGAGAGGGGGTCACATTGTCCATGTTAATGCTTTTGTCAGGCGCTAAGCGTCAATAGATTCACACACAAGTCAAGTAAGGCAAAGAAAAAAGTCACACAACTTCATAGGCGCTCTTCTCCAGAAGGAGTTCACAGAATACATGTAAGTCATTTGTCTCATGAAAGGAGAATATACATAACTGAAACCTGTTATGTTTTTATGAGACCATAAATATTCATGCTTAAACCCACTGCTGGGTTATGTGGAGTCCTGCGGGAGGAGGACCTGAGGCGTTCCCATCATCCGTGATGATGTGATTCTGTGTTATCTGCCTCCAGCTTTATAACAGAGATGTTACTTTTTATTGTAATCCTCCCCTTTGGTGATATTGAGATGACTAAAAGTGAACTCTATAAATTAGGAATTTTTCTGCCTATTTTGAGGCTTATTCAAAAGTGAGAAAACGGCAATATTTTAGGAATTTATTTTTATATAAATAGTGACACGGGAAATGAGAACAAAAAGGAATACAACATTTAATAGATATATTTATCATTAAAAAAAACTTTATTTCAACTATAGGTCATTTTCTGACAATGAATACCCTTTGAGGACTTTTTTTCTCCAAATATTCATAAATTAAAGTTCACCAGTCTGATTATGCCAGATCATTTTAACAATAAAGTTGATACTACCAGTTACATTAGAAATTATGAAATTCAGAGAACAAAATATATATTTTTTTGGGGTAGCATATGCGGGTGATGATGAAAATTTTATTTGGAAACACTGTTTTTATCACCTGGTGCAGTGCAGCCCCACTTTTATCTTTTTTTTCTTTTTATGCTTACCATTGACAATGTGTTGTGCCCTTTACATTTTGGGTAAATATCAATTCAGTTACCGTAATACCTCATGCTACTTTTTCTTTTGCAGGATGTTTACATTTTATTACTACTGTATAATGTACCGGCGACTAAGCCCAGGCAATCCTAGCACCGCCATAGTACTAGTAGTACTGCTACATGGTAATGCACTCCACAGGTTATGTACTATTATGGTGTGTGCACTAATAAGTTAAAGGTTAAAGCATTCACAGTAATGTATAAGGCTGGTTTACAATTGGCGGTTTTGGCACAGTGCGGCTTATTTCGCAACCATATTTCGTTTTGCTAAACTGGGATTGGAGCAGAACATACAGAAAGACGTAAAGAAGACGTTATACCTCTCTTCTCGTCTGGATCCGATCTCAGTTGTGCCCCAGTCTGGTCTTAACATATGGCAGTTTCCATTTCTACTTTTAGGTTAACTGCAAGAGCTTACCAGGAAATTGTATTCATGGCATCATTGGGAAGTGAAGAGAGCTAGTCATGACATGACAATGGGAAAACATCCGGTTTTGTGCTGTATTATTAATCATGGGCGGTTTGGTTTACATTCTTTCACAATCACTTGCAATAAGATAGTAATACTGTACATGACGGCTCAGAATGACATCAGTCACATTTATAGCCATTGTCAGCAGCAGGATTGCTCTAAATGTCATCATTGTACAATGGCACTCCTTTAATCTGGCACTAATAAAAGTGGTCCAGAAATGACAATAATCTGGGATAAGACATCTGCTTATAGGACTACTTCTGGGGTCAGTGGAGATTGGCAATGGGGTGCCTAAGATACCAGCTTGACTCTAATAAAATAAAAATATTGAATTCTGACTTATTATCAAGACTGAAATCCCAATTGTCTCAATTCCTGTGCGACAGTTCTCATTTATTGACCTCAACAGCTAAATTGACAAGGGATATGGTCCCATTAAAATTTGGGCATAATTGGCCGGTTCAGGGCGCTGGCTGCACAGACTTGTTTATTGAATTAAAATACTGGGAGAATGTAATTATATTTTAACAAGAACCTGCTAAGTGTGAATTAATATATAAAGGCAAACATGTATAAATTGGCTTCTATGGTTTTATCTAATTGGTAACTTAAAGGCTATGTGCAGTTTTGCCTCCATTTTTTTTTATTGTACCAATGAATCTAAAATAACAAAAGAGCCCCCCTCATCTATCCAGAACTTGTACACGTCATTTTTAATTGCATGCTACACTTTGTTGTTATCATTGCACAGACAGGACATATCACTGAGATCTAATAGGCCCTAGTGAAAAGTGAGCTCTAAAATAGCGTTTTCTTCTGCTGGACCTTTGGAGTCCATGATTGTGTCAGAGCTGACAGTACTATGGTGGGCTTAGCTAACCCTGCATGTGTTAGGGCCTGTTCACACCTGCGTCTGTGTTTTCGTTGTTTTGCTCCGCCAGAGGAGCAGAACAACGAAAATGTCAGAAGCAATGGTTCCTTTATATGACCGACACCATCGGCGCCTGACGGAACCCATTGAGTTTAATGGCTAGTATCAGGTTTCCATCATGCTATCTCTATTGTTTCTGGTATTTTCGGCCAGATCTGTGACTGAGGCCCCTAACGGAGCCTTCAATACAGATGTGAACTGGCCCCTACTCCCTTCTATGTGCCCTCTCATCTTTTTAAAAGGGTTACAACTGTATCCTCTTCACAGCTGAGAGCAGGACTGGATATGTACAGGTTTTCTGCCTCTTAATGTAAACAAGAGTGTTCTCATTCACTGACAGCAAACATACGTCTTGTAAACGGTGAGGAATTGAAACACAATGGGACAGATTTACTAAAACAGTTTAAAATTCAGACAGCTTTGAAATAGACTAGATGTGCCAAATTTATCACAGGGGCTCATGGTGAATTATAAATTTGGTGCAACTTTAGACACTTCTGTCTAACTTTATACCACCTCCTGGTTGACTTATTTTAGTCCACCTTTTTTCACCTCAACTTGGTGTATCTTAAGCCAAGCCCCTTTTCCCGCTAAGCCACTCCCCATGTTAGACTTGTCACAAACATTTGCTCTTTTTAGCGCATTGTATTGATAAATTTGTCTAAAATAGCGCAACACCAATAGTAAATCTGCCCTGATGTATATTAAAAAATGTCAGAACTTTCTTATGTATACAGTGATTACGTTTTATATACATAAAACCAGAAAATAATTTGAACTTATTGTCTGAATATTTGCTAATAGTTAAAGAATCAGCAATATGTAGTTAGTTCTTTAAGGGAACCTGTCACCCATTTGATGTCGCCCTCTCGGAGAGCAGCATGCGGCAGTGACAGGCACACTGTTTTGAACTGTGTGTCTTTTACGTATGAATATGCTTTAGCTTGGATAAACGTACATTTTATTATTTGTAACGCGCTGTGCACGCTGTGCGCCTGGACTCCACCTGATCCTGATTGACATCGTTCTCCCTTTGCACCGTAATAGGTAGAAAGCTGACAATCTAATGTGTAATACGGCAGCACTACTATTCTCTGTTGTCTGCTATGGAGGAAAACGATGTTCAGCATGTTGGATTTTAACATTGCCGATCCTTTCTTCGACCAGGAAATAAGTATTGCCGAATGTATCTTGCAGCTGCCTTTCTCCCTCTCCTTATGGCAACAAACAAGCATGCACGGACACTGGGTTTCATCTTTTTAGGGGTTCATGCAGAAGAATAGTACTTATTATTGGTAAAAGTTGAAGAATCAGGACTTCTGCCTCATATGAAAACATCTCAAACTTTTTTTTAAAGTCTTATGTCTTGCTGCTGGGAGAGGCTGGAACCACTGGAAGGAACTGGGTGCTGGAAGCTCGAAGTAGTAGGGGCCCCTGGACAATGACCCCTATATTCTGGCCCTGAAAACGCTCTTATGTATAAATAGAAAATGTACAAAAATCCCTATAAATATTGGTGTGACAGTCTCTGGGGGTAAAGATTTGTAGTGGAAAGTTTTTCGGGGAATTGAAAGCCCACCTTGTCTTCAGTTATCCGTTATGTTTAAATAAGTCCCTTTAAAACATATTTCCAGCTATTTATTAAAAATATCTAGTAGAAGCACGATTCAGGGTGCACTAGGGGTACATTACACATAACATTTTTAATCCCATCTTTCCATTAATAGCTATCCTATCCACTCATGTCATTTCCGCCATTGCGTGCCATGGGTTTAATGACAAAAGATATAAATATGATCATTTGTACAAGTAATCTAATAAAATTTTCATTGGTCTTAACGACATCTCATATGCCCTATAAACCTGAGACCACCAGTAATGAAAACGCTGAAAACAATTACCATCTGTAGCATTTGTGTTTATTTCTAACGTCAGAACTTGCAATAATTGAATTGACAATAATTCAATTCTGGATATAGTTACGGCATAAGAAAAACGATACAAGCAATAATTGCACTAGAAAATAGTAGTAATAAACATACAGTTGTGACATCGGTAGTTACTACACATCGCCATCTAGTGGAGGATTTTAAAACTAGATCATTTTTACTGATAAAGTCTATTAAACAAAGGTGTGCTTATAGAAATTACCCTAAATATCATAATATATTATACATATATTTTATTCTTAACAATATATTTAGTGCCGGACAATACAGTGTACTGTACTGAATTATACAGTGTAATTTCATACATGCCACAGATCTAGGTCACGCCATTGCTGTAGGAGGTCTGAAACACAACCTCACCTGCTCCAAGAACTGTTTGCAGAATGCTGTATCTGTTCCAAGAGAGTCTATGCTACCGTGACTGATACATGGTACTCCTTGTCTTGGAGGGTAGGGGCTTTCTCACCAAAGAATGTACACAGTTTGACCTTTAAAGCTATAAACACGGCCATAGCAAACACAGAAAAATGAAAAAACTTTCAGCATTTTGTACACTCAGTCTAATAGTCTCTTATTCTTTAAAGTGAAATTCCCTTTCAAAGGGGTGTTTCATGAAGACAACCCCATATGACCTATTAGGACATATATGGACGGCATAGAGGGTATTCCACTGCTTGGTGGACCTGGCTTGCCATACCTATCACTATGATCTACGAGTTCTTGGTATTGATGAGCTGATTGACAGCTTTCTCCCTATGCATTCTCCTTATCTCATAGGGTTCACAATAAAGTGTAAATTTCACAAAAGTACCTCACAGGCATATATAATAGACACAGCGGTAACATCAGCATGTCCGCCACTACTTTACTACTCACAGAGGGCAGCATAAACGTGGTGACAGATTTCCTTAAAAAGGCAAATGTCATTTCAGGTGACTTCTAGACAAAGCCTCCATATGTGTGTACACGAGGAATAACACTCTTTCTGGCCATTATATGACTTATATGGCATTTTTCACCAGTTTTCTCAGCTGTATGATCTATGTCTAATTCTCAGTTTTCCCTACCTGCTATGATGTCCCCCATACACGGCACACAGAGAAAAGAGTAGATCATGTCCCCTATCACACATTTAGAAGCAGCAGAAGCAGGGAGGAGAGTATACAGCAATAATGAGCAGTGTAGCAGTGAATCGAGCACCAGGGTAAGATAGAACACTTACTAGAAGCTGCAGCAGCGTCTGCGTCTCTTTGTCTCTCTGTCTCCCTCCAGCATCTTCATCCCCTGTCCATAGACTTCTTTGGGCAGTATATAACCTGATCCTTCATTGAGCTGATAATCGATGGTGAATAATCAGTGAAGGAGGCAGAGGAAGGAGAACAGTGGCTCATAAGTGAAAAAGGCAATTTTCTCTTATAAGATATATTGCAAGTTTTCTTATATTTGCTTGTACTATTGATTAATGAAAAGTTTGTTGAAACAACAGTGACCATTTAAATATATATTTATATATATATATATATATATATATATATATATGGAGAGAGAGAGGATTTGGAGCTCCGTATCTGACATGGCCCTCCGACCACTATGAAGATATAAATTAATCAGTGCAGAAATTTGCACCTTAAAAAACGACATGACGATTAAAGGTGAAGATTCACTTTAACTGTTACTGAAGGTTGCACTGTTTGGTAGAATGCACGCCAGTCATTGCGTATTCTACCTAAAAAATGATGATTATGGTGCATATTAGGGTAGTTGTTATGGCTAGAACCCTACAGTGATCCAAGTTCGGGTCAGTAGAACCACGGGGGTCTGAGTGTTGCAGTCATAATACGGACCCTAAAATGTATCAAGAAAGGGGGGGGGGGGGCACAGAATCTCCAATGACTGTCCAGATTGCCATCTTCATAAGCATACAGTGTATGGTTGCGTACAGTATTTTAATAATTCATGTAATCTTCCTTTAGCAATAATGTAAGACATAGCTCCAAGATAAACTCTCTGGTTTAAGAAAAACATTTTAGATAACTCCCTGTTGTTACATTTCTCTACATGCTACTTAAATGCAATATTATTTCGACATGCCTTTCTACTAAAATCAGTTTGAGGTCAACAATTTCCTTTTCGTATATATCTGCACTGCAGTCCAGCATTCTCTTCTATTCTATGTAAAAGGAATGTTTAGAATTGCATATTTTTGGAGATATTGGCAGGCCTCCTAAACTAATGTAAGGGAGTTTGTGACGATCGCCGATCTCAGGTCACGTCACAGGGGTGAACTACACTACTGAGTTTATTAATTTACCTCATAAATCCACGCCCACCTACTCTAGATGACAGGATTATGCTAAATTACTCCCGTAGTTTCCAACACCCCAATAATTTATACCACAGTATGCTACCACCACCTATACTTATCTAGGCAATAGGGGCCTAAGTCTCTATGTTCCCTTAACACCAGTTCCTATAACACAGGTTATCTAAATTGAACATAAAATACAGGTAACGTTCCTCACCTTCGGAAGATTAAGTTCTGTAAGACTACAAGGAAGAGACTTATAAATATTTCAGATTTAATACACAATAGTGCAGTGCAATACATAAAATAGTTGTCAGAATAAAAGATAAAAAATATACATACAGTTACAATGCAATCAAACAGTTTATGAAAATAAAAGGGATAAAAGAAACAGAACAAAACCTTACTGATGTACAGCGGCGATATCCTGGCTGTGGGGACAGCTGAAAATATGGGCAGTCACTCCAACCGAGATATGGATCCCCAACGACTGACACTGACCCTCACTTCTCATGGCATTTTAAACCCAGTTTTTTCCCTCCAGTTCACTGGCTGGTGATGTCACTGAGAGGAGGCTGTTCATATGATAATGAAGGGTACTCCTCCCATTACACAGTTGTATTTCTATAGAGAAACATAAAAGTGATCATGTGTCCTTGCAGGAATCCCCTAGAAATATAATATTACCTGCATTCACCTGTGCAGACATTTACCAACCAGGGCATATCAAACACCACTATAATAGGCCCATGTTTTTAGCCAATAGCCAATCCCAGGTAGTTCCTCTGAGTGTAGGGATCTGAATTTGACATATATATGAGGGCTATTTTCCCTGATCATAACTAGCTATGTGGGTCATTACAAATATAAATTATGACGGGGTTTGCCTTGATGTATCATACTTTCTTTGAACACCATGCCATTCTCCCATGTTTCTCCTGGTCCACAGACAGACACACCACAGGCATCCATTTGCATAGCTTTAGATGTTTGGTCAGGATGTTTGGTCAGCCCTAGTGACAAATCCTTAATCAGCACATCTCGCACCTTGGTGAGGAAAGAGCCAATTAAACATTTGTCAGACAGTGGACATCCTTTGATGGCCAAAGATCTGCATTTCCTATGCAAATCAGATGTATCTTCTGTGTCAGAGGGAGTTATGAAATTACCTCCTAGTAACCTACTTTTGATTCTCTTACCTATAACACCACACCTCCCCCCTTAAGACATGGCATGGGATCATTGATATAGCCATCAATATCCCAAGCCGATCTCCGCAGCTTCCCCCTGGCGCGATAACCCATCTGCGTTGCCATGCTCACTGCCCTTTTTGTGCTGGATAGTGAAATCATATTGTTGCAAGGCTAAACTCCATCTCAGCAGCTTCCCGTTATCACCTGCTACCCTGTGCAACCAACTAAGTGGGTTGTGGTCGGTCACTACGGTAAATCTGCGCCCATAGAGGTATGCCTGTAATTTCTGCAAGGCCCATACAATGGCCAAACATTCCTTCTCTACAGTGGCATACGCAACCTCCCTCGGTAGAAGCTTTCTGCTCAAATACATTATTGGATGTTCATGCCCTTCTGGATTTACCTGGCTGAGCACTGCGCCTAGCCCATAGGCGCTGGCGTCAGTCTGCACCACAAACTTACGAGTGAAATCCGGGCTTTGCAAGACTGGGGAGCTAGCAAGGGCAGCTTTTAAAGCTGACAGAGAACTCTCGCAGTCGGCAGTCCAATTAACTATTTGAGGCTGTTTCTTCTTTGTGAGGTCTGTCAAAGGTTTTGCTAGGGAACTATAGTTAGGAACAAACTTTCTATAGTATCCTGCGGTCCCCAAAAAGGACATAACCTGTTTTTTGGTCTTAGGAGTGGGCCAGGCAGAAATTGCATCAACCTTTCCTGGCTCTGGCTTTAGTGTCCCTCCACCCACCTTGTGCCCGAGGTACTGCACTTCGGTCATGCCGATTTGACACTTTCCAGGCTTGATGGTCAGTCCTGCATCCTGGATACGCCTGAGCACCTGTGACAGGTGGGTCAGGTGATCCTCCCAGGTCTGACTGAATACAGCAATGTCATCCAGGTAAGCGACAGCAAACCCTTCAAACTTCTCTAACAGCTTGTTCACCAAGCGCTGGAATGTGGCAGGAGCATTTTTCATACCAAAGGGCATTACCTTGGACTCATAGAGTCCAAAGGGGGTGATGAAAGCGGACCTCTCCTGCGCTTCCACGGACATAGGGATTTGCCAATACCCCCGACTTAAATCCATAATTGTTAGGTACCGGGCACCGGCTAGCTGATCCAAAAGCTCATCTATGCGGGGCATTGGATACGCATCAAACACAGTGATGGTATTCAACTTCCTGTAGTCCACGCAAAATCGTGTTGTCTTGTCCTTTTTGGGGACAAGCACTACAGGTGATGCCCAGGCACTTTGAGACTCCTGGATCACGCCCAGCCCTAACATTTCCTCTATTTCTTTCTTCATGTCAGCCCTCACTTCTAGGGAAACTCTATAAGCTGCTTGCCTAACAGGTTGGTGATGCCCCGTGTCTACATGGTGAGTTGCTAGCGGAGTTCTCCCAGGTCTCCCTGTAAAAGTGGCAAGGAAGGGGTTAAGTACCTCCTGCAGCTGGAACTTCTGACCCTCAGACAGCTGTGAATTGACTACGGCATCCTCAATGGATCCTATCTCCTTTGCGGAAGCCACTAAATCCAGCAGTGTTTCACTTTCTCCCTCCTCTGGCAAACTGCAGACTGGCAGAGCGCACATATCCCGGTCATAATGCGCCTTGATCATATTCACATGAAAAACTTTGTGTTTCTTGCGAACATGATCGGTCGTGACTACGTAGTCCACATCGTTGAGGCGTTGATGAATTGGATATGGGCCTTCCCATGCCGCCTGGAGTTTGTTTTGGGTCATAGGGACCAGTACCCATACCTTCTGACCCACCGCATACACTCTCTCTCGGGCATTCCTATCATACCACCTCTTCTGACTTGCCTGTGCCTGCACCATGTTCTCATGTACTAGGCCTGTCAGTTCCTGCATCCTCTCTCTGAATTTCAAGACATAATCTATCACAGAGACCTCTGGTGTAACCAATTCTCCCTCCCATGCTTCTTTCATGAGATCTAGGGGTCCCCGTACCCTCCTTCCATACAGGAGCTCAAAGGGTGAGAAACCGGTTGATGCCTGCGGTACCTCTCTGTAAGCAAATAGCAGGTGCGGGAGATAACGCTCCCAGTCTCGCCCTTGGGACGCCACAAGCATTCGTAGCATCTGCTTGAGGGTCCCGTTAAACCTTTCACACAGACCATTAGTCTGAGGATGGTAAGGGCTGGCCACCAGGTGTTGCACCTGTATTTTCTTACAGAGGCACTGCATCAAATTTGACATAAACTGGGTCCCCTGATCTGTGAGCATCTCCCTGGGAAATCCTACACGGGAAAATATGGTCAGAAGGGCGTCTGCTACCTTATCAGCCCTGATGGAGGATAATGCTATGGCTTCTGGGTAACGTGTGGCATAATCCACTACCGTCAGGATAAAGCGCTTTCCAGAACTGCTGGGTATGGCCAAGGGCCCTACCAGATCCACAGCAATCCGTCGAAAAGGCTCATCAATTATGGGCAAAGGAATGAGGGGGGCCCGGTGCACAGGTCCCGACTTCCCCATCCTTTGGCACACATTACAGGAACGGCAGTAATCTGTCACATCATTCCCCAGGCCAGGCCAGTAAAAGTTGTGTTTTAGGCGACTCTTAGTCTTACTTATCCCTAGGTGACCAGCTAGTGGTATCTCATGAGCCACCCGCAGGAGTTGTTCCCTGAACTGACGTGGCACCACTAGTTGCCTGTCTTTTAATACATCCTGCTGGGGGTCAGTGGAAATACTTTGTCTATACAGTCTCCCCTGGTCCCAGGTTATTTTTTCAGTGTCCCCCTCCTCTGGGGTCCGATCAGCCAGCTGTCGCAGCTTCTGCAGACTATCGTCAGTGTGTAGGGCCGTCTGAAACAACTGACATTCTGCGTCTGTACTGGCTGATAGCAACACATTCTGACTAACTTCTGCCGCTGGCTGCGGGCTGTCAGCTGTCCCCACTTCCTCTGTAGCAGACACAGTAGGGGGCCCAGAACCCAGACACAGGTTTGTGTTACAGGCACCCTGACTGCGTGTCACAGGAGAAATGGACACAACATTCTCCCCGTCTTGGTGTACTGGTGTGTGTGTGGATGTGACAGGGATTTCATGCATGTTTACGACGTTTTCCGCTACTAAATCTACACACAAATCATTATCTGACGCTATACAATCCCCACATCCTACATCATTGCTAGTTATACAGTCTATATCCAATGCATTGTTAGATGAGTCTAGGCTATCACTAAGCACAGAAGCATTATGTAATTCTATAACATTGCTGGACACAGGGTCATCACATTCCATAGTATTGACAGTTTCATGATTATCATATACTACCTGCGGTGACACACATGGGGCAGCAAGTACGCTAGAGTCCTCCTCATGGTCTGAAGAAATATATCTGGAGACTAAACGTCCCAGATCGGTTCCTAGTAACACATTAGTGGGGATTTTATCCGTCACTCCCACATCCATCATCCCTCTTCCCGCCCCCCAATCCAGGTAAACTCGTGCCATGGGTAAGGCCGGGATCAGACCACCAACTCCAGAAACAGTTCGAGTTTCTCCTGGGATAATGTCTTCTGAAGAAACAAGCTCTGGGTGGACAAGAGTCATTTCGGCACCAGTGTCCCTCAGTCCCATGGTAACCGTCTTGCCCACAGTGACCGCTTGTAAATTGTCACAAGATGCCCTCTCCCTCCCACCCACAAACAAAACTGCTGGGGACAAAATAGATGGTTTGGGCAAAGGGGTAATTTTCCTCTTCTCTGGGCAAGCAGTGCTGATATGCCCCACTTGGTTGCATCCAAAACACCTGCGATTATCAACAGCAGGCCTGGGAAGTGGGGCAGGGGCAACACCTCCTGGTGATCTGCGAGTAGGGGCAAAAGTGTTAATAGGGGGCTTTCCCCCTTTCCAGCCTGGAACAGCAGGCTTTCGCGCCTCTGGCGCTCTGTTGGCGGCATATACATCCGCTATCTGGGCAGCTTTATCCAGGGTCTTGGGCTCACGGTCCAAAATAAACTGTCGTACTTCCATAGGACAGGTGTGGAGAAACTGGTCCAGGATCATCAGATCCTCCAAATCTTCAAAGGTGTTGACAGCTAATCCCTGCGTCCACTGCCTGAAGTGGATCTTTAGTCCATCGGCCAGGTCTGAGTAACTGTCAGTACCCGTGCGCTGCAAAGCCCGAAATCGTTTCCTGTATACCTCTGGGGTGAGGTTAAATCGTTGGATTAAGGCCTTTTTAATAGCCTCATAATCTTGATCGATAGTTGTGGGCAGGGCTGCAAACACCTCCAGAGCTTTGCCTTTCAGCCCTGGAGTCAGATACTTAGCCCAGTCTGCGGGTGGCAGTTGGAATTGTCTGCAGACCTTTTCAAAACCTTTCAAATAAACATCCAGATCGCCGTCTTTCTCCATGACAGGGAAACGCTCTAGACGGGGTTTAAGGTTGATTGTGCCTGTGGACTCACTCTGAGGCGAGGAGGAAGCACTTGGCAGCTGCATTTGGGTCAACTTGAGCTGGTACTCCCGCTCTGCCTGGCGTTCTTCTCGCTCCGCTTGACGTTCTGCAAACTCTGCTTGGCGTTGTGCAAACTCTGCTTGGCGTTGTGCAAACTCTGCTTGGCGTTGTGCAGCTTCTCGCTCTGCTTGGCGCTCTTGCATCACCAGTTGCATCCGCATATTCGGATCACAGTTGCCAATCTGCTGGAGGATTAGAGAAAGAGAAGACTCCATACCGTTTTGAGACCTGGTACTGCTGGTACTGCCATGCCCAGCCAGTTCCTGACTAGAGTCTCCTGTCCGTTCCTCTGAGACTGAAGTTTCCTGCTCCGGTCCCTCGGAATGGTGGAGCTGTGTATCATCTGCCACCAACGCTTGGATCAGATCCGCTTTACTTTTGTTCGTTCCGTCCAGCCTTCTCTCCTCACAGAGGACTAGCAGTTCATCTTTCCTCTTATTTCTATACACCTCTGCCATCTTATCAGCGGTTTTTTCAAAATAAAAGAAAGAAAAGAAAAAACAAGAAGGGGAAGGGAAACTGTTTTGCACGTGTGTATGTTAGCTGACAAATAGTATGCACTGAGTTCTTCCTTGTGGACTGTTGTATTCTTTTCAAGGATACTCCAGCCCTTAAGTGTAAAGGTTAATTTCTTAAACAAAACACTTAACGTCTTTAACAGTGTAAATGACAATAACACTATCCCACCGCTGCCACCAATCTGTGACGATCGCCGATCTCAGGTCACGTCACAGGGGTGAACTACACTACTGAGTTTATTAATTTACCTCATAAATCCACGCCCACCTACTCTAGATGACAGGATTATGCTAAATTACTCCCGTAGTTTCCAACACCCCAATAATTTATACCACAGTATGCTACCACCACCTATACTTATCTAGGCAATAGGGGCCTAAGTCTCTATGTTCCCTTAACACCAGTTCCTATAACACAGGTTATCTAAATTGAACATAAAATACAGGTAACGTTCCTCACCTTCGGAAGATTAAGTTCTGTAAGACTACAAGGAAGAGACTTATAAATATTTCAGATTTAATACACAATAGTGCAGTGCAATACATAAAATAGTTGTCAGAATAAAAGATAAAAAATATACATACAGTTACAATGCAATCAAACAGTTTATGAAAATAAAAGGGATAAAAGAAACAGAACAAAACCTTACTGATGTACAGCGGCGATATCCTGGCTGTGGGGACAGCTGAAAATATGGGCAGTCACTCCAACCGAGATATGGATCCCCAACGACTGACACTGACCCTCACTTCTCATGGCATTTTAAACCCAGTTTTTTCCCTCCAGTTCACTGGCTGGTGATGTCACTGAGAGGAGGCTGTTCATATGATAATGAAGGGTACTCCTCCCATTACACAGTTGTATTTCTATAGAGAAACATAAAAGTGATCATGTGTCCTTGCAGGAATCCCCTAGAAATATAATATTACCTGCATTCACCTGTGCAGACATTTACCAACCAGGGCATATCAAACACCACTATAATAGGCCCATGTTTTTAGCCAATAGCCAATCCCAGGTAGTTCCTCTGAGTGTAGGGATCTGAATTTGACATATATATGAGGGCTATTTTCCCTGATCATAACTAGCTATGTGGGTCATTACAAATATAAATTATGACGGGGTTTGCCTTGATGTATCATACTTTCTTTGAACACCATGCCATTCTCCCATGTTTCTCCTGGTCCACAGACAGACACACCACAGGCATCCATTTGCATAGCTTTAGATGTTTGGTCAGGATGTTTGGTCAGCCCTAGTGACAAATCCTTAATCAGCACATCTCGCACCTTGGTGAGGAAAGAGCCAATTAAACATTTGTCAGACAG
This sequence comes from Rhinoderma darwinii, assembly GCF_050947455.1. Taxonomy (NCBI): domain Eukaryota; kingdom Metazoa; phylum Chordata; class Amphibia; order Anura; family Rhinodermatidae; genus Rhinoderma; species Rhinoderma darwinii. Next base: position 40,994,168 of record NC_134697.1, on the reverse strand, counting down.
TGGACATCCTTTGATGGCCAAAGATCTGCATTTCCTATGCAAATCAGATGTATCTTCTGTGTCAGAGGGAGTTATGAAATTACCTCCTAGTAACCTACTTTTGATTCTCTTACCTATAACACCACAGAGTTATATATAAAAACATGTTTAACTGGGGGCGGAGCTTGCTACGCGAAGAGATGGAAGTGTGATCCCGGAGCTCTTCCTCACACTCATCAAATCTATAGCATAATCCCGACTACTTACCGTTAGACATGGGAAAAACGGGTAAGGACAAGACCAAGGATGCGGGGGGAACCCCTCGGCACCCCAAACCTGTGCCTGAGATGGACAAATTCTTTAAGAAGAGAGGGGCTTCTACGGCGGGAAGATCCAAGATGGCGCTGGAACTATCACACGAGGATCAGAGGGCGGAGGACTCAGACAGCTCGTACGCTACCTCGGAGTGTGCAGGGGAGATAGATGCTGAACCTATTTCCAGGGCTTATCTGAAGGAGACCCTGATGCAGGCTCTCACCCCCGTGATTAACGACCTCAGGGAAATTAAGGCTGACATGCACCATATTGGACACAGGGTCCTCGCCCTGGAAGAGACGCAAGCGTCCATTTTGGATCAACAAGACACTCAACATAAAATGGCAAAAGAACATGCTGATCATTTGAATACCCTGTATATACACCTGGAGGACCAGGAAAACAGGAGTAGGCAAAAGAATATTAGGCTACGGGGCCTCCCGGAATTGGTGACTGTGGACTCGCTGGCAGGTACTGTGCTGCAGTTTTTTACCTCCCTGATAGGTGAAGATCGGGTCGCTTCCTTAGTGATCGAGCGGGTACACAGGGCGTTGAGGCCTAAACCCACTGACACGGAGCCCCCAAGAGATGTCATATGTGTCATCTTTAGTTTTGTGCACACGGCGGCCATTTTAAAAGCGGCACGAGAGGCCACGGAGCTTGAATTTGAAGGAGCTAAACTGGCGGTATACCAAGATCTAGCAGCCAGCACGTTAGCAAAACGTCGCATCTTAAAACCGGTCACGGATGCTACCGGTAAGATGGCTCTTTCCATTTGGGCTGGCGACCATGAGAGCGGGGAGGCAGATTACCATACGTACGCCAGAAGTTCTGGAGAAAGCGTGGCAAGTGCTAGATATGGATCCTATCACTGTCCCCTCTTGGATGGCAGTGGCTATGGATTTAACAAGGCCCAAAACTCGCCGACCATGGAAGCCAGTGGCGAACGCCAAATCGCCCAAGAGGCAGAATCGTCTTTTCTCAGGAGGGGCTACCTGATTACCTGATGGGACTAGGAGCTGGTTGCGGTTAATAGCGATTATGGAGCTGGAGCTGATACTTTACAGAAGATTGGAGCTGGTTTTTCCTTTGATGGAATGATAGTTGGTTTTTATCTATGAGAATGCCTAGCTGCCTTTCTGAGATATACCCCACTCCCCTCCCCCCCTCTCCCCTCCCCTCCCCTCCCCTCTACCCTACTGTCCCTACGATCCTTTGCTGAAGGTCAGTTGGTCCTGGGGGGAGACTTTAATGTGTCTCTTGACTTGCAGATGGACTCCACCTCTTTAGTCCAGACGTTTCCACCTTTGTTGCTCCGCAAGCTGAAAATGCTCTTATCAAGAATGGGCTTGGTGGATGCTTGGAGGGTTGGTAACCCGTCGGTAAAGGACTACACATTTTATTCTGCCCCCCATGGCACCTACCATAGAATAGATTATTTTTTCCTTTCTGCAGCTCTATTGCCGAACTTGCAGCATGCTGAAATTGGGAATCTTACGGTTTCGGACCATGCCCCGGTATGCATCACCCTGGAATTAGGGTGTATTCCTCAGAGGGAGTGGCTCTGGAGACTTAATGACAAGATTATTGCACAAGATGAAAATAGTGCGATGTTAGCTTCTAAATTGGAGGAATTTTTTCAAATTAATGATTCCCCACAGGTGTCCAGACCCATTCTCTGGGAAACACATAAGGCATACATGAGGGGGGAGCTTATCGCGTTGGCCTCTTACCTTAAGAGGCAACGTTCTAAGCATATTTTACGCTTGTTGGAACAAATATCTGACACTGAGAGATTACATAAACAGGTGGGATCCCATTTAGATTATAAATTGCTGTGCTCACTGCGCCAAGAGCTTAAGGACCTTCTTAATTATAAAGCCACTAAGGCATACAGGGGGGCTGTTTCCCAGACGTATATGCATGGAGATAGAGGCTCTAAGTTAATGACCAGGTTAATTAAACAGAGGCAAGCAAAAGTTTTTATAGAAGCTGTTAAAAATGATAAAGGAGAGAGAGTGACCTCAACGCCGCATATTGCTGAGGCCTTTCAGACTTTTTATTCACAGCTCTATAACTAACCTACTGACGCCAGGGGGGCCCTCCCTCATACACTTGACAGGCAGGAACGTATAACCGCTTTCCTGTCAGATATATTAACACCTCAACTCACCAAGACACAAGGTGAGACGCTTTTAGCGCCCATCACGGAGGAAGAAGTGGGTAAGATCTTGGACTCTATCCCTTCGGGGAAGAGCCCGGGGCCAGATGGGTTGCCTATCTCTTTTTATAAAAAAATTCGGAAACAACTGATCCCAAAATTTACGGCAGTGTGTAACTCTCTGCTAGGTGGATCCTCTCTCCCCGCACAATCTTTGGAAGCATTTGTCACCATTCTTCCTAAGGAGGGGAAGGACCCTGAGCAGTGCGGAAGCTATAGACCCATCTCACTATTAAATTGTGATGTTAAGTGGTGGGCAAAAATCTTGGCGACACGCATGCAATCACTCTTGCCCTTGATTATTGGAGAAGAGCAAGTGGGATTTGTGAAGGGGAGAGAGGGTAAACACAATGTAAGCAGAGTGTTGCATGCGATTTTACAGGTGCGTAAAACTAGGGGATCTATGGTGCTTCTTGCCACTGATGCCGAAAAAGCCTTTGACAGGGTCTGTTGGGAGTACATGAGGAGAGCATTACTGAAATTTAATTTTCCACCCATATTCATAAATGCTATCTTCTCATTGTATAGAGAACCGTCTGCTAGGATTCAAGTTAATGGATCCTTGTCTGCTCCCTTTTCCATATCAAATGGGACCAGGCAGGGGTGTCCTCTGTCCCCGTCACTTTTTGTTATTATGCTGGAACCGCTGCTTTTAAAATTTCGACAGACCGAGGGCATCCAGGGTCTTAGGGTGGGAGGACGCGTACATAAGACGGCGGCCTTTGCAGATGATCTACTGCTGATGGTTACGAATCCACTCACTGCCCTCCCGTTGATCCTGGATGTTTTTGCTCGGTTCGGGGATATATCCAATTTTAAAATTAATTATGGGAAATCGGAGGCCCTAGGTATCTCCTTGCCGAAAGATCAACTCACATATTTGAAATCCATTTCCTCGTTTAGATTGCAATCTTCAGCTATCCAATATTTAGGCATTAAGATTCCAGCAGACCCCAAAGATATATTCTCCCTGAATTTTGCCACTTTAGTATTGAAGATACAAAAATTCTTGTCTACAATTAATATCCCATTCCTTTCTTGGATTGGCAGGAAAAATCTATTGGCCACTTATGTGCTCCCACAGATCCTGTATCCATTGCAGAGTGTTCCCATAGATCTCCCGGTTAGTTATTTCAATAGATTCAAGTGGCTATTTATTAACTTCCTGTGCAAGGGAAGACAGCCCAGACTGGCTCACAGATTACTCATTTTGAAAAAGAAACAGGGGGGCTTATCCTTACCAGATATAGGATTATATTACACGGCCATTCAACTACTTCGTTGGTCACAGCTTGCTAATATATCTCTTACCCATAGTTATTTAGATTTGGAGAGACGGGTTCTATCGGAGGAATATCTCCACTTACTTTGGGTTAAACTGCCGCTACCGCCGAAAACGCTTTTAGTTAGTGACATGACGAGAGGTATGCTTAAAGTCTGTCAGAGGTCTGAAGTAGTGAATATGGCCAGGGGTTACCTGTCCCCGATAGCTCCACTGGGGGCCCTTCCCTACTTTACGGATAGAGATGCTTCTCTAGGTACTCTAGGAAACTTGGCTACTTTGATGGTGTCGGTGGCTAAATTGTTGATACTGTTGAAGTGGCAGAGTGAAGAGCCCCCTTCCATGGATTTGTGGTGGTCCAGGGTCCATCAGTTACATTCACTGGAGGAGCTCGTGGGTTGGCATACCTTCTCGCGGGAGCTGTTTCTGAAGGTTTGGAAGCCATGGAGGGATTATCACAAGAGACTGGAGCAGGGCCGGGACTGGAATTCGGGAGACGGGAGGCTAGATATGCATTGTATACACTGATATATGCTGATATATATCAATAGGCACATTAATACATTGGAATAACACTTGGGGGAGTGCTATAGAACACCTAAAAATACCCAGTAAGGGGGAGGGGATTAAGATCCAGGTTGAGATCCAGACTAGATTCAGGTTGGGTCCCAGGAAATCCTTCACAGAATATCTACATAGAATCTGTATGGCTAAAACTTATGATACTCATGATATGTTGTATCCATTCGCTGACTACATCCGAGAGATACTAAGAGATAATGAAATGGGGGATGGGGGTGCGGAAGGTTTTTTGAGAAGACATATATGCTTATCAGTATGATAATGCATTCCCCGGACCTTTACTGCTAGAGACATGGCTTGTTGTTTGTCTTGTATGTCCATTTTTTCTTGTCGGTTTATAATTTCTTGTTAGTCTTGTCCGATAAAAGGATTGGGTTTTGACTTTCATGAATATTTTATATTTCGAACATATGTTATGCGGGAATTGCCTAATTGCAATTTGGATATATGAAAGTGATTGTTTTGGATGCATTGCTTTTATAATGTTATATATGTTATGTTGTTTCTTATTGCAAAAATGTGTCTTTAAAATAAAGAATTTATAAAAAAAAAAAAACATGTTTAACAAAGAATTGAATTCAGCTGTACATAATTCATCTCTTACTATGCAGATTGTACTATCAAACATAGAAGCCAAATAAATCGAAATACAAAATTATATTTAACATATCTATAAAATTCAGTGCAGAGTAATTAGAAAAAGGTGTAAAAGAGCATTTCCACCCATCCGGTTTACACCCCGTATAGTACTGGATGAACATCTGTTGGTATGAAATAGTTTATCTTTAACTAATTAAATTCTTTATTGATCATCACATTCTTGTTATTCAGCTTTAAACTGTAATTCCCTAATATTTACCATTTACAGGTGGGAGTGTTCTAGTAATAGAGTAAGGAAGTTGTAGAAAATTCAAGTTCCCTCTAGTTACCTTGAATAAATTCCTAATATTTTTTATAATTATATTTGGTGTACAATATTACTTATAAAACAAACTTCAGCTGCTGCAGAACCTCTCTGTGAAGAGTAACAGGAAAATTCTTGTCCACCATTTCCGCTTCTTGGCCTTACGGCTAAGATCGGGTGTATCTGTTCTTATAAGTGGATTGAGAGGGCCCCTGAGAGGGAGCAGGTACGCTATACACAAGGTAGTTTAGATCTGGGTACATGCAGACTGTCTTAATGGCTACCTGTAGGTGACCCGGGGCATCTGATCGTTGCCTTTGAGTTTGGAAGCTCGGGGTGCGAAGTGCCCCAAGAGTGGTGACATGATGGGCACCCGAAAATAAGCTATGTATTGAAAATCCACTTGATGAGTAGGGTGCACTATTACATTTACTTCTTCTTTCAATATATATTTTATTGTTAACTATGTGTATCACTTTATCACTGTATCACACATGTGTTTGCTACTAGGATCATTTAGGATGCATTGACCTTTCGGGTGTCCCTCCTGAGGGTCTAATAGTTCTTCCCCTATTTGCAACCCTGTTTTTTCTTCAGGGAAGAGACAAACCTAGACTTTGACCCCTATCAGATCTCCTTAAGCATCGAAGAGGAGAGGCCACTTGACCCTGACCCTAGTGGGGTTTGGAATAAGTTGGGGGCCCTTCTCCTTTTAGATAGGGCTTTGTGGAAAATGCATCCTTGTGTGGCATATAAACAATTTTGTGACACATGGGTAACAGATAACAGAATGTCTACAGTGGGGAAAACCCCTTAACCCCTTGGCTGGATCCACTGTACATTTATGGCACTGCCACTATGTAGTTAGCGGAAAGCAATCCTAAATATACAATGTGGGGATGGTTCGTGTTGTTCCCGTACACTCCCCATCAGGTGTCAGCTGCTGCAATTGCCCAGTTTGTTGATAACAACGATCCCAGCCGTTTAACCCCTCAGATACTGCAGTCAATAGCGACCATGGCATCTAAGCGGTTAGACTGAGGAAGGGGCTCCCTCTGACACCCAATAGGCGCCTCTGCGACGAGATCGTGTGGTGCCCATGGCTGCTTGGGGCCATCTGTGCATGTCTTTTAGGTCCTGCCAGATTGCCTGTTAGTTTTACATTTTAACACAATTTTACATGAGTCGTGCAGTGTATTATTGAAGAAATTAAGCAATCCTATGGTTGAGTCCACTAATGGGACTAAAAAAAACTGGAAAATAAATCTAAATATAATTTACAGTAAAAAAAACAAAACAAAAAAAAACAACCCTTTCTTCCTATTATAAAATGCTTTTTTTTAAAATAAAATAAATGTACAAAATTAAAACAGTAGACATAATTGGTATTGCCCGATATATAAAAAAGTTGGGCTTTGAGAAAGCGTCTGAGGGAAGCGACATGTCCGTAGGACGCCTGCTGTGTGTATGTCTCTAATTTGATTACCTGCATGAAGACTTCAGAATAAAGAATTGCTGCTGATCTTGCAGGTGAGTGCTGTGAGCCTCTTTTCTTCCTATTATGAATTATTGGTTTCACTGCAACCGTAACGACCCGTGGTATAAAAACCAATTGGTTATGTGTTGGGCAAACAACAACAACAACCGAATAGTGTTTTATTGAATATCCACCTTCCCAAAAAAGGAGTAAAATTGAATCAAGAGGTCGTATGTACCCCTAAATGGAACCAATAAAAACTACTGCTTGTCCTGTAATAAACAGGCCATAATGAAGCTCTGGCGATGGAAAAACGTTATGTCTCTCACAACGCAGTGATAAAAAAATCGCTGTGTCTTCAATGCCAAAAATAGCGGTGCACTTAAAGAGTAAAAATTGTATTCAACTGGTTTTAAAAACCCTGTTCAGCCAATATCGTTGAAAACCCATACACTTTTTAGTTAACATACCTTAAATGGGTTATGTGGGACCGAAAATTATTAGCCGTTTAGTCACCGCAGTTTGTGAGTACACCCGCTAATATACATTCTGGTCTCCCGCCGCACTTATAGCGCTGGTGGGGGACCGGAAGTTTAGCGGCACAGTCTTTCTTCATGACGACACGTCTCTTTGTCATGTGACTGGCCCCGCTGTACTCATTATACAAGAAGTAACAGTAGTATATTAATTCCATAGAATACAGCGGGGCCGGTCCCATGACGAAGAGTGGTGTCGTCATGAAGGAATACTGTGCAACTAGAATTCCGTTCCCCCGCCAGCCTATAAAAATCAATTAAAATCTCATAATCAGCATGGCAGGGGACCAGAATGTATAGTAGCAGTGTACTCACATACTGCAGTGACTACACTGCTAATACTTTTCGCTCCCCACATAACCCCTTTAAGGGAATTCTACTGGGTTCAAATGGCTTCAGGGCAAGATTTTTTAGCTATGTTTAAAGGCAGAAAAGCAAATTAAAGATTTTAGCAAAGTTAGTGAGTGGGTTGACTATAAAAGAGTGCAGAAAACCCAATAATGTGATATGGACTATAAACAGTCATGCAGTCATCATGGATACAGACATTTACAGCTATACTAAAATTAGTCTCTACTGGAGAAAATGAAAAGAGTTTATGATACAGATGTGATTAGGATATAAAGATGATACCAATGACGTAATGGCAGAGTGTGATATAAGCTGCGCTGCATACTGAAAACAAAGTGTCATATGCTGCCATCTAGTGAAAATATATCATATGACAGCAACAGAAACTGATACGTTATGTATTTTAACTAGCATTGCTTATATAGCAGTAATATATTCTGCAACACCGTACAGAGATGGTCATAATTCACATCGGTCCCTGTCACAATGGATACCAATCTAATGTCCCTATCACAGGCACGCAAGGGTCAATTTCATATAAAGCCAATTAACCTATCAGTATGTTTTTGGAGAGTGGGAGGTATCATGAGTACCTGGGAGACACCCACACATGCACAGGGAGAACACAAACTCCATGTAGATGTTGCCCCTTGTTAAAATTGAATTCAGAATCCTAGTTTTGCAAGACAAATGTGCTAACTGATTTTTTGTTTTTTCTCCGGACAAAATTCAGTGCGGGTTCCAGGTGGAATACTTTGTATTTTTATCCAACCTGTGGGTACAGACTCCAACTTTACATTCTCTATTAAATTGAGACTTTGACACAACTGTATCTACAGCCTGAACAATTGACACAAAGCTAGAAGTATCCTCTCATTCACGATCCTAAAAAGATTTGCAGGACAGGGCAATGTTTACCCTATCTCCACTTTGGGTAATCTGTGACCGTTGTAGACTTACTGGAGAAGCATAGAGAATAATTATATTTGGGGCCAAGGCATGAATGGTCTACTGCTCTTGGCCTGCCCAGCTTCTTCTCTAGTGTACTCTTAGTCAGTAAAGACAGGGATATAATACACAATATTACACAACTCTGGTTGCCAAGTCGTACACAAAAGGATTTTTCTTCACCAATCTTTAAAGGGGTTTACTTATGCCTTATTCTTAGGTTAGGCCATTAATGCTAGAACAGTGGGGGTCCAATCCTGGGGACTCTCATTCGACCAGCACAATGTAGGGGCTGTAGCACTCTAGCAAACTATTCTCCACTCTATTGTTTACACAGGCACAGCACCATACATACAAGTGTGGCTGTGCCTGGTACTGCAGATCAGTCCCATTCTCTTGAATGCTGCAGTAGCAGGCACAGATGCACATATGGATGAGCCTCTATGTAAGCATTAGGGCACGTGGTTCCAAATAGAGTACCGCAGCCCCTTCATTGTGCTGATCAAAAATGTGTCCTGCTCTTTTCTTATAAGATTGCGTTTTAGACACAAGATTAATGTGATTGTAGATATGGGAAATCCACTGCTACCACGAAAAGCCGGATGTGATTATCAGGAAGTGAGCAATCAAATTATGTAAATGACGAGTTCTTTGTAGGTGCTGAAGCGTTTTGTTTTTTTTTAGAAAAATGCATCATGGGATGTCCAGTTAAGATCTGCCTTAGGCATAGGAGGTTGTTGGACATGTTTGGGTTGCCCATGTGCCAGTATTCCTGATCTTGAGTTCCTTATTTTTTCTGTTTACAGTGTTTCTTAAACATTTATGACCTGTCCTATCTGACCATGAGGTCTGTTCTTGCCACTTGACTCCAGTTGCCTTGTATTCCAGTTTTGCCTACTATTACCTTCCCATGTTGCTGTATACAGACTAGAAGACTACTTGACGGACTTCCACCCGATCATCTAAAGCAGAAAAGTCCAATAGGGGATTACGGCTGAAAACGACTATTTTGTGAAGACTCTGGTGACTCAGCTTGACAGAGCCAATCCTATAGAGGCCTAAAGTGGGTCATGATGTACCCCTGCTCCCCATCTTACTGTCTTTTTTATCCACGAGCTACTATGACTGCCCGAACTTCTAAGAATAAGATCACCGGTATGCTCCACCAGGCAGCACTTACCAGAAACTCCCTGGTTATGTTCACAGGACTTTCTCACTCTAACTATGACAATTCTCAGCATATAACCGGTGCCAGTAAGAGAAGCAAAACTACAGTGGGAAAGATTTACTAATCATCTGTAAAATTAAACTTAGACAAGGCAGTCACAAAATACGCCAAAGTGGCGCAAGCTATAGGATATATTTGGCGCATCTACCAAACATGCTGGATACTTTTCATTACTTTTTACCTTTATACCACCTCTTGGTTGGTTTAGTTTACGCCAGTTTTTTGCACCAAACTTTTGGTGCAATTTTGGCACAGTGTGTTGCATTTTAAGCCATGCCCCCTTTCTGCTAGACTACATAATCTACAGGGGGGTCTGTATGGTGTTATCTACAGGGGGGTCTGTATGGCGTTATCTACAGGGGGGTCTGTATGGCGTTATCTACAGAGGGGGCTGTATGGCGTTCCCTACAGGGAGGGCTGTATGGTGTTCTCTACAGGGGGGGACTCTATGGCATTCCCTACAGGGGGGGTTTCTGTATGGCATTCTCTACAGGGGGGCCTGTATGGCATTCCCTACAGGGGGGGCTGTATGGCGTTGCCTACCGGGGAATGGGCTGTATGGCGTTCTGTAGAGAACGCCATACAGCCCCCCTGTAGAGAACGCCATACAGCCCCCCCTGTGGAGAACGCCATATAGTCCCCCCTGTAGGGAACGCCATACAGCCCCCCCTGTAGGGAACGCCATACAGCCCCCCCCTGTAGGGAATGCCATACAGCCCCCCCCTGTAGGGAACGCCATACAGCGTCCCCCCTCCCAAAAAAATGCGACCTACAGTGTGTCCTACAAAAGACATGAATCCCCTATCCACGGGATAGGGGATACATGTGTGATCGCTGGCAGCGATAGGGAGAACCGGGGACCGAAAGTCCCCCGAAGTTCTCCATGACTAACCTCTGACTTCTGGCGTCTGCGCAGCTCAATAAAAATTAAAGGAGCGCTGGTCACGCATGCGCACAAGCGCGACCGGCGCTCCATTCATTTCTACGGAGCTGCCGACACAGACTCCGGAAGTCTGAGGTTTGTGATGGAGAACTTCAGGGGACTTTCAGTCCCCCGTTCTCCCTATCAATGCCAGCGATCACACATGTATCCCCTATCCTGTGGATAGGGGATACATGTCTTTTGTTTAATGGCAGAGCGGGGAGATACCTCCCTGCTCTGCCATAGTCGTGTTCAGTGGCGTCGCGCTGTAGCAGCCATAGCGGCTGCTAGCGGAGCCTCCGGCCATGGTGGGGGCCCGTGCCGGCGGGCGACACGGGCCCCCTCATGCCGCGGGCCCCGCAGCAGCCTCTATGGCTGCAACGGCGGTAGTTACGCCACTGATAGCATTAGAACCAAGATCAGTACATCAATACAACACCAGAACCAAGCTCAGTACATATATACAGCCCCAGAACCAAGCTCAATACATATATACAGCACCAGAACCAAGCTCAGTACATAAATACAACACCAACACAAATATAGCTCAATTTAGTGAAACCCCTGCCGTATAAGTTTGTATGACGTAAAACTACAGCTCCCAGCATGGTCCGAACAATGGTAAAGATATGCTGGGAGTTGCAGTTTCACAAAAAAAATCATACCAACTATCATCTCGCTGTAGATCATACAGTGACTACAGTACTGATTAGAGGCAGAATAAACATTTGTATTAAGTGACTCACCGGTGACGTCTCAGATACTAGTTGTTCTTTTTTTTTTTTCTTCTCCATTCGGTCCAGACATCTGTGATGAATTCTCCCGGCCTCGGCCCGTTTCTGCAGTTTGCCGCTCAGATGTTTTCAGCTTCTCACTTTTCAAACATTTCTGCACCTATAAACAGAGATAAAAATTTTATGATGCCACAAACTACGCCCTAAATATAAATGTAATAGTGCCATACACTGCACCTCTAATTATAATAGCTCTATACACCGTCCCTGATTATACTAGCACCATACACTGTGTCCCACACACACAGTGCTGCCTGTAAAAGTGCCCCATAGAGCCCCCTGTAGATAGTGCCTCCCATAGGCCCCCACTATAGACAGTGCCCTCATAGATAGTGCCCTACATAGATCCCACTTTAGATAGTGCCGTACATAGATCCCCCTGTAGATAGTGCCCACATATAGCTCTACCTGTAGATAGCGCCCTACATATTGCCCCTTTGTAGATAGTGCCCCACATATAGCACCCCTGTATATAGGGTGCCCCACATATAGCCCCCCTGTAGATAGTGGCCTACATATAGTCCCATGTAGATAGTGCCCACAATATAGCCCCCTGTATATAGTGCCCCACATAAAGCCCACACCCTTTAGATAGTGCCCCACATATAGCCCCCCTGTAAATAGTGCCTCACATATAGTCCCCTTGTATATAGTGCCTCACATATAGCCCCCTGTATATAATACCACACATATAGCCCCCCTGTATGTAATGCCTCACATAGCCCCCCTGTATGTAGTTCCCTACATATAGCCCACCCCTGTATATAGTTCCCTACATATTGCCCTCTGTATAGATTGTGCCCAATATATTGCCCTCCCCGCCTGTAGATAATGTGACACACACTTTTTAAAGAAAAAAACAACTTTACATACTCAACTTGATCTCGTTCCCGTGCCGTCCTGTGTCAATGCAGGCCTGCTCTCTTCTGAGCAGGGATGCTGGGGCTGAAGGATGCAAGCGACACAATTGCATCATTGTGCCGCTAGCGTTGTTGAAAGGCGCTGATTGGAAGGGCAGAATGGCTTTCCCCGCCAATCAGCGCCTTTCATCAATGGAAGTGGCGCGCGTCTTTGAAAGTCGCTGATTGGTGGGGCAAGTCAGTTTGCCCTGCCAATCAGCGTCATTGTAAGGCGCTGAATGGTCAGGCACGAACCATTCAGTGCTTATGGATGTAATTGTACCTGAGTTATATAGATGCCGGTACAATTAGTACAGGAGGGGGTGGCTGGTTTCAGTGGCGCACCTTAGAGAGACAGCAGGCCACCGCCTGAGGCGAGATGCTTATCTCGCCTCATGGACAGTGCAGTCCTTTTTGTATTACATTTATATATATATATATATATATATACAGTATGTACCCTCTCTACTTTGTTTTATTTTATTTTACTTCTCTTATTTCTTCCTTTTATCTGTTTTGCCGGTGGGGTCTACATGTGGGATGGTCAGCACTAGTGTTGCGCAAGGGTGGTGTTTTCCCTCATGTGGTCTCCCACCTTTCTTAATAATTAGTTACGATCTCATTGTATCTGTTTGGATTATTAATATAAAACATCGTACTTCAGTATACATTGAACTTAAAATAATATATATTATATGCATAGATGTCCCTTTGGGCTGTTTCTTTTGGGATGATTGTTGGAAGGAGTATTTGTTATATATTATAAACTTACTTGGATTTCCGAATATAGAATAACCTGGTGCAGTGCGCATGCACGGGATGGGTAGGGTTGTGCGACACACCAGAATTTGTCAATTTTTGGGCGTAATTGCAGTTGAGGGTTTTTTTGCCCTTGACTGTGTTTGCACCTATGATGCAGAAGGTATGAGTAGACTGTCCTCCTCACGCTTCATGTGCCATTGGTCCACACTATAATGAAGAGGTATTTAAACCCTGAGGAAACTATGCTTTTCCACCTACCGACCTCTCCTCTAGACCAAACCCATTCCAATCCACCAAATAAAACCTTCTTCCTCCTACATTTTTGAAGTCCAGGATCTCCTTAACCCCGAATACATCGGGAGAACCGCTGGGAGCAAGTGCAGAGCTAGGCATTTTTGTGTAGCGGTTCAGGACCAAAGGCTTCAGGAGGGACACATGAGAGGAGTTGGGGATACTGAGGGTAGGAGGCAGCCAAAGCTTGTAAATGACTGTGTTGATTTGCTGTAGGATCTCAAAGGGTCAGAGGAACCTGGGAGCAAACTTGTATGACGGCACACTCAGCCGGATGTTCCTTGAGGGTAGTCAGACTTTGGTACCTGGTAGATAAAGAGGTGGCTCTCTTCTCTTAGCGTCTGCTTTTCGCTTCATGTGATCGACTGCCTGAAGAATAGAGGACCGGGTTTTCTGCCAGTCCTGTAGAAAATCTCCAAATGCAGAGTCAGCTGCGTGTACCAGGGATGTAGCTGGAACAGGAAGAGGAATTAGTGGATGTTGGCCGTAGACAATGTAGAGGTGGTGGACTCACTTGTGTGGTTGTTGTACGAGAACTCAGCCCATGGCAGAAGCTGTACCCAATCATCATACTGCATGGAGATGAAGTGGCAAAGATAATTCTCCATGATTTGAGTACGACTTGGTCGACTTGGCCAAGATTTGATTACGACTACACGACTTGGCCATTAGACTGGGGACGATAGGCTGAAGAAAAGTCCAACTTCACGTCTAGGAGTTTACAGAGGGTTCTCTGGAATTTTGAGGTAAACTGAACCTCCCGATCAGACACGATATGAAGAGGCAAACCATGCAAACGGAAGATGTGCTGGACGAAGAGATTTGCCAGCCGAGGAGCAGAAGGTAGGCCTGTCAACGGGATAAAATGAGCCATCTTCGAGAACCGATCCACCACCACCCAGACCGTACTGCATCCTGCAGAGGAAGGAAGGGCAGTGACAAATTCCATTGCTATATGCTGCAAGGGAGCATTGGGCACACACAGAGGTTGGAGCAGACCTCCTGTCTGCCAACCGCACAAAAGTCCTCCCAGTAGGGGTGTCTCTAACTTGCAGAGGATTAGAAGAAATAATACAGGATGGGTCAATGATACTTTTCAGAGGCTCCACGGTGTCCTCTTTTTCAAATGACCTGGACAGGGCATCGGCCCTCACATTTTTGTCCACGGGCCAGTAGTGGAGCACAAACTGGAACTGAGTGAAGAGCTGTCGGGGGTTCCGCTGTTGAGCCAACTGGAGATATGTAAGGTTCTTGTGGTCAGTGTATATCAGGATGGGGTGGGCTGCGCCTTCTAGCAGATGTCTCCACTCCTTCAGAGCCAATTTAATGGCCAGTAACTCCCGATCCCCAATAGAGTAATTGCGCTCTGCGGAGGAAAAAAGTCTCGAGTAGTAGCCACATATCACTGCCTTTCCTTTGAGGCCTCTCTGGAACAGAAGTGCACCTGCACCAACAGAGGAAGCGTCCACCTCTAACGAGAACTGTCGAGAGATGTCATGATGATGGAGGATTGAGGCTGAGGTAAAAGCATTCTAAAGGCTATTAAATGCAGATTCTGCCTCTGGAGTCCACACCTTGGCGTTCACACCGTTCTTGGTAAGGGTAGAGATGGCTCCGTCAATGATGAGAAGTTTGGGATAAACTGCCCATAGAAGTTTGCGAATCCCAAAAAACGCTGTATGGACTGCAGGCCCTGAGGGCGTGGCCATTCCAGGACAGACTTTACTTTCTCAGGACCCATCCTGAGACCTTGATCCAAGATGGTGTAACCCAGGAAGGGCAGAGAGTTGTTTTGAAAGACGCACTTCTACAGCTTGGCATACAGACGATCCTCTCTTAATCGCAGAAGAACTTGACGAACATGCCTCCGATGAGTCGTTTAATCTGGAGAGAAAATTAGAATATCATTGAGATAGACCACAACACAGACATAGAGAACATCTCGGAAGATATCATTGACAATTCCTGGAAGACCGCGGGAGCGTTACACAGACCGAAGGGCATCACCAGGTATTCGTAGTGCCCGTCTCGAGTGTTAAATGCCGTCTTCCACTCATCGCCTTGACGGATTCGGATCAAATTGTAAGCCCCACGTCAAGATTAGAGAAGATCTTGGCTCCTCGTATGCGGTGAAATAGTTTGGTAATTAGTGGCAATGGATATTTTTTCTTGACCGTGACTTGATTGAGACCACGGTAGTCATTGTAAGGCCGAAGAGATACGTCTTTTTTCTTGACAAACAAGAACCTGGCCGGGGAGGAGGATTTTTGTATGAAACCCCTCTCCAGATTCTCCTTGATATAAGCCAACATAGACTGCGTCTCTGGCAAAGAGAGAGGGTATACCCGACCACGGGGAGGGGACGCATTTGGAACCAGTTCAATGGGGTAGCCATAAGCCCGGTGTGGAGGAAGCGTCTCAGCCTCCTTCTTGCTGAAGACATCCGCATACTGAGAGAAATGAGGGGGTAATCCTGCCAATGACTGAGGCAGAGGAGGCTGGACAGGATGGATCTGTAACAGACAGCGGCTGCGACAATTGGACCCCCATTGGAGAACTTCTCTGGAATTCGAGTCCAGGACTGGGGCATGTAGTCGGAGCCAAGGCAGGCCCAGTAGGACAGGATTGACGGCTTTAGGCAAAACAAGAAACAAAATTAGCTCTGAATGAAGGGCTCCAACTTGGAGCTTCAGCGGCTTGGTTTCAGATACGATCGGGTCGGGCAGAGGCAGTCCATTCACCGAGGCAACAGCTAAAGATGTCTCCAGAGGGACTGTGGGCAACTGGAAAAGATCCACTAGGTCTTTTTGGATGAAGTTTGCTGTGGACCCTGAGTCCAGATATGCAGAGACCCGGTGCGTCTTTTCACTAGACACTATGGTCACGGGAATGGACAATTTCGAGGGGAACTTTCTATTTAGCGCTGTTCCACCTAGGGTTGTCTCTCCAACCAATCCTAGGCATTGGAGTTTCTTTTGCTTCTGAGGGCACAAACACACCACATCTCCTCCGAGGCTGCAATACATTGTCCTGAAGTGCGTCTGCCGTGTTTCACCTAGGCAGACTGTTTCAGCCGGTCCACCTGCATAGGCTCCTCTGGTGGGACAACTGGTGAGGGCAACAGGGATTGCTGAAAGATAGGAGCCAGCTTAGGGAATCTTCTCTCCCAACAAACCTCTTGGGATCGCTCCCGGATCCTCATGTCAATCCGGGTGGCTAGAAGTATGAGGTCATCCAGGGTAGGTGGCAGATCACGAGCAGCAAGCTCGTCTTTAATTTTAGGAGACAGTCCCTGCCAGAATGTAGCCACAAAGGCCTCGCTGTTCCACCAGGATGCGGAACTGAATGTCGTACTCGCAGACGGAGGTGTCCCCCTGGCGAAGGGTCAGAAGAGATGCAACTGCTGAGGAGACTCGTCCTGGTTCCTCAAATACCGTGCGAAGAGTCTGTAGGAAACACTGGAAGTCCCGGGTCTCTGGTCCCTGACGTTCCCAGATAGGGTTTGCCCATGCTAGGGCCTTGCCAGTAAAGAGTGAGACTATAAATGCGATACTTGCACCATCAGTAGGAAATGCTCTGGCATGCAGGTCCTCGCGTCTGCGTCATAGCGAGGAGGTCGTGGCAGCGAGAATCGGGAGTTAGCACTGGTACTGACAGGAGGTGTAGCAGGTGGTACAGGTGGGGCAACAGGAATGGATGCTGAGATAACTGCAGCTTGTGCATCCAGCCGATGTGTAATGGCGCTCACCACCTGAAGGAGTTGGTTCTGTCTTAATTGGCAAACTAGCATATCAGCCTGCATGGCTTGTGATGTCGTCACTGTCTTTGGTTGACCAGCGGCGTCCATGGCTGTCACGATCTGTGGGTATGTGGATCCACTGGGCCATATCGCCATAGCGGGATAGCGCTAGCCAAACAGTGTACCAAGTCAATGTCTATATAGTCCATGCACAAGGGTACGTATAGCAGTTCAGACAGTAGTAACGGCTAGGCTCAGATGGGACCTTGGCAGCAGACACGAGGCGTGGTGTAACACAGCAGGCGTGACCGATGGCACAACAGGATTCCAACTTTCTAAGGCATAGGAACAACAGTAGCACGGGATACATGATACAGGAAGCAGGTACGGGAACACTGGGAACAGGTAAACACTAAGGGACCAATTGCAAGACTAACACGGGTAAGCACAACAATGCTCATGGGTTAATTGATGATTATTTTTTTATGTGCACGCGTTGGTCCTTTAAGGCCGGACACGAGAGTGTACCCTACGGAACGCAGCAGGATGGAGTGGAAGTGAGCGCTGGCATTTCCTGGGGAGGAGATTTGGGCCAGCGCTCACAGATCCATGGCTGCGGCCGTCGGGGGGGGGTGAGTAGCCGGAGGGGTGAGTAGTCGGGGGTGTAGCGACCGTGGACGTTACAACATGTTAATAAGATCCCCTCTAAGACGTCTTTTTTCCAAGCTGAACAAGCCCAATTTCTCTAGTCTTTCATTGTAAGAGACACCTCCCATCCCATTTAATTATCTAGTTAGGCGGCCTTTATCGTTTTAAAAATAAAATCCTAAACCATATGTCAGGCAATAAATATTTTCATTAAATATAAATAAATGATCGGTCTTCTTCCACTATAACAGAGCAGGAATTAATATTCAATATTTTTATTCATCTACTACAAAGTCTTGAAAATAAGGACTCAGCTACTCTTACATGTGTTATCTGTGATGATGTATCCAGATATGGATTTTAGAGCGTATTTCCTCTTTTACAATGTGGATTTATTACTGCACATGTAATTTTACAAGCAGGACTTGATCACACAAGTAAGTTTCTAATTGAGTAAAATAAATGAAATGATAAAATCTATTGTCTAGCATATACCTGCTATATGCAGTTTCAGAATCCGACTGTACTTGAATAAATATTGTGCTAGTGATTTCTCCATGAAGTGCAATGACTTGTTCATAATGACTATAAAAAATAGCAATTGTGGTGTTGGAATAACTGTGTATAGTTGGTCATTTCTGGTTTATATACATAAAGTGTAACAGGTAATTGAATAACAGTGATGTCATGAAGTTATTGACTGTAAAATCTTCATCGTCTTTATATAACATACATTTTGAGTTCAACCAGTTAGGGGAAACTATAAGCATGAAAGTATATATCGGCTCCTGACATACTGAATAAAAGGTGTTTGCATTATGAACATCAGGCTCTAGTGAATTCCATCTATTAAAAGTCGCATTAGCAACTAAATAAAGCAATGGAAACACAATATGCAGATATGTACACTTACATATTACATTGATTTCTTCTGCATTGCCTGAGCTGGAAAATATACCTGCTAATGAAATTCACTGTTATCTATCTATCTATCTATCTATCTATCTATCTATCTATCTATCTATCTATCTATCTATCTATCTATCTATCTATCTATCTATCTATCTATCTGTCTGTCTGTCTGTCTGTCTGTCTGTCTGTCTATCTATCTATCTATCTATCTATCTATCTATCTATCTATCTATCTATCTATCTATCATCATCTATCTATGTATGTGTCTATGTATGTATGTATGTATGTATTTATTTATTGTATGCATCTACAGTATGTATGCATCTATCTATCTATCGATCGACCGATCTATGTATGTGTCTAGCTATGTATCTACAGTATGTATGTATCTATCTATTTATGCATGTGTGTATGTATCTACAGTATGTATGTTTGTATCAATGTATCTATGTATACATGTACACATACTATGTATCTAGTTATATATATGGAAACTGAGTTTGTTATTATGATAAATCAGTAAAACAATAGTAAAAATATACAATAAGTTTACAATATAATGCAGAAACTAACACAAAAATCTTTCTGAAACAATCCTGGTCAAAAATTGGTTGCATACTGTAATAAAAACAATAAGGGCCTTTCCCTTATAATTTAATTTCTAAATATTTTTCCCCTCTGTAATTCCCTGCATCTAGCCCAGAACGTGGTCACTGCTGAGCATGTAATCTACTCTGAATAAATACATCTGCTTACATTATTATTTCAGACCGCCTGCTTGTATGGTCGGAATGGCTTACCAAACTGATTGTGGATTGCTTGTTGACCCTATTTCAGCATGTATAATGTACTACAGAGATTTAGTTGTCTTCAACTGCTTAGTTTAGCTAAAATATATCTAATAGATGCGGGAGGAAACCAGAGAACCTGTAGGAAACTCACGCAAACATGACGAGAACATACAAGTTCAATGCAGCTGTTGTCATTGGTCAGATTCCAACCCAGGACCCAAGTGCTGCAAGGCTACAATGCTAACTTTTAGTATAACCCTTTCCAACAGTAAATAAATGAATGAATGAATAATAAGAATTTCAATTATAATTGTTAATTATTTACATACATAAGTACCATCACATTTCTACAAATACATACATAAAACTATGCAGCATACAAAACTATATATATTACAAAATATCGAATGACACGTTAAACCAAACAATAAAAAAAAATGTGGAGCAGGTTTGCTAAAGCTTCCAAACATTCATTCAAATATTATCCGACAACTTCAAACTTCGCAGAAATCTTTCATCACTTTTAAGAGTAGATCGCTCCCATATGCTATCCTCTCACCCAGGATCCTTAATAGGTAAAATGATCTTGAATCTGAGGACAGGACTCTTCCACCATTAAGTATAAGAAACCATTTATTAAGAGTAATTGTATTTAAAACAATAAAATATTCTACACATTTTATGGTGACCCCTTTCATCACGCAAAAACAATTCATCCATTACATGCACTTACCATTTCCAATTACCCACGGTGTTCTTCATCACTTTCCATTAAACCGGAAGTGACGTCTCTAATCTGCAAGTCCTCTATCTAATCTATTGTCATTCATTCCTCTCTATTCTCTTTGCAGGTAGTCGGAAACTTCAGGATGGGGATATCGATTCCGGCTGCCAAAGTAGAGAATAAAGGAATAAATGATAGTTGGTTTATATATATACGGAATGAAAAGTGAAGTGGGTTTCAGTATGGATTGTAGCAGATGTGAAGTGGAACATATAGGTCGTTGGACAGTCAGTGAGTGGTGCCAACCACAGAGAGTAAGTGAACTAACACAAAGGGAATTTCGTTTTTCTGTTATATTACAATAAGATAGAAGAGCGCTCCTAATGTTGTGTTGCTGTTGTACATAAGGCACATTAGTAGGGAGTCCTGTCCATACAAGATTACAATTACAAAGGAATAAAGCTGGCCATAAACATTACATATGTCAAATTTCAATAATTCAGGCAGATCATCAGATAGGTTTTTATGTGAACTATTCTTCACGATGGCCGATGACTGCCAAAAATGTGATTGTTAATGTTGGATTTTTTTGTCTGTTAACTGAAACTATATATGTATGGTTTGATGGCACTTTGGAATTTGCTTTCTTAACAATTTTTTTTAAACTATGTGCCTTATCTGCTGGTTGAGTCTGGCACGTTGATGATCATGTTGTTTGTACAAATAATGCAACGTCTAATTTTAATTTAATGTGTATGGTCACCTTAAAGTGAATGCTCATGTTAGGGACTCACCTCACCGCGGTCCATCACCGTCTCCATCTGCCTGCTGGCCGGGATCATAATGAATCTCTCTGCAAAAACCGGCAGGTATGTTGGGCAGGACTTGCGCAGAGGGCATGGCAGCCTGACCAGTCGATCATTGATCTATTTAAATCTCTTACACGCTGTGCCATTTATTAGTTTTAGATCCCTTATCTGGTTTGGCTATGTTGAACTTTTTGTTGTGACTTGTTTCTGTCCCATACTACCCTCTTGCATTATTCCCTGTAATGAAACTCGGTTCTGCTACATCACTGTTACCGAACCTTGGATTGTCTGATGATCCTCATGACTACTGCTTTGGTGCCACGCACCAAGCTCTGCTACATGCAGCCAACCTGAGCCCAGAGTACATACAGAGTATATCAACAGACTAATACTGCAAAGAAGTAACAAACATTGAAGCATACAAAAGGTCTGAAAAAAAAAAATATAAGACACCTCAACATCGATATTACAACACCAAGATGGAAAAGTTTTGGAATTGTGGAAATCACAGGATCGATAGACATGTTAATGATATGCAAATAATAAAAAACCAAATACCTTGATTTATTCAGCATCGAGTATGAGCGCCACACACAGAAATGAATCCTGCCTATGCTTTTTCTAGGAGTTCCCTACCTCTTAGGAAGAACTTCTCCATATAAGCCAAAATCAATATACAGTATTATGGTTTGCATCTACAGTGTTCATATTTTCCATTTACATTTATTAGGGTAAAGCAGATATAAAGGCTAAAGAGGGAAAGTTATAAAGAAGAAACCACGATACAACCAATATATGAACCTGGAGAAGTACATGGTCATATTACAGCTGGTAGGGATACACAATAAGGGCTCATAGACTGCATGGGTCCCATATTGTACCTTTGAGTAATGTCCACATACATGTTGTGTTATGGATGTGTTCTACCTTAAAAGCATTGAGGGAGGAGAATACAATGTCACGGAGAAACCATAGGGACTCTGTGTGCCGCTGTATAGAGTTCTTGTCAGTGACTCTTACAGTAGTCAGATTGTTTCCCTGGATCACAGTCCTTTTGCCTTTGATGGTGATTGAGACTAACTCTATTGCAACTGAAGCAACAAAAACTTATTATTATAGTGTGTATTTTAATTATACAACAGTAGACTTGGTGATTTATGAATATTTCATTCTTGCTTTGTGATCCAATAGGAACAAAAAAAATCTGGGACATATTTTAATAAGAAAATCTAAAGGGGAAGATAAATGGATGATTATTAAAAACGACATATAGAATATTAAATGGATGTGTATATGGATGTGTTATATACAATGTTGTCTTGAGTAATTGGCTTGATTCATTTAGAATGTGTTACTTGCACAGCATGACAATTTATCCCGGGAATTCAGGAACAATGAATGCAAATGTTCCTTTGATTGATTATCCAGACTGGTTATCCTAAGAACACCATCCACAATTTATCTTTGTGTGAAGATATATTGCCTGAAACCAGTTTTAAGATGTAGCTGACGTTCCCTCTCTTTCAGCCCTTTTAAAAAATAAACCATGTCAACCAAATGCTTTTATGTCCCAAAGCAAAACATTTTCCAAGGTTACAGAACTTACATTTTGAACAAATATTTCCATGAAGCTTCATATCAAATAGAACTTCAAATTTTTTGTTATATAATAGTAATATTATTGTTAAGTATTTCACAAATGTATGTCATAAAATATATGGAAATTAGATTAAAATATTCACTGAAGTGTGCACCTCCCCCAGTTTAAAATTAAAATATAAAATTAGGTAGCACTCTGAGGACGAAGTCTCCAGTATATTTTAGCAATGGTTTCATCAGATTTGTATTGTTATTAAAATAGGATATCTCAAGGTCCCTGCTGCATGCTCCGCTGAAACTGTTAGGGTATGTTCACACGCACTGTTTTCAGACGTAATTCGGGCATTTTACGCCTCGAATTACACCTGAAAAACGGCTCCATTACGCCTGCAAACATCTGCCCATTGCTTTCAATGGGTTTTACAATGTTTTGTTCCCACGAGGTGTAATTTTACGCGTCACTGTCAAAAGTCGGCGCGTAAAAAGACGCCAGCGTCAAAGAAGTGCATGTCACTTCTTGGGACGTTTTTGGAGCCGTTTTTCATTGACTCGTGAGTAGTTACAAAAACGTCTGAAAATCAGGAGCTGTTTTCAGGTGAAAACAGCTCCGTAATTTCAGACGTATTTTGCTACTGCGTGTGATCATACCCTCAGGCTGGGTTCCCACAGTGAAGATTTGCTGCAGATTTTGCCTGCAGTTCGTAAGCCAAAACCAGAATTGGATCCAGGAGAGCAGTCCTATATGGCCTTCCTTTATTTAGCTGACGGGAGCAGAATATAATAGGAACAGTGTGAATAAAATTTGAACAAATCTCATCCACATGCTGTGGAAATTTTCTGCACAGAAATGTACCTGTGGTGTGCATTTTTAAGTCTGCAGCAGGTCAGGTTCTCCTAAGGATTTGCTGCAGATATTATCCATTGAATTCAATGGGGAAGAAGAAATTTTCAAGCGGAGTGTTGCGGATTTTGGTTTGAATTACCTGCAGATCCGCAGCAAAATCAGTCCAAATACCGCCGATCACTGTACACCCGGCCTCCAGCGAGGATGCGTCATGTCAATACGTGACTGCTGCAGCCAATCTGACTGGGGGCCTGATGTACAAGGTCCAGCTGTGACCAGGAAAGCGTTGTCATGGGAGCGCTACGGTAGGTGACTATAGCGTTTTTTTTTAGAACACTTGCTGCCGGGAAATCCAAACCAAAATCAGCATGCTGCGTGTGGACGTACCCCAAAATTCTTAACAGAGCATGTGCTTATTTACTTAGTGGAAAAAGTTTTCAATGGATTTTATCAACAGTTTATTGTCATTCAGACTATATTGCAGTAGGAATGTCAGAATTCTGTTGTTTTCCACAATTTGACCACTAGTGGCTGCTGTTTTACACTATGAGGAATGGTGCTGCACTTTCACTTCTCACCACCGGAGGCTGCTGATTTGCCCTTTTACTTGCCCTTAATCAAGATG
Organism: Rhinoderma darwinii; assembly: GCF_050947455.1. Classification (NCBI taxonomy): domain Eukaryota; kingdom Metazoa; phylum Chordata; class Amphibia; order Anura; family Rhinodermatidae; genus Rhinoderma; species Rhinoderma darwinii. Next base: position 40,969,985 of record NC_134697.1, on the reverse strand, counting down.
GCCAATGTTGTGTGGAAGAAGAACCATCTTGCTTCCAGTTTGGGCCTGTGGGTTATCCAAACATTGCTTGAGTATTGTGACTTGTTTCAGTCTCCTGTCCCAGGGATCTATCTTTGCCAGACAGTTCTTACTCCGTGTTGATTTTCTTCTATACTATATATTCACTTCAGGCTGTACTTTGGACGTTTCCACAAGTTATTCACCATGCTCTGCTCGTTCCTTCAGGCTTGGATTCCAGCAGTGTTCATCAGTATCGAAACAGGATACTCAAGTCATCTCTATAGAATCCGCTGGAGAAGTGAGTTTGGAAGTTCGTGTAACAAATATGAACTATTTGCTTGCAAACATCTAGGCCGACATTAAATATTTGAATACTAAATACTCGGCATTTGAAACCCAGACATCCGATAATATTCATGTTTTTGGACAAGCTACACAAGATTTACAAAATATTGCTCAGGATCTAACCAATAAAGTGGCTCAGTAAGCAGTGCAGATCCTGGAACTTCAAAATCGCTCTGTGGCCTCTTCGTCCACCCTGCCGCCCTCACCTTTCAGGTTTGGTTTCAAGTACCATGGATTTTTTAACCAGTGGGAGTTATACTTTGGTGCCCATCCTACTCACTTCCCTACTGACAGATCAAGGGTGCTGTATATTATTATGCATCTCACACATAAGACTGTAGCCTGGGCAAGCCCTCTTATTGAAATCAACGATGCTCGCCTGGATGATTTAGAAGCTTTCCTAACAGCGATGAACCAGGTATGCGATGATCTAAACCAGTTTGCAACAGCAGAAACAACAATATTGGCGATAGGTCAGGGCAGGCACACTGCTGTTGAATGTGCCATAGAATTCAGATGGTGGGTGTTTGATACTGAGTGGGATAATACTGCAAAAATAACGTCTTTAAGAACGGACTATCTAGTGCACTTAAAGGGGTTTGCCCATCAGGGACATTTATGGCATATCCACAGAATATGCCATAAATCTCAGATAGATGGCACACCTATCTCTAGAACAGGGCCCCCTAAACCCTGTTCTACCTTTCTCGTTTCCCACTTGTATTTTCCGACCAGGTAATCAAAAAAACAGTGTAGTTCTCTGAGCTACACTGTTTCCTTAACTCCCATAGAAGTGAATGTCAGTTACGGCCATTTACTTTAAAGATAAGTTATCATGGTTTCGTGATGCTCCCACGAATTTTGATGATTTTGTACAGTATTGCATTCGAATAGACACTCGACTGTCGGAACGTAGACAAGAAAATTGGGATTCTACCTGGTTACGTAATAATGATTATTTATCTGCTCCAGCCCCTCCTGCTAGAGCCTTTGGAACAAAGAATCACAATGAACCTTAAACTGAACCTATCCAAATTGACAGTGTAAAGAAAGGGTGAACATTTTGACAGACGAGAACAAAGGTTTCGGGAAATTCAGTGTTTTTATTGCGGTAAATCTGATCACTTCCTCAACAATTGTCCAAGTCATTCACGCAAGACAGTGGCAGTAGTAGCAGATCCTAATCTTCCTGATGAAGAATCAATCTCTTCTGAACTAGTACCACCAGTGCATGTAGTCATCCATGCAATTTAGTCCATAGCACCCAACATTAAAAAAGAAAACAACAGAATCCTGACAAGGAATTTCAATGGCTCCCACTGCATTCTCCATAGAAACTGTACAAAATCTTAATAGAGGGTGTGCCATACAGTATGGGTGTCTATGAAATAGGAATTTGTTGATTTTAAGGTTTTGTTCACATCATGTTTTGTGGCCTACAGTTGACATACACGCCGGGAAAAGCTCATGATGTGAACGTTAAACATAGGCTGTAACGGATACCAAACAGTGGCATCTGTTACCAATAGGCTATAATGGTATCTGTTTAATGGATTCATCTTGAACTCATGTTTTTTTCAGGACTCTGCGAGATGGAATATAGTAATCTACTATGCTATTCCATACCTTTCATTTTGTTGTATACTGATGGATATTGGCCAGACGGAGGCCAAATGGACACTCTTTTTGGCCTCTGTCTAACAATGGAGCCCACATTTCTTGTTTAAATAGAAGCAAATAAGGAAGGTTTATACCAAGATTTTAGCTATTAAGACATTAAAACCCATTGAGCAGATGGTGACTGTGAGATGCATACTTATAAACATAAAATACATTATCTCCAATAAAAGAACACAAGTAGGATTACCATTTATATAGCACGTTCAGCTTCACATCATAACCAGTACAGTTTATTTCTGTGAGATTTAGTGCATGCATTTTAACGTTTCTAGATCTATAAGGAAAACGTATAACTAACATTATATTTACAAAGTGAACACATTTACCGTGCACTAAATCAAAGCTTGGCTTTCCAAGATTGATTCAAATGATAGAGAAAAATCTAATATTTCTATAAAGTTCATTTAACTACAGATAACGGGTAAATAATACAAATCAGGACTTAAGAATTATAAAAAGGTGATTATTATGTGAAAATACTTTATGTCATTTATATGATTTATTAAAGATCAGCACTGGAATTACTGTGTTTATAGTGGGAGCTACTTAATCCCATCAAGACCGAGCTCATTTTGGCTTTCGGGACCAGCCCAATTTTTCAAATATAATGTGTCACTTTATGTGGTAATAACTCTGGAATGGTTTTACTTATCCAAGTGAGTCATAACACATTGTTCTTTATGTTAGTGGTAAATTTTGGTTGAATTGTTTACTCTGTTTTTATTATTTAAATCAAAAATATAAAGAAAATTTGGAAAAATTTGCATTTTCCTACATTTTAAATCCTCTACTTCTAAAATAGATAATGGTACCACACAAATTTGTAAATAAATAAGGTTTACTATATGTCTTCTTTATGTAGGCATCATATTTTAAATTAAATTTATTTTTTTTCCGGACGTTATAAGGTTTATAAGTTTACTAGCAGTTTTTCCAATATTCAATAAAATTTGCAAAGCATATTTTTTTAGGCACCACTTCAGTTTTGAAGTTACTTTGAGGGGTCTATATATTAGAAACCCCTCATAACACCCCATTTTAAAACCTGCACCCTCAACATATTCAAAACAGCATTTAGGAAGTTTGTTAACCCTTTAGGTGTTTTACAGGAATTAAAGCAAAGTGGAGGTAAAATGTAAAAATTTCATTTAATCACTTTATTTCAGTAACACAGCAGGTGTTAAGAGAAAAACACAACTCAATATTTATTAGACAGATTCTGCAGTTTTCAAAATATCCCACATGTGGCCCTATGGTGCTACTGGACTCAAACACAGGCCTCACAAATGAATGAGCACCTAGTGGACTTTGGGGCCTCCTTTTTATTAGGAGGTTTTCCAGGCACCATTTCATGTTTGAAAAGGACTTGAGGTGGCAGGACTTTAGATACACCCCAAAACTACGCCCCTCAAGGAATGTATCTAGGGGTGTAGTGCATTCTGACCGTACAGGTTTTTCATAGAATTTATTAGAATTGGGCTGTGAAATGTAAAAATATATTTTTTCTAATAATATGTAGTTTTAGCTCCAAAATTTTCATTTCAGCAATGAATTCAAGAGAAAGAGCACCCTAAAAATTGTTAGGCAATCTCTCATGAGCATGGCAATAGCCCATATGTGGTCATAAACTGCTGCTTGGATACACAGCAGCGCTTAGAAGAGAAGGAGCGCTTTTTAGCCTTTGGAGCACAGATTTTGCTGGATGGTTTTTTAAAGCCATGTCACATTTGCAAAGCCCCTGAGGTACCAGTACAGTGGAAACCCCCGAAATGTGACCCCATTTAGGAAATTACACTCCTTAAGGAATTAATCTGGGGTGTAGCATTTTATATGGATTGGACTATTAAAATGGAAAATATTTTTTATTGCCAATAATATGCAGTTTTAGCAAAAAATTGTCATTTTCACAAGATCTATAGGAGAAATAGCACCCCAATATTTGTAGATCAATTATCCATATGTGGTCAAAAATTGCTGTTTGGGCACACGGCTGGGCTCAGAAGGGAAGAAGCGCCATTTGGCTTTTGTAGCGCAAACTTTGCTGGATTGGTTTTTGTAAGCCTTGTCGCATTTGCAGAGCCCCTGAAGTACTAGTACAGTAGAAATTCCCCATGTGTGTTCCCATTTTGGAGATTATACCCATTTTAGAGATTTTATTAGAATTGGGCCGTGAAAATGAAAAATTTATTTTTTTCCAATAATATGTAGTTTTAGATCATAATTTTTCATTTCCACAAGGAATTCAGGAGAATAGACACCCCAAAATGTGTTACACAATTTCTCCTGAGTGAGAAAATACCCCATATGTGATTGTAAACTGCTGTTTGGACACATGACAAGGCTCTAAAGGGAAAGAGCGCAATTACATGTTTGTAGTGAAGATTTTACAAAATTCTGTTTTGATACCATGTTGCATTGTGCTGAGGTACCAGTACAGTGAAAACCCCTGAGAAGTGAACCCTTTTTGGAAACTAAACTCCTTTAAGGAATTTATAATGAAATGTAGTGAGCATTTTAACCCCACATGTTGGGCAGAAATTAGTACACAATGGATGTTGCAGATTGAAAATTGCCATTTTTCGACAGATATGAGATTTCAGTGACCAATATGTGGTGCTCAGCTTGTACCACTGGATAAATTGTTAAGCGGGTTCTCTGGAGTATAGTAATACCCCATATGTGGTCATAAACTGCTGTTTGGGCACGCTGCTAAACTCGGAAGGAGAGCAGATTTTGCTTGATAGTAGTATTGTTTAGGGTTTTACTGGTGTTTCAGTTTATACTGTGGAATCATAGGTAAGTTTAGTTGAGTATATAAACATATAATAATGGGGTATATAAATAATGAAATTATTTATCCATGGATATTAACGTGTTCTTTGAACCAATCCTTTATGCACAGGCCAATTGGCAATGGTGTCTCTGGTATTGCACATAGAATCTGCACTCCAGTATTGCCTAAAGTTTGACTTCTTCTCTTCACATATGCAGCACAAAACCCTAAAATGTCATAGTCTCAGCTGCATCTACCTGTGGCACTTGTGGGGCCTAACAAATGATGTGGGGTTTTAGGAGACGAACTGCTGGACATATAAATTAGTCTGAGCCATTGTTTTGTATCATCGTGTTCCAAGAGTCATAACTTTTTTTTTTTTCCATTGACGAGCTGTTTGAGTGCTTGATTTTCATGGGATGAGCTGTAGTTTTCATCAAAATCATTTTGGCGTAAATGCGATTTTTTGATCAGTTTTTATTCAATTTTTTAGGAGGTGAGGATACCAAAAAACAGAAATTCTGGCACTGCTTTTTATAAAAAAAAGATACAGATTATCTATATTTCTTTACTCTCTGTTTCTAAAACATTCTTTTTCCTTTTTTTGTTACACTTATTAGGGGATTTGAAAGCCTGATCTTCTGATCCACTTTACAATACACTGCACTACTTATGAAATAGGCTTCCATACATCGTCGACCATGAGGCCATTGTTAGGCTTCCTGGTTGCCATAGCAACCATCGGCACTCCGCGATTGCTCATGGGGGGCACAGGGGGAGCCCCCTCCCTCTGTGTCAACCACTTAAATGCTGCTGTTGCAATTGACAGCGACATTTAAATGGTTAAATGGTGGCGACTCGAGATAACTGTGATAGCCGCTGTTGCTCCTGTGCCTGCTTTATCCTCTGGGCGTAACTGTACGACCATTCGCGTTAAAGGGGTTGTCCAGGAATACATTTTATTTATATTTTAACTTACTTGGACATATTTAAGTAAATTTCTAATATAATGTCTGTTTACCTGTGGCAGCGTTACTCTGTTCTGATCTGCGGTCACGTGACCGCACCGAGAGTTAATTTTTCATTTCCTGTGACATTCCGTGTCTTTACTCAGCCAGCACCTCTGGCTGAGAAAGGCACGGCGTGTCGTCAACTACATTTACAGTCAGTGGGCCGGGCGTATGTTTCATGAGCTCCGCCTCCCCTGGTCCTGCCGCCTGTAAACATTGTTGACGACGCGCCGTGTCTCTACACAGCAGGAAGTACTGGCTGAGCACAGACACGGAACGTCGTCTCCGCTTGTACACGCCTCTGCCTCCTCCTATCTCGGAGTTCACACACACACGCACACGCACACACACACACACACACACACACACACCTAAGGCTCTGTATGCATCTTCACTGTCACTCTCTGGGGTAGGGACTTAAATCTAATTACTGACACAAAAATTAAATACATTAAAGATTTTCTTTAAATTAATTGTTGTTTGATGGGGAGAACTCCATTTTAAAAAGAACCTGGTGTGACGATCAGTTGATCGCTCTGGGTTCGGGTTCTCTAATCCTCGATGATCTGCTGTTTTAACTGGGAGAGCCTATATCAGGCTAAACTAAATCTCTGTTGCAGCGACAGCTCTGTTCTGGCTCATAGACAGGGGTAAATGGACAAAGGTTATCGTGGGGTGACAGGCCCACTTTAAGATGAAATGATCAACCAGCATGCTTAGTAGCCATTGCTCGAGTGTGTTATAGTCCCTTCTTTATCAACATTAGATATCTTTTTACAAATGTGAGACTTTGCAGGCTGGATTCTAATGTTTTTTTTTAATATCAAATATAAGTTTAGTAATAAGTTTAAACATATAAACAGACCTTTGAAAATTACAAAACTCTGACAGCCTATTGAAAGATAATGTAATACTGCCTTAAGCTATTTTTCATGGATTATGACCTTTCCTGCAAAATTTCTTGAACTCTTATCTGGCTCATATATGTTCTGCTAAGAAAGATAAACTTAATTCCAGCAGCTGCTGAGAATGGTTGATTTTATACTGAACAGTAATAATAGTGACAATTCCCATGTTCCGGAAAGCCATGTTATCAGTATCCTTCCTAATACCCCACTATGCCGCTTTTTTAAAAATGTCAGCCAATTGTTTATCACCAAAATGAAATAAAAGATTGCGCTCTGAAATAAAACATCAAATATTTTGCCTTTGATCATGTCTTAACCCGTGCCCGCTTCTCCCTGTGGCCTACTTACTCAGAATTATTGATGCCCAAGGCATAATTTCAAAGGACCTTTAGTCAACTAGGACTCTACAGTTAAAGATATCATAAGGCAGCAATTTTTCAAAGGAAGTACAGCTGTGGGTTTCAGAATAGAAAGGTACTTTAGTGTCTTTTCTATATTATATTTTTCAATGAGAATCAACAAAGGATACAGAAGATGAATGTGACAATGGATCCCCCATTGATTTCAATCAAAATACATCTTTGATAAAGCAAAGAAAAACGGTAGTCTAATTAATCAAAAGTTGCCAGAGAACGTCGGCTCTGCCGCCCTGTGCAATTTTTAAAACAGACACATAAGCTTTTCAATATCCCATGACTATCTTGAGAATCAGTTGATTGATGTATGAAAGCTTCGGTTTTTTAAATATGTCTGTTTGAGATAGTTTTATAATAATCGAAGCACGCTCTTTGTAGATTAGAGAATTGTGTCTTAAGTAATGTAGCCTATTGAAACATCATAAAGTAAGACCCCAACTGTTTTTCCTTTGAATACTTTGAGATTACTTTATTACATTTCTGCTGGCAATGATCTGTGCATGAACTGTCTAGCTCAGCTCAGCCTAATAATTGTTTTTCATAAATATTCATACATCACATTTGTTTGTTTTTTATTATATCTTGTGAAATTTGTGCTGTGCTGTTTTCTTTTTATTCTTCTGGTTTCAAATATTCTTAATGATTTTCTTATTATGTAATTTTGCTGACAAATTACTGACACATTTGTAGTCCCTGGACATTCATAACCATAAAGAATCTAAAATATTAATGAGTGCTTGTCACCAGAACAGAGCTGACGGTTGACATAATTAGACGCAGTACAGTCATTTGGTATTCAGTAAAAATGGTAAGAGATGTCCGTCCACTATAGGAAGGCAGACCATAGAGTAAAATTTGTTTTAAACCTGTTTTGTAAAGTTTTAACAAAATAAGTCAATGCAAGTAATCAGGGAAAAAAAAGCATGCAGAGGATACAGAGACCCAGCATGTCTGTTCATTCCAAGGAAACCTTTTTTATTTCAGTGAGAACTGTGTAATGCTTCGTATCCACCTTGGTGGCCCTACAGGGGAATTGAACACCAGCTGGGGGGATCCTGTAGCAGAACACCCTATAATCACCTTGTTATCTGGAGACTCTTCTAACATAAATGGATTGTCTGAAAACCCTGATTCTAGAGTTCTTCTTTTCTTGAGCCTTTTGACCTTTAAAGGAAAGGTGTCATGATTTTTTTTAAATTAATTTGTGTGTTTTTATTTATTAAAATATTATATTTACTTTATTTATTTTTTCACATAAAACGGTCTTTTTACATTTTATTGACACTTTTTTTTAACTTTACAGGGGGCAGACATTTTTTTTATTTAATCTGTGTATGTGTCTCTTCTTGACACATACACAGATGTAATATGGCAGCTACAGGGCATAGGAGATAGGAACGGGAGCTGACTCTATCTCCTATGTGTGTGGGGGTTTGTGTGTGTGTGGGGGGTGGAGTGGTTTTTATTTTAGAGCTGCTGCATGTTTGGGGGGTTTGTGTATGGTGGGGTGCGTGTGGTGGGTGTGTGTGGGGGGGTTTGTTCCTGGGTGTGTGTGTGTGTGTGTGTGTGTGTGTGTGTGTGAGGAGTGCGTATAATGTGGGGTGTGTGTGGGGGGGGGGTTTGCGTGTGGGATGTGGGGAATGTGTGTGGCGGTGTGGGGCAGTACGTGTGTGGGGGGGTACGTGTGTGTGGGGGGGGTTACTTGGGGGGTGGTGTGTTTTTTTTTTCCTGGCTACATGTGTGGGGAAGGTTTGTTAGGGGGAGCTCCATGATGTGCCAGAATTATTAATATCTATTATTATTTCTGCTGCATCTCTAGTTCCCACACCCAGTTCATTGACCTCTAGTTGCTTTTGCGGCGCAGGGGACAAGACAGACGTCTGCAGTACGTGAGTATAAGTATTTTTATTTTTCATATTACTTACTTTATTGTTTGTGTTTTGCAGATTCTGCTGGATCTATTGGACTAAGTCGCAGATTTGTTGGACTACATCGTAGATTCGGTGGACTACTGCGATGATCTACGTTTTTTTTTAGTAAATAAAATGGATAAACGAGGGTCGTGTGGGGGAGGTTTTATTTCAATAAAAAAATATTTGTTTATGTCTCTGAGTTTTTTTAATTCTTTATTAGCGCCCTAGTAATGGTGGTTGTCTGTTTGACAACGTCCATTACTAAGATGAGGCTTAGTGTTAGCCAGTAAAAAGGCTAGCAGTAACCCCCCACTATTACCCGGTACCCACTGCCCCCAGGGGTATCGGGAAGAGCTGGGTACAATCCAGTACCCGACCATCTGGAGTCATGGTCGGGCACTGGGGTCGGCCCTTCCCACCCTGGTCAGCCCTTCCCACCCTGGTAATGCTAGCCTGCTGCTGCTATCTTGTTTCTGCCTGGTTATGAAAAATGGTGGAGAACCCACATCGTTTTTAAAAAAACCAAAACAATAATAAATAATTGACAAAAATGACGTGGGGTCTGCCCCCCCATTTTCATAACCAGCTAGATACAATAAAGCAGCAGGTTGGCATTACCAGGGAGGGAACGGCCACTATTTTTGTCTTTGTCACTGTGTCTTCCCAGCCTACTAATACCAGCCTGCGGCCGCCCCTGCATGGCAATCACTACAGATGGTCAGATTCTGACAAGTATGGTCCCTGTTCTCTTACCTTTTCCTCTAGTACCACATTTGCCTGATTGTTGCTGGCCCCCTAGTTTCCCCCTTGTTTAGTCCAATCTTCATCACTGACTGTAAGGCACTCCTGTGCCAACATGGACGCTGATGAAGAGGCATGCCACAAGACCTGTTCATCAGGGGAATATCACTATGCATGGCACTGCGCATTCCCTTGCCATGCTCAGGCTCAAAGTATGAGCTTGGTCACGTTCGAACACTGGGAAGACTGCCGTGGCAGTCGAGCCTCATTTACCATAGTTATTTCCTGAAGCTCGTTGCAAAAGAAAAGTGTCTAAAAAATTCAGTAGAGATTGTGGTGTGGTACATTGAATTTGTGGTCAAACTCTCAATCCCCCATGCCATCACTAATATAGATAAATGCGAATTACAGATTGTAAAATCTACATGCCCTTACTTCATTCTAATTCCTTGACACAAATGATTATTCTCTTCTACTCTTTCAGTGTTTGTGGTCGGGCACATACCTGGCGTCCTTCCCACCTTTCTGACGTGATGTCTTCCATTTCCACATACTCTTATTTCCTTGCATTCCTGCTGTTCACATTATACAGGTGCCATGGCAAAGTAGTGCACATGACATGCGCCACATTGTTTTGTGTGTTTTAGGCACTTTATTGTTATTTTTTACATTATACATCTTACTCGACAGTTTTGAAAAAGGGTTGTGGGTGAGATGAGTTGTAAAATGGGCCAAATTTATTAATGCCGTGGGCCATTCTTTTGGCACAAAATATTGGTGTAAAGTATGCCAGCCAAAAGGGGGTGTGAAGAAGAGAAAAGTGTTTAACATAATTCGTCAGTTGTGCCAAATTTATTATACAGTTTGTGCCATTGTGATAAATTTGCTGCAGTTTCAGCCTCTCTGGTCTAGTTTTTATCTTGTCTAAATCTAGGTCAGAAATAATACATCTGCCCCAATACTTCACGCACGTTGTACTTTTCCTTTGATATTTGAGGCTGCATAAATAGTGAATGTTCTATATGTTGCAAATGCAAAATAAATATTTTATTATCACATTATGACATTCCCACGGGCTGAATGTGAATAAGCTGAAAGAAAAGAGGCTTTCTGTACATTGTCTTCCATAATGTCAATGTAGTTGACATAAAATATTCTGTGTATTGTACACATTGTTTGAGGATTTCTAAGTTATTATTCAGTCCTATCATTTGGTTTAATAAAACTCAGCTTATAAAAAAGTTAGTGTTGTAACATGGATAGGTGAATAGAATGAAAGCAATACATTATTTTTAAGGAGCTTATACAGAGAAATAGGGGCTCACATAAAGAAATTAAAAGGGAGACCCCTATTGCTGCTGAATTACATTAAATTGGCAGTAGATTCAAGCTTTAATTTGTGGGGGTTAGAAAATATAATCCCAAATCTGATTTCTCTTATTTGGTTGTCATCAGGGGCATAACTATAAATGGTGCGGAGGTAGTGGTCACACCTGGCCTTAGAACTTGATGGGGCCCAGGAAGTCCCACTGTCCCATAAGAGGAGACCACTACTATAAATGACATGTGATAGTCGGGGGTCTCTGTTGCATATTTTGCATTGGGGCCCAGGAGCTTCAAGTTAAACCTCTGGTTGTTAAAAATAACACCTTTGGTGCTAAAAATAGAGCAGGCTCTTATGATGCTATATTTCTAAAAAAAAAAAAAAGATTTCCGATAGTTATCAATTTGGGGATGTGGTTCAATTTGTTGCCAGCATACATGCTCTAAATTTAAAGTGTGTGCAACATTTTCAATGGGAAAGAACAATGGGACAGTTTACACCAGGTCAGACAGGGGACATTTTACTGATACAACATTTCTACTTATTTTGTGACATTCGTGTGACCTTTTAGGATTTAGTGAATACGCTCCAAAATCTAGAACGTGCATAAAATTTACATACCAGACTACAACAATTTAGTGAATTTGATACACGTACAGTGAACTATGAGCCTTTTTCCTCTTAGATATAGTAGCTTATTTCCATTCGTGTAGATTGCTATGCTATAAAATATATAATGTTGCAATGTTGATGTGTTAAGGCTCTGTTCACGTTACTATTTTTTTCTTTTTCTCCAGGAATTCCTGTATGTTTGATGACAAGAATGCTGGAACCCTGATGGAAACCTCACAGACTTCCATTACAAGTCAAAGGGGGCTGTCAGGATTAAATAGAATGCCTTCGAAAACATCCTTTGTAGCTGGCAAACATCTGATATGAGTGGAAGTCATAGTTCTATTTTCTACAGAGCCTAAATCAGCAATCTTACTTTTGATATTTTGATCTTTTCTAAAGAGAATATTTTATGTAATGTAGGTACAGTGGTGCATCGTTTATGAGGAGTGGTCACAGATCTAAATGCTCATTGGCCCCGATGCAAAAGTTCTTCTCGGCCCCCGAAACTTCTCTTCATGGCCGATTCCCCACACCTTTCAACTACATTGCCGGGTCTCCTAAGTGACCCATCGATGCAGCACTAGCAGCCAGGGGCGTTGCTAATGTCTTAAAAGATCAGGGGTATGTGTTTTGCCCCCCTAAAATAAATATATATCGGAGACAGGATATCTATAGGACTACAACCCCCTATAGCTATTCCACTGCATAGGATTAGCAGATACAGCAGCTTTTCAGACGGTATCACACATCATAGGCTTAAATACAGGAGACTCCAGACAGTATCACACATGATACACTTAGATACAGGGCCCAGCAGACAGTATCACACATGATAGGCTTAGATACAGGGTCCAGCGGACAGTATTAAACATGATAGGCTTAGATAAGGGCCCAGCGGACAATATCACACATGATAGGCTTAGATACAAGGCCCAACATACAGTATCAAACATGATAGGCTTAAATACAGGGCCCGGCAGACAGTATCACACGTGATAAGCTTAGATAAATGGCCCAGCGGACTGTATTAAACATGAAAAGCTTATATACATGGCCCAGCAGACAGTATTACACATGATAGGCTTAGATACAGGGCCCAGCAGACAGTATCCCACATTATAGGATTGTGAGTTGTGATACTGTCTGCTGGGCCCTGTATCTAAGCCTACCACATAGTAGGCTTAGATACAGGGCCCCAGCAGAGAGTATTCTTATTTTTATCCTCCTTGCTTCTGAGCTGGGTCCTCCTCACCACCGGGCGCAGTGCTGGTCCTGACGCCGTTCAGCGGCACAATGTTGTGTGTGGTGCATGTGAGGTTGTGACGCTTAAAGGTGTAAGGACCTCAGGAGTGAGGAGTGTAAGTATACTGGTACTGGAGTAACAGGGGTCCATGTAGTTTGTTATATAGGCCCCAGTTACTACAGTAACAGTGGATAGACATGGTGCGGGGGGCCAAGGGCACCCTGGCTTCGGGGTCCGGTCGCAATAGCGATTGCTGTGACCCCTATAGCTACATCACTGAGTGGTAAGAATTATGGGATTGGCATACTTGAAAAGTTGTTTGTGACACACAACAGATGTGCATCACGGTGCATGCCCAAGTCTGTTGTGTCATTACTTATCAATTGAAGCCCTCTCTAGGTCAAAGAGCAAAGAACAAATCGATCTGCCAATTATCGTTTGATTTATAGTTTTAACTCATGGCTTTGTCACCTAGAATGACAACCTTCATGAGAGTAGAAAGCTTATAATTATTTTATTTTAATATTTGAAGAATAAAATTTCAAGACTCCATATAAAGCTTCCCCCACTAAGAGTAGGATAGAAATTATACAGAAGAGTTTACAAGAACTCTATTGTGAAATGATTATGTAGCCATGTGAGTAATAGCAGTCACATTTTTACTAATGCTAAGTAGGTCCAGATGTTTAAAATACGTTTCTAAGCACAGATGGAAGAAAAGAACTGAATCACTCTGAGTTTTACAAGATGACAATAAGCAGTAACTATTAATGAACACTCACATTTGTGGCAGGTAGTCCTCCCATTCCTTGGTTGATCTTGATGGAGATATGTGTTTTTTAAATTATACTTACTATGTCCTTTATTCTAAAGTTATATTTTCAGTACTCACATTTTGCCTCAGTATACATCCAGTAAGCGTTACTTATTTTTATTGCTTGTGTTTTTACTATTTGCATGGTGTTTTGGTGTATATTTTTTTGTGTCTGTTCACTTGGACACGTAGATCATTAAATATAATTTCTTGTCCAAGTGGTAATCAAATGAGAATTTATACAAATGTGGAAAATGTAAACAATATGCAGATCTTATTACACTGCTTGTATAAATATTAATATTACTCTGGCACAAATACAAATGTTTATTAGTTTTGTTCTTCTGGGAGAAACTTAAAGGGAATGTGTCGCTAGAATTTTTTTTATTTTTTTTAGTTAAACAGTTAGTATATAAATGATTACACATTGTTCTAATTTTTTGATTTTTTTTTCATAAGTCAGGAAATATTATAAATTAGATTCTAATTTATAACATTTCCATGTGCTGGTCACTAGAGGGAGCAATTCCCAAAATTGCAGCATTGGCATGTGGGCAAGCAACCTCATTGCTTTATGCTGCAAAATTGGAGAAGACACACTCGCTCTAGTGTCCTCAAACAATCCCCCCTTCTTTATCCTGGCTAGTGGCAGGAGAAAGCAGGGGGTTGAATGATTAGATACAGTGGAAATCACACAGTATAACACGAACATACACACACATCACATACACAAACATAACTTACCTGCTCCTGCCGCCGCCGTCGCTGTCGCCGCCGCTGCCTCCGCTCCTAGTCCTTGCTTCTGAACATATGGACGGAAGCCGCGACCGGAAGATGTCATCTTACTGTCCGGCTGCGGCTTCCGGTCCACATGAAAATGGCGCCGGATGTCGCTCTGCCGAAGACCTTCCTTTTGGCCTGTGTGGGAGCGGCGCATGCGCCGTTCCCACACAGACGGCGTACGCTATAGTGAATGGAACGGCTCCCGTTCGCATTCTCTATGGGGATGTATGTGCCGTATTCCATCTCTGTATGTGTTGTTAATCGACACATACAGAGATGAAAAAAAAAATGGCAGCCCCTATAGAGAAGTAAAAGAAAGAAAAAAGAAAAAAGTACAACACAAAAACACAAATAAATAAAATTTCTTATAATGACATACTAAAAGCAATAACATATAAAAAAAATTTTTTTCGTGACACCTTCCCTTTCAGACAACTTACATAGAAAATAATAAGTAAATTTCAAGTATGGGAGCATTGGTAAGAAGTAATAGGGAGACGCCACTTTATTTGTTACATTTAACCAATGTTTATTCAAATTCTGCTTAGTCTGCTTAATAATTAGATCATGAATCACCAATAATAAAGAATATAGAAAATAGTTCAAATTAAATACCCTGGAACCTCTCCAAAAGACCACCTCTTTGAGAAGACCACCTACTGATCTAGACCACATTTTTCTGCGACACATTTTTAATTCCCTTATATCTTATGTATATGGGAATACAATTTTCACTGCATTTTTGGCTGCTTGTTGCAAAGAGGTTTTATTGTATAATGTTCCAGACACAACCAACTGTGTACTTTCAGTGACTAACCCTCATTTACATTGGAAAGCCCATTCTTATACTTAAGCTGCTCATAAACATTAAATAAACTTCAGCCGAACCTGATGATTTTGGCAGGATGGGCCAACCATAATGTGTATGGGGGTGTCTCGACTCTCCCCCGACAGCAGATGTTGGAGCAATAAAGGATCGAGCATTTTGGATTTCAGTATGTATGATCCTTTGTTATCACGGAATATAAGCCACCATCAGAGGTGTCTAGTAGTAGTTTATTCCCCTCTGGGCATTGGGAACACATGCACGCTTGACCAAGCCGAGTCTTCATGTGTATGGGGATCGGGAGGAATAGTTGTCAGCAAATGAGCGTTCAGCCCACAGCTATCTCAGGTGTTTGGCCACCTTTAGTTTCACCCAGGGCCAGCTCCAGGTTTATGTGGGCCCTTGGGCGACGCAGTCTTAGTAGGCCCCTTTGCGGGGGAACTCACGGCGGCAGTAAAATGGCAGAAAACGTCAATTTGTTCCCTCATATAGACGTTAGGCACTGTTTATGCCCCCATATAGAAGTTAGGCCCCCAGTTTGTACCCCCATAAATTTAGTGCCTTCTGTAGATAGCGCCACACAGCCCCCCTCCCAGGTAGTGCCACACAGCCCCCTCCCAGGTAGTGCCACACAGCCCCCATCCCAGGTAGTGCCACACAGCCCCCCCCTCCCAAGTAGTGCCACACAGCCCCCTCCTCCCAGGTAGTGCCACACAGCCCCCCTCCCTGGTCGTGCCACACAGCCACCCCCCCTGGTAGTGCCGTACAGCCACCCTCCCTGTAGGTAGCGCGTTTAGGGTTCCCTCTAGGAGTGGAATCCCCAGCCAGAGCACTGCCTTGCCTGACAAACCCCATAGCTGCTCCCACAGTATAATGCCTCCACACAGTATAATGCACCCCATAGCTGCCCCCCACATAGTATAATGCCCCCATAGCTGCCCACCACAGTATACTGCCCCCCATAGCTGCCCCGTACACAGTATAATGCCCCCTATAGCTACCCCCCACAAAGTATAATGCTCGCCATAGCTGCCCACACAGTATATTGCCACCCATAGCTGCCACATAAAGTATAATGCCCCCCATAGCTGCCCCATACAGTATAATGCCCTCCATAGCTGCCCCAAGCAGTATAATGCCCCCATAATTTCCACATACAGTATAATGCTCCCCATACAGTATAATGCCCCCATAGCTGTTCTATACAGTATAATGCCCCCCATACAGTATAATACCCCCTTAGCTGTCCCATACAGTATAATGCAACACATACAGTATAATGCCACCTCAGCAGCTACCATATGAGCCCGTCATCCCATACCCAGTATAATGCCCCTATATGTATGTACCTAACAGAAAAATAATAACATAATTACGTCCCTATCCCGTTCCCATGATGGGTGGAGGAGATCGTTCTCCTCCTCTGCACTGTGCTGTGAGTGACTCGGCGCAGACAGGCGCGATGATGTCACTACATCGCGCCTGCCTGCGCCGAGCCATTCGCGGGTTAGTGAATGCTGGAGCAAGGCTCCAGCATTGAAACCAACTGAATGTGCGTCCTGTGGATGCACATTCAGTTGGAAGCGGGACCAGCGCGATCAGTGCTTTGTGGCAACGGGAGCCCTGTGGGCCACCCAGGCTTAGGGGCCCTGTCAGAGTTTCGAACATTGCGACCCCTATAGCTACGCCATTGCCTGGGACCCTGCCCTGTTCCTGACAACACTGTTCATACATGGTGCAACGAGTGGCGATTAACGAGAGCTTGTTGATCAGCGCTCGTTTGCTCCTTGGAGTTTTGTATAGGTACGAGCGGTCGTTACTCCGATCGCTCGTCCCCATACATTATTATCATATCGGCAGTGCGTCTCCCTGTTTACAAAGGGAAATGTGCTAAAAAATGTCATATACAAGTCATATATTAGGCTGAATAGGTGTTATTCCTCATGTACACACATGACAGCTTATTTTTAAAAGTCACCTGAAAAGTTAGGTACGCTTTAAGGAATTAGATTACATTATAATCATGAAATATTTAATATATTGTTGAGACGAAAAAACACTACTGTAATGTAATGAAGTAAATAGAAATGTAATGAATACTTTCGCATAAAGCATATGGATGTATTTAACATAAAAATTCAGCATCTTGGCCAAACACACGTGTGTATGATTTATGACGGTTGCATTCATTGGTTGGAATCATGCCGATTATTAGGGTTACGATCTGACAGTCCATAAGGCGCATTTCATATATATTTCTCAGTACATCACATAATAGTGTGAATATGATGTGGTATTTTTCCAACACCATCCACATTAGTAAGCTGAGACCTTGCAGCTGTTTTGTACACTTGGCAGATATATTTTTAAGAAATCTCACAATGTAAACTTTTGCGCTATGCCGAACAGTGTAGGTGCTAAGTCTTTAAAACAGGAGGCTTTCTCATTGCTAAACATTAATTAAAAATCATAATGCTGTAACCTTAACTGCATTACATCACTGCCCTGATTTATTCTATATAGCAGTACTTTTCTTCATAGAGTGTCATTTTAACTGAGAAAATAATGGCCAAATTATTTTATTGCCAATTGAATAAAATTTGACAACCAGCAGTTTAGAATGTAAAGCTTTGCCAATCCACCGCATAACTCCTCAACCTTTTTTACCCTTGGAAAGCACGTTTAAATATACTAAGAGTCCGGTACAAAAAGTACTGTAGTTGCAAATGGGCAGGAAGGTGGCCTGTGGGGTGACATGGAGTCCAGAACAAAATCAATAGAAAAAAAATACTTACTTTTTCTGGATTAGCTAAAATACAAGTGCCAGTTTTTCATATTTTTTTAAGTCAGTACTTCATGCTAATTTATTTTTCAATAAAGGCACAACATTTTTTATGTTGTACAAACACTTGGTTTTGTACAAACACTTGTAATTTTTGCAAATTTTTCCAATTTTTAAAATTGCCGTAAAATGTTAACTTTTTATACTTGACCTTTTCGATTGCTGGACACTAAAACTGGTCATTCATGTTGGATATTTTTCAACAATCAAATGTATATGGAGAGTGCCCAGGTGTGCCCCTATATCTTTGACAGGGGAAAGCAAAGATCTAATCCTCTTTGTGGTGCCACAGGTGAGTCTGGCGTTACATTTCCTGCTCCGGGACATGTAATGGACCTACAGGTGCAGGACTGATTACAGCTACAGTACAGTAATCAGAATTCTGTCTTGTAACGAGTCGTGCACCTGTGTAACCATCACATGACCAGGACAGGTTATTTTTTTTACCTCTGGAAGTAAACAATGAAGGTTCCTATTCCTGCACGTAGAGATCTTAAAACCTGTGAGGATTCAACACTGAAAGTATATTGGAAAATTGCAGAGCTTTTTATTGTACAAAGAATAACTTTTGTTTGCAGAAAAAATAATACCCTTTTAACTTCAATATTTCCAATATTCATAAACAATATACAAGTGACCTCAAATAATCTAACATTCTGAAAAATCCCAAGCTTTGGCCACTTCTTCAGTGTGAATGTATTTTTATGGCGATCTATGGTATTATATTTGCCAGCAGAACTAAATAATATATTTTTATTACAATTTCAATGGTGGTTTTGTGCAAGATCTAGTTTTTTGTTTTTTTTTTAGAATTTTTTGAAGTGTGGAGTACTCGGAGAAAGCTTATCGTATCCTTTTTTACAATAGACGTGAAAGACAGTTGGTGCCAAACCGATTAATATATGTTTGCATACATCTGCACTGTATATATTTGGGTAGAGCTGAAGGAAAAAGCCATGTGTCTTTCCCTTGAATTTTTTTTTGAGTGGATCCATATTGAATAAATTTTTTACAGATAAATTTGACAAATCATCAAGAATAAAGTTAGTATACAGTTCCGTCCATTCTTTGACAACATAGGTCTTACATATAGTTCTAAAGTAATGCTCATATGTGGTTTAAACATAACCTAAATGCCAATATTGGGACCCAAAAAAATAATAGACTCAGTTTAGGGTCCAAATAATCAGTTTAAAAAAAGTACTTTAGGACTTCCAAAGTTTATCTCTTTATAAAGTTCTATTTGAAGGTTTAAAGAAGAAAGTCACCCACTAATGGCATCTAAGCACTACAGTAAAATTGCACAATCCTTCCATGGTGCATGGGGAATTAAAAAATAGACACCAGCTGTTTTCGTTGTCATCCCACTAACTGCATGATGTCTTAACCACAATTTTTTTTTTCTTCTGAGTCTATTCAATATTTAACAACTATCAGACAGCACTAAAGGACAACATCTGGCAGACCTGAGTCACAGTTAACAGAAAGGGGAATTTACGTAGTTTTCTAGTTTCACACCAAGAAAAGAAAAGTATGCTTACAGTTACAACACCAGATCATCTTGAATTGTATTTATTTTGACGGGGTTAAACACCAATAAACCACAATATAACTTTATGTCAGCTACAAATTGAAAAGAGATAGATAAGTTTGTGACCCATATTCTGGGTCTAAACACATACGTATACAATGCCTTGACTACTTGCACTCAACGGGTTAAGCCCTCGTTCACATCTGCGTTGGGTCCCGTTCTGACGTTCCGTCTGAGCTTTCCGTCAGAACGGGACTCTGAACAGACACAAACTGACACAAACGGAAACCAGAGGTTGATTTCAATGGTGACGAATCTGGTGCCCATGGTTTCCGTTTGTCTCTGTTGTGCACCGGACCCGTCGTTTTGCCAGAAGCAATAGCGTAGGACGACCTCGTCCTCCATTCATTTTAGGGTGCCAGCCACTGCTAGTAAAATCCTCATTGGACAATCATATAGGGGCCATAGAGTCTTAACCACTGCTATTAGCTAATGTGAGTCTCACACTCTCCGACAGCTCATAGACACACTAGCACAGGGCAGAGTGTGGAGTGGCATTGTTATATCTGAAGAAGACATGGTTATGGAGCAAATAAAATATTGCAGCTAACTGTGGCTGCCATCACTATTATGGGTACATTGGGGTATGCAAAAATTGCTGCAGCATCTATTGTGTGTCTGTCTAGTCCCCTTGTAAATAATCTAACTCAGGTTCCACAAAAAGTTTGGCCACTCCTGCAATAAAATAACAAAAACCAAAAAAAGTTATAAAAGTATTATATACAAAACTTATGTCATATGTATATGTATTTTATATACTGTATATAAAGCTAAAAAGGAAATTACACAACTAACGTGTGCTTATTGTTACAAATCAGCAGTGTTTCCTTGTTCTCTAACACATATACAAATCTCAGTTGCCTTTTGATACCACCAGGGGACTATTCTGTATGCAGATCTATACAGGTCAATTGGAGCTATGGACAGCTTTGACAGATCAGCCTCTCGTGCAGTGGCGTAACTACCGCAGTAGCAGCCGTAGCGGCTGCCACGGGGCCCGCAGCCGTAGCGGCTGCTACGGGGCCCGCAGCATGAGGGGGCCCGCTTCGCCTGCCGGCACGGGCCCCCCCTCCCATGGCCGGAGGCTCCGCTAGCAGTCGCTATGGCTGCTACAGCGCGACGCCACTGAAGGGGTTGTTTCTACAAAAGACATGCATCCCCTATCCACAGGATAGGGGCTACATGTGTGATCGTTGGCAGCGATAAGGAGAACGGAGGACCGAAAGTCCCCTGAAGTTTTCCATGACAAACCTCGGACTTCCGGGGTCTGTCTGCAGCTCCATAGAAATGAATTGTGCACTTGTCGCGCTTGTGCGCATGCGTGACCAGCGCGCCTTTCATTTTTATTGAACTGCGCAGACGCCGGAAGTCCAAGGTTTGTCATGGAGAACTTGGGGGGAATTTTGGTCCCCTGTTCTCCTTATCGCTGCCAGCGATCACACATGTATCCCCTATCCTGTGGATAGGGGATGCATGTCTTTTGTAGGACAAACTATAGACCGTTTTTTGTTGGGGGCTGCATGGTGTTACCTACAGGGGGGGTTTAGGGCTGTATGGCGTTATCTACAGGGGGGTCTGTATGGCGTTATCTACAGGGGGGGGGGCTGTCTGGCGTTATCTACAGGGGAGGGCTGTATGGCGTTATCTACAAGGGGGGCTGTATGGCGTTATCTACAGGGGGCTGTATGGTGTTATCTAAAGGGGGAGGGCTGTATGGCGTTATCTACAGGGGGCTGCCTGGTGTTAACTACAGGGGGTGTATGGCGTTATCTACAGGGGGGTCTGTATGGCGTTATCTACAGGGGGGGCTGTCTGGCGTTATCTACAGGGGAGGGCTGTATGGCGTTATCTACAAGGGGGGCTGTATGGCGTTATCTACAGGGGGCTTTATGGCGTTATCTACAGGGGGCTGTATGGTGTTATCTAAAGGGGGAGGGCTGTATGGCGTTATCTACAGGGGGCTGCCTGGTGTTAACTACAGGGGGTGTATGGCGTTATCTACAGGGGGGGCTGTATGGCGTTATCTACAGGGGGAGGGCTCTATAGCATTATCTACAGGGGGGCTGTATAGCGTTATCTACAGGGGGGCTGTATAGCGTTATCTACAGGGGGATGGCTGTATAGCGTTATCTACAGGGGGAGGGCTGTATGACGTTATCTACAGGGGGAGGGCTGTATGACGTTATCTACAGGGGGACTGTATGATGTTATCTACAGGGGGCTGTATGGTGCTATCTATAGGGGGTGCTGTGTGGCGGAATCTATAGGGAGGCACTATCTACAAGGGGAAGTTGAGTGATACCCAGGGGAGGGGGGACCCCAGTCAAAAGTTTGCTATGCGGCCCAGTCTTTCCTAGTTACGCCCCTGCTCTCGTGGGTGCAGCAGTGTTTGGGGAACAAAGAAAACATTTCTCTCTGCTAAAGATACAGAGACAATAGAGATTAAGTATATTTGGCACACTCTCCAAATCAATTATTATGTTATTATTTATAAGGGTATGTTCACACGCTAAACAAAAAATGGCTGTCAAATACTGAGCTGTTTTCAAGGGAAAACAGCCTCTGATTTTTAGCTGTTTTTTAAAGAGGCTCTGTCACCAGATTATAAGTGCCCTATCTCCTATATAATCTGATCGGCGCTGTAATGTAGATAACAGCAGTGGTTTTTATTTTGAAATACGATCATTTTTGAGCAAGTTATGAACAATTTTAGATTTATGCTAATTTGTTTTTTAATAGACAACTGGCCGTTTTTTTACTTTTGACCAAGTGGGTGTTGTACAGAGAAGTGTATGACGCTGACCAATCGGCATCATGCACTCCTCTCCATTCATTTACACTGCACTGAGCACAGCGTGGTCTTGCAAGATCATGCTGTACTGTCACTTACTCACACATTAACTGATTGGTCAGCGTCATACAGTCCTCTGTACAACGCCCACTTGGTCAACAGTAAAAACACGCCCAGTTGTCTATTAACCCGTTAGTGACCGGCCCATAGAGTTTTTACGTCGGTCACTAACGGGCCTTATTCCGATGCCATAGACTTTTTACGTCGCGGCATCGGAATAAGTAAACAGAGCAGGGAGCTGTCAAATCTCCCTGCTCTCAGCTGCCAGATGTATCTGGGGGCTGGGGGCGTCCCTGCTCTGCCGGGTGAGATCGATATAAGTATCGATCTCAGCCGTTTAACCCCTCAGATGCGGTGCTCAATAGCGAGCACCGCATCTGAGTGGTTTTGGAGAGAGGGAGGGAGCTCCCTCTCTCTCCCACCGACACCAGGCGATACGATCGCCGAGTGTCTGTGTCTCCCACGGCAGCCGGTGGCCTAATAAAGGCTCCCAGGTCTGCCTGTGGTGAATGCCTGCTAGGTCATGCCGCAGGCATGACCTAGTAGATGCCTGTCTGTTTTAAACGGACAGGCAGTAATACACTGCAATACAAAAGTATTGCAGTGTATTATAATAGCGATCGGAGAATCGCATATTAAAGTCCCCTGGTGGGACTAGTAAAAAAGTAAAAAAAAAAGTTTAATAAAGTTAATTAAAAAAAATGTGAAAAAAAAAATGAAAAACCCACTTTTTCCCCTTACAAAATGCTTTACTATTAAAAAACCAAAATAAAGTTAAAAAGTTACACATATTTGGTATCGCCGCGTCCGTAACGACCCCGACTATAAAGCTATCACATTACTTAACCCGCACGGTTAACGCCGTAAAAAATGAAATAAAAAACGACGGAAAAATTGCTGTTTTCTGTGAATCCTGACTCTAAAAAAATTTGATTAAAAAGTGATCAAAAAGTCGCATCTACTCCAAAATGGTACCAATAAAAACTACAAGTCGTCCCGCAAAAAAAAGCCCTCATACAACTTCATCGGCGAAAAAATAAAAACGTTACGGCTCTTCAAATATGGAGACACAAAAAAAAATAATTTTGAAAAAAAAGCGTTTTTACTGTGTAAAAGTAGTAAAACATACAAAAACTATACAAATTTGGTATCGTTGCAATCGTAACAACCCGCTGAATAAACTTGTTGTGTTATTTATACCACACGGTAAACGGCGTAGATTTAGGATGCAAAAAAGGGTGGCGAAATGTCAGATTTTTTTCTATCCCCCCCCCCCCAAAAAAGGTTAATAAAAGTTCATCAATAAATAATATGTACCTCAAAATGGTGCTATTAAAAAATACAACTTGTCCCGCAAAAAACAAGACCTTATACAGCTATGTCGACGCAAAAATAAAAAGGTTATAGCTCCTGGGATGTGACGATGGAAAAACGTTAAAAATAGCCTGGTCATTAAGGTCTAAAATAGGCTGGTCATTAAGGGGTTAAGAAACTAATTAGGATAAATTTAAAATAGCTCATAACTTGCTCAAAAATTATTGTTTTTCAAAATAAAAACCACTATTGTTATCTACATTACAGCGCCGATCAGATTATGCAGGCACTTATAATGTGGTGACAGCTTTTTTTAATGCAATTTTTACGGCCGTTTTTGGAGCTGTTTTTCTAGTGACCCAATGAAAAACGGCTCCAAAAACTGCTCAAGAAGTGACTTGCACTTCTATTTACGGGGCGTTTGTTTACGCAATTTTTTTTCAAATGGCCGCGTAAAATAATGCCCCATCGGAACGAAACGCAGTTTTTCGCATTGAAATCAATGGGCAGATGTATGGAGGCGTTCGGCTTCCGTATTTTCAGCTGTTTTTCTTGGCGTTTACGGCGGAAAAACGTCTGAAAATAAGCTGTGTCAACATACCTTCACTAAACACCAATTAAAAGGATACAAAGTCTTGTACATCGCATATAATTTGACAATGTTTAGTTTTCAGCTGTTATTTCTATAGGTTGATTCAGAAAAGCAGATCTCCAGAGAACTTCCCAGTCATTAGTGTAAGGGGGAATTTATCTCCTAGGATGCAAAATGTAAATTTTTTTCAATCCTGAGCACAGGATACATATTTTAATTCATTTGTGCACTCATATTTTAATTGAATGACATCATGAGGCTCTAAGATCGGCAAGGAACATTTGATAGGATATGGGTGTTCCTTGCATTGGCAGGGCATTTATGAGCAAAATAAACTATTTTGTTTCCTCTGTTCTAATATTTCTCTGTTTATGATGATGATGATAAATATTAAGTGGTGTCATGTTTATTTTGACTGTTAAGCATTACATTTTATGAGGTGATATCATTATAAGGATACCCAACTTGAAAAATACACTATGCCAGGTCTTGCCAATCTCTCTCTGTGACTACAATCCACCTGCCTGAAACTCTGGGGTATCACCTTTAACAGTTCCTGGCCCTTTGTCACCATGCTTTTATTTGACCCCCATTTAGAACCAGTTGTTCCAATGATACTCTGGCCACCATCTGACGATCATATAAGAAGTGAGGTTTTTTTTGTTTGTTTTTTAAAACCTCTTAACTCAACTCGTCTTACTTTAACCCCTTCCCCCTGCTGGCATTCTGGGCCCTAATGTCCAAGCCATTTTTTAGATTTTTCCATTGTCACATTCGAAGAGCTGTAACTTTTTTATTTTTGCGTCGGCATAGCTGTATAAGGTCTTGTTTTTTGCGGGACGACTTGCAGTTTTTATTGGTACCATTTGAGAGTAGATGCGACTTTTTGATCAGTTTTTATCACATTTTTTTTAAGTCAGGATTAACAGAAAACAGCAATTTTTCCATTGTTTTTTATTTTATTTTTTACGGCGTTCACAGTGCGGGTTAAATAATGTAATAGCTTTATAGTCGGGGTCGTTACGGACGCGGCGATACCAAATATGTGTAACTTTTTTGCTTTAGTGTAGTTTTTTTTAATAGTAAAGCATTTTGTAAGGGGAAAAGCTGGGTTTTTCATTTTTTTTTTCACTTTTTTTTTTTATTAACTTTATTAAACTTTTTTTACTTTTTTACTAGTCCCACTAGGGGACTTCCCTATCCTCCGATCGCTATTATAATACACTGCAATACTTTTGTATTGCAGTGTATTACTGCCTGTCCGTTTAAAACGGACAGGCATCTGCTAGGTCATGCCTGCGGCATGATCTAGCAGGCATTCGCTGCAGGCAGACCTGGGGGTCTTTATTAGACCCCCGGCTGCCATAGAAGACACAGACACTCGGCGATTTTATCGCCGGGTGTCAGTGAGATGAGAGGGAGCTCCCTCCCTCTCTCCAAAACCATTCAGATGCGGTGCTCGCTATTGTGCACCGCATCTGAAGGGTTAAACAGGTGAGATCGATACTAATATCGATCTCACCCGGCAGAGCAGGGACGCCCCCAGCCCTCAGCTGCTTCTGGCAGCTGAGAGCAGGGAGATTTCACGGCTCCCTGCTCTGTTTACTTTATTCTACAGCAGCGACGTAGTTTGGCGGCGCTCTAGAATAAAGCCCACTAATGACCGCCGTAAAAAGACGTATCGGCGGTCATTAAGGGGTTAATGTCTTGGACTCTGCAGGTTCTTTCCAGTTGCACGTTATTTTAAAATGTTGTATTTTCATGAAACTAAAGAAATTTGCATAAACTATATTTTATTGCTTTGTTTTTAATGTGAAACAGCAATTTGTAGGTTTAATTGCTTTAGTTAAAATTGTGATATTAGAACGTGAAATCAACAACAATGCTGTAAAGGGAATTTGAGCCAATGGCATTCAGCTTTTTGTTTTATAGTATTTACTTCATGTAGTTCCTGTTTTTAGCCTAAATTGAACTACATAATAAATGAAAGTACAAATATGCATCCATGTTCAAAGAATTATCGACGGGTGAAATCTCGCCTATGTAACCTTACTGTAGTATCTGGAATCTATTTCAAATAACAATAAACTGTGAAAGTCTAACAGTGTTGGAGAAAGAAATCTTTTTATATTGGTTCATGTCAGGTAAGCTCGATGCAGCCAATTAATGTAGCTTTACAAAATAACACATTGATTTTATTCCAATTTCGTGATAAACTTGCATTAGCAGGAATCTTTTCTTTATAAATAGATTAATTTGAATGTACTTAGGCCTCATGCACACATCCATGACATTTTATATGGCCACAAAACACCGACCGCACATGGATGGCTTCCATGTGTGGTCTATTTTTTTAACAGACCATTGAATAGAATGGGCGAGACTGATCCGCAAAAACTGACAGGAGTAAGACCTACTCTGAGTAGCTGTTAAAAAAACGGATAGCACACTGAAAGAAATAACTGATGTGTAAATGGACCCCTACAATGCAGCTTTACGTTCCAGGCTGCACAATCCCGATAATCACGGGCACTATTGATTTTTTTTTAAGTAGTCTGTAGTTGAAAGCTGATCAGCCAACTATAGTGTGCTACAAACTGCAGCTGGTTGGTTGTAGTTGGTCGTTGAGTGACAGGTTAGGAATTTTTAAATTAAGCTTCAACAAGGTGAATGTGTTCATATTGCTCACCTTAAAAAAGGGACCATTTCTGTTCCAAAGTTAGTGTTGATCTCTCTTGCCCTATTAGGCTGGGTTCACACGACCATGTTACGTCCGTAATGGACGGATCATATTTCGGCCGGAAGTCCCGGACCGAACACACTGCAGGGAGCTGGGCTCCTAGCATCATTCTGAGAAAGGCCGATCAGAAACGAAGCAGCTCAGCACTCACCTGATCGCTTCTGCTGCTTTGTTTTAGCGATCAGTGGGGGTCTCATTGCTCAGAACACCACCAATCAAAACTTCTGACATGTCACAATGACATGTCAGATGTTTTCTGAAAGTTTAGTTAACCTTTAAGATCTATCGAAAAGGTATCGCTAGATATGAATACCATTTTACAATTTACATAGAGACTCAATCTGCATAAAAATATAAAGCAACTTTGTAAATACATTGCATTACTTATTTTCTATTGATCCTGAGTTATAACCTTTATTATAGTCTTACTGGAAATAGTTGGTCTTACTGGAAATAGTTAACAGGCTTGTTGTCAGACACATCCCTAACAGCTCAGCTGAGCTCCTACATTGTAGAAGGGAAGTTAGTTTTCCCCACATCAGAAAACTGTACAATGCCGAAAGTAAAAGTGACCCTTCAAAGAATGCAAATCGCCAGAGCCAAGTAAGCTTTCAATGAGCCACCATGTTTCATTGTTTTGGAAAGCCTTCTGTAAAAAGTTGGAGATTGATCTGTCCTTCTCCTCTGCCTTCCATCCTGAAACTAATGGCCAAACTGAGAGGACTAATCAGTCTCTAGAACAATATTTAAGGTGTTTTATCTCTGACTGTCAATATGATTGGGTCTCATTCATTCCCCTCGCCGAATTTTCCCTTAATAACCGGGTCAGTAACTCGTCAGGGGTCTCCCCCTTTTTCTGTAATTTTGGGTTTAATCCACGGTTCTCCTCCGTTTCACCTGGTAGTTCCAACAATCCCGAGGTAGATGTCGTTCATCGGGAACTGTGCACAGTCTGGGCCCAGGTTCAGAAGAACCTAGAGGAGTCCCAGAGCATACAAAAAACTCAGGCAGATAGAAGACGTTCTGCTAACCCCTTGTTTGTGGTCGGGGATCTGGTGTGGCTATCGTCAAAGAACTTGCGCCTTAAAGTCCCGTCCAAGAAGTTTGCTCCCCGGTTTATAGGGCCATACAAGGTCATTGAAGCCCTTAACCCTGTCTCCTTCCGACTGGAGTTGCCCCCGTCTTTTCGAGTACACGACGTGTTTCATGCCTCCCTCCTTAAACGCTGCTCCCCGTCCTTGGCTCCCTCGAGGAAACCTCCGGACCCTGTTCTCACCCCTGAGGGGGTAGAATTCGAGGTGGCCAAGATTGTGGACAGCAGGATGGTCCAAGGCTCCCTCCAGTACCTGGTCCATTGGAGGGGATACGGGCCTGAGGAGAGGACTTGGGTACCTGCCCGGGATGTTCACGCTGGGGTATTGCTCAGGAGGTTCCACCTTCGTTTCCCCAATAAACCAGGTCCACCTAGAAAGGGTCCGGTGGCCCCTCATAAAAGGGGGGGTACTGTAAAGGATCTGCCAGACACAACTTCTGTGTCGACGCCCATAGGTAATCAGTCTGCACCTGCTTCTATGTCTGTGAGACTGACTCCATCTTCCACCACCCAGGATGGCAGGCTTAGGAGTGGGACAGCCCATCACAGCCTGGCCAGACGGAGCTAGCTCCCGCCCTCTGTCTATTTATACCTGCCTTTCCTGTTCCTCCTTTGCTTGTGATTCTTCTCTGTTTGTTTCCTGGCCCTGCTGCAGCTTCTTGAACTACTTATCCTCTGCTTGTGATTGACCTTGGCTTTTCTGACCACTCTTCTGCTCTGCGTTTTTGTACCTCGCTCATCTCCTGGTTTGACTCGGCTCGTTCACCTCGCTTGTTGCTCACGGTGTTCCCGTGGGCAACTTTCCCATTTCCCTGGCTTCTTTGTACCCTTGTCTGTTTGTCTGTCGTGCACCTATTGAGTGTAGGGACCGTCGCCCAGTTGTACCCAGTCGCCTAGGGCGGCTCGTTGCAAGTAGGCAGGGACTGAGTGGCGTGTAGATTAGGGCTCACTTGTCTGTTTCCCTACCCCGACATTACAGGTTGTAGAAAGATCAAACCCGAACCCGAAACATATAACCTATGGGGAAAAAAAACAAATGGGCAAAATGGATGGACGTTGTGGTTATGCTTCTATGAAGATTAGTTCTATAGGCAAACTGTAAAATTTTGTTCAAATGTGGACACACAAATTAATTTCCAGTCTTACCCATTTCCTTCCATCAGCAGTATTTCTGACTCACATTCTAAGTTTATGTTGGTTTAAGTGTTATATTAGTCTCAGATACTTCCTTTTTGCAAGTTGTCTATGATGAGTTACTTCTTAGTAAATTACTTTGGGTGGATAATAGAATAACATACCTCCCAACTTTCAAGCATTATAATGCTGTGTCAATTTTTCCAGCATACTGATGCTGCGTAAAAAATGTTTAAGGTTAAAACATGCATCATACACACCCAGTTTCCTTTGTGCCCCCACACAGTTTTATACCCCCAGAGTGTCCCCACACAATATCATACCCCAGTAGTGCCACCCACACAGTATCATACTCCCGTAGTTTTCGCATGCAGTATCCTGCCTTCATAGTGCCCCCCACAATATTATACCCATAGTGCCCCACCAATGCAATATCATGCCCCCATAGTGCATCCCTACACAGTATCATGTTCCCATAGTGCCCACACATAGTATAATACCCCCATAGTACATCCCCATAGTATAACTCCTATATTTAAGGGGGTTGTCTGTGGTAAGACAGCACCCTTAAGTCGGATGTCTTCATGACCAGTGTCATTAACATTTTTAACACACAAGCCCCAATATATTCTTTTTTTAGCATACTTACAGTATGAAATGAAGAATCAGTACATGTCTCACAGGGGTTAATCTTCATTTGAATTACTGCCAGCAGATCAGTTTTAGATATACAAACAGAATGGTAATTCTCAATTCCACAGACCAGAATAAACACACAATAGAACGTTGTTAATAACAAAGAACATGCTCAGGCTGTGTAATGACCTAAACAATTCAAATGTGAGAATTGTTAAAGTGCATTCATTAAATGGATAATTTCAGTAAATTAGCTTATTCTTGTATTTTGTATTGCTGATTTTCTCCTCTTTTGTAAAACAGTTTTATAAAGAAACAATGTCTGAAATTAAGAGCTCCATTTAGAACAATGGAAGACAATTATTTTTTGGCTGATGTTAACATCTAACAGTTTTGCCAATTTTTTTTCTACCTCCCGTGTTGAATATTCAGCGACTACAGTTTGAAAATATTTGTCTATTGTAAAGTACAAGCGCACTGTCGTGAAACATGGCTGTGGACGCTTTGTGTGGTACTTTGTTATTTTGTTTGAGACATTTAAATCTTGTATATTCAGGGAAGGAGAAACATCTATTTTTTTTAAATTCTCTTTATCAACATACTTGAGTAGGAAGTTATTCTGAACGTGCTCAGGAAGTGCAAATAAGTGAAAAAGGATAAATCATCTCCCAGGGGTTTTCAGATAAAATTAGAAAGGATCACTGCTTCGAAGGCAAACAATAGTAGACGTGTTCTAATTATTTTAAGATTTCTATACATAGTGTTAGTTTAAAGGTGTTATCCGGGACTTTTTAAAATTGGCAGCAGGGCAGGGGATAGCATTACATAATAAACAAACAGATACTCACCCCCTGAAGTGCTCCCTGCTCCAGCGCAGAGGTACCGTTCTCCGCAGCACTGGTTCCAGAAGCTCCTGCAGCAGTCATGTGCCGTTCATCGGTCACGTCTCACTGCAGCCAATCTCTGGCCTAAGCGGTCATGTGCCATCCACTGCAGCATCCTCGCTGAGACTAGCTATTGACTGCAGCGGCACATGACTGGTAACTGGCACGTGACTGCTGCAGTAGCTTTTGGGACCAGAGATGTGGAGAACGGAATTTCAGAACTGAAGCAGGGGGCACTTCAGGGGATTAGTATCTGCTAGTTTATTATATAATGCCATCCCCTGCCCTGCTGCCAATTTTAAAAAGTCCCGGATAACACCTTTAATCAGGCACATATACAGTAGAACACTGTATGTGATCAGAGTACTTTGTTTGCTTACCTCACTATGCATTAAATTACAATAGGAAAGGCTTTGAACAAGCAGGTGTTTTAGAAGATTTGTGTACATGAAGGTATGTCTGCACCTACCTCACCCATGGATGTACTAGATGTAAGTAGACAGAACAGTCTGTGTAGCTGTAGAACCAGGAATTTGCTATTGAGGACAGAATGCCTGCAGGAGATGTATTTCAAACTGTCATCACTTCATATAATGGTTTTAACGAACTTTTTTTATAGAAAACGTTTTAATAAAAAAAAACTTAAGATGTATAGAATTTTAAAAGATAATGATATAGTATGCGCTTCACATATGCAGACAGTATACTTCTTGCCAACTTAATAAAATATTAACATTGGCTCATGAGGCAGTTACACTGAACTGCATATTTTTTGTGATAGGTCACATGACAGTTGTACATAATAAATGTCCCATGACATTTATTATTGATGTGTTATAGTGTGAGCTCAAGGAAACCAGAAATTGCCATGTAGCCTAGACCAAAGAGTTTTAGACATGTTATAACATATCTGAGCAGCAACCAGTGCCAGGCAGCTGCTGCCAAGGTAAGTCAGGTCATAGAATGTATCAAAAGGGCCATAGACGTACGTGATGGACGAGACCATGATTTTACCTCTATACAAATAGTCAGTTTTTGAGCACGTATGCACAAGAAAAACATAGCATAGTTTCAGTAAGTTAAGAGACAGACAAAAATAACCTATAAATGGAATGTGTAGCTAGTACCCAGATGATGAAAATTGGGTTTATTTCGTGTAGAAAAAAAATACATCTTTGGGGTGACCTACTAACTATGTAAAAATCTATCAATGAACAATAAAGATCTGCATTATGATCTTTCTATACCCAGGACGGTAACTATAAGGGCAGTAGATAACTGGAGATGATATATTGATTCAGGGATTTAGTCTGAAGAGTATTTTTTCCTTAAGATAAACAATGGCGGGATCAACATAAGAGAATAATATGTTGAACTAGATGGACTAATGACTTTTTTTTAACCTTACGAAATATGTCACTATTTCATAGAAGTAAAAATTTGGGTTATAGGAAACCTCATGTATTTTGATGTTTTGTACTTTTCATTTTCATGACCTTGATCTTTTATGATATGTCAAAAAACACAATATATTTGTTCTCAAATACTTTATATCATGTCTAAATGTTTTAATTTGTGGATGATGTTGACTTTATGCATTGATATTTGTAATAGAAACACAAGCACTCAAATTACATTTTTTATGTTTTATTTTTCAAATTCACAATTGTATAATATTCTAGGTATCCCCTCATTTCCTAATACAACAAGATATTTTATCAATAATAAAACTGTAAGATGTTTTTTTTTAACTTGTATTTATCAGTAACCTTCTCTCCCCATACTGTACTTCAGTGCTTCAATAAATGTCACTTGGATAGAGTACATATCGGAATGTACAAACATGCTTCATGTTTCCACTGGAATCACTAGAACCTTCCAGGTGCTTTATAGGTCTACAACAGAAGACCACATTCATTTATAGTAAAGCATTCAAAGACCTTCTGATAGAGAGTCTTCAAGTGTAATGACTGCACTGTTTTCCAAACTTTTTGTTTCAGAAACAAGACTTGTGGCTGGTACTTCCGGATCATCGGTGGACTCACAAGGGCAGCATCCTTCTACCATCTTCCCCTTTGCTTCCCGGTGTTCCAAAGAACCATGAAAGTCTACCAGTATTACCACGAGTCGATACAGCTGTAGTAATACAACCAGACTGTTCTTTGCAGCAAAAAACACTAACATTTGATTAGTTATTTTAAAGCAAGCCATAAGAATAATCCGACTTATGAGGAATGGACCGTCCTGAATCAGTAGACTTATTCCAATGTTCCAAAGATCTGCACTATACCTACAGAACAGCAGACAAAGGTTCCTCTTGGTTGATGATCCTTGCTGACATCCAATATTTTGCACTATAAATGAAATAACAGTCACAATAAAAAAAAAAATTGTTACACTGGATTCAGTAGTGGATCTGCCATCAAGGTGTTACATGCAAATCTGTACTGCCTGGCTTCTGAAGATTGTTGAGCTTCTTAAATCTTTACATACTTTGATACGGCCCTGTAGTTTTAGTATTTTGTTACCGCTCATGACAAAATTTCTTACTGGTAATATCAAGGTGTCAATGGACAGCAGAAACCTTATAATTGTTAAGGCATCTGCTACTTCTCAACACACCTTATGCACCTCTGGCAAACAGGCAATGATCAGGTTATCTCAAGTTTTTTGAACAATTTGGGAAATGTCCATTTTTGATACTGACCACTTCTGATCAATAAGATGCTCCCCATACATGGAGCGATTTCTTTTTTATGATTACCCTGATAATCTAGGTGGAAAATGGAGCAGTGTGTGAAGTTTTAGATGCACATTGAGAGTACCATAGAATTATAGAATGAAATGTAGTTGATAGTAAAGCAGTGGCATATGTATCATAGGGCACGCGACTGCTGTGGGGCTCATGATTGGAGGGGAACTGGAACTCAACTGCTTCCCCAAAGGATACAAAACTCCCACTATACAAATACATTATGAAACTATGAACTTTGGATCTAAAAACTTAATTGGACATTAACTTGAATAAAGGTGTAGTGCACTCCTATGCAGTAAAGGTTTATTTTTAATAATTGCTCTCCTATTTATGGAAATCCTTAAAATATTAGAAAAGGTGAACCAAAGGTTATCAGGTAATATAGAAACAGGGAGAAACCTCCAGCTCACCGGTCTGCGTCTTCAGATAGCGTCAGTCGGATCCCCGCGACGGCCCGCGGTGTGTAGTAGCAGAGAAGAGAAGAGATTGATCCAGCGCTAATGTTGGTTTTAAAAGGGAAAAACACGTCCCATGTTTATTGTGGAAAAAATTAAAAATGGAAGGGAGACGCAGTCCCAAGGCAAAGGTAGGAGATGTGTGGGTAAATACCCAAAGCCTACGCGTTTCGAACGCCTTCCTGCCATGACTAAGAACGCAGACCGCGTTCGAAACGCGTAGGCTTTGGGTATTTACCCACACATCTCCTACCTTTGCCTTGGGACTGCGTCTCCCTTCCATTTTTAATTTTTTCCACAATAAACATGGGACGTGTTTTTCCCTTTTAAAACCAACATTAGCGCTGGATCAATCTCTTCTCTTCTCTGTTATCAGGTAATATTGGTATCTTGGAATCTCCATTTTAATGCAAAGATCATATACATGATAAAAACGATACAGTATACTTACATAGCTGACTAAAAGATGCAACACAATGAAGACACAATAGGGGTTTTGCAAAGGAAGAGAGAAACTCATTGGCAAAACACTTATCGCACAGTTGTTTGGTTTAAAAAAAAAAATATTTTGTTAATTCACATTAATAACTGAATTATCTTATTGCTCTGTTCACACTAGCATCATTGCTTCCGTTTATAATAGTGCTATGACTGCTGTGATGGATCCAAGCCGATCCTGATGTACCTCTTTAACTTTAATGGGGTCTGTCAGGATTTTGGTATTTCAGACAGCAAGAATAGCGCTGCAGACTGTGCGATTTTTGCCATCACAAATACCAGAAAGCTTGACGGAAAACGCAATGGAACCACAAAGCTTGAGTGTGGACAGAAGCTTGTTTGTCAGTTGTATGGGAGTAATACCTACCGGCCAAGTCAAGAGGAAATTGTAACATACTCCACGTCCATACAGCAAGGATAGAATAGACCAATTTAATGTTGCTTCTGCAAAGTGAAGAAATATATGATTTATACAATTTCAGATAACAGCAAAAGCAAAATTTTGACTGAAGGAATAAACACCAAGAAAGGTTAACATAACTTCCAACTAATAATGGGTAGGAATGTTTAAAGAAGAAAGAAAACCAAGTTCTTACATTTTGTAAAACTGACGCATTGCATTGGGTAAATAAGTAATACTGACCACAATGTCTTAGGCTGTGTTCAATAGCCCTATGTCAGATGTATATGTGGGGAAGATCTCCGGCTTATACCATCAATGTAAAGCCTGTGACATACAGTATGCCACTGAATAGGCATAAAGTGGCATGCATGGCTAATAGGCTCCCACAGAAAAAAAAAAAGTATACCGCGCAGTATACATTTTTGTTTACGGTATCAATCTGTATAGACTACATTCAGCACAAAAAGGTATGCCAAAGGTATGCCAATTCTTACAGGCTTGGTGCATGACCAATGGACACTCTTTTGGCATATGCCCGGTGAATGGGGTCTATGTTTATATTTGGCGTGTATGCCAGGAGCTTTCACGGTATATACACCGTGATGTGAACACAGCCTTACTTTGTGATATTTGATTACAATGAAAAACACCACCCCTATCATAAAGCTGGATGAAAATAACACAGATTCACACCGTTGACAAAAGGTGATGGAGGTAGCACAGATCTTCCTCCTCCTCCTCCCCGCACGGTAACATCTGCACACATCATAGGGCATGCTCACAACACTCTCCCACAGAAGTCAATAGATCATTTTTAGCCTTAGCTTTTCTATGTCCTATAAAGCCAATCTGTGGAATTGCTCTTGCATCAACTGAGGTAATATGGATAAACCCATAATCAACAATATAAGGCCCCATGCACACGGCCGTGCCCGTAATCACGGCCTGCAATTGCAGGCATGGCCGTCGACGGCCACGGGCAGCCACCTGCATTCTCGGCCTGTGCTCCCATACAAAGTATGAGAGCACAGCCCGTAAAAAGCAAAAGATAGGACATGTCCTATTTTTTGCAGTACACTTCTACGGCCCGGACACATTCCCATAAATAAATGGGATGGTGTCCTTGGACAATAGAACTGAATGGGTCCGTATTTGCGGACCTTAACTGCGGTGCACAATAACGGCCGATTTTTACGGTAGTGTGCATGGGGCCTAAGAAAGCATTTTACATTCAAAGAATTAAAGCACTAGAAAAAAAGTATATAGTTTTATTTTTTATTTTTTTTAAAACGGTATATTCACCTTCCCTTTCTCCTACCTCTCCCCTAGCCACGCCAGCCCTTTCCCCTGCCGGTCCCTGCACCATGGCCCCATGTGAATGTACACCCTGCGATTGGCAGCAGTGGTCACTTGTCTACATGACTCGTCATCTCTGGAGGCCAGGATATAGAGGTGGACTACGCAGAAGACCCGAGAGGTAAGTACACTATTTTTTTTTCTCTTTAAACTGCTTTTTTTTTATTTTACAATCGTCCACACCTGCGGATTTTGTTGCAGATTTTGACTTCCCTATTAAACTCAATTAGAAAAATCTGTAATAAAACTCACAGGAGAGAGGAGGAGGAAAAAAAAAAAAACAACAGTTCATTACATGGACAGATCCCCATATTCAGTAAATTGGAGAGATTAACCCATCAGATTATACCTTTCAATCCATTTATTCAAATGAACTGAAATTTTCCATGTTGATTTTGATGATTGTATGTTACTTTTTCTCTCCAGGTATTAATTGATGTTTCATTAGGAGACATCCATAGTTGCAACATCACCGAGTCAGCAATTATCAAAACCCCATTTAAAGCCATAATAGCATGCTTCGTGTTTGATATTGTCGGTAGCCCGCTGCCAGTATCTTTGGAGTTTTGGGCAAATCCAATAAAGATAGAATAAATTTGCATGCTCCATTGAATATTTGGGCACTGTATGGAGCTTCTCGTCCCATTCTTGTACAACCTATTAATAATGAACCACTGAGAAGTTTTAGCAGTTGAGTTGAAAGATATATCTGAAACAGCCCTAAGAAACAATTTCTCTTGGTCTATTTCCAAATTTCCTGCCATTTCTCCCTAGCTGGTAGCGGGTTATCTTCAACATCTTTCATTAGTAGATAATTATACAGTTTGGAAGTTAAACCTTTAGTTATGTGAGTATTTGATAGCAAAATAGTTCTAAGTTTTGAATCATGCATTATAAATTCATATCTACCCGTAACAGACAGAACCAAATGTACGACCTGGTAATAGAAAAATAAAATAGAGTTCTTTTGCATATGAAACTGTTCTTGCAGGGCAGAGGAGGATTTAAGTTCCCCTTCGTGAAACAACTGTGAGACCAATCTGACTCGTCATTAATCTAATAATCACCATGTGGAAACTCACAAGCCTCCCTAATATGTACGTTATTCCAAAATTATATTTTACATGACATATTTTTTATCCAGCTATGGTCTCATGCACACGACCGTAGCCATGTGCATGGCCGTGATTTTTGGGTTGGCCGGCAGCGGACTGTCAGCCGTGAGCCGCCCGCAAATCGCGGGCCATGCACATTATTTTCAATGAACCCGGACTGCAGAACACGTTTAATATACCTATTGTGTCCATAGTCAGGTGTGTCTCAACTACACACACAATAGCAGGAAGATGATCCCTCAGTGCATTGAATATAGCTAACCTCTAAAACCTATCCCTAACTATACTAGAACCTTCATATTTATCTAGGATCAAGAACAAAAAAATAACTATATTTTTCAGTATATAGTTTTAATTAGTTAAATAAACAAGGTAATACATTTCTATCTTGGCTACTTCACTGACAACTTGTCTCCAGTCTTAGTGATCACATATTTTTTAGTAGCTATCATCTAGTTGACAAGTAAAGCTTTCATGCCCAACTACAATAAGGCAATGACTTGATAACTGGTGTTAGAAATTGCTTTCAGGACTTTTATCTGAAATGCACCGTGCGGGCATTTTGCCAAATTTCAAAATGATCAAGTTTTCTCAGTCTCCAGGTTTCTGTATTGATTCTGTCTGAAGAACAAAATACGCTTGTACATAAACCCTTTAGCACATGATGAAAAACAGACTGCTTCACATCAAACACTGATGGCCAAGAAACATTTCACACAGAAATAATTTGTCCAGAAGTTTCATTGGTAAATTTGATAAAATAAATATGACAGATTGTCCATCTTTAGTTGGATTTAATCAGCTACAACATTGATGACTTACTGGTAGATTATACTTGGATTGCATTCCTTATTGCCTATAATGGTTTGTTTTTGTGAAATATAAACTGTGGCAAGGTCTCTGTCTACTGTGAATGTTATGTATTTGACTTCTCCCCAGGCTATCATCCCTTTAATATCAACTTCAAAGTACAGTACAGAAGATGAAGACAAACTGCATGAACAGATTAGTCATTTTATTGTTAAATAGCCTTGTCTCACGGCAAGAAATAGGTAAACAATTTAAACTCATATAATCCATGTTAGTCTCACTAAAACAATCTCTCGAAATGTATTTTCACTTAACTATATTACAAGTAATTATTAGGAAGAGTTTGAAAGTGGCAAGCTACGGATGTTGCAGAGCAAATTCTCACAGGGCTATTGGTTGCTAAGTGAGAAAAAGTATAAAGAAAAGACTCTTTCCTCTTCTGTTGTATACACTTCTTGTAGTGGCTAAAAAGACGCATTAAAAATTGCACCGTGTCAACGAGGCCAATACCAGGGATTTTTTTTCCTTTTATAAAATGTTGGTTCTGCGGGGTCAAAAAAAGCTATTTTAACTGTTTCTCCCTGGATATTAGGACAGAAAGCTAGTTCAGATCTGAAAATATGAAGACTTAGCTGTTGGACTACTGATGTTAATATTTTAATGCCCTCAATCGTATTATGACTACTGACTATTTTTTGTTAATCTTTCTTCCACATGATATAAATAAAATGTTTTTCAGAGGTCTACAAGTCCTCATAATTTTGTTTAAACTAATTGTCCACTTTGTCCTCACATAAATGGTTTCCTGTCGATTAACTGATTGAAAGAGTTCTGCTGCTAGAAGCCCACCTATAGTGAAACAGCTGCTATAGTTGGGGGGAAAATGTCTGCCAAATCTTTATTTCTCCTGCAACGACACCACAGCAGAACTAGAGCAATACATGTAGCCCATTGAAATCAATGGGCCGTCCATGTAATGCAGACAACCTTTTAACAATATATTTCACCAATGAGGAAATACTCCATCTGCTAACCCCTGCGCTGTGATATTTCCTTTGTTAGCTCCCATGTATGGTTATGTATATGAGGCATGAACACATATAAATAGACATGATAAACTCAATCATTGCCTTCATTATGAAATAAATAAATAAATACTGTCATTATACAATGTGTACAAATTATTATGACATACTGTACACATACATACTGACCCAATTCCATCAAACAAATTGGCCAACAGCAATTTCGGAATCAGCCAAGAAGCTTGCCCTAAATGCCTAAATATCTGCATTAGAGTCAAGACAATGAATATTTAATAGGTTATACAATATACCTTATGGCAACTTCTTCCAAAGTCTCGCTAGTGAATTCCAAAATGTCTGCTGCAGTTCCCACAAACATAAGGAGAAGCTGAGAAAGCTGATCACGTGTTACTCCATCTCCAATTGGAAGAAACCATTTTCCGATAATAAGAAGCAGAAGAAAGGTCTGGTGTAGTCCTAGTGTCCATGCCGATTGACAAATATCATTTAATGATTGAACAATTTCCATACCCTGCATTGAAACAAGACACTTATAGTAACTTTAAATTTTTCAGTGCAGACAGATTAGTTATGACATCATATTTAACAACCCATTACAATGCCGGACAACTCTTTATGTCTGGCTCCAACATTGTAGATTCGTTCTGTCATTGACATAAAGCTTAAAATTTTATCTCACACTAAGGAAACACATTTCCTGGTGGAAATCCAAGAACAAAAATATTGCAAAAGCATTAGCCATACAAACCACTTGAATAATAACCTCAGCATGTCATATATTTGTTCTGTAACACTTCAAATCGAATATGCCTCAATGTTCAGACACTTTTAACTTCTCAAAAAGCAAGACTTTAAAAAGGGGTATTCCCATGTTAATATATGGCATATCCACAGAATGCTCGACTCTTTCCATTAATCTCTTAAGCTTTAATGAATAGGACAGTGCACAAGTGCGACCACCTTTCCATTAACCTGTCTAGACAGCCGGGAATGGGTAAATGGGGGTCACTGGATCGCTGCTCTTCTGAAAGATGATGGAAAATCAGTTGGGGATCATACCTAACAGGTATTTATGGCATATTCTATCGATATGCCATAAATACTTACAATGGGAATAGCCCTTAATGGATTGGAGTGCTGACTTATTTTACTGCATTTTGTGCCATTTATCCTGGCTGTGTCACGCACTCATGAAGCTCCTTGACCTTCTGGTTTGAGAAGTTCTATTTGTTAAAATTGTACTTTACAAAAAGGTGATTGCAAACATCTTGCTTCCATCTTGGATTTTCCCCAGTCAGTTACTTACGATAAGGAAGCAGTCACATGTTTTGGCGGGTAGATTCAAAATGAGGGACAGACCTCTCTACAACAGTTGTAACAAAAATATAAAAATGGTCTAGTAATGTAGTAATGGATCATTAAATCACCGCTATACAGGGGCACAGAAATAGGGTGAACACACAATTTCCCTGTCAGTGTTATCGTACGGGATTTGGTCAAGTCTACAATTTAAAAATATATGTCTCCATAAATATCACCCTGGGCCAACCCAGTGTTTAACAGATTTCTATTTCATTGGCAACATTGCCCCATTTGTTACTTGGAGTTGCAGATTCTTGCTAACCTAGTATATATTTAATACTCTGTATAACCAGGGTGGACACAGGACGCAAAGGGCCCTTGTGAAAGATTTTTGCATGTAGGCTCCCTCCCTTCAATACCAAAAAAAACCTGCACAGAAATAATAAATATTTCATGAATATAAAAAAAATATATATATATTTGAATCTAAGAAAATGCACATGTACGTACCCACACATTGGACACCTGCTGTACAAACACCACCAACACACAAATGCCATACATGCACACACTAGAAACATGCCACAAATGTACCAAAGGCACCACTTACACTGGGTACATGCTGCAGATGTGCCCCACATGAACCACTCACACAATGGACACTTCCTGCACATTCATAGAAGAGTGGACATATGTTGACTGCCCTAGCAACTATATCACTCACACTGTAATGAATCTATGTCCAAGTGCTGACTACTGTCAAAATCCATGCAAGCAGGAGAGAGGCATCTCCTTCAGAGAAGAAGCCACACCTCAATATTGTTAATCCACACCAAATCATCAATGCGGAGACACGCCCCCTGCTGACCCTGCGACAAGAAGTCCCCCCTTCTAGCCCCTAGGGAACAGAATTGTGCTTTCTAAATTCTGATCGTAGTGCAAGAGTTGGCCCATTTTCCTTGTGGGAACTTGAGCAGTTGGCCCTACATTTTTACAGAGATAAGACTACCTTTGAATTTTTATGTGTGTTCTCAACATTTATTGACATTAACCCTTCTAAAAGACTATTGTTTATTTTAGTTATTGTAGTTTGCCAAAATGTTTTGTTTTCTTTTTTTTTAACCTTCCTTATGGTATAAAATTGAAGCACTATGTTTTATTTTTTTTCATCAATGTATAGAAATTGTAATAAAATACACTATCCCTTGTTTCCCTTCATAAACTAATGTAGTGGCTATATGGGCATGACCACACATAGCGGAATTGCTCTGGAATTCCGCTGCAGACAGTCCGCAGCGGAAATCCGCAGCATACACGTTTCTCCATTGCCTTCCACAGCTTTTTAGTTGTGTTCGTTTACACGTTGCGGACAATTCCGCTGCGTAGCATAGGCTGCGGCGCAGAATTTGTTGTCCGCAGCATACAATGGTTGTTGCGGATGTGTAGCGGACTTGTTGCGGACTCATTGCAGAATTTCTCCATTGACTTCAATGGAGAGTCAAATTCTGCAATGAAGTCCGTAGAAGTTATGTAGATGTTATGTGTGCTGCGGAGCGTATTGGTTTTACTAACATCACATTTCTTCATTTTGGCTGGACCTATGTATTTCTAGGTCTACAGCCAGACTGAGGAAGTCAATGGGGCTCCCGTAATTACGGGTGACTACGTGTGTGCACCCATAATTACGGGTGACTACGTGTGGGCACCCATAATTACGGGTGACTACGTGTGCGCACCCATTATTACCAGAGCGTTGCTAGGCGACGTCAGTAAATAGTCACTGTCCAGGGTGCTGAAAGAGTTAAGCGATCGGCAGTAACTGTTTCAGCACCCTGGACAGTGACTTCCGATCACAATTTACATCGACCTGTAAAACAAATAGAAGTTCCTACTTACCGAGAACTCCCTGCTTCTTCCTCCAGTCCGGCCTCCCAGGATGACGTTTCAGTCCAAGTGATGGCTGCAGCCAATCACAGGCTGCAGCGGTCACATGGACTGCCGCGTCATCCAGGGAGGTCGGGCTGGATGGCGAAAGAGGGACGCGTCACCAAGACAACGGCCAGGTATGAATTTCTTTTTATTTTTACTAAGGAAAGGGCTGTCCCTTCTCTCTATCCTGCACTGATAGAGAGAAGGGAAGCCCTCTTCCCCTCAATACGCAACGGCTAGTCCGCATCAATTTAATGCCCATTTTAGGCAAAGCCGCAACAGAATCTGCAACGCAGATTCTGTGCGGATTTGATGCGGACAGTGGCGGAAGAAATCCGCCACGTCTGGGCATGCCCTATCTTGTAACATTACGACTTAAAACACTTAAAATGGTGCCAATAATTATGCTGAGTGGAATAATACCAAATATGAGAACTTACAGTTAGGTCCAGAATTATTTGGACAGTGGCACAATCTTCATGATTTGGGCTCTGCATGCCACCACAGTGGATTTGAAAAGAAACAACTGAGATGAAATTGAAGTGTAGACTTTCAGGTTTAATTCAAGGGATTGAACAAAAATGTCCTGTGAAACGTTTAGGAACTGCAACCATTTTTCTACACAGCCTCCTCATCTCATGGGCTCAAAAGTAATTGGACAAATTAATAAATACCATAAATAAAATGTTTTTTAAAATTCTTTGTAGAGAATCTTTTGCAGGCAATGACCGCCTGAAGTCTGGAACCAATGGGCATCACCAAACGCTGGGTTTCCTCCTTTGTGATGCTTTGCCAGGCCTTTACTGCAGCTGTTTTCAGTTGTTGCTTGTTTGTGGGTCTTTCTGCCTTAAGTGTTGTTTTAAGCAAGTGAAATGCAGCTCGATCGGGTTGAGATCTGGTGATTGACTTGGCCATTGCAGAATATTTCACTTCTTTGCCTTAAAAAAACTCCTGGTTACTTTCGCAGTATGTTTTGGGTCATTGTTCATCTGTACTGTGAAGCGACGTCCAATCAGCCTTGCTGCATTTGGTTGAATCTGAGTAGAAAGTAAATCCCTGAACACTTCAGAATTCATCCGGCTGCTTCTGTCTTCAGTCACATCATCAATAAACACTAGTGACCCAGTGTCTTTGGCAGCCATGCATGCCCATGCCATCACACTGCCTCCACCATGTTTTACAGAGGGTGTGGTGTGCTTTGGATCATGAGCCGTTCCAAGCCTTCTCCATACTTTCATCCTCCCATCATTCTGGTACAGGTTGATCTTAGTTTCATGCTGTTCCGGAACTGGGCGGCTTCTTTAGATGATGTTTGGCAAAGTCTAATCTGGCCTTTCTATTTTTGAGGCTGATTAATGGTTTGCACCTTGTAGTGAACCCTCTGTATTTGCTCTCATCAAGTCTTATCTTTATGGTAGACTTAGAACTGATACACCTACTTTCAGGAGAGTGTTCTTCACTTGGATAGATGTTGTGAATGGGTTTTTCTTCCCCATGGAAAGGATTCTGTGATCATCCACCACTGTTGTCTTCCGTGGATGTCCAGGCCTTTTGGAGTTCACGAGATCACCAGTGCGCTCTTCTTTTTCAAGAATGTACCAAACTCTTGATTTGGCCACTCCTAACATTTGTGCTATCTCTCTGATGGATTTCTTCATTTTTTTCAGCTTCACGATGGTCTGTTTCACTTGCATTGAGCGCTCCTTTGACCACATGTTGTGGTGGGTTCACAGCAACAGCTTCCAAATGCAAATGCCACACCTGGTATTAACTCCAGATCTTTTACCTGCTTAATTGATGATGTATTAGCGAGGGAATAGCCCATGCAGCCCATTAAATAGCTTTTGAGATAATGGTCCAATTACCTTTGGTCAATGAAAAAGAGGCAGCTACTTATTATAGAGCTGTAATTCCTAAACCCTTCCTCAAATTAGGATGTGAATACCCTCAAATTAAAGCTGAGAGTCTGCACTTTAAGCCCACTTTGATTATATAACTGTATATTCAATATGTTTTCGTAAAGAGCTAAAATGCCAAAAGTTTTGTCACTGTCCAAATAATTCTGGACCCAATTGTATGTAATGGGGTTGTTGTTTCAACAGAGTGTGTGAAAGGGTCTGTGAAATATAGGACATGTCCTATTTTTTTGCACTTCACACATACCTCCATAGACTCTAGTCTATGGGGATGCGTGATAACATATCCCGCAGGGTACAGCACGGATGCACATCG
The DNA here is from genome assembly GCF_050947455.1 of Rhinoderma darwinii. Lineage (NCBI taxonomy): Eukaryota > Metazoa > Chordata > Amphibia > Anura > Rhinodermatidae > Rhinoderma > Rhinoderma darwinii. The sequence continues at coordinate 40,925,016 of NC_134697.1, read as the reverse complement.
GACGTGAAAAACGTCAGTTTTTCATGACCGAGGTTTGCAATGCTCATGTCAATCTAGCCTAAGAATGAGAAAATTATTCACTTCCTTGCTGAATTCAAGAACACAGCTCTTCTATTTGGTGTTTTTTTTGCCCCTTTAGTGATAAAAACTTTTCTATTTCAGTTTCATATCACACAAGTTGGTCCGAGTTGTTACTGTGAATCCCGGTCCAAGTGATGACAGTGCGATATAAAGTGCGGACTGCCTACAAAAATATAGAGCATTTTTATGCTTACACCATAATCAAAAAGGATTTATGTTGTATCCATAATATCCTATCTTTGGAAGTGTATTTCAATAGGAACATGTAAATAAGAAACCACCATGAAGTATATTGGTGAATACCCTGGTGATTCAGCCTTTCCTAACAGGGACATAACTTAGTATGTGGTAAACACACAGATATTGGAGAACGTGGGAGCCAGAAACAGCTGATGGGTATATTATATCCTGCCTCTTTTGCTTTAGTTCCACTATGTGGCTTTCAGCTTGCATGGTGTTGGCGGTAAACTGTTGGCAGATTTATCACTATACCGTAAGAATATATACAAAAGCTTTCATCTAGATTCATCATCCAGTGATAAAATTCACACCGCTCAACAGAAGAATCATTCATGCTTGTGAATAAATTAAACATTGTGTAACTTACCGCTTGTATAATGTTGGTATGGTTGTCGGTTAACGCAATACCCTTTATGGTTTTATTATCACATGGCTAGAAAATAAGTAGGTAAAAACATATCATATTAGGATCAAATAAAACATAACGTGTTATAAATGAACTGATGTTAACACACCACATAATACAAAGTCATAATATAGTCATATAGGTTACATAATTTATCATTATACCGTTATGTTGTACACTGTGATAACATCCTGGAGGCATATGGAACTGCGTTTGCTTATTGGTCCTTCAATACAATCAGTAACCCCTGTCGATAAGCCTCGTCTGGCTATACATTGTTGCATTATATGTAGTATTACATAAATAAATATAAATAGCTCAGTAAAAAGTGCTTTATTTAATGCGTACCATAGTTACAAAATAAAAATATCAAGGGTGGGATATATTAGGCAGCAAGTGAACAGTCAGTTCTTGAAATTGATGTGTTGGAAGCAGGAAAAATGTGCAAACATATGGATCCAAGCGACTGACAAGGGACAAATTGTAAAGGCTAGATGATTTGGTCAGAGCATCTCCAAAACGGCAGGGTTGGGTTTTCCTGGTATGCAGTGGTTAGTACCTATCAAAAATGGTCCAAGGAAGGACAACTGGTGAACCGACGAAGAGCTACTGTAGCACAAATATCATAACCAGCTTGAAAAAGTTCAAGCTGGTTATGATAGAAAGATGTTAGAGCACACATTACAATGCAGCTAGCCGCAAACCATTCAGAGTGCCTATGCTGACCACTGTCCACCGCCCAGGGCCGGCCATAGGGGTGTGCGGCCTGTGCGAGTTCACAGGGTACTGCACCCTCCCAGCGTGTAGGGGCGCCACTGAGCTCTGCCTCTGCTCTGTCCTCTTCACTTAGTTACACACGTGGTGTAAACAATAGTCGAGGCAGAGAATAGAAGGAAGCTCCACCCACAGACCGCCCCTGCAAGAACTCTGTGAGTCTGTCAGCAAGGAGAGATGGTAAGTGCCTATGTGTGTATATCTCTGTGTATATATGTCTCTGTGTGTACAGTATGTGTGTATATGTCCCTGTGTTTGTATGTGTATATGGTCCAGTATGTGTGTGTATATGTGTCTGAATGTGTATATATGTATCTTTGTAAGTGTGTTCAGTATTAAAGTAGAACAAATAAAATGAAGATATCTGTGCTAACCCCTTTATACCATGCTGCCCCTTAAGGGAAACACCACATTTTCATATATGGTCATCTATAAAACTATAACAAATTCATGGCATTTAATTCATAGAATTCATTTTTTTAACCCCTTAACTCACCTTGACGTAAGTGCACGTCAAGGTATGGAGTGCGCTCATGGTCTGTATTACAGCTGAAATACAGCTGAACCCCAGCAATGATGTCCAGGAACACCAATCGCACTGTTCCTAGCCGTTTAATCCCTCAAATACTGCGGTCAATCATGACCGCAGCATCTGAGGTGTTATAGAGAGGAGGGAGGCCCCCTCTGTAAGCTCATCGGCGCCCCCATTGTGGGGTGCCGATGGTTGTCATGGCCTCCCAGGGGCCCCCGGGACTGCTTTAACTCTACCTCTGTTAAGCCCTGTCTGTGGCAGAGCTTAACAAAAGCCGGTAAAAATGACTATTCACTGCAATACATTAGTATTGCAGTGTATTGTACCAGCGATCCAACGATTGCTGGTTCAAGCCCCCTAGGGGGACTAATATATTGTGTAAAAAAAAACTTACCTGCAGCTCATAGTAGTGAAAAAAAAATACAAAAAAATGTAAGTTAAAAAAACACCCCTTTTCCCATTTTTCCTCTAAAATAATGTAAAAAAAATAAAATAAACAAAATTGGTATCGCTTTAGCCGTAAAAGTCCAAACTATTACAATATACCATTATTTCATGCGCATGGTGAACCTCGTAAAAAGAAAAAATATATAAAACGCCAGAAATGCTGTTTGTTGGTCAACTTAGCGGTGGAAATTTTTTTATGAAAAGTGATCAAAAAGTTGTATGTACTAAAAGATTGTATCAATAAAAAACACAGGTCGTGCCACGAAAAATAAGCCCTCACACTGCTCAATCGATGAAAAATAAAAAAAAGTTATGGCTTTCAGAAAATGGAAAAAAAAACATTTTTTTTCTAACAAATATTTTTTTCTTTGTAAAAGGAGTAAAACATTAAGATCCTATATAAATCTGGTATTGTCGTAATTGTATTGACCAGCAGAATACAGTAAATGTGTTGTTTTTACTGCTCAGTTAAAGACGTAAAAACGAAACCCAAAAGAAAATGGAGGAATCAAAGTTCTCTCCAATTCCACCCCACATAGAAATTTTTTTCGGTTTCCCAGTACATTAAATGGTGCCAATAGAAACTAAAACCCCTCCTGTGAAAAACAAGCCTTCGCAGCACTCCACTGACGGAAAAATAAAAAAGTTATGATTCATAGAAGGAAGGCTGGGAGTGTAAAACGAAAATGAAAAAAAAAATGTCTTGGACTGTAAGGGGTTAAAGTGTATCTCCAGTTTAGAGGAGCACTGCATGATATATATATATATATATATATATATATATATACAGCACAAAAATACATATATAATATTCCTCTGTGTGTGTTTATATGTGCCTGTGTGTGTGTGTGTGTGTGTGTGTGTGGGGGGGGGGGGGTATAGTTATCAGAGTGTGTTATCTGTGGTGTTACATAGGACTGAAGGTAACATCTACTACATTATCTGTACTCAGAGAGTTATCACTGTGTTATCTGTGGTGTTATATAAGACTGCAGGTAACATATATGACATTATCTGTACTCAGGGAGTTATCACTGTGTGTTATCTGTGTTGTTACATAGGACTGCAGGTAACATCTGCTACATTATCTGCACTGTGTATATATGGGTGTGTATGTGAATTTGTCTTTGTGCTTGTATATATGTGCCCGTATGTCTATGTATGTGCCTTTATGTATTTCCATATGTTCCTGTCTTTGTATTTATGTGTCTGTGTCTGTATATATGTTTGTATGTCTATATATTTACTATTATGTTTGTATATCTTCCAGAATATGTGTATATATATTTGCCTGATGGTCTAAATATCTGCCTTTATGTATGTACAGTATATATGTTTCAGTATCAGCGTGTCCATATATGCGGTTAATTTTTGGTTTGTGGACGGCAGCAATAGAGAGTCCCGCACAGGTCGCCATCCATCCTAAGGCCGGCCCTGCCTCCGCCAAAAGTGCCTGCAATGGACACAAGAGCCTCAGAACTGGAGCATGGAGCAATGGAAGGCGGTGGCCTGGTCTGATGAATCACATTTTCTTTTACATCATGTGGACGTCTGGGTGTGTGTGCGTCCTTTACCTGGGAAAAAGATGGCACCAGGATGCACTTTGGGAAGGGGAAAAACCGGGCTAGGCAGTGTGATGCTCTGGGCAATGTTCTGCTGGGAAATCTAGGGTCCTAGCATTCATATGAATATTAATTTGACACGTACCACCTACCTAAACATTGTTGCAGACCATGAACATCCCTTTATGACAACGGGATTCCATTATAGCAGTGGTCTCTTTCAGCAAGATTATGTACGCTGCCACACTGCAAAAATTGTTCAGCAATCTCAAGGTGTTGACTTGGCCTCCAAATTCCCCAGATCTCAATCTGATTGAGCATCTGTGGGATGTGCTAGAAAAACAAATCCGATCCATGGAAGCCCTACCGCACAACTTACAGTACTTAAAGGATCTGCTGCTAACGTCTTGATGCCAGATACCACATGACAACTTCAGATGTCTTGTTAAGTCTATGCCTTGACTTGCAGAGCTGTATACCTGTCACAAAGGGTCTGTGGACCCACTGGGCCATACCGCCTTGGCGGTAAGGAAGCTGGCCAACAGGGCGCAGGTGAATGTCTATAGTTCGTATAGGTACCTGTGGCAGCTCAGACAGCAGCAAGGCAGGCTCGACTGGGACTAGGCAGCAGGTAGACGTCAGGTGAGGTGAAGCAGGTCAGATGTGGATACAGCACGACACGACTTTGGCACAGCACAGTGCTCGACCAGGATGGTATGGAATGCTAGGAACAGGAACTGGAACAGGTACAGGAACAGGTAACACACTAGGCGGCTATCACATAGATAAACTAGGGAACAGCAACAACGATCAGTCATTGAAGCAGGGGGCTGGACCCCTCTTGTAGTCCATGGTACTCACGGGTCAAAGTTCGTCAAAAGGTCCGGTGCGCACGCTGCCCCTTTAAGAGCGGGCCCCTTTAAGAGCAGGCTACGGAATCCAGCTGAGCTGAGTGGACACGAGCGCTGGCATCTCCTGAGGAGGAGGTTGGGGCCAGCTCTTCCCAACTCGTGGCTGCGGCTGTCAGGAGGGGACCGGAGCGGACAACCCGCAGCCATGGACATTACAAAACCTACCAACCGACCCGAATTCAGCGGTACAATCCCTGATTTCGGGCGGTGTTCCGCTGTCCCGGGCAGCCGGTGGTATGTCCCGGTGTCAACTTCATCTGCGTCCTTAGGACGCAGAAACAGTTTAACCAGGGAACCGTCAGCTCCCTACTTCAGCATTAGTACAGAGGACTTCCCGGGCACAGCGCTACTTTAAGTGCTGAGCCTGGGGAAGCCCTTGACGTCACATTCCCCTCATAGAGGGAACCCCTGACATCACAGAGCGGCAATGCTCCGGCAGGGGATTTCGCTCCTAGAGGGAACCCCTTACGTCACTGTCCATATATGGACAGTGACGTCAGGGGCCCCTCCTGGAGCGAAATCCCCGGCCACAGCGTGGCCGATGCTCTGGCTGGCGATTCCGCTCCTAGAGGGAGTCCCAATGACGCTATCTACAGGTGGGTTAGCGCTATCTACAGGGGGTGGCACTATCTACATGGGCACTATCTACAGGGGTCACTGTGGCGCTATCTATATGGACACTGTGTGTGGCACTATCTACATGGGCACTGTGTGTGGCACTATCTACGTGGTACTGGCACTTTATATGTGGGCACTGGCACTAGGGGCAGCTAAGGGGGCATCATACTATATGGGGACAGCAAAGGCGGCATTATACTCTATGGGGCAACTAAGGGGGCATTACACTGTATGGTGGCAGCTAGGATGGCATTATACTGTATGGTGGAAGCTAGGGGGCATTATACTGTATGGTGGCAGGTATAGGGGCATTATACTGTATTGTGGCATCTAAAGGGGCATTATAGTGTATGGTCGCAGCTTAAGGGGGCATTATACTGTATGAGGGAAGCTGTGGGGGCATTGTACTGTATCAGTGCAGCTATGGGGGCATTATACTGTATCCGGGCAGCTATTGGGGCATTATGCTGTATGGGTCAGTTTATGCTGTATGGAGGCAGTTATGGGAGGCATTCTACTGTGTGGGTATTATATTGTATGTGGCAGATAAGGGGGCATTATACTGTATGGGGGCAGCATGCTGTATGGTGACAGCTATGGGGCATTATGCTGTATGGCGGAAATTGTTTGGGCATTATACTGCATAGGGCAACTGTATGGGGGCATCTGTGTTGGCTTTATACTGTATTGGTGCATCTATGGGGCATTATACTGTATGGTGGAAGCTATGGGGGCATTATACTGTATGGTGGCAACTAGAGGACATTATACTGTGTGGGGGCAGCCATGGGGCATTATACTGTGTGGGAGGCACTATGGGAGCTTGATACTGTGTGGGCTGAACCGGGGGTGTATGGCCGGGATTAGAGGCATGGCTTAAAAGGAAAAAAAAATGCCACTATGCGCGCTGCATCGGTTATCCCTCTTTGCGATACTTGAAAGTTGGGAGGTATGGAGCTGTACTTGTCATAGCGAAGTCAGGCTTCACAGAGACACAGGCTTCAAATGTACAAAGATCGGGTCCTTTATGGCTTTTCTTGGCAGCATATGTACACGCAACAAATATGCAGGTTGCATGATACAAAACAAAACATAAATGAAAAACCTGCTGGTCCAAGCACTAAACAGTATAACTTCCCTCTCTGTCTTACATTTTATATAGCAGAAGCCTGTACCTTCAGTTTGTACGCAGCTTGTGATCAGCAACGATGCTCTTCCCAGAGTGACCTTAAAAAGTGCAGCTAGGGCTCTAAATTGGACTCAGCACAGCTGCATTTACTAATGAGGCCACTGAAAAGGAAAATAGGTACTGGGCTAGGAATGGAGTCTTCATCCCACCCAGAACACTACAAAACCTCCAAGCTCCGTCCCAGAACATACCTTATAAACAACAAGGAGAAAAACTAGTAAGAGCCTGTTCATATCAGCGTTAGTTTCCGTTCATGGGTTCTGTTGCAGCTTTCCGTTGGAGGAGCCCATGAATGGAAAGGCAAACGGAAAAAATAGCTTCCGTTGGCATTACCATTGATTTCAATGGCAATTCTTCTGTTGCAAATAGTTTCCGTTTGTCTCCATTCCGTAAGGTTCTGTTTTTTTAGCGGAAGTAATAGCACTGTCGACTATGCTATTGTTTCCGCAAAAAGAAACGGAAACGCTGATGTGAACACAGCCTAATATGTTTTTTCCTCTACTTTATATGATACTTAAAGCCTCTCGCTCTTTATAGGTGAGAATCCTTGGTAGAATATATACACCATCTACCACCTTTCCACTCACTGCCTTACAATATATATTTCACAGCACTTTTACAATACAGACATTGTGGAAGGAAAGACCCTGGTAACAAACAAGCAAAAGGAGTGACTGTTTCTGCCACGTCTCCTTAATTATCACGTCTTTCATGTGAGAAATATTGCTTTTTATATTTTATTTTACCTACAGCCTTTCCATGAGTAGTTACCACTAACTACATATATCCAGTCACACATAAAAAAGCCGTTACAAGCCCTTAATGTGCTTTTCAGAAATAAATGAGAGTAGAAAAATATCCCTCAACAGGAGTGTTAGTGGCATCACTGAAGCTTCATAGTCAACCATTGTTCTTCTTCTGATGCTATGAGCAGGCTCAGAATTGAAACGCCTCTCATAGAGACACGTGGACGCTTTTATTTTACAATAACTTAGGATTCACAGTGTTCTTAAAATGATACTTCTTATGCAATTATATTTATTTAAAGGCATTCTATCCAGGTAGTTTTCAAACCATGATTTACATATGTTAAAATATTATTCTTGAGGATGATGATCATGGGTGGGTGGTTTGTATACTTATTCAGGACGCAGATAAAATTTAATATGATGGTAAAGCAGGGAGCCATGAACTCCCTGTTCCATTATTCACATACTGACCCCAGACTTTAGCGCAGGCTGGAAGAGGCCTGAAGAGTAAGCTGCTCCATTCGTCGTTGGAATGAGACTAGGTGAGTATTAATTATTTTTATTTTAAGAGGTCCTATTGCTATGTGGGAAGCACTAACAGGGCATGACTACTCTGTAGTGGCACTAAGGGGCATCACTTCTGTATGTGGGGCACTAAAGTGGCATCACTACTGTGAAGGAGCACTGTGGGCATCATTACTGTGAGGGAGGCACTAAGGGGGCATCATTTCTATTTGGAGGCACTAAGAGAGCATTCTTAATGTGTAGAGGGAACACATGGGGCATAAAAACGATGAGGCACTATGGGAGTATCCTTACTGTGTGAGGGGGCATCCTTACTATGTGGGCACACTATGGGGGTTCCTTACTGGGGGGCACTAAGTGGCATAATTACTGTTAAGGGGCACTTTGGACATCAATACTGTGGGGGAGCAACTAAGGGGGTATTATTCCTAGGTGGAGACACTAAGGGGGCATCCTTACTCTATGAGGGTACTAAAGGGGCATCCTTACTATATGGGAGGAACATAGGGGTCATTATTACTGTGAGGAGGCACTAAGGGAGCATCCTTAATGTGTGAGGGGTACTAAGGGGGCATCCTTACTGAGTGAGGGGCACTAAGGGGCATAATTACTGTGAGGGGACCTCTTTAATGGTTGGGGTAATAAGGGAGCATTATTACTTGGAGGTGAGCACTGAGGGGCATCATTACTGTGTTATGGGACATTTACTGTGTGCCACTCAAAGAGGGCACTATGAAAGGGAGTGGGACACAAAGGAGATGGAAAAGTCATCATGGCAGTCTGAGACGGATGGAGAGAAAAAGGAAAGCAAACAAGTCCAATCAGAGAAGACCTCACTTGTGAGTCATAGTTACATAGTTAGTACGGCTGAAAAAAGACACATGTCCATCAAGTTCAACCAAGGGACGGGAAAAATTTCTACACATAGGAGCTTATACTTTTTTGTTCTAGGAAATTATCTAACCCTTTTTTAAAGCCATCTACTGTCCCTGCTGTGACCAGCTCCTGCGGTAGGCTATTCCATAGATTCACAGTTCTCACAGTAAAGAAGGCTTGTCGCCTCTGCAGGTTGAACCTTTTTTTCTCCAGACGGAGGGAGTGCCCCCTTGTTTTTTTGAGGGGGTTTTACATTGAACAGGATATCACCATATTTTTTGTATGTGCCATTAATATATTTATATAAATTAATCATGTCCCCACTCAGTCTTCTTTTTTCAAGGCTAAATAGGTTTAATTCTTTTAATCTTTCCTCATAACCTAGATTCTCCATGCCCCTTATTAACTTCGTTGCTCTTCTTTGTATTTTTTCCAACTCCAGGGCATCCTTTCTATGAACTGGAGCCCAGAACTGAACTGCATATTCTAGATGAGGCCTCACTAATGCTTTGTAAAGTGGCAATATTACATCCCTGTCCTGCGAGTCCATGCCTCTTTTAATACACGACAATATCCTGCTGGCCTTTGAAGCAGTTGATTGACACTGCATGCTGTTATTTAGTTTATGATTTACAAGTACACCCAGATCCTTCTCAACAAGTGACTCCCCCAGTGTAGCTCCCCCTAGGACATATGCTGCATGCAGGTTGTTGGTACCCAGATGCATAACTTTACATTTATCTACATTAAACTTAATTTGCCAACTGGATGCCCAAACACTAAGTTTGTTTAAATCCGCTTGCAATTCACGCTAGACTGAACAATATTACATAGCTTGGTGTCATCTGCAAAAATAGAAATAGTGCTATTAATCCCATTCTCTATATAATTAATAAATAAGTTGAATAATAGTGGTCCCTGCACTGAACCCTGGGGTACACCACTTATAACCGGGGACCATTCAGAGTAGGAATCATTTACCACAACTCTCTGGATACAGTCCTTGAGCCAATTCTCAATCCAATTACAAACTATATTTTCTAAACCTATAGTCCTTAATTTACCCATTAGACGTCTATGAGGGACAGTGTCAAATGCCTTTGCAAAGTCCAAAAACACTATATCCACAGCGGCCCCACTGTCTAGGCTTCTGCTCACCTTTTCATAAAAACAGATCAGGTTAGTTTGACAACTTCTGTCCTTAGTAAAATCCTGCTGGCTGTCACTTATAATACTATTTATTGTCACATAATCCTGTATATAGTCCCTCAATAGCCCCTCAAACATTTTCCCCACGATGGATGTTAAGCTTACTGGTCTATAATTACCCGGGGAAGACCTAGAGCCCTTTTTGAAAATAGGCACCACATTTGCCATGCGCCAGTCCCTTGGCACTATACCAGTCACTAGAGAATCTCTGAATATTATGAAAAGGGGGACAGAAATAACTGAACTAAGCTCTTTAAGAATTCTAGGGTGTATCCCATCTGGTCCCGGGGCCTTGTGCACATTTATTTTATTTAATTTAGCTTGGACCATATCTACATTCATCCAATTCAGTATATCAACTGATATATTAACAGCACTGGCACCGGCTACATCATCTGCTCTTTCTTCTGTTGTATATACAGAGCTGAAGAACCCATTTAGTAACTCTGCCTTCTCTTGGTCCCCTGTGACCAACTCCCGATTACCACTATCAAAGGGTCCTACATATTCAGACCTTGGCTTTTTTACATTTATATACTTGAAGAATTTTTTGGGATTTGTTTTACTATCCTTGGCCACCTGCCTTTCATTTTGTATTTTTGCATTTGATTTAATTGTACTGTATTAATTTCATTGTATTCACTCTCTGCAGAGTGCAAGTATAGAACTGGTATGTGACCACTGTATGAGCACTGTATGGTAACATTATTGGTTTTATTGTTCTTTCTGATAGATATATGTGGTGATGGTATTGAGGTATTATTTGGCCTTTGTATAGTGGTATGATTTGGTAAGTGTATGACTGTACTATTAGAGGTAATCTATCATATATACAGTACATTAGCATTTATAACAGAGCAAATTACTTGAGGGAAGGGCAGATGCATTTATGGATACAGGTTCCAGCACCACAATGCTGATTTCCATATTAAAATAATATCTAGGAACAGTGTACTGCTGAGACAGCCTGTCTAAGCATATCATGTGTTCTAAAAGTTGTCTCATAACTATACGGTCTTTGATTTAAAAAAATGTACACTTTGGGCTTGTGCAATTGATCTTCCGGTGTCCAGAAGTGAAAATGATTGAGAAGACCACTGGTATATTCGGTTTGGTTCGGTCTGGGGTAAAAAAAATATTATATCCAGTCTTCATTTTTACATAGAGCTGGTAAATGATCCTGCTGGAGGGGGTCATTAACAAATGTGACATGGGGCCCAGCCTTTTCAAGTTACTCTTCTGGGTATCGTGATGGTGAGCTGATAACAGAGGGTTCTGCAACCGGGACCCAGAACAATTAGCTATATTTTGTTTGATTTCCCTGCAGTGCCACCACAGGGGAAATTAAACATTCCATGGTACCCATTACACAGTGCTGTCCATGTAATGCACGGATGTACCTTCTCTTTCAGAGGGAGAGACACTAGTTGTAAGTCGCTCTCCACATCAGCACATCAGCATTGTAACATCAGCACAAGAACTGTGTGTCGTTAGCTTCATGAAATGAGATGTGAAACAAGCTCAAATAAGTGTAATAGTCAGGTGCCCACATACTTCAGATGGTGTATCTACAAGCCAATGGGTGGATTTGATTATACCACTATGTTCCTGAGCTCTGATTTGTATAAATATCCACATTATTAAAGCCTGAGAGAGCTACAGAGTATATCACACTTACCTGAAGATCAGCGTTCATTTCCAGAAGCCAGAGAGATGGTACTATGCTTAACAAGTAGCAGAATATTGGAGGAGAGACCCTGTGGATAGAAGATATAAAAACATTGAAATAAAAAGGAAGAATACCATTACAAATGCGTACTGGCCAAGCATGGGAGCCACCTGCGTAAATAGTTATAGTAACTGTTAAGTTGCCACCTATGATCTACACTACACACACACACACACGCACACACACACACTAACACACACACACAAACCTATATAAAACCTATATAAAACAATGGAATGAGAAAGGCATGTTAATGGGTGCACTGTGCGCCATTTAAGGTAACCAGTGGAAAGCTTTAATGGGTTTTCCCCATGAGACACTTTTATGGAATATCAACCAGATATGCCAGGATTGATGGTAGTTCCCCACCAATCCTCACGTATACTTAGTTGATACGTTTGATGGAAAACCGCTAAAAGTGAAAAACTAGAGGCTAGTTCTGATGGGTAAAATTGTTGTATCTCACCAATGTTGTCTCTAATGGGAAACAATACAATTTCAGATAGTTCAAGTGTGTAAATATACAAAGAACTAATTATCCATTGAAATGCAAGCTTGCCGAAGTATTTTCACTATCTTCAGTCAAGTATTTTCGCTACTCACAAATATGCAAGGTAAAGAAGCCTTTTTGCCGATCCTTTTAAGGAATCAAGTATCGGGGGGATAATATTATTACTTTTTAATATGCTGCCTGAATATTCCACACCACTGTACAAACCTGAGAATGCACTAACGCCTTGTCCTCAGTATGGACTACAATCCAATAACCAAGGCATGTCTTAGGAGTATCAGAGGAAACTGGAGTATCGAGAAAAAAATCACTTGAAATATTGTGAAATATACAAACTCCTTGAAGATATTACCCTGGCCAAATATTAACCGAAGACTAATTGCAAACGTTTTATTTAGATCAAGTGTGAAATATCCTGCTGTTTTTTTACATAATCATATCAAAATAACTGGTTTTAACAGAACGTCCCATAGATAGATGAGATCAGGTAACCACTTCCAATCATGGGACTCCATCCATGTTTAACCACATATATCCGCGCACCACTCCAGTACAGTTAGGGGATTTCAATATCCACTGTATAAAATGTTCTTTTAAAATTGTATAGAGGCCAAGTAATTATCTTATAATAATAGCTGCTATAATATTCCTTATAAAGATAAAATATGACTGTGTAAATGTATCCAACCAATAAATGCAGAATCTCCAACCTAGTGATTTAGTCTTTTATAGCTCCAGTAGCTCAGGTCTGTATGGATTATTAAACACTAATAATATCACAAAGTATTATAATAGAAAATCTATGTATCTGTGATTAAGAGCATTGACTTTATAGCAATGATCACAGAGCTGAATACAAATTTGTACAACACAAAAGAAAAATCATAAATCGACAATCTTGATGTTAAACATCTGTTCCCAGGTCTGGAAAATAATACTAGGCATCACATACTTACTTTCCCTCCGTACTAAAGTAATAACTTTGGCAAAGATACTAAGTATACTAACTATACCTCCAATCTGATGAATGATCTCATATTTTTATGAATATCAGCCTTCATATGAAGAACTTCAGATGTTCCGATGGAACTCTTGTCAAGGTTCAAGTTAATTTTTGTTAGCCTCCGGCTACAGGTGAATGAAGGTAAATGGAGAACTGTAGGATGTAAAATGTAGCTTCCTTGGGTTAGTGATCTGGCAGAGTGCTCAAGTAGACTGAACCTTCTGCCAAACCATCATAAAATGTCAGCCACACATCCTACATCCTATACATATTGCTTATATTTCTCAAGATGTTCACATGCTAAAGTAAAAACTGCTGTAAAATATGGAGCTGTTTTCAAGGGAAAACGGCGTCTGATTTTCATCCGTTTTTAAAGCATCAAACATATTTTGATGCAATTTTTTTTAGCCGTATTTGGTGCGGTTTTTCTATTGACACATTGTAAAACGACTCCAAAAAAAGCTCAAGGAGTGAGATGCACTTCTTTTTACGGTGTCTTTTTATACGCGCCGTTATTTCGAACAGCAGCGTAAAAAAAACACCCCATCTGAACGAAACACCATTTTTCCCATTGAAATAAATGGGCAGATGTTTGGAGGCGTTCAGCTTCCATTTTTTTGGCATTTTGAAGATTGCAGGGATTGGCTGGCTAGGCTTATAAGATCAGTAGAGCTCTGCGTGGCTGGTGGTTTGATCGAGGCAGACTCGGGCGCCGTGTTGGTTCAGGAGGAAGTTGGGCTTCATCCAAAGGGAGAAGGGCAAAGTGTGTCAGAGGAGTGGTAAGATGTTCGGCTTTTGTTCCCTTTGGCATATTTTAGGGGATCAGGAGCAATGAGAGAGATCCTGGAATTATATCCACTGTCATGGACATCAGGCAGAATGTAACCTCTCTCCACCATGTTCAGACGACACCCACATCTATAAGATTTCTATGTGTTTTAATAAGGTATAGAAGGACAGAATAAATTAAAATGTATTAACAAATGAAAAAGAACTAAAACAGAAGCTGACAGTTCCCACAGGAAACCATGTACAAAGCTGAAATCTGATATTGGTCATTAAAATGCATCTCCCCACGTCTTATACATTGTGTGAGTCACCATGTAACACATCCAACATTTAGCTTGCTGCTTGTCCTTGAATTTGTAAACTTTCTGAGCGTTTATAACTGTGGCACACTATAAATCCATTAGAAGTATTTATCTATACAAGCTGAGATTAAAATCCGAATATCTTCTTCTCTGTGGTGCACAAGAAAAAAATATATATATACCGTTGTCACTTAAATTACCTGTAATTTAAAGATTAACATAACGTGATGGTCAATATCCATGCTGCTCAATTCTAAAAAAGTAAAGACAAAGATAAATCCGGCAAGGGCATGTAAGCTCCATAACATTATTTTCTTACCAGTGCATACCACAGAGAAATATACAAAGAAAGTATAGACTTGTTGGTATCTTTTTGTGAAGGCTGCAGGAAGTCTCAAGTCTTTTCTGGTTCTGTTGCCTAATTTCTAAATTTTCAAGCTAAACTATAAGTAGTCACTGCCTTAAAAATTATGAATTCTAACTCCAATGACATCAAATATTCCCAATAAACCATTTCCCTAAAAGTAGGAAATGTCATATGCATCTCCCGATATTTACATAATGGAAATAGCAATTAAAAAGCAAAAAATACAGAAAATATAAATAGTCTATGTTATTAACAACCAGTGTATAGGCTGTAGTACATATGGGGCATAAGGTTATAAACAGTTTTTTTTACTTTGTTAAACATAATTTATTAATTGTTATTATTATTATTATTTTTATATTTTTTTTTCAAAAGTATTGTTATTTTATTACTGTAAGCCACTAACTCAATTTGGACTCCTGACATCAAATTAAATATTTTTCACAAAATATTCTGTCATATGTTTGGATTTCCAGCATTCTTCAATGTGGTAAGTTCTACTCTCATGAAAGTCCCTAAGAAATAGCCTAGCAAATCTAGCTGCGAGGTACATTGGGAAGTGAACATTGACACCATAAGAATTCTACTTATTATGTTTTGCCAAACTTTTACATTTCTTTCTTCAGTATCTTTTTCTCATTCTCTTTTTATAATTTTCCATGGTGACGTGGCTGTCTCAACCTTTGATTTCTGAACAGATCTTCGCCATACCTCTCTTCATGTGCAAAGTTTGTACTTTAAAATTCAGCCTTCCCAAACTGTCAAACTGCACTTCCTTAAAGGGGTTATCCCACGACAACAGCTTATCACCTGTCCAACACATACCCCCACTGAATAAGAGAATGGGGGTCCCGAATCCCCTGAATGAATGGAGCGGTGGTCGCGCATCAAAACACTTATGAACTGGCTTTTTGACCGGAATGTTCCATTATATTAGATACCTTATACATCTTTTATCAACCTTATCAAATCCTTTTCCTCCCAATTGTCAAAACCCAATAGTGGAAAAATTAAACGTATGTGATATCGTACTATAGATCATTGCCCAAGATGTAAAATAGTTAAAGCAAACTTAATCCACATTGTGGAGATGCCCAAAATGGCATTTATATTGGCATGGGGTGATAGTATTAAGCTCTAATTTTTAAAACAGACATAAAAGGCAGTTTCGATTGTACATTAGTACTGGGCATACAAAATATGGTGGATAAATGGACAAAGATTGCCATCTTAAGATTGCCACTAGTGGAAGTTTGGAAAATTCTATATATGTGTTCCAGGAGAAAGAAGGTTTCACCGACATCATAGACAGGCATTCTTTACTGTAAGAGCAGTGAGACTATGAGACTCTGCCACACAATTTTGAAATGGTTGATTCATTGTATAAGTTCAAAAAGGGCCAGGAAGACTTTCTAAAAATAATATTACAGGTTATGGGTACTACATTTTTGGAGATGACGTTGATCCAGCGATTTATTCTGATTGCCATATTTGGAGTTGGGAAGGTATTTTTTTCTCCTAATATAGTGCAATTGGCATCAACCTCATAGGGATTTTTGCCTTCCTGTAAATTGTATCATAGGTTGTGATGGACCTTATCAACTATGTAACTATGAGAAGAATACATGCAAGGATAAGCCTTCCAAACAGAAATTTCTTAACATGTGTAAACTTGCTGTCTCTATAATGTATAATGTCTTAAAGGAACAGTGTCATCACAAATTATTTTTTTATATGTTAAAGATGTTAGTGCTTTATTAAAAACGTTTATATTCATTTGTGTGTTTGTGTTTTACTTTTTCTTATTTTTACACTTTTTCTTCCCTATGGGGGCTGCCATTTTTTGTTCCATTTCTGTGTGTGTCGATTAACGACACATACAGACATGGAATACGGCAGCCACAGTCCCATAGGGACTGCGAACGGCTCCCGTCCCATTGACTGCAGTGTACGGCGTCTGTGTGGGAACTGCGCATGCGCCGCTCCCACACAGTCCTATTCGAAACTGGCGCCGTCCGGCGCCATTTTCCTGTGGACCGGAAGTCGCGGCCGGACAGTAATATTACTACTTCCGGTCGCGGCTTCCGGATTTGTGCACTTGCACCAGCGGCAGCAAACGGAGCGGACGGGCCGGAGGGAGCCGCGGCGGCAGGAGCAGGTAAGAGATTTCAATGTATGTTCGTGTTTGTGTGTGTTTACTACTGTATGTAAACCTACTACACTGTGGGTTAGCTCAAAAAATGGCGACACACAGTGTAGGAGGTTACATCGTTCAAACCCCTCGTTTATCCCGGCACTAGCCAGGATAAAGGAGGGGGGGATGCTGAGAGCTCACTAGAGCGAGGGCTTTTAACCCAATGTTGCAATGCTGCAATTTTGGGAACAGCTCCATCTAGTGACCAAAAATGGGTAGTATTATAAATTAGAAATAATTTATAATATTACCTGGACTCGTGCAAAAAAATAAAAAAAATTTGAACAGTGTTTAATCACCCACACACTAAATGTTTAATTTTTTTAAAAAAAACATGTTTTTCTGGCAACACATTCCCTTTAAGAGGATATGTGGTACTGAGGTATCCTCTCTTGGATTCTGTCATTTAGATTTATTTTTTTTGTTAGAGATAGAATTTGTATTATTTCTTTATATTTAAATACAGCAGTTTAGTCACTTTTCTTTTAAACTAGCTTTGGAAATAATCAGTGACTATATATAGTCAGTAAATGTAAAATCTAGTGTTAAATATCTTCCTTAGGCCCCATGCACACGACCGTAAAAAATCTCCGTAATTGCGGACCGTAATACGGTCCGCAATTACAGACCCATTCAGTTCTATTGGCCGCGGACGCCTTTCCATATCGCTACGGATAGGTGTCTGTGCCGTAGAACTGTACCGCAAAAGATAGAACATGTCCTATCTTTTGCGTTTTACGGGCCGTGCCCCCATACTTTGTACGGCCTGCCGTGCCCGCCATGCTTACATGCACGGTCGTGTGCATGTGGCCTTAGTTTGCTGTTTTCCCTGTTTGTTGTTTTTACTGTGCAGTGCGAAAACATATTGTGTTACTACCTATACAAGCAGGCTCAGTCCTGCTCAGTGTTATGATTATTATTGTGGCTTGTGAATACCCCCTACAACATAACTCATTAAAACATAAATACCTGATGCAGATATTAGGTAATACATTAAGCAGGCTATCAAAGTTTTAAGCATCCAGTTTTCAGGTATAAATGTAAAGTGAATGTCCACTATTTCATTTTAGGTTCAACATTCTGTGCTGATTGATTTCATAATATACTGTATCTTTACGAGGGTCAGAGCTACATTTTTCTGGTATAGAAGTACAAATCCACTGCTTTTTTTTCTTCACATGTCATAATATAATAAAGATAAATAAGAAAAAATAGGATACATTATAAAAATAAATGCTGCTCATCACAAGCAGAGAGCTTAAAACTTCAATGGGAGCTGTATAGATCTGCATGCACTAAGCTCCTTCTATGGGTGGCTGCAGGCAGTCCGAATTTGACCATTTCATATGGCTGTGTGAAGGGAAGCAGGTGATTTGGAGGTCAGTAACAGAATAAAAAAATAAAGTTCTGGCCCTACAAAGATATTTTCTGATTTTTATCAACACAGAATCCTGGACTTGAAAAACTAAGTTGTATTCAAAAATGGACATTTACTTTAAATATAATCTGTAATATCCTGTATGATGGTATGAGATTTTTGATTCTTACAAATAAATTCATATACTGTACACTAATAATTTCTAATAGCGAATAAAAAATTTACCTCTCTGGGTTTTTGTCAAACTTTTTTTTCCATTATTACAAATGACTGTACATCATGTATTGCTTTAATTTCCGCAGCCGAGTTTCCCCATCTGGATATAATTAGTGTTAATATCATACAGATGTGAAAAGGACAGGTTATTTTGCTGGCTACATACTCAACATTACTATATTGTGCAGAAAATCTGCTACCCACTGATAAGTCGACATGCCCAGTGCCAGGGGTCACATCTAAACTTTCTTAAACATTTCATTTTGATTACCGGAATATATCTTAGATACTGTATTTACAGAGCCAGCTGTATTTGAAGTATTTTTGTAATGTGCTGTAAGCCTGTTTTATTACACATCACGGCGGACTTTTGTGACATTTCACATATATATGTAATGATAACAGCAGTAGCAAAATAAAAGAAAAAAAAAAGATGGTGCGATAGTATAAAAATGTGTGTTTATAGGATAACCAAATAGCAACAAATTCACATCAGGTTAGAGCAACTCAACTGAATACTTGCATTCAATGTATAAATACAGCTTCAGGGAACCATTAAAAAGCTAAAAAAAAAATCCTAAATGCTTTTTTTTGTTAGTCCAGAGGAAGCTCCTAATAAGGGACTAGAAAACTACTCAGAAAAGCACCAAAGTCAAATATCTCCTAGCCTGGGCAGGGACTCAGCATGAGTCTTTCATGTTTAGAAGGAAAGTGACAACCTGCCTAAGGCCAAATATTGACACAGAGCAATTCTCAGGCTGGATTCACACGAGCACATTACGTCCGTAATGGACGGACGTATTTCGGCCGGAAGTCCCAGACCGAACACAGTGCAGGGAGCCGGGCTCCTAGCATCATAGTTATGTATGATGCTAGGAGTCCCTGCCTCGCTGCAGGACAACTGTCCCGTACTCAAAACATGATTACAGTACGGGACTGTTGTCCTGCAGCGAGGCAGGGACTTCTAGCATCGTACATAACTATGATGCTAGGAGCCCGGCTCCCTGCACTGTGTTCGGCCCGGGATTAGCGGCCGAAATACGTTCCGTCCATTACGGATGTAACATGGTCGTGTGATCCAGCCTTACTTTCTCTTTTAACTCTGTTAAGAAACCAGGGCCACCATTCAAAATATCTAACCCTCATATAGTCAAATGGCCAGGGCCCCAATGAACTCTGTCCCACACCTCCTATACTTTATTTTGCATCCTATAATATACATTTGGTGGACATCTTATGGAGGGTGTTGTTGTTTGCACATTAGTGCCTAGTAAATGGAGCCTATTCAGTAAATGTCATGGCCCCACATTAACCTAGGCGCTGACTGCAGTACCATCTGTACTGCCCTGATGGTGGCCGTGTAAGAAACACGTGATGCAGATCATGCTGTTTAAATTGTAAGAGTTGTCTCAAAGCTGTCACGCCAATCAGGTGATGGTTTATGGTCCTTCTCCCTAGGCACTTGGCAAACAGCTGATTTTTTTTCCTGACAGCATTATTAGACATTTTCAGACAGCATTTTGTGCATCATTTTGTGCATACTGCCTGAGTCCACCAGAACAAGAGCGGCTGCTTGTTACTGGCTCTCCGCTCTGGCTGACTCATAAAGGGGCTCCCAAATGGTAGAAATCACTCTATGACCTGCCTATGCCCTAATAGGGGATCTGGAGTTGTGATGAAAGCTTTCTTAAATTCTAGGCATCTCATTCTTCCCTTCTTTTTTTTTTTCAAAATTATTTTTATTGCAGAGGAAATTCTTTTTTTCAGTTGTAAACGGATAATGTAGGGGTGGGGGTAAATTGACGTTAGGAAAGATAGTGAAATATTTCTGTACTGTACTTATATTAACCAAACTGCGACCTTAATGTTGATAGCGGTGTGAGCGATGTCCGGTTGTTGCTGTTTACTGTCGAATGTCCATGGGGATACAAGCAACAGGAAATTGTACTAACATTATTAACTAAATTACTCTTCCTTATAAAGAGGGCCATTTGGGTAATGGACATACATTAGGGTATCACTCATTATGTAACTCCCTAATACTCAAGCAAAATTGTAATTACAGTAAATCTGTGCTTATGTTCCTTAATAGGAAAGATTTTTTTATTGGGGTGTATGTAAGACCTCCTTTACTCAGTTTTTTTTTTAACAAAATATGCATCTCTGAGTTTTAATATGTCTAGAATCTAACATTTTATTTGAGAAATATGGCGGATCAGACAATGGCACCGGTGGCATCTATGTGTTTTTCGTAATTGACATTTTATGTGCAAGTGGGTATTTAAAAGAACGCATCAAGCAGGAATTTCAGGTTACAGTGTTTAATATGATGTAATAGAGTTCTTACATTGTTATTCTTTGTCCATTTATTGAAATATTTTAGATTTCATTAGGGTAAACGTATAAAAAGTGTCTGCAAACTTCTACAACATACTGATGTGAGTGGTAACTGACTGTAGCTTTCTGCTATTGGAGGAAAATCATCTTGTGAATGTGAATAAAACTGCGGTTGTCACATTTTATGAGGGTGCCATGCAAGAAGGGCACTTTGGCTGGCACTGTAATGGGGGCACTGTGGCTAGCACTTAATGGGGACACCGTGGTTAGCAATATAAAGAAGGCCCTTTGGGTGGCACTGTTATGGGGGCACTGTGGGAACTTGCTATGGCACAAAGCCACATATACCTATCTCGGTTTTTTATCTCCAAATGGAGAACTTGTTAGAAATAACCTCATCTCACCAATATACTGTATATTTAATTACACTCCATTATACAGTATATGTGCAATATATCCAGTATAAAGTTTTCCAACTGCAAATCACAATAATCTAAGCAGTCACCAGAGAGTTCTGTGAACTGTATAAAAGTACTTGACCATCATTTTTTATGGTCAGTGAACTTCTGGCAACTAGCAAAGAAGTATTCTGCACACCAGTTAGTGATTTTAGCAAATCTTTAAATTTTATTTTATCAATAGTCGATGCCAGAGGTTTAGTGCGACGTTTCGGTCGTAATTTAGACCTTCATCGGGCACTTCTGGCAACTGTTAACATAAGTTAACAACATATCTATCTTTCTATCTATCTATCAATCTCTCTATCTATCTATCTATCTATCTATCTATCTATCTATCTATCTATCTATCTATCTATCTACACACATATTGTCTGTGTGAATGGAAGATTTATAGTTATGCGATATGAGCCTCCTCATAGTTTTTCTACAATAGTGCTTTGCTATAATAAGTTAAGTATATTCCATAGTTTTGTTATAATGGGATGGTTCAAATTATTATTTGGTAATTTCTCCTAAGACTCCAACAGGATTTCAGATGTGAAACATCATCCTCTAGGCAAGTCACAGTTACTTCTGTTTTTCATTAATTCCTACAAATCGTCCTGCCTTCTAATGCTCTGAGCCAAACCACATTCCACCAAGAGACACTGCTTCCAAAAACTTGGAAACCACCTCACTTCTTGTAATTAATTAAATCTGTATCAACTATCTTCCACTTCTGAGAAAATTATAGTATTTTAGTTCATATAGATGATGTTATACAAAATTGTATTCATATTATTTTCCTTATATAAAGATCTACAGCTGCTCAGACCTTTATCTTAACATTCACAGTAACATGTATAGAATGCTTTGGGAATTTTTGTCTAAGCCAACACCGAAATGAAATACAGTATATATATTTTTTATCAGTAGGCAGATATATAGATAGAGGCAACAGTAGGGATTTAGATTCCCTACAGCCCCTCGTTGGACTATAAAACGCTCTTGCTACCAAAAGACTAATTCTGCTAACTATACTATATGAAGTAATTAACATTGGTTGAGGCATCTGGGCAAAATATTGATTGTGGACCCCTCTCTAATTTGGGTGAAGATGGTGCTGGTATGTAGCGATTTTCTAATGTTGCTTATAACCTTTTTTTCAAATTTGGAAACTTTGATGTCACCTGATGTGGTGGTAATGCTGGTATTTTACTACAAAGCCTGATAGACTGTTTTGCAAAGGAGTCTAATCCATTTATTATAATTAATGTGATCGGCTTTATCTGGAACCAAGTCTGTTGTATTCATTTTCATTTTAGACATCATGTACTTGAATTACTTGTGTACTTGATTGGTAAACTTGTCTTACGTGTTTCATTGCAGACAACAAAATAATAAAATTAGAAATTAAATAGCTGGGAATTGATGCCCGCTGTGGTGAGGTTTCATCCATGTCGCATCATCACATTCACATTTAAATAGATAGAACCAAGAACTGACAGCGCAGGAACAGAAGAGCATTAATAAGATACTGTAAGTATACCATCTGTCCAAAAGTATGAGGACCCCTGACCATCACGCCCATATCAGCTTGTTGGACATCCCATTCCAAAACCATGAACGTTAACATGGAGTTTGTCAACATTTTTAGGCTAAAACAGCCTCCACTCTTCTTGGAAGGCTTTCCACAAGATTTTAGAGAGTGTCTGTGGGAATTTCCTTTCAGCCAAAAGAGCATTTGTGAGGTCAGGCAGTTGTTTTTCAACAATAAGGTCTGGCTCACAATTGGCGTTCCAATTTATACTAAAGATACTTCATGGGGTTAAGGTCGGGCCTCCACACCAAACTCATCCAACCATGTCTATATGGACCTCGCTATGTGCACAGGGGCACAATCATACTGGAAGAGGATAAGCCTTTCCCTAACTATTACAACAAAGTTGGAAGCTTATAATTGTCAAAAATTTCTTTGTATGCTGTAGAATTAACATTACCCTTCAGAGAAAATAAAGGGCCTAGCCCAAACCCCCAAAACAGCCCTAGATCATTATCCCCCCTCCACCAAAGTTTACATTGGCATTATGCATTCCGGTAGGTGGCGTTCTCTTGGTATCTGCTAAACCCAGATTCGTACAGCAGACTGCCAGATAGTGAAATGTGATTCATCACTCCAGAACCACCATTGCTCCATTCCACTGCTCCAGGTGCTTTACACTATTTCAGTGACTTGGCACTGCACATGGTGATGACCTTAGGCTCGTTTGCAGCTGCTTGACCAAGAAAATGCATTTCATGAAGCTCCTGACGCACAGTTCTAACGCTGATGTCACTTCCAGATGCAGTTTGGAATTGTGTAGTGAGTGATGCAAAGGAGGTTAGCCGATTTTTATGTACCATGCTCCTCAGCACTCTGCGGCACAGCTATGTGAGTTTGCATAGTCTACCGCTGAGCTGTTGTTACTCCTAGACATTTCCACTTCACAGTAATAGCACTTACAGTTGACCGGGACAGATCTAGCAGATCTGACATTTCACAAACTGTCTTGTGGAAAAGGTGGCACCCCTCAGTACTATCCTTACTACTACTACCAATGTTTATTTATGGATATTGTATGACTGTGAAACACACAAATGAAATAAATAGGTGTCCACATACTTTTGGCAAATAGTGTATATTACACTGTCGTAACCATTTCTTTGGTTGTTCCAATGCATCTAAAATGGAAAAATTAAGCAATTTGGTTAGTAGTCTAAATTAAAAATGTTCACTGCTTAGATCTGCATTGGAGGATTTAAATCGGACCCTTTTCAGGTCCCTCAAGGTACAAGACAAGAATACGCTCTGAGCCCAGCGCTTTTCGCGTTGGCGATCAAACCTGCTTTGTAGGGATCCCAATATTCGTGGAATAGTTAGTGGAACGGATGAACACAAATGTGCATTCTTTGCGTACAATGTTTTATTATTTATTACTTCCCTGCTTACTTCTCTCCATAAGGTTTTTGGGATTCTTGATATCTTTGGGCGTCTCTCTGGCCATCTAATAAATAGTACTCGGTCAGAAGCTCTCAACAGAACTGTTATTGCTCAGATAGTTAAGTTACTTAAGCTTACTTTTGATTTTAGATGGGCTACTACTTCTCTCCCATATCTGGGAATCCGTATTCCACCCTCTATGAAATCAGCTCATAGGGTCAACTACCCACCGTTAGTGAAAAAGCTGGTGGAGGATCTCCAGCTATGGAAGTCATATCAAATATCTTGGTTTGGTAGAATATGCACCATAAAAATGATGTTTATGCCGCGTATACTGTATCTCTTTGGTACGCTCCCCCTCTTAGTACCTACTCATGATTTGCTAACATTACAGACACAGCCCCACAAGTTTATTTGGCAAAGTAAACTTAAGAGAATTCCTCAGACAACCCTTTTTGCCCCAGACCCTCAGATGGCTTGGGAGTACCGCATCTAGTAATATATTATTATGCAGCACAATTGACTCAGCTTCATGGAGGCCAGAGCGGCCCCAAGTTTCAATATCAAAACGCATATGTGGTCCAACCTTTCCTCTCAGCCCGATATTCTTTTTCCTTCACTCTCTTACTCCTTGGCACTCTGGGATCGCTTATCGCAGCAGTACCAGGTTTGCTTGCCTCATACCCCTCTTGCTCAACTTCTTAGCAATCCAGATTTTCCACCTGGTTTCGGTGTAGGGGTGTTCCAGTGGTGGTTAAATAAAGGCCTGCTACGCATCGCTGATTTTGACGATGGTACTGGCATTAAATCACATGACCATTTCTCCTTGACACATGCTATGCCTCCCTCTGAATCTTTTAAGTTCCACCAAACTCAACATTTTCTTGTCTCCCTTAAACATAAACATTCATTCTGAAATGTTTTTGAAAATGTCTGTTATAACAACCCGGGTAGACCAGGTAATATTTCTACCTTAAATAAATTATTTATTTCCCTGAAAAACAAACTCTCCTATACCGTATGTGACGATGGGAGGGGGATATTGGCTCTGTTTTAGAGACTGGGAAGATATGGCCAAATCTTTTGCCAAGCTCTCTATCAATACGGCTCTAACAGAATCCGATTATAAACTCCTCATGAGATAGTATTAGACCCCTCAGAGGATGGCACAGATCTTCCCTGGGTCCTTCTCCCATTGGTTCAGTGGCTGAGGAGGTGAAGGCACTCTACTGCATGTCTGGTGGACTTGTCCCAGAGTACCCCATTTTTAGATACGCTTCTATTTTTTTTTTGTAAACAGTGACTTACGTCTCCCTTAGAAAATCCCGCTTGGAAGCATTACTGGATAGATCAGTTCCCAATATCCCTAAGCATGCTAAAAAAAGGAATTTAATTTCTGTTTCTGGCTGCCAGAATCACGATTTCGGGAGCATGGAATATTCCTTCAATTAGCCTAGATCATGTGAAACTGAAATTGTCATGGATCATGGTCAATGAGAAACTTTCGAGTATTCTTCAGATCACAGTTAAATTATTTGAGAAGATTTGGTCTCCCTGGATAATTTACTCTGCGGACATGACATAATCTCTGCTCCGCCTTGATGGTTTGGTGGATGCTGACACTACTTGTGAGGGGCTTCACAGTTGGAACTCGTGATAGCGGAGAGATCGGAAATGTTCATTTTCTCTCTTTCTAAACCCCCCTTTTTTTTCTTCTCTTTCACTTTCGCTGTCTTTTCTTTCTTCCTTTCCCCTGCCTTTCCTGCATATGGGTTTTGAGACCACCTACTGGTCTTTTTGTTTCTTCTTGCTTCACACTGTAGGAATATGTTCACTCTGTGGATTTTGCTATTCTCTTTTGCAATGCTATGTCAATATGTGTTTCACATATAACTTTAATAAAAACAATTGAAACATAAATTAAAAAATGTTCTCCCATTTTGTGTCTACATCTCCTATGGAAACCTTTGTTACTCAATGGTAAAAGATTGTAATCAAAATTTGGATTGTCTTATCTTGCAGTGTTATTGCCCTCCATCTGTCCCATACCTCTGCCTAACCTACCAAATTTATGTTAGAATAAATAGGGAACAAATGGAACAGAGTAGGACAGCAGGTTCAGATACACAGGCTTTATTTGTGCTGTAGACACAAAACAATAGGAGATTCCTAA
Organism: Rhinoderma darwinii; assembly: GCF_050947455.1. Classification (NCBI taxonomy): domain Eukaryota; kingdom Metazoa; phylum Chordata; class Amphibia; order Anura; family Rhinodermatidae; genus Rhinoderma; species Rhinoderma darwinii. Next base: position 40,898,478 of record NC_134697.1, on the reverse strand, counting down.
TAAAGTTTGCTTAAGTTGCTTCATTATTTATTTTAGATGCATTAGCACAATGTAAAAAAAATTGCTGTAAAAGTGGACCTTCCCTTCAACCTGTATTTTTATTATTGGTGAGCATTTGTTTTTCCAAGCAATTTCCATAAGCTCCCAGACAAAACATTAATGATATGTTGAGCAGGATATTGTTGCTTCTAAGTGCTTTCCTTTTGTCTTCACCTTTTTTTTCCAGTATTAATGGTATTCCATTTAGGCACTGATGATCAGAAAACACACCACTGAGACCTCGGTCTATGTCTTGGACTGAAAAAAAACTGTTAAAGCACATTTCCAGGTAAACACATTTTCACAGGGTTGCAATTAGCTTCCTACTATAAATAAATCATTATGATTTTTTTTGCTTTCAAATAAACTCATATGACTTTATAAAAGTGTTCATCTAATGGAGGGGTCTCCCTCTATGGACCCTTTGCTATTGGCTAAAGCTGGAAGCAATATCCGCTACAGTTCTTGCCACTGGTGGAACATAAAAAAAAACATATGGTATATGCGTGCCGTCGCAGGGACGCAGGGCAGCGTCAGGATGTTGTATGTGACGCAGCACAAAACATCCAGCATCAGGACCTTGTTTGCACCACGGCACAAACCTTGTGTGCTGTGCCAGATGTGGCAGCCTGTAGGGATCCAGGGCAGGTCCTGAAGATAAGCCAGGAGCGGTGAGTATATGCCTTTTTTATGTCTGATCTGGGGTCTGATCTGGTGGGGTCCATGCTTGGTGGGGTCCATGCTTGGGAATGTCCATTCTGGGTGGGGTACCATTTAATTGTGTGGCATGAGGCCCCGGATGCTCCTGTACCGTTACGTCCCTGGGTATATGCATCCATTGATTTTAGTGGGCATTCCATAATGCCTTATTATAGCCCTGCTGCACATCTTTTTTGCTGAAGGACCACAATGGAGAGCTGGTTGGGGAGACTTTCATGAACAATACCTACAATCAATCTTCTTGAAGGACCGGTTAATAACACATTGGAAAAACCCTTATTAAAACTGTATAAAAATGGCATTAGAGGGATATGCTTGGTATGCCAATGTGGACTAAACAAAATATTCCAAACTACAAATCTTACTTTATATATACATATATTCCACAACCTAATTTTCAATAACAAATATCTTTATTACAATATACCTTTATTACATGAATAATGTAATAAAGGGGCTGTTTTCCCTTGAAAACAGCTCTGTATTTTGAGAAGTTTTTGACTCTACGTGTGAACATACCCTAATAGTGAATAAGATATTGCCTATTACCACTGGTGAAATGTATGTAGTATGCATGCAGTTTATATGTTTCATGGGTATTTTAGTGCATTTTCCCTAAGCATTCTGGCTTCTTACTACTATCCAAAAACAATAAGTATATTTGCTTTACATCAAGCTGATCCTACCATTTGTGTGAATCACTATAGTAGAGAAATAGATTACAAGTTCCATGGGCACAAAGTTATGTTATCTGTAAATTCCTAGTTCGATAGAATTACAATTATAATACCAAAGATAGTGATAAAGCTTTACTTGTAGTATCACACATCAGTTTGTCCATGCAATGAGCAAACAGTATTTTGTGTTAATCACGTAGAACATAAAAATTCCAGAAGGTCAGGTAAAAAATACATCTGACATGATAAAAATCAATGAATCATCTTTGGAAACATCTACAACCCGGTAGGTCTAAACAAATGTAGAGATGGGAAGAACTGATGGAAGTGATAGCACACATTATCCTTCTTTGGTAATTCTATGTGACTTGTAGAATGAAAGAAAAATCCCTTTTTCTCCGTGTGAAACTGTGGGAACAATTTACATGAAGTTAACAAAATATTGTTTACGGTAGGAGAGCAATGTGGATTACACTGGTAGTGTTCATGTATGACGTTATATGTATCCTCACTTACTGCACAGTAAATGCTAAATGCAATGATGGTGAGGTGTAAGTGTTATGTCAGCGGAAAGCGACCGCGGCCATAACATTTACACCTCTCCATAATCACATTGCATTTAGCATTTACTGTGCCACTTACCAGCAGCAGCCACAACCTCAGGACTGTATATTCATGTCGGCGTCTCTCTCTTCAGAGACAATGACACACACGGCTGCAGTGCTCTCCTGTGTCCTGTATGGTGAGCATGCGCTCACTCCCGGCCTTAAAGGGCCAGCACGAGCAGCTGCCTAAAGTTTCCCAATCAACACAGTTACACCCTGGACTTTAAAAAGGGCTTTACACTTCCTCTCTTCCCCTGAGTGTTGTATGTATTCCTGTGTTCGTCTATGAAATGGTTCCTTAGTTGTATCCTGCTCCCAGTGCTCACGTATGCTGCTTCCCGTATCCTGTATCCTGTTGCTGTGTTTGTTCCTGAGTCTAAGCCTATTGTGGGAGTCGTGTGTGACTCATCTGCCACGTCTGGTGTCATCTGCCTTGTCTGGTGTCATCTGCCATGTTTGGTGTCATCTGCCACGTCCAGTGTCCATCTGCTACGCCAAGCATCATCTGTGCCTGCTTCACCACGTGTCTGCTACTCCGATTACCTGCCTGATCTTCTGCCCAGGTACCCATATCCGAGAGACTGTTATTGACTGTTGCTTGGCTAGCTGCTTCTCCGCTATAGCGGAGCGGCCTAGTGGGTCCACATACCCCACAGAGATGACAGTACGCTCAGGCTATGGATCCTGCTGGTCAGCCCAAGACTACAATGGCTTTTAAAGCGATGCAGGCAGACATGCATGACCTCCGCACACAGCAGGATCAGCTCCTACAGGCAGTGAACTCCATCGTGCATCAGTTGGATACTCCCACTGCAATCACCACAGTACCTCCTCCTGCTGCTCCTTCTGTCAGTGCTGACTCCAGAAACTCTCTGCCGCTACCACCTTGCTACGATGGGGATGCGAAGACCTGCAGAGGTTTTGTTACCCAATGACAGATCCACTTCGGGCTGCAAGTAAGGTTGTTCCCCTCCTATGAGACCAAGATCGCTTTCATCATCTCCCTCCTTACTGGCAAGGCCCTGGCATGGGATAATCCTATCTGAGAACGAGAGGGTCCAGAGATTTCCAATTTGCAGTTGTTCCTACAGACTTTCCATACAGTTTTTGAGGCACCTGGACGGTCATCTTCCGGAGCTGCATCTCTTCTGAGCCTCCGTCAGGGCAAAACCATGGTTGGAGAATATGCTATCCAGTTCCGCACCCCGGCAGTGGAACTTGCTTGGAACAATGAGGCCTTAGATGCTACCTTCTGGCAGGGACTGTCTCTGCAAATTAAAGATTAAAGACGAGCTTGCCGCTCGTGACCTCCCATCCTCCCTGGATGCCCTCATTCTGTTGGCGACCTGGATCGACATGAGAATCCAGGAACAGGCCCAGGAGGCTCACCGTGACAGATAGTACCCTAAACTGGCACCCAAGTACCAGAGACCCCTGCTGCCCTCTTTTGTTATCCCGCCAGAGAAACCCATGCAAATTGACCGACTCAAATTGTCCATCCAAGAAAAACAGTGTAGTCACACTTCTGGACTGTGTTTGTATTGACGCCTCAGAGGCCATTTTGTCCACAAAAGCCGGGAAACTCCAGCGCCTAGGGTTGGTTGGAGAGACAACCCTAGGTAGAATTACGCCAACTGCCAAATCCTCTCCCAAACTGTCCATTCCAGTGAACATTGTTTCCAGGGAAAAATCACATAACGTCTCTGCTTATCTGGATCCTGGAGCCGCTGCAAACTTTATTCAGCAGGATCTAGTACATTGTCTCCAATTGCACACGGTTCCTCTAGAGAGACCCCTGGCGGTCGCCTCTGTGAATGGAGAACCTCTGCCCGATCCTATATTGTTCATGACAAAACCGCAAAGACTTCAAGTCAGCATCCTCCATGCGGAACAGATTGTCTTCTTCGTCCTGCCTAAAGCTGTCAACCCTATTTTGCTGGACCTGCCTTGGCTTCATTTACATGGTTCGGTTCTCGACTGGAACTCCAGAGATATCCTCCAATGGATTCCAAAGTGTCTCCACCGCTGCCTACCACAGGTTTGTCCAATCCAGTCTCCTCTGCCTCAGTCGCTCTCTGGACTAACCACACACTATGCCGGCTTTGCGGACATCTTCAGTAAAAAGGAAGCAGAGGTCCTTCCTCCTCATCGTCCCTACGATTGCCCTATAGAATTGCTCCCAGATGCCTTAAGTCCTCGTGAACGGGTATATACTCTCTCCTTGCCAGCGACCCAGGCCATGTCAGCCTATGTCACGGAGAACCTTGAGTGGAGGTTAATTCGGAAGTTTTCATCTCCGGCCGGAGCCAAGTTATATTTTGTGAAAGATGGATCTCTTTGACCCTGTATCGATTTCCGTGGTCTTAACCAAATCACGGTTAAGAACAAGTATCCCTTGCTGCTAATCTCGGAGCTCTTTGATTGCATTCGAGGAGCCAAGATTTTTACCAAGCTGGACTTATAACTTGATCCGGATCCGTCAGCGTGACGAGAGGAAAACCGTATTCAATATTCGAGACGAACACTACGAGTATCTTGTGATGCCCTTTGGCCTATGTAATGTTCCAGCATTTTTCAGGAATTCGTGAATCACAACTTCCGGGATCTCCTATATGTCTGCGTGGTAGTGTATTTGGATGACATTCTGATTTACTCACCAGATCTGACAACTCATCGGAAGCATGTCCACCAAGTCCTGTTGCGGCTAAGGGAGAATTGCCTGCATGCTAAACTAGAAAAGTGCATATTTGAGAAGAATTCTCTGCCTTTCCTGGGCTACATTGTCTCCGATCGTGGACTCAAGATGGATCCCGAGAAGGTGAAGTCCGTCTTAGAGTGGCCATGTCCTCAGGGTCTTCGGGACATACAGCGATTTCTGGGATTCGCAAATTTCTACCTGCAATTTATCCCAAACTCCTCATCGCTGAATGCTCTCACTAAGAAGGGGGTGAACGCCAAAGTGTGGACCCCGGAGGCAGAGTCTGGATTTATCAGTCTCAAGAGTGCCTTCATTTCAGCCTCGATTCGTCATCCTCCTGTCATATCTTGACAGTTCTCTTTAGAGGTTGATGCTTCTTCTGTTGGTGCAGGTGCACTTCTATTTCAGAGAAACTCCAAGGGTAAGGCAGTGGTGTGTGGCTACTACTCGAGACTATTCTCTCCTGCAAAGCGCAATTACTCCATTTGGGCTTCACTTCCATCCCGCTCACAACAATGTGAGGGCTGATGTCCTGTCTCGGTCATTTGAAACAGTGGACTTTGAAGAGACTCCTCAATACATTATAGATCTTTCCAGAGTTATTTCCGTCAATCCTCTTCAAATTAGTGTCATTCCCCATGGGAAGACCTTTGTTCATCTTGTAGACAGGAAAAAGATTTTCCGCTGGGGACACAGTTCTAAACTGGCTGGGCACTCTGGCATCCGTAAAACTCGGGACCTAATTGCACGCCAATACTGGTGGCCCACGCTGCCTTAAGGATGTTGCGGACTTTGTCTCCTCCTGTACTATATGTGCCTCTAATAAATCTGCTCATTCCAGACCTGCTGCTCTGGTCCAACCCCTGCCAATACACAATGCCCACTGGCAACATATTGCAATGGACTTTATTACTGACCTTCCTCCTTTGGCTGGATGCATTACTGTCTGGGTGGTGGTAGACCATTTTACCAAGATGGCATATTTCATCCCACTAACTGGTGTCCCCTCAGCTCCTCGTCTAGCTAATCTCTTCATACAACATATATTCCGTCTGCACGGATTGCCTCTCCGTATCGTGTCTGATCGGGGGGTACAATTCACTTCGAAATTCTGGAGAGCCCCCTGTAAACTCCTTGATATATAATTGGACTTTTCCTCTGCCTATCATCCTCAGTCTACTGACAAGTTTAGAGAATTAACCAAATATTGGAGAATTACCTATGTCATTTCATTTCTGTTCAGCATGACAACTAGGTGCAGCTTCTTCATTAGGCCAAGTTCTTCTACAACAACCACACAAGGGAATCTACTGCCTATACTCCATTCTTCATTGTTTACAGCCAACATCCATTGTTCCTCTTCCAGTTCCTGCTACGTCCCACTTACCGGCAGCCGCGACCGCAGGATTGTATCATCATGTCGGCATCTCCCTCCTCACAGACATCCCCGACACACACGGCTGCAGTGCTCTCCTGTGGGGTGCGTGCGCTCACTCCCGGCCTTAAATGGCCAGCGTGCGCACCTGTCTAAAGTTTCCAATCAAAACAGTAACACCCTGTACTTTAAAAAGGGCTCTGCCCTTCCTCTCCTTGCCTGAGTGTTGTTTGTATTCCTGTGTTCGTCTATGCAAATGTCCCTTAGTTGTATCCTGCTCCCAGTGTTCCCGTATCCTGCTTCCTGTATCCTGTTGCCGTATTTGTTCCTGAGCCTAAGCCTATTGTGGGAAGAATCTTGGGGAGGGTTCCTCCAGCTCACCTTATCGCAGATGTGTGGAATCGCGCACGGGTCCTCGTGTCGGCACACGTATGAATACAGGAAAAGACAAAGAAATGGATCCAGCGCTGTATCTTTTTTGTCTTTTAAAATAGGAAACTATTTCCAAGTTTTATTGATTTAATGAAAAAATAAAATCAATGGTAAAAAAACAATGGTAATGCAGGTAGATATTCCCAAAACAAATGGAGGGATTGTGTCAGTGTGAGCGGTGCCTACGCGTTTCTGATGCCTACTGCGTCCTTAGTCATGGCTAATGACTAAGGACGCAGTAGGCGTCAGAAACGCGTAGGCACCGCTCACACTGCCACAATCCCTCCATTTGTTTTGGGAATATCTACCTGCATTACCATTGTTTTTATTTTTTCATTAAATCAATAAAACTTGGAAATAGTTTCCTATTTTAAAAGACAAAAAAGATACAGCGCTGAATCCATTTCTTTGCCTTTTCCTATTGTGGGAGTCGTGTGTGCCTCATCTGCCACGTCTGTTGCTATCTGCCACCTCTGGTGTCATCTGTCACGTCCGGTGTCAAGCATCATCTGTGCCTACTTCACCACGTGTCTGCTACTTCGAGTACCTGCCTGATCTTTTACCCAGGTACCCATATCCGAGACACTGTTATTGACTGTTGTTTGGCCATCTGCTTCTTCGCTACGGCGGAGTGGCCGAGTGGGTCCACATACCCCACAGCCGTGACAGTAAGTTTAACTTATTGTACTTTTAAAAGGCTTTGTGTAATAGTCATGATTGTACATGGCATGCTTTCCATGCATTAAGATACATTTAAAATAAAACTATATGAGGGGGTCCAGTAAGCTGCATTGGTAGATTGTGTTGGAGTTATGTGGGATAACAGGTGTCAGTAGGGTGAGGTTCTTTTGATCTATCAAAAGTCCAATGTTTCCCTAAAATGGAGAGAGAAAAATGCAACTCTCGGTCATACTACTAGTTTATGGTTTCTATCAGGGTGCATGTTTCAATTTTACCCATGTAATGTGGTCCATTCATTAACAGCGTGCCACAATGTGTGCAGCTTAATTAACCTACGGCACGACAAGTAGGCATTATATGCAAATTACATGGTGAGCTTCCCATTTAGTCTACAGAAGAATGGAAACCTTTTCCTCATAGAATGGCGGTCAGGGGATCTGAATTTTTTCAATGAATGGGTTACCAAAGTTGGAACTCCCACCTGTAAGACATTTATGGATCAGATAGCAATACCCCTTTAACTCATTCAGCATTAGTGTACCGTTTCCTCCAGACCTGTACCGAAGAGCGAAAGTTGTGCATTATAATTCCTAGCCACAAATAAATATTTCTAAACTTTAACTACTTGTGGAGTAAGGGTTCCCAGGAGGTACTATAATACAATGTATATACCCTAGCCTAAGGTCAACTTTAACTATGAAGATATTTTTATGATACTCTTAACTTTCATCTTAACTCAGGTGTAATGCATAAACGCAGGGAACTAACTTATGACTAATGAAAGGCAGGGAGTGAAAAACTGAAAAACGAAAAAATAAAAAAAGGCTGTGGCGCCAAGGGGTTATTTCTGATTTCTACATTTGAAGTTTGAAAGATTATTTTGGCATTCTTCATGAGGATAATTGGCAACTACGTGATTGGGGTTGTTTTGCCTTCTCATGGGTCCACATTGTATGATAATAAGTTGATTTAGAATAATAGGATGGGTTTTGCACTCCTATAGCTGTCCCACTGCAGATCTATGCTTCACACTATTAAACCCCTTCTAAACTAAATGCATTTTATTTAGTTGTACATATAAGTGCAAATGTCCAAAAAGCTAATTATTTATCATCTGAAATGTGACATGATGGCGAAGTGCCACCACAGCTGTTTTTATACAGCCAATGTAAAATGTTGTCAGAAAAGTGTGTTGCATGAATAGAAGTTTTGTTATATTTAATTGCAGTGAAAAAGTACACAGTGTGGGAGCTGAGAATAAAAAACATTACTTCATTTACATGGGTCAATAAAAATGCTGAATATGCTGTTTTCAGAGCTACGACTTGAGTTGCTTGTTGCAGGGCAATGGCACTCAGGACTTGCCAAATTAAAATGAATGTACTGTACTCAGCCAAGGTCCTCCCATTCATCTACTCATGCATCTAAATTCACTGAGGGTATTATAGTCAATGAGACAGACGTCCCTTTGAGCTCCTTGTATTAAATAAGCTTCAATTAAGGCCTTATAATATTTAACGGTGAACGGGTACGAACAGTTTTAAAAGTTTCCTAAAGATATAATATATTCCAAAAACTTTTATATGCAAAAACATAAAGCTAGCCATTGTAGCCTACTTGGTAATGTTACCCATAAGTCTAATGAATTTCATCACATCACATCTATAAAGCAATGACAGGGGTAAAGATAGGGGGCTAGTGGGGCAAGTGTCTCAAATGCTAGATACCAGGAAGGGGCCAGCAAGCCATTCTGCCTCAGCTTAGGCAACGACTGAATCTTTGCCCAGGATGAATGAAAGCTTAGATACCACTCTGATCAATGACATCAGCAAGAGCCACCAATTATAATTTAGCAGGGTAAAACATCATTCCACCTATGTGCCCCCCCCCCCCATAGGTAACAGAAGGGGAAAGCATGAGAATAGTAACTATTGCTGCCCTGAGCACAAAATTTTACCCACAGAGAAGTAAGCAACGGGAGTATGGTACAGCAATTATGGTGAGATACTGATTGTATCCATGTATATTATTCTAAAAAAAATTGGACTGGTCCATAAAAACATAAACCCTCAGATTTTATGTCCTTTTTCTGTTAATTTCAAAACACTCAAAACATAAGTAATTTTTTCATGTGTCACATTCATAAACGAAATATAATTTTATTTACATTGCATCTATACCAAGTATAACGTTTGTAGCATCATCGTACATAAATGTAGTTGTCCAAACACATCAAACTTTGAAAAACTTTTATGCTGCGTCTAGAAAGCAAAACACCAACAGAGCATCCTCCAGAACGGTTTCATATAAGTTTCAAGTAAAAAATTGTAGTTATAAAAGAAATGTTTTATTACATTTCTCAGTGTCATGGAGGAAAAGGAGTGTATATAAACTGCCAAGCATTGTATTTACATTGTTAATATAGTTGTAATACTATGCAATAAAACAGAGAGTTTTAAAGTACAATAATACAATACATCTACCTGCAGTCCAATACACACTGTGATATGATGAGTTGCACCGAATGACAAACATAGCTCTGCTGTATTTAATAAACTGAGCAATAAATGTAGCACTGTATTGTATTTTTCTATTACGCATGCACTTACTCCATTCATCAATATATAATAAATTTGTTACGTTACTATATTAATACGGAGGGCAATCAGTATGATTAATTTCTACATGCCCCTCAGCGGAAACTTCCTAGTAAATAATCTCTATAACAGCTGATCATTACACTGTGACAGTGTTGCAGATCACATAGATGTCATAACAACATGATAAAAAAGACAGTAAAATATTTGTAACATTGAGATAATGGAAATAATAGAATGTATAGAGACTCACTTACCATCTCAGCCCTCTTCCTTTCTTGAGTTTCAGTGTCAGCACCATCTCAATGCACAGTAAAATGTTGACAAGAGCCAGCAGCCAGTACATCTTGTCATTTTTTAACACAGTAACTCTCCAAACTCCAACTACAGAGTGAAGTATGAATAGGAATCTAGTCAGAACTGCATTGAGGAGGACTTTGAGTTCCATGGTCTTACAGATTGTCCTTTTGTAATTCCTATTAAATGTCTCCTTTTCTCTCAGTCCAGTGAAGTTTTCAAGGAGGACAGGAAAGTTACTCCGGGGATATGTGATGTGAATCTGTGCAGATGCTTTTTCCTCTTCAACAAAGAAGCCTATAGCTGCTCTTAAACCGCCCCTCCTCCAGAGTTCCTGAACTTATGTGTCTGCAAAACTTGTCCTGAGCTGAATGGTACTTAATTTATAGGGAGGAAAAAAATGAGAATGAGCCTCCTACAGTCATTTGTAATTTCTTCACATTTCTATAGCTACCACTAGAAGTATTTTTTTTCTTTTTTAATCCCTAAATATCTAAACTAGAGAATTTTAATTTTACTTTTTGGATACTTTATGTGAATTATTAGTTTTGTTCATACAATTGCATTCTTTAGATTCAACAGCAAGTCTCAAATTTGGTTTAGATTAGAAGCTTCCTTATTTCCAGTTACTGTGGTATATAAGGCTTTGTTCACATCTGCGTTGGGACTCTGTTCATAGGTTCCGTTGGAGCTTTCCATCAGGGGAACCAATGAATGGAATCCAAACTGAAACAAATGGAAACCACATGTTTCCGTTTGTCGGATCCGGTGCAAATGGTTTCCATTTGTCACCGTTGTTTAAGGGTTCCGTCATTTTGACTAAATCAATACAGTAGTCGACTGGGCTATTCATTCCGTCAAAACGACGGAATCCTTAAACAGTGGTGACAAACAGAAACCATTTGCACCGGATCCGTCACCATTGAAATAAATGGTGATGCAAACGGAAACATGTGGTTTCCATTTGTTTCAGTTTGGATTCTGTTCATGGGTTCCCCTGACGGAAAGGTCAGACGGAACCCATGAACGAAGTCCCAACGCAGATGTGAACGAAGCCTAAGAGTAACATTAGCTTTCATAATATAGTTTCGTAATAGGGGAGTGGATTGGACAATCAATGACGTTTTTTGTCCAATCTTTTGACCATTAGCATTAATGTAAAAAAAAAAATATTGGATCCTCATTGATGCCCTCAATAGACCAGACCCCTCCGCTTTTATCAGTCCACTAGCCTGTGGCTTGATCAATCAGAAAACTGTAGGTTCCAATAACAGGGAACAGTTTTCTTTAAAGGTTATTCCTACCTTTAGCATTTATGGCCTATCCACAGGCTTGACAAGTCCCTAACAAGGTATAGTGTAATAGGGGTCTCCTCAATGTGGGCTGTTTTTGCCCTTAATCCTTAACACAATATAAAAAAACTCTGTGGTTGTAAATAACCAAGGTGAGTTCTGCTACTCTCGCTGCCATAGCCAGTGCTAAAGAGAAAGCAATCTAAACACCTGTTCCCCCAAGTGTTTCATGTCCCAAGTTGCTAAATATTTTGGGAATAGATGGCCTCTCCCTTCAACAGTCTCAAGTACAGATGTATACTTACCTTTCCTTTTATCGCAACAAATTCTGAGAGATGTGTGAGATGTGTGGCGCGAGATGAACAGCTTTGAAATAAACATGCTCTTACACTGTCTGTAGCAGAGACACGTCCCCTTGCCAGTTCGACAGGTAAGTACAAGACTGTGTGATCTCTCGCAAGAGATCACAGTCTTGTCCTTGTCTGCCGAGAGCTGAAGAGAGTGTGTAGTGTCCACACTACAGCTCTTGATGTGATGCTGTCTAGATAGTGTTACAGCCATGTTACATGCCCCCTTGCAAGTACACGCCCCATTGACAGTTCAGTGGGTTATTTAAATATCGGGCGCCAAATATAACGGCACCGATATCTAAATAACGGAGGAGGGTAGTTTTTTTTTTAAAGTACCCCAGGGTTTGTGCAGCCCTGCCTATTACATGCTGCATTCAGCTGCACATGTATGGGCAGGTGAAAGATTCTCTTTAAGTCACAAAAAATTATTTTGAAATTTCAGGTTTTTTTTCCATAACTTCCCAAAAAAGTTAATAAAAGTTAATCAATAAATTATATGTACCCCAAAATTCTGCAATTAAAAAATACAACTTGTCCCACAAAAAAACAAGTCCTCATACAGCTATGTCAACAGAAAAAGAAAAAAGTTATAGCTCTTTGAATGCAACGATAGAAAAATGAATTGCTTTTATTGAGTCCTACAATAGGTTGGTCACTAAGGAGTTAAAAGTCTATTACTTAATACACCAGCCCATATTGAATCTGAATTTCTCCTATGATCAAATGACAAAAAGGGAGCTACAATGATGTAATTCCCTGACATACAGTTTACGTCGTTATCAGAGGCTCAGTCGCAGGTCCCATCAGATTTAACTGGAAGAATAGCACTGCATGCAAAACGACGAACATCACGACGTAACCCAATGGATCCAATTATAAGTTGATTGATTTGGCACTAGGTCCTGTTTTTTTTCATATTAAACAGAAACCATGACGCACGTGTAAACCCGGCCTAAGGGTACGTTTACACGGCCCAACGTGGGATGTGTAAACAAGCGCCAATCAAGGAGACAGTACGTTGATCGGCACTCGTTTGCTCCTTTGACAAGGGGCTAGTATGGGGACGAGCGCTCGTTGCCATACAATACAGTTTATCATGTCGGCAGCACGTCAGGGAGATGTGCTGCCGACAATGATAATATTTTAGTCATTTAAAACAGCTCGTCCATCGGCTGATCGTTGTCCTGTTTACACAGGGCAACTATCGAGAACTAGCGGTCTGTGAACGCTCGTTTGCCCAATAATCGGCCGGTGTAAAAGGGCCCTAAGTATAGGTTTACCAAAGGTTAAACTACACTTTAAAGTGCTACTCCAATGCTATCTTAAAATAATATAGCAGGACCATTGTTTGTAACGTAAAATACTTGATTATATGGTCTGCAGTCCTTCCGAGATACAACAACACAGCCACAGTTTTGCCGCTTTCTCCTCTGGTCCTGCATACAGTATGAGACTGCTCCTATCCATTATAATAATGGCCACACTTCGAGGCCATAACTACAAACAGGATCCAAGGAGACAGGGCCAACAAATACCATTAGGCAAATAAATGACAATATTACACATTATGGTGTCCTGGTTACTCAGCAGTGATGTAACCAGAATATTTTCAGTCTCCCTATAAAGTGTTTGACGCCATCATCTAAATCATAACAAATTGTCATAAAATATTTCTGTTGTTATTTAACAGGAACTGTTGTAATAAGACTCACTTGTCTTCTAACATATTCTTTCCACGTCTGAGTACTAACCAGTAGTATGAAGTAATGCTCTCTTGTTAAAGAGATACTAGGACACTAAATGACAATATAAATAATGCTCTAATACTATGCAAATATCTCTCCCTACCTTGTAAACATAGGCGCTCTGCTTGGATATAGCATGGCTCATATCCATTCCCCAGATCTACACTTAGGGTGCCAGGTTAAAGAGTACCTGTCACCTCTCCTGACATGTTTATTTTAGTAAGTTATTGCATTACGCATGGAATAACTATTTTGGAGCATCTTTTCTTAGAACTCGACGATGTACCGTTGCTCTGTTATTTCTTCTAGAAATGTATTAACAAATTGACAACTGGGTATTACCAGTTTTTGTGTGTGATTCAACACAGACTGACAACGTCCAATCAGAGTCCACCAACATATTAATAGATAGCACTCACGTCTTGATGCAAAAATGTGATAACTTTAATCGGGTCGTGCGATCGGATTAAAGCTATCACTGTAATGACGGGGGGTGGGGAGACAGACAAGTGAGCCCTAATCTACCCGCCACTCAGTCCCTGCCTACTTGCAACGACCCGCCCTAGGCGACGGGGTACAACTGGGTGACGGTCCCTACGCTCAATAAGTGCACGACAGACAAACAGACAAGGGTACACAGAGCTAGGGGAGAAAGAGGCAGTTGCCCACGGCAACACCGTGAGCAACAAGAGAAGTAAACAAGCCGAGTCAAACCAGGAGTGTACGAGGTACCAAACGCAGAGCAGGAGAGTAGTCAGCAAGCCGGGGTCAATATGAAGCAAGGACAATAGTGCAAGACGCTGCAGCAGGGCCAGGAAACCAAACGAAAAGAATCACAAGCAAAGGAGGAACAGGAAAGGCAGGTATAAATAGACAGAGGGCGGGAGCTAGCTCCGTCTGGCCAGGCCGTGACAGGCTCTCCCACTCCTAAGCCCGCCACCCTGAGTGGTGGAAGATGGAGTCAGTCTCACAGACATAGAAGCAGGTGCAGACTGATTATCCATGGGCGTTAACCCCGAAGCTGTGCCTGGCAGATCCTTTACAGTACCCCCCCTTTAATGAGGGGCCACCGGACCCTTTCTAAGTGGACCTGGTTTACTGGGGAAACGAAGGTGAAACCTCCTGACCAATATCCCAGCGTGAACATCCTGAGAGGGTACCCAAGTCCTCTCCTCAGGCCCATATCCTCTCCAATGGACCAGGTACTGGAGGGAGCCTTGGACCATCCTGCTGTCCACAATCTTGGCCACCTCGAATTCTTCCCCCTCAGGGGTGAGAACAGGGACCGGAGGTTTCCTCGAGGGAGTCAAGGACGGGGAGCAGCGTTTAAGGAGGGAGGCATGGAACACGTCATGTACTCGAAAAGATGGTGGCAACTCCAGTCGGAAGGAGACAGGATTGAGGACTTCAATGACCCTGTACGGCCCTATAAACCGGGGAGCAAACTTCTTGGACGGGACCTTAAGGCGCAAATTTTTAGACGATAGCCACACCAGGTCCCCGACCATAAACAAGGGGTTAGCAGAACGTTTTCTATCTGCCTGAGTTTTTTGTATGCTCTGGGACGCCTCTAAGTTCTTCTGAACCTGAGCCCAGACTGTGTACAGTTCTTGATGAACGACCTCTACCTCGGGATTGTTGGAACTACCAGGTGAAACGGAAGAGAACCGTGGATTAAACCCAAAATTACAGAAAAAGGGGGAGACCCCTGACGAGTTACTGACCCGGTTATTAAGGGAAAATTCGGCGAGGGGAATGAATGAGACCCAATCATATTGACAGTCAGAGATAAAACACCTTAAATATTGTTCTAGAGACTGATTAGTCCTCTCAGTTTGGCCATTAGTTTCAGGATGGAAGGCAGAGGAGAAGGACAGATCAATCTCCAACTTTTTACAGAAGGCTCTCCAAAACAATGAAACAAATTGTACCCCTCTATCAGAAACAATATTGACAGGGACCCCATGGAGACGCAGGATGTGTTTGACAAACAAGGTAGCTAACGTCTTAGCATTGGGTAGTTTCTTGAGGGGCACAAAGTGGCACATCTTACTGAAGCGGTCTACTACAACCCACACCACTGACTTGCCTTGAGATGGAGGCAAATCGGTGATAAAATCCATGGAGATATGGGTCCAAGGTCTCTGGGGAATGGGCAAAGAACATAGTAAGCCCGCTGGTCGGGACCTGGGAGTCTTGGACCTAGCACAAACTTCACAAGCGGCGACGTAGGCCTTAACGTCTTTAGGCAACCCAGGCCACCAATAGTTTCTGGCAATGAGGTGCTTGGTACCCAGTATGCCTGGATGGCCAGATAGTGCAGAGTCATGATTTTCCCTAAGTACCCTTAGCCGGAATTGCAGGGGAACAAACAGCTTGTTCTCAGGAAGGCTCCCGGGAGCTGAACCTTGATCAGCCACAATTTCAGAGACTAAATCAGAATCAATAGCGGAAATGATTATACCTGGAGGCAAAATACAAGCAGGATCTTCCTCCGAAGGAGGGCTGGCCATGAAGCTACGTGACAGTGCATCAGCCTTAACATTTTTAGACTCAGCCCTATAGGTAACCACAAAGTTGAATCTGGTAAAAAATAACGCCCAACGAGCTTGTCTCGGGTTTAGCCTCCAGGCAGATTCTAGGAAAACCAGATTCTTGTGGTCGGTAAGGACCGTTACCTGGTGCCTAGCCCCCTCCAGGAAGTGGCGCCACTCTTCAAATGTCCATTTAATGGCTAAGAGTTCGTGGTTGCCAATATCATAGTTACTCTCAGTGGGTGAAAACTTCCTGGAGAAGTAGGCACAGGGACGGAGATGGGTGAGGGACCTGGTACCCTGGGACAAGACAGCCCCCACTCCAACCTCGGACGCGTCAACCTCCACGATAAATGGCTCCATTTGGTTGGGCTGAACCAGCACCGGGGCCGAGATAAAGCACTTCTTAAGGACCTCAAAAGCCTGGACAGCCTCAGGAGGCCAGTGGAGGAGATCAGCACCTTTGCGAGTGAGATCCGTAAGAGGCTTAGCGATGACCGAGAAGTTAGCAATAAACCTCCTGTAATAATTAGCGAACCCCAGGAAGCACTGTAACGCCTTCAGGGAGGCAGGTTGGACCCATTCCGCCACAGCCTGGACCTTGGCAGGGTCCATGCGGAATTCATGAGGAGTGAGGATTTGGCCCAAAAATGGTATCTCCTGCACCCTAAACACACATTTTTCGGTCTCCGCAAACAGTTTGTTTTCTCGAAGGACCTGGAGCACCTTCCTGACATGCTCAATGTGGGAGGACCAGTCCTTGGAAAACACAAGTATGTCATCAAGGTACACTACAAGAAATACCCCCAGGTAGTCTCTTAAAAATCTCATTTATGAAATTCTGGAAGACCGCGGGAGCATTACACAACCAAAAGGGCATGACGAGGTATTCGAAATGACCTTCGGGCGTGTTAAACGCAGTCTTCCACTCATCCCCCTCTTTGATGCGGATAAGGTTATATGCCCCCCGTAGATCAAACTTAGAGTACCATTGGGCCCCTGAACCTGATTAAAGAGATCAGGAATCAGAGAAAGGGGATACTGGTTCCTTACAGTGACCTTATTCAAGCTTCGGTAGTCAATGCATGGCCTAAGACCACCATCCTTCTTCCCTACGAAGAAGAAGCCAGCACCTACCGGAGAAGTAGAGGGGTGAATGTAACCCTTGGCCAGGCATTCCTGGATATACTCTCTCATGGCTTCACGTTCGGAACAAGAGAGATTAAATATCCTACCCTTAGGGAGCTTAGCTCCTGGTACCAAATTGATTGCGCAATCATATTCTCTATGAGGAGGTAACACTTCGGAGGCCTCCTTAGAGAAAACATCGGCGAAGTCCTGAACAAACTCAGGTAGCGTGTTCACCACCTCAGGGGGAGAAATAGAATTAACAGAAAAATATGACGTCAAGCATTCATTACCCCACTTGGTAAGATCCCCAGTATTCTAGTCAAACGTGGGATTATGCAACTGCAACCAGGGAAGGCCTAAAACCTAATCGGACGATAATCCCTGCATTACCAGTACAGAGCACTGCTCCAAATGCATGGA
This sequence comes from Rhinoderma darwinii, assembly GCF_050947455.1. NCBI lineage: Eukaryota > Metazoa > Chordata > Amphibia > Anura > Rhinodermatidae > Rhinoderma > Rhinoderma darwinii. The sequence continues at coordinate 40,880,885 of NC_134697.1, read as the reverse complement.
GCCAACAAGGAGTTCAAAAACAGGGGTATGCTGTGTAAAATAACCATTAGCAAGAGGAGTGGAGTCGATACCCACTACCGGGACAGGTTTAGGCAAATCAATCAAAGGCATAGCTAGAGACATAGCAAATTCCACAGACATGATATTAGCAGACGACACTGAATCCACGAAGGCACTGCCGGTAGCAGACCTACCACCAAAAGAGACCTGAAAGGGAAGCAAGATTTTATTACGTTTTATATTTACGGGAAATACCTGTGCGCCCAAGTGACCTCCCCGATGATCACTTAGGCGCGGAAGTTCTCCGGCTGCATTCTTACGCTTAGGACAGTTGTTAACTTGATGCTTGTCATCCCCACAATAGAAGCAGAGACCATTCTTCCTGCGGAAATCTCTACGTTGTTGGGGGGACACGGAGGCCCCGAGTTGCATAGGTACCTCCGAGTCTTCCGGGGAGGAACGAAGCAACGGAACCTCGGGAGGCATCATGGGGGAGTCAGAGGAGAAAACACATAAACGTTCACGTTGTCGTTCCCTGAGACGTCGGTCAAGTCGTACCGCTAAAGCCATAACCTGGTCTAGGGAGTCAGAAGAGGGATAGCTAACTAGCAGGTCTTTCAGGGCGTTCAACAGACCCAACCTAAACTGGCACCGTAAGGCAGGGTCATTCCACCGAGAAGCTACGCACCACTTCCTAAAGTCAGAGCAATACTCCTCAACAGGTCTCCTACCCTGACGTAAGGTCACCAGCTGACTCTCGGCAAAAGCAGTCTTGTCAGTCTCGTCATAGATGAGTCCGAGAGCAGAAAAGAAAAGATCAACGGAGGAAAGTTCAGGGGCGTCAGGAGCCAAGGAGAAGGCCAATTCTTGGGGCCCTTCCTGGAGCCAGGACATAATTATACCCACCCGCTGGCTCTCAGAACCTGAGGAGTGGGGCTTTAAGCGAAAATAGAGCCTACCACTCTCCCGAAAGGAGAGAAAAGTCTTCCGTTCCCCTGAGAACCGGTCGGGCAACTTGAGGTGGGGTTCAAGAGGTGAGGTGAGGGGGACTACCAAGGTTGCATCAGGCTGGTTGACCCTCTGAGCCAGGGCCTGGACCTGTAGGGAGAGACCCTGCATTTGCTGAGCCAGGGTCTCAAGGGGTCCATAGTGGTGTCAGGGACCAGGGTAGACTAGGTATGGGCTTGTGATTATGTAATGACGGGGGGTGGGGAGAGAGACAAGTGAGCCCTAATCTACCCGCCACTCAGTCCCTGCCTACTTGCAACGAGCCGCCCTAGGCGACGGGGTACAACTGGGCGACGGTCCCTACGCTCAATAAGTGCACGACAGACAAACAGACAAGGGTACACAGAGCTAGGGGGAGAAAGGGGCAGTTGCCCACGGCAACACCGTGAGCAACAAGAGAAGTAAACAAACCGAGTCAAACCAGGAGTGTACGAGGTACCAAACGCAGAGCAGGAGAGTAGTCAGCAAGCCGGGGTCAATATGAAGCAAGGACAATAGTGCAAGACGCTGCAGCAGGGCCAGGAAACCAAACGAAAAGAATCACAAGCAAAGGAGGAACAGGAAAGGCAGGTATAAATAGACAGAGGGCGGGAGCTAGCTCCGTCTGGCCAGGCCGTGACAGGCTCTCCCACTCCTAAGCCCGCCACCCTGAGTGGTGGAAGATGGAGTCAGTCTCACAGACATAGAAGCAGGTGCAGACTGATTATCCATGGGCGTTAACCCCGAAGCTGTGCCTGGCAGATCCTTTACAATCAGATTTTTGCATCAAGACGTGAGTGCTGTCTATTACTATGTTGGTGGATATTGTGTCAGGGTAGGTTGGACGGAGCCCCCAGTTTGACTTGCACCATGTATACTATTGTGATTTTGGCTTTGAATGCCGTCTTTTTTGTTCTTTTTGAACTACTAATGATCAATCAGTGATGACAGAGTTTGGCCAGGGCCACACCAAGACTTTTTGTAGCGCTACTAATTGATTTTAACTCTAGAGCTAGAGCTGCAGTCCAAATGAATACATTGAGTTGCATGTAATCTTGTTGACTGCAGCTGTCACTCAATAGTCAAAATCAATCAGTAGCACTACAAAAAGTCTAGATGTAGCCCTGGCCTGAGACTGTGTAGGGGAACACCCCTTTGGCAAGAGGAATGGTAACACCCAGATGTCAAGAAGCAATAACAGAGATACAAAGCAGTATTCTGAGAAAATATGTTCCAGAAATTTTATTTCATAGGGAATATAAGAATTTACTAAAATAGACATGTGAAGATAAGAACTTTTAATGAGAAATATTTGTCATCTGAATCACAGTTTCTTAATATTCCTAAACCAAGTACCCCCTACGTCAACAAATTACATCAAAGTAACCCCAAAGCTGTGATCATATAAAAGCACAGCATAAGGACAGTGCAAATATCCACTAAAGACATGGCATGCACCCCCAGGGGTACTCGCACCACAGGTTGAGAGCCTGGGAACTAACCCATTGTGCATCTTATTTAACATGCACAATAGGTTAGTTCTCAGGCTCTCAAACAGCTGATCGGTGCAGCGTCCGGGTAGGTAGGTCGCTGTTGGTACGGCATCAGTATGAAAAACCTGCCCGGACAACCCCTCTGGCAGCTCCCATAGAAATTAACAGGATCAAAACAAATCTAATATCTCCTGTGTTTCCCTATGATATTCTTTGTTGTTTACTATTTCTTCCATTGGTATCAATTGACAAGTAGTAGAGTTCAACATAACATAACAATGTCAAACACTTATCTTTATCAGTTTTCACTTGACTATTTGTCCTCTCCAAGGGTTTCTATAGCCTTTCTCTTTCTTTTCTCCTCCGTTTGATTATTTGCATTATAAAATTGAAGAAAATAACCTGTAGATCCTTTCCGCCATTACTACTGCATGACCAACTGTTATTTACTGACAGCCCGGGTCCTCACCAGAAAGTGCTCACGCTCATTATGCAGGGGAGAGCTCATGCATGTTATACTGGTCAGCATTCATGCTCATTAAGCTCGGGAGTCCTTATACCATTCACACCAGGATGTAAGAGAGCAGGTGTGGATAACTAAAGGAGGCAAGAAAACAAGTACTACTTGTTTTTGGTTATATTACCCATATTTATATAAACCTATAATAGAGGGAGATTTATCAAACTTTCTAATATAAAAACAGGCATTGTTGTCAATAGCAACCAATCAGAGCTAAGCTTTCACTGTTTAAAAATGAAAACTACATTGTGATTGGTGACTATGGGCAACAAGACCAGTTTTTGTGTTGGACAATTATGATATATGAGTCCTCGGACATCATTTGTTATTTAAATATATATGTTGTATACATAAAAACATAATGTAGCCACATCTTACTATAAGAATACTATATTGGATCCCAAGTCTAAGCAAATCTATTTGTAAGACTTTTTTGTTTCTATAAGTAATAGTACTTGCATCTAGTAAATGTGTGTGTGTATATATATATATATATATATATATATATATATATATATACATATATATATATATATATATATATATATATATACATACAGTATATATATACACACAAACTTTTGTGTTGTTTATGTGATTCATATGTGGGGTTAGGGACTGCCTCCATTTTTGATGTTGCATTCCTCCCATTCTGCCCTGGGCAATTTTAATTAGTTTAATGCTGGTTTCTACCATTCCCAGATATATATAGCCTTAGTCCCAGTTCTGGGTGTATGTGCAGAGTAGACTCCCACCTATAGAGGACGCCTTGTCGTGGCAGGTGAGCCCACACATTTTGACCAAAATGTGTTCCAAGAGCCTCCCTATTGTAAGTAGATTTAGCAGTAATGCATATTTATTTATATTTAGTTTAGGATAAATTGGTGTTCGCAGTGTGCTGTCGCCATCTTTTTGTGTGCTGTATAAATGTGCACTCACAGCCGTTCTTGCACCTGCATACATGTTTTGTTTCATTTTGTTGGAATGTGCTGTTCAAACTTTTGTGTTGTTTATATGTATACACTTATATTTATCAAATGAGTTGCAAAATGACTAGAAAATATAGTCAAGACATTGACAAGGTTAGAAATAATGATTTTTATTTAAAATAATAATTTTCTCCTTCAAACACAATGCTCCATTTGCAGCAATTACAGCATTGCAGACCTTTGGCATTCTAGCTGTCAATTTGCTGAGGTAATCGGGAGAAATTTCACCCCATGCTTCCAGAAGGCCCTCCCACAAGTTGGATTGGCTTGATGGGCACTTCTTGCGTACCATACGGTCAAGCTGCTCCCACAGCAGCTCTATGGGCTTGAGATCTGGTGACTGCGCTGGCCACTCCATTACAGATAGAATACCAGCTGCCTGCTTCTTCCCTAAATAGTTCTTGCATAATTTAGAGGTGTGCTTTGGGTCATTGTCCTGTTGTAGGATGAAATTGGCTCCAATCAAGCACTGTCCACAGGGTCCTTCCTTATTCAAAATTCCTTTTACCTTGTACAAATCTCCCACTTTACCAGCACCAAAGCAACCCCAGACCATCACATTACCTCCACCATGCTTGATAGATGGCATCAGGCACTCTTCCAGCATCTTTTCAGTTGTTCTGCGTCTCACAAATGTTCTTCTGTGTGATCCAAACACCTCAAACTTCGATTCGTCTGTCCATAATACTTTTTTCCAATCTTCCTCTGTCCAATGTCTGTGTGCTTTTGCCCATATTAATCTTTTCCTTTTATTAGCCAGTCTCAGATATGGCTTTTTCTTTGCCACTCTGCCCTCAAGGCCAGCATCCCGGAGTCGCCTCTTCACTGTAGACGTTGACACTGGCGTTTTGCGGGTACTATTTAATGAAGCTGCCAGTTGAGGACCTGTGAGGCGTCTATTTCTCAAACTAGAGACTCTAATGTACTTGTCTTGTTGCTCAGTTGTGCAGCGGGGTCTCCCACTTTTCTTTCTACTCTGGTTAGAGCCTGTGTGTGCTGTCCTCTGAAGGGAGTAGTACACACCGTTGTAGGAAATCTTCAGTTTCTTGGCAATTTCTTGCATGGAATAGCCTTCATTTCTAAGAACAAGAATAGACTGTTGAGTTTCACATGAAAGCTCTCTTTTTCTAGCCATTTTGAGCGTTTAATCGAACCACAAATGTAATGCTCCAGATTCTCAACTAGCTCAAAGGAAGGTCAGTGTTATAGCTCCTCTAAACAGCAAAACTGTTTACAGCGGTGCTAACATAATTGCACAAGGGTTTTCAAGTGTTTTCTAATCATCCATTAGCCTTCTAACACAGTTAGCAAACACAATGTACCATTAGAACACTGGAGTGATGGTTGCTGGAAATGGGCCTCTATACACCTATGTAGATATTGCATTAAAAAACAGACGTTTGCAGCTAGAATAGTCATTTAGCACATTAACAATGTATAGAGTGTATTTCTGATAAATGTAATCTTATCTTCATTGAAAAAAACTGTGCTTTTCTTTCAAAAATAAGGAAATTTCAAAGTGACCCTAAACTTTTGAACGGTAGTGTATATACATATATATATATATATATATATATATATATATATAAAATCATGTATAAGGGTATAATTAGGGCCGGGATTAGGCGGGGCAAACTAGGCAATTGCCCAAGGCCCCCATCCTCTCAGGGCCCCCTGCCCACTATAGCAGCCATGTGTGGCTGCTACAGGGCCCGAGCCACCCGGCACATAACATTTATTTGCCGGGGGCAGGGGCCCCTCATGTCTGGTGGCGTCGCTAGCACCGGGGGGGCGGTGCTAGCGACGGCCACATTCAATTGTATCTGCATCCTCAGGACGCAGATACAAATGAATACTATAGGCTACAGGCCAAATTCGGCCTGCAGCCTATAAGGCGCTGGGAAGAATTCCTGCGCAGGCCGGCATGATGACATCACTGCATCACGCTGCCCTGTGCAAGAGTCCCGCCCGGAAACTGTGCAGTGCTCGGTCCTTCGTGGGAACGGAGCTAGGTAAGTACAATTTTTTTTTTTTTTTGGGGTGGGGGCTGTGTGGCATTATATACAAGGGGATGGGGAGCTGTGTGACACTATATATACAAGGGGAGGGGGGAGCTGTGTGGCACTATATATATATATATAATAATATTTTTTATTTATATAGCGCCAACATATTACGCAGCACTTTACAATTTAGAGGGAACATGAAACAAACAATATCAGACATTACATAGTGACAAAGTTAATTTACAATTTAAACCAGAGGAGTGAGGACCCTGCTCGCAGGAGCTTACAATCTATGAGGAAATAAGGGAGACACAAAGTGTAACAGTGTTTGTTCTGTACAATAGTCCAGCCATTTTTTATACACATGGGGTGGTACACATAAAGCTGCATGAGCCGATCAACAGCCAGTATCCGTGTATGACGGACATGAAGAGAAGGAGTGTGAGGGAATCTTATTCTAACGACTAATCTAAAAAGGGGGGCCATATATACAAGGTGAGGGGGCTGTGTGGCACTATATACAAGGGAGGGGGCTGTGTACTGCTATATAAATGGAAGAGGGGCTGTGTGGCAACATATACAAGGGGGGCTGTGTGGCACTATATACAAGGTAGGGGAGTCTGTGTTGTACTATATACAAGGGAGGGGGCTGTGTGGCACAATATACAAGGGAGGGGGGTCGCTGTGTGCCACTATAGACAAAGGGGAGGGTGAAGCTGTGTGGCACTATATACAAGGGGAGGGGGAACCTGTGTGGCATTGTATACAAGGGAGGGGGGCTGAGTGGCACTATATACAAGGGGAGGGGGTAGCTGTGTGGCACTATATACAAGGGGAGGGGAGCTGTGTGGCACTATATACAAGGGGGGCAGTGTAGCACTGTATACAAGGGGAGCTGTGTGTTATTATATACAAGGGAGGGGGTTGTGTGGTACTATGTATAAGGGAGGGGGGCTGTGTGGCACTATATACAAGGAGGGGCTGTGTGGCACTCTATACAAGGAAGGGGGCCGTGTGGCACTATATACAAGGGAGGAGGGCTGTGTGGAATTATATACAAGGGGGGCTGTGTGACACTATATACAAGGGGGGGCTGTCTGGAACTATCTACTAGGGGGTGCTGTATGGCACTATATACAAGGGGGAGGGCTGTGTGGCGCTAACTACTGGGGGCTGTGTGTGGTGCTATCTACAGGGGGCTGTGTGTGGCGCTTTATACAGGGGGCACAAAGGAGGCATTATTACTGTGGGGGCACGGTTACTGATGGGGAACTTTTATTGTGTCAAGCACCGAGGGATCATTATTACCATCTGGGTCACTGTGGATTAGGAGTTTGTTTAGAGGATGGGTATAGGTGTGGAGGGTGCTGGAAAAGCGAGCTGCTTGATTCTTGGAATATACATTTTGGGTGACTTTGGTCGTGTCCCTGGCGGGCTTGCACCCTCATCTTTATGAACTGACTGTGCGGTTAACATTTTTTGTTGATAGATAGATAGATAGATATGTATACTCCTGGACGTGCTAGAAATCAGCAATGCAGTTCTCAGCATGCCGCCTTCTGAATTGACTGGATTATTATAACAGTAATTCAGCATTTGTGGCCCCACTTTGTCTAAAACCGGCCCTGAGGATAGTTTGGTCTTGAGTCTCTAAAAAGGGATATTCTGGTCTGGGGTCTGTATATGAGATAGTCTGGCCTGGGGTCCTGAAAAAGGGGATAGTCTGGTCCAGAGTCTGTAAAATTGGATGTCTGGTCTGGTCTCTATTTTAAAATGGAAGTCTAATCTGGGGTCTGTATTAAGGGGGAGTGTGATCTGCGGCCCGTATTAGTTTAGAGGCTCTAAAGGGTCTATTTATTTAGGGGTTTGGTCTGGGGTCTGTATTTATTTAGGGGATATTAAGATCTGTACTTGTTCAGGGGTCTGGTTTGGTGTATGTAATAGAAAAAGTAGAGGAGCTGTCCAGAGCAACAATAAGATTTCTACCTATTACAGTCCTGGAACGAATGTGATCTGATTGTTTACTATAGGCAAAAGCCTAATGTTTTTTTCTGCACAAATTATTATAAAAAAGGAAATACAGGACACATTTATAATGTTGAACTTTGTGTCAGCTTGAAAATCCAGCATAGCATGCCTTGCAAAGGGGTGTGGCCTACAAAAGAGGCATGATCCTAAAAAATGGGAGTGGCTTACAGAAAAAAATATCTGAATTAGGATCTCCCTCAAGGCCATTTTTAATGGTTGGCAAGTATGATATATACATACACCGACTGGCTTACCTTCGCTCCTCACTTGCATTGCTGTTTCACTGGTTGCCCTTACTTGGACCACTTTTGGTAGATATTAACCTCTGCATACCAGGAACACCCCACAAGACCTGCCATTTTGGAGATGCTCTGACCCAGTTGTTTGGCCATTACAGTCTGGCCCTTGTCAAAGTCACTCCTTACGCTTGACCATTCTTCGTGCTTACAACACATAATACTTCAAAAACTCACTGCTCACTTGTTGCCTAATAAATCCCACCCTTGACAGGCGCCATTGTAACCAGATAATCAATGTTATTTACTTCACCTGTCAGCAGTTTGGCTAAACGGTGTATACATGTATTTTTGGGGTATAAATGTGGGCATACATGCTACAAATCTCTTTCTATATGTAGTATTGATAGATACAGATTTTTATACTATGTATTCATCAATTCAGGTTAGTCCATAATTAGCAAAAATAAAAGCTGTAACACATTGAAGTTCTAACGCTCTATTATGACTGAATGTAGGGAAGAAATATGGTGTACTCCAGCTGTTTGAATGGTAAATAATTCATAGTGGCAAATAGTAAAATAGTCATCAGTACAAATAAAATAAGCCCAGGAGTACATTAAATATTGTTTGTACCATGTGCAATATGTGAACTAATTGGTCTAAGTGCTGAAAGCGCAACTGTGATCTTTACGTATTAGAAGACAACTTTATGTGGTGTAAAAGTGCCGTTTATAAGGAAGCAAAAGCTCACTAAAATGTAGCGATGACAAATCCTACAGTGTAAACAGCAAATGTGAATATAAAGTGTATTAGTTATTTCTTAAAACGTAAAGCGTACCTTCACCTCTGAACATGATTTTTATAGTTTCTACATGGAAATAATCCACAGGAAAAGTTGAATGATTTTGTACATACTTCACTTCTCTTAATGGACAAATCCTGAATTGCCACTTTCTGCTAGAACCCGTTTCTTTGAGAGCTGAGCTTCTATAAAGTAATTCACTGCATCCTGGGAGGGTTAGATATTTCAATATCAGATAACTACAATGCCTGCTGTAAATACTTCCCAGAATGCAACTCACTAGAGCAACCTCTGTATGGCAAGGTTCACACTACATTTGGTGGTAACGTTTAAAAAATACTTCCGTATGTACGCACCAGACGCATGCAACTGTATGCCTCCTCACATAGCACTTTTGAAACCCTAGTTGCCATCCAGCCATTACATTGGGTCACACAGTTCGTTGTTATTATTGTGGCTTGCAAACAGCTACCGGACATAGAGATGGCATCTGACGGTGGTTTTAAAAAAAAAAAAAAAATTATCCAAACTGTCCGGATCTGAAACTGTGATCCTTAGGTTCATCCTTACCACTTCAAGAATCATCCTTCACACCGTCAATATGCTCACTGGCAAATTTTTAACTGTTCCATGCTTTTCAAGATTCTTTTTTTATATTATTGTCCTGACTTCAACAGAGAAGGTCGTGCACTGTGACTTGTATGTGGTGAGGACGGCTGGCTTGACTTGGTAAACGTGTGTCAAGGCACCCCTGTTATCCAAGTAAGTGAGGGACCCACAACTATTAAATATTTATGGCATACCTCTGTGGAGAGAACGGCCTGTAGTGGACCTATGGACAGAAACGTCCATCTCTGCTTTGGATCTTGGGGGCTCCTTCAGTATTATTGTTGGCGTCTTTGTTAAATCTTTGATTAATGCCCTCCTCGGCCAGTCTGTGAGTTTTGGTGGATGGCCTTCTCTTGTCAGGTTTATAGTTGTGCCATATTCTTTCCATTTTGTTATAATCCGTGGGATGTTAAAAGTGTGGGATATTTTTTATAACTCAACCCTGATCTAAACTTCTCTACAACTTTGTCTCTGTCCTGTTTGGAAAGCTCCTTGGTCTTCAGGTTGCTTAAACTAAGGGGCCTTTTAGAATAGGTGTATTTATACTGACATCAGATGACAGATCATATGAGACTTTGATTGCAAACCTGGACGACCTTATTGAACTAATTATGTGACTTCTGAAGTTAATTGGTTTGCCCAGACCTTATGTAGGGGATTCATAGCAAAGTGAATACTTTTCTCACCACTTTAACAATTTGGACTATTTTGTTAGGTCCATTACATAACATTTTAATTTATAATCCTTTCTAATTCCAGATTGTAATGCAAAAAAAAACCAGGAAAGACACCAATGGGGTGAATACTTTCGCAAAGCACTGCATTTGAAGGGAAAATAGAAGTGGTCACAGCCAAAAGTATTCTTAGGGCTAGCAAATAGATTTTACATATATGTTTCTGAAAGAATACACAATTTTTTAAATAAAACAATACTTATATAGGAACGATATAATGTATAATTGAAAGTAATTTTTGAGGATACTCTAATCGTTTTATGTATTGTTTATTTTATATCATAAAATATGATAATGAAAAATCTGCCAATGAAAGTAGATCTTTATGGAGCTTCAGCTTTCTGTAATTGGAAGTTTTTGACAAATGACCTCTCGCAAACTGTCTAGGTTAGGAGCTATCATACAGTGCTGTGAAAAAGTATTAGCCCTTCACTGGATTTCTTCTGTGTTTACTAATTTGTCAAATTGGAATGTTTTCTGCTCATCCAACTAATTTTAAAGACTACACGAGTAAACATAAAATGCAGCTTTTAACTGGTTAAGGACACGGCCAATTTTGGCCTTGAGGACCGAAGATTTTTTTTATATTTCCCTCTTTGCATCCCGGCGCTCATAACTTTTTAATTTTTTTGTCCGACGTAGCTGAATGAGACTTTGTTTTTTTGTGGGACGAGTTGTACTTTATGTAGGTACCATTTTTGGTACATTTACATTATCGTTTAATTTCTATACATTTTTATTTTGTCAAAAATGTAGAAAAAAAAGCAACTCTTTTTTTTTACACCATACACCGATCATCATAAATAACGTTAAACATTTATTGTACAGGTTGTTACGTACGTGGCGATACCAAATATGCATATATTATTTCATGTTTTGGGGCTTATATTTTGAAAAGTTTACTTATTCTAAAAAATTTGTATTTCTGTTTATTTGTTTTACAATTTTTTTTTATTTAACAAAACTTTTTTCTTTGAAATTAATTTTACTTTTTTTTAAATCTCACAGAGGGATATTTCATTTAGATTTTTATTTTTGAACTTTAATTTATGCCATATATCTATATGCCAGTACATTAGCCTGTGTATTGATTGTACACAGGCAGTTGTTAGAGCATACCCAAGTATGCCCTAACAACAGGAAATATGGTCAGACAGCCCTGGGGTCCTTCAATGGACCCTGGGCTGTCTGCCCATACTAGGTATAGCCATTGATCGCGTCACATCGATTTCCTGTGATGCGATCAAAGGGGAGACCCCCTTCTCACTTTAGCTTTGAATGCCGCAATCAGCTTTGATCGCGGCATCAAGGGGTTATAGAGCGGGGCTGCAGCTGTGTATTACAGCCGTTACAGCAGCTGCCCCGCTTATCGTGGCGTGCGGACAATGGCTGTCACATAGGACAAGAATACTCCTCCTAATGCGCCAAGTACCCGCCGCTCAGGACGAGTATTCTCGTCCTGTGTTGGCAACCAGTTAAATGATCATGCCATTTTTTGAGGATAAAGATTTATTCAACACCTATTTCACCCATGGAAAAAAGTATTTGCTCCCCTAAAACGAAAAAACTGTCTGCACCACCCTTGGCATTAACAACTCCAAAACCCTAATTTTGTTTCTTTTGAGCCATTCAGAGGTGGACTTGCTTGTGTGCTTCGGATCATTGTCTTGCTGCATAAGCCAACTGTGCTTGAGCTTTAGGTCATTAACAGATGGGCGGACATTCTCCTTCAAGATTTTCTGATAGAGAGCAGGATTCATGTTCCATCAATTATGAAAAGTCATCCAGGTCCTGCAGAAGCAAAGCAGTCCCAGACATCACACTACCACCACCATTTTTGACTGTTGGTATGATGTTCTTATGGTGGAATGTGGTGTTTGCTTTACACCAGATGTAATAAGTTTTACCTTTGACAGAATATTATCCTAAAAGTCTTAGGGGTCATCTAGATGTTTTTTTTGGCGACTGCAAGATGAATCTTTGTGTTCTTTTTGGTCAGCAGTGGTTTGCGCCTTGCAACTCTCCCATAGAAGCCATTATTGTCCAGTGTCTTTCTTATTGTGGAATCGTGTACATTGACTTTCTGAGACAAGTGACGCTTGCAGTTCTTCAAATGTTCATCTGGGTTATTTTGTGACCTCCTCTATGAGTCGTCGATGCGCTCTTGGTTATATTTTGTTATGCCGTCTACTCCTGGGAAGGTTCACCACTGTTCCAAGTTTTCTTCATTTGTGGATAATGGCTCTCACTGTGGTTCGCTGGAGTCCCAGAGCCTTAGCATTGGCTTTGTTACCCTTTCCAGACTGGTAGATTTCAATGACTTTGTTTGGCATCTGCTTTTGAATCACTTTGGAACGTGGCATCAGGTGCTCCTTTTTGAGACCTAGTCTGCCCCACATTGCCAGACAGGTCCTACTTAAGTGATGTTTAAATTCAACAGGTCCGGCGGTAATCGTGCCTGTTTGTGGTTAGTGAATATTACTCCAATTGTCAATTGAATTTTGTTAACTGGTTGATTTAGTACCTAGGTGGGCAATTAAATTTTTTACATAGGGCCAGGTAGGGCTGAACAGCATAAATTAAATCATAATTTTAAAACAGCATTTTGTGTTTACTTGGGTTATCTTTGTCTAATATTAAACATAGTTTGATGATCTGAAACGCTTGTGTGACAAACATGCAAAAAAAATAAGAAATTGGGAGGGGGCAAATACTTTTTCACAGTACTGTATCTACAAGTAAAGCTGGTTATATAAACTGTTATGCTCCAAATTAAGAGTATATCCAAACATTTTTTTTTACCTGTAACACGCTGCAGAAATAACAAGGTTGCCATGGTAGTAGAAAAGTAATTCTGCGTTTTTGGAACATGAATAGAACTGCTGTATACCGAGTGTATATTTTCCCCCTGCTCTGCAGTCAGGCAGTGCCAATCCAGCTTTGTGGTGATTAGCTGATTTATTGTAGACAGACTAATTGCTATGGATACACAGCATCGCTAGTAGAGATGCGCGTGATTTTGAGATTTGCGCTAAAAGTTGCCAGTTCATAAGGTTTGGCAATAAAAAAAAATCCCTGATTTAGCCATTACTGGCAATTTACATTAGCCAATCAAGACTTCTCATTCAAGACATGTGTTGCATGTCAACAGGACGCCATCAGGTGGTGTTCATCAGGGGCCCAAGCAAATTAGAGGCCCAAACTCACCTGTCACCAACCTTCTACCCACGGGTGGCTGCATCGGAACTATGATGTTTAATAGGCAATATTGTGCAAACCTGGATTCCAACATGGTTCCCTTCATTTCACACAAGCTGCAGCAATTTTTACTTGCAACTGCAGCGCATGTTACAGATCCGCTGGCAGAAGCATAATTTAATGAAGCATTGTACAAGTAAGTCTCATAACTTTTTATTTTAAGGTATATGGCAAGTATGTTTAGGAAAGTAGCCAATCCCTTTAGCAATAATAGCTGCCTTAGCTATTAGCTAGGTAGGTATTCGCAATTTCCTCCTGGTCTACAACTCGTTAGATCAATGGTGGTGAAAAAGGAATTGCGTCTCATACACAGTGTCAGACTCAAACTTCTCTGCCTCTTTGTGCACTATTAGTTGGGTGTTGTTATTCTCTGTGGGGGAGTAAATCCTTTTTCTAACAGGTAGCCAGTGGGGTCTGTGTGCCCAGCCTTATTTGAGTGCGGTTATCTCTAGGAAAATAATGAAAACATATATATTTTTTTTATATATCTTTTATATGTTGGCTGTCAGCACTCATCTTGGTGTTTTGCCTTAGTAGGGTAATGTTGTCATCTATAGGGGAATAAAAAAGAACAATTTTGGAATAGACAGCCTATGGTTGTCAGCACTTTGTCTGTGCGCTCTGTCTTAATGAGGTGCTGTTGTCCTCTGTAGGGGAATAATAAATTAAGAAGTTAATCTGTGGAACTGGCAGCCAGCAGCTGTCTGCTCTGCATGTGTGTGCACCATTAACACTTGGGACCTTGTACAACATTTCTCTGCTTAGCAGAAGTTTCCTGCCTCTTACCTAAGATTAAGTGCTGGTAACCAAAGGTATTGTTATGTAATGGATCCCGACAAAGGTGTATAGATGTTTGTCGTTGTCACATATCCATGACCCATCCACCCCCCCCCCCCCAATAAAAACTGGCACACAATTCAACAATTGTTTCTGCTTTGTGGTTATCATGACGAGTGCAACCCCTTCTGCTGTATTGAGGGCTTACTTGGAGAAGATGCTGTCAGCAAGATAGACCAGCATCTGCATGTCAAACCATGCGAGATAGTGCCTCTGTGGTGTTCCCTGTGGATAGTGTCCCCTGTGGATAGTGCCCCCTGTGGTGTTCCCTGTAGATAGTGCCCCCTGTGGCGTTCCCTGTGGATAGTGCCCCTTGTAGTATTCCCTGTAGATAGTGCCCCATGTGGCGTTCCCTGTAGATAGTGCCCCCCAGTAGTGTCCCCTGTAGCATTCCTTGTAGATAGTGCCCCCTGAGGTGTTCCCTGTATATAGGACCCCTATGTAGTCCCCTGTAGTTAGGGCAACTATATAATCTCTGTAGATAGGGCCACCTATATAGTCCCCTGTAGCTAGGGCCTCCAACACTGTCCACAGTAAAATAAAAATAAAAACATATGCTTACATGCCTCCAGCGACGCCAGGCCTCCTCCAGCGGAAAGCCTCAGCAGGGGGATGACTGCATCACACCGACTGCATCATCAGTAAAGCGCTGAATGGCTGAGGCACCCTGTGCCTCGCCAGGGCAGCGCTAGGCAAATCAATTGTATCCACATCTTGAGGACGCGGATAGAATTGAGTGCAGGGGACCAGTTCCGATTTCCCGCTACACCCCGGTTCTGCGAACCGGCTGTAATTTTAACAACCGGTTTGGGAGAACTGGGGCGAACCGGCCAGATTCCACCCCTGCTCCTCTCCCCATCCCTGAAGTACGGGACATCACACATCACATGCCTCATCTCCACTGCTCCCTGCTCTCCACTTTCCGTGTCTCTGGAGGGATCATGTCACATGCTTGGCAGCAGATAATGCAGAGCTGTGTCTCAGTAGCAGACAGTGAGTAATTACAGCACTACCTTACACATTGCAGTAAACTGGGGCAAAACTTTCTGCATTAATTCATCATGGTTTTCTAGAACTCTGCTTGAAACCTTTTACGCAGTAGGAACTTTCATTGTTTACTTCCAGTGGATAAAATTCTGTCCATGGTCATGTGATGGACACACAGGTGCACAGCTCGTTACAGTATGTGTATCAGAGCTCTGTCTTCTAACGATAACGGCACCTGTGTGTCCATCACATTTTATCCACTGGAAGTAAACAATTAGGGTTCCTACTGAATAACAATAAGCAAAAATCTTGAAAACCATGAGGAATTAATACAGAAAGTATATTGAAAGATTGTATAACTTTTAATTATACCAAAAATAACATTAATTTGCTGAAACCGGACAACCAACAACAAGCAACAAGAGGATCTGTCCCTAGTTTATTAATGCCCGATCTCCTAACTAATCTAATAGGCTATGAGGCTGATAACTACAGTGTAATTTTTTTTCATAAATGTTTATTATTTGCAAAGTTATGAGCATTTTTCTAAATATGCTAATGTGGCTAAACTTGCCAAATTGGAGAATACTCTTTCTTTTCACTCTGGACGGTGTAATGTTTTCTGTATGACGCTGTCCAATCAGCATACAGCTTATCCCTCTTCACAGCCCAGCAACACAGCGTGATCATATGGTATTCAGCTTCCATTCCTGACTGTGTTTTCTACTGGTGATACCTCCGGTTGTTTCACAGCTAGAACTGCGATCCTCATGCAATATGAAAGATTAGAATCTCATCTTTCATATGCCACTAGAACCACTGTGGTGTTCCACAGCCGGCGATATGGCTATTTGCAGTGATCCCCATTCCCTCCAGCCTCAGTCTCTCACACTGTGTGAAGCAGCTTCATGCTGATAGGACAGCATCAGAGGCAGTGGCGGATTAAGTAGACAATAGGTGCTGGGCTGTTACCCAAACATGGCCCCCCTTCTCCACCGCCGCCCTGCCGTGCCGTAACTATTGGTAACCCTACCTTTTTGTGAAAGCATTAACAAATGGGTGTTACGATTCCCCTTGTCAAAGGGCTGTGTCCCTACATACTGACAGTCTCCAACCATAATTGTGCAGGGACACATCTTCCTGACAATGGGAATGGTAACACGCATTTGTCTATCAGTCCTGGACTGCACAAAGACATTATGTGGAATACAAAGGTTTCCTATAATAAACATGCCAAGAGAGGTGACAAATTCTCTATAAATCTAGTGACTCACAGGTGATGACTTCTCAGATTCTAGTAGTTTTTTCCTCTTCTTTATCTGGTCCAGAGTTCAAGACGACTTCTCCCGGCCATGACCCATTTCTGCAGAATTTGCCACTCCTATTTCCACACCTATAAACGGAGATAAAATGATATGGTGCCACACACTGTGCCATTAAATATAATAGCACCATACACTGCACCTCTGAATAAAATAGTAACAAACACCGTGCCCCTGAAATAATTGTGTCTAACACTGTAAAGTAAAGCACCAAATACACAGTGCCCCATCTACGTAGTGCCACAAACAGCCCTCGTAGCTAGCACCACAGACACAGCCCACTGTAGATAGTCCCACACAAAGCTCCTGTAGACATCACACACACCCCCGTATAGATAGCACCACACACTTCTCCCTGTAGACAGCATCACACACACCCCCTATAGATAGGGAGCGCCCCACACAGCCCTTGTAGATAGTGCCACACAGAACCCTGTAGATAGTGCCACACACAGGTCCCTGTTGATAGTGCCACACAGCCCCCCCTTGTATATAGTTCCACACAGCCCCCCTTGTAAATAGTGCCACACAGCCCGCACTTGTATATAGTTTCACACAGCCCCCCTTGAATATAGTGCCACACAGCCCCCCTTTTATATAGTGCCACACAGCCCCCCTTGTATATAGTGCCACTCATCCCCCGTTCCTTGTATATAGTGCCACACAGCCCCCTTGTATATAGTGCCACACAGCCCTCCATTGTATATAGTACCACACAGCCCCCCTCCCTTGTATATAGTACCACACAGCCCCCCTTGTATATAGTGCCACACAGCGCCCCTCCATTGTATATAGTGCCACACAGCACTCCCCCTGTATTGTGCTACACAGCCCTCCCTCCCTTGTATATAGTGCTACACAGCCCTCCTTCCCTCCCATGTATATAGTGCTACACAGCCCCCCTCTCCCTTGTATATATAGTGCAACACGGCGCTCCCCCCTGTATAGTGCTAAACAGCCCTCCCTCCCTTGTATATGGTGCTCCATAGCCCTCCTTCCCTCCCTCCCATATATATGGTGCTACACAGCCCCCTCTCCCTTGTTTATAGTGCCACATAGCCCCCCTTGCATAAATTGCCATACAGCCCTCCCTTGTATAGTGCCACACAGCCCCCTTGTATCTAGTACCACACAGCACTCCCTCTTGTATATAGTGCTACACATCCCTCCCTCCCTTGTATATACTGCTACACAGTACTCCCCACTTGTATATAGTGCTACACAGCCCTCCCTCCCTTGTATATAGTGCCACACAGCGCTCCCCCTTGTATATGGTGCTACACAGCCCTCCCTCCTTTGTATATAGTGACACACAGCGCTCCCCCTTCTATATAGTGCCACACAGCGCTCCACCGTTGTATTTAGAGTTACACAGCCCTCCCTCCTTTGTACATAGTGCTACACAGCCCTCCATCCCCTGTATATAGTGCTACACAGCCCCCCTCTCCATTGTATATAGTGCTACACAGCCCTCCCTCCCTTGTCTATAGTGCAACACAGCCCCCCTCTCCCTTGTCTATAGTGCAACACAGCCCCCCTCTCCCTTGTATATAGTGCTACACAGCCCTTCCTCCATGTATATAGTGCCACGCAGCGCTCCCCCTTTTATATAGTGCAACACAGCGCTTCCCCCTTTGTATATATAGTTATACACACCCCTCCCTTGTATATAGTGCTAGACAGCCCTCTCTCTCTCTCCCTTGTATATGGTGCTACACAGCCCCCTCTCCCTTGTATATAGTGCTACACAGCCCTCCCTCCCTCCCTTGTATATAGTGCCACGCAGCGCTCCCCTTTGTATATAGTTCTAAACAGCCCTTCCTTCCTTATATAGAGCCACACAGCACTCCCCCTTGTATATAGTGCCACACAGTGCTCCTTCCTTGTATATAGTGCCACACAGCGCTCCCCCTTGTATATAGTGCCACACAGCACTCCCCCTTGTATATAGTACCACAGAGCGCTCTCACCCTCGTATATAGTTCTACACACCCCTCCCCCTCCCTTGTATATAGTGCTTGAGGATGAGGATACAAGTGAAAATGGTTGTAGCTAGCACCAGAGCCCCTTCCGGTGCTAACGACGCCGCTGGGCATGAGGGGGCCCGTGCAGTTCGGGCATCCCCCTAACTGCCCTAATGATGATCCGCCACTGGTCAGAGGCGGTGACTTAGTTCTACCTCAGGAGAATCTCTGTCTAGTATAGCATCATTTGCATATTTAGGAAAAAGCTCATAACTTTTAAAATAAACTTTTTGGGACACAATTTTCACTATCATTATCAGTGTGACAGCGCCTATTATATTAGCTAGGATATTGGGCATTACTAAACTAGTGACAGATCTCCTTTAACTATGGATGGCACACACACTTGTTGATTTCAATGGGTATCTGTAATGCCTTGTTTACGTGCAAGAAAAAAACAACAATCATGGCATTGCAGCTCCCCCTCCACACAGTTGATGATTTTGGACAAATAGATCTAACCTAGACAAATCCTTTACGAGTTAAATCATATCATATAGCTGAAATGCAGATACTGTAGTCATAGAAGTCATGGTTTACTGTATTGGTGAAAGTTCAAACAGAATAAAAAGCATATTATTGTATTGCTACTCCCTCACAGTTAGGAATTATGCATATTGCTGGAATGTGTCACACACAGGAACAGGAGCTGTTCCTCTCAGGGTCACAAGGATACATGATTTCCTTTGTTAGCAATAAGATATGCATCATACCAATAGACTGAACTGACTCGCTGACACTGCATTTGCAAAAGAATATGTGTATATATAATTATTTGGTTGAAAAATGTTAAAAAGATAACTTCTGTAAATTTACATCTATGATTCATCTGAACTTAACATACAACAAATAATTATATTCAAAGTTTTATTATTTGAAATATTTTCAAGCAAGAATGTTTGGGATTTATTTTATACTCCAAGAAATCAGCAGGAAATGTTATATACAAACAGCATGCTATCTATATATCACAGAACTGAACAAAATTATTTACATAATCACAATGGAAATATATGCTGAAGAACATAGTCATTTACATTCCTTACTTGAAAGGACAAAAATGCATAATTTCTAACATTCTTATTCATTGAAGGTAGTGCTACACAATAGGTAGGCATAATGTGTAATTGTGGCTCTAAGGCACTGTTATGTAGTTATTATGAGAGACGTGTAGCATAATTTGCCCCAAAATGTTACGTTTGCTTAACTGTTCTGGATTCAGTCCGCTCAGAAGGACCAATTAAGAATTTTGTATCAATTAGGCTGGATTCACACGAGCATGTTCGGTCCGGACGGAACGTATTTCGGCCGCAAGTCCCTGACCGAACACACTACAGGGAGCTGGGCTCCTAGCATCATAGTTATGTACGATGCTAGGAGTCCCTGCCTCGCTGCGAGACAACTGTCCCGTACTGAAAACATGATTACAGTATGGGACAGTAGTTCAACGGAAAGGCAAGGACTCCTAGCGTCGTACATAACTATGATGCTAGGAGCCCGGCTCCCTGCAGTGTGTTCGGTCCGAGACTTGCGGCTGAAATACGTTCCGTCCATTACGGGCCGAACATGCTCGTGTGAATCCAGCCTAAGAGAAATAATGTTAATTCCCATGATTTATATAGATCCAACATGTTTTGTAGCGCGGTTCTCAGAATATCTTGACTTATATAGTATATGTCCTTGTCCCCACTGGGGCTCATAATCTAATCTTCCTATCTCAGCCACACATACTTGTGACAATTTTATAACATGCCAATTGACTATCAGTTTGTGTTTGAAGTACGTGAGGAACTGGACTACATGTAGGAAACCCACGCAAACCTGGGGAGAACATTCAAACTCCATCAGATGTAGTCCTGGTCCGTTTAAGCCCAGAACTCAAGAACGTTTAAGCCCAGAACATTTGTCATATTAGTAAAGCAGAAGTAGGAATAGCATAAGGTAATTATGTCTCTTTCACTTAAAGAGATATTGCCATTTAATTGCCATAGCAAAAGTGACACAGGAAGTGCAGCCACTTTGGCTCTCACTTTTGAATTAACTTCCCAGAAACTCATGGTAAAATTATCACTTTGTTTTTGACTGCACAGGCTGACATATTTAGACTTGGTGGTAATCTGCTGAGAAGCTAATTCAAAAGTGACAATCAATACAACTGAACTTCACTTTGCAAAAATGGCTGCTGCAACAAGACATAAAAATGTAAAAAAAAATGGCCAAACTTTGGTTGCTGCACTAACTTTCGATTGACTTATATATGGGCAATTTCAAATTTAGAAAACCCCTTTAATTATTGCTCCAGTCCCGGTGAATGGAAGGCCATATTGCTTTGTAAGATGCTGGGTCGAGGAGAGCTGTTGGCACCTATCATTCCGAGTCACTAGTCATTCTGTACCTCCAGTATTCTTTAGGACACTTCTGAGTTTGCACAGGAATGTAAATGTGTACTTAGTGTCACCCACTGGTGGTATCTTCTCTTGCTAGGCGGCTGCCTAAACTATTTGTGTGCTGCCTAGCAAGCACAGTGCATTAAAGGGTAACTAAATTTTCAAGAAACTTCTGACATGTTATAGTGACATGTCAGAAGTTTTGATCGCTGGGTGTCTAAGCACTGAGACCCCCACCGATCGCTAAAACGAAGCGGCAGAAGCGCTGAGACTCTTAGTTTCTGTTCGGCTTTTCTTGGAAAGCCGATGTAGCGCTTTACGAGCTCATAGACTTTCGATTGAGACTGTACACCAACTGCTCGGCTTTCCGAGAAAAGCCGAACAGAAAGCAAGCGGCTCAGATTCTGCCGCTTCGTTTTAGCGATCGGTGGGGGTCTCAGTGCTCAGACAACCAGCCATCAAAACTTCTGACATGTCACTATGACATGTCAAAAGTTTGTTGAACGTTTAGTTACCCTTTAAGAAAATTTTGGGAAACTATTTTTTTTTTTTTTTTACCCTTTTCGTTTTATTTTAGTGTCAACTACAAAATACAATTTCTACATTTTGTTGAAACGCTGTGCAGTCACAGATGTTTGACATTCACCTAAATAAGGGAACGTTTTACTGCTTCACAATGCTCTGAACTGACTCGCTTTTTATGTACTGTATATGAGCTCTACCTTGTAAAACTATAACACGAGATAGAAATACTGCACATCAATACTGTGTATAGGTCAACAGTCTAGTAACTCTAAAACCTAAAATTTTAAAATGTTAAAAAAAACAAAGGTCATCATAAATGGTATGTTTTCTATTAGAACATCTTGTAAAGATTTCAGTTTTGGATTGCCTTGTAATAAATAATTTCTTCAGAGATTATACTAAATCAGAACACACCCTGACATGTGTTTTTAGAAAAGAAAATACAGCTGCCTTCTTAATCAATATAATATAAAAAACACATTTTTAAATACAAACAGAAAAAGTCCTTTAATGCAACAGCCAATGGCCCAAAAATTACCACTGATTCAGAATTTGGCAACAAAAAAAAAAAAGTGCCAAAACCAGATCAGCAGGAGAATACCAGATCTTCTGTCATAGGAGAAAAGGATGGTCTATGTACTGTTTTTTCAGCATCGACAATAAATTCAAGATTTCCATGGTAAAATAAGTATTTTGTTTTCAAGTAAACGGCAGAATCATTTTTGAGGAAAAGTAAAGGCAAGGGTGTACATACCATGCAACTTCTATGGGGCCATTGGGGATAGTAGGCTCAGCGATGTTTGCCCTTTGCTACTTGCTGGCATGAACTTGTGCAGGACTGTCCTCTCCAGATAATTGTATTGTTTGGAAATACCAAGGAAGAGGAAAAAAACACATTACCTTTCTGACCTGGGTGTCAAACCTGCCACCATAATGGGGGACTGAATTTGATCATTGCTATGGGCACCCCCCTCTTCTATGTACGTCACTAAATATAGGGTTCAGATGAGCACCAGTCAGAATCAGTATTGAGTGGGTCTGGTACAGTGGTAGAGAGTATCAGAAATTAATTTTAATATGGGTAAGTAGGCACATAGGTAGTTCAATTTATACTTTCAGAATTTCTCATAGTCCAGCACCTTGTAAGTACCAAGCATGTCAGATTATCAGATCCTTAGTTAAAGTTCTTGATGTGGTCTCTAACTCTCCAGTATTTTGAAAATACAGTATATTTCAAATTGTATCTCTTTTTAGTCTCGTAGAGCAAATATTTTTTTAATATCATGCTACCTTGAACCGAGGGCAATAGATGCAGTCACATCAGTAATGTAAAGCATGTATCTCTTGGGATACTGAATAACTCAAAAGTGAGCAGAAATTTTTGGTCAGCGAGAAAAGAAGTTATTATGTAAGACTGAACAATAAGCAAATTCCTATGACTGGTTTTTTTAGGTTACAGT
This sequence comes from Rhinoderma darwinii, assembly GCF_050947455.1. Classification (NCBI taxonomy): domain Eukaryota; kingdom Metazoa; phylum Chordata; class Amphibia; order Anura; family Rhinodermatidae; genus Rhinoderma; species Rhinoderma darwinii. Next base: position 40,857,678 of record NC_134697.1, on the reverse strand, counting down.
TGCTAGATTGTATCTTTTGGAAACTTTGAGAATATCTTGTTTTGAAGGTCTGTTGCTACATTTTTGGAAACCCAAACACAATAGTTATCATAAATTTAACAGGAATTTACTGAACGATACTTAGAAAATAAGGCACTAATTACAATAAAATGATAATACTGTAAGTCAAAAAAGAAAATACGAATAATAGGTTATTAAAAAAAAGGCTTCATTCAATCCAAAGTGGTAAAATTTGTAATTTGGTCCCTGCAATACCCAAGGAAAGAACTCACCAGATGGCAGCATTTTACCTATAGCACCCTTCTTTTCCACAACTTTGTTTAGGTACTTGGATGGCCCCAGGAACTAGGTGTCCTAGCCGGTATGATGATTGATTCTCTGCCAGCCTGCAGCAAGACTTATTGTGGTGGCTGTAAGGGAGAAGAGATGGTTTTGAAGTGCAGATAGTATGTGACAGTATTTAAAGTCTATGTACACCTCTGGATGCAAATTTCCAGCTGATATCGATCACATGTAAGTTTTGAACTTAGATGTGACCGATATTAGCTGGATTCTGTGCATCAGAGACATAAAGGACGGGCTCTCAGCCATGCCGTCAGCACAGCTGAGAGATAATTATAGCTTCTATGTATACAGGATACTGCTAAGCTATATCGTAAAAAGTAAAAACATTTCTTAATAAAAGTCAATTTGAAAGTTGTTTAAAAACACAAAATGCATTCATTTTATTGAAGAAAAAAAAAATTGCTTCCAAAATTGTATAGCCTTTAACCTCAAATGTCTAAAACATTTTTCTTTAAAAACAATCAATTACATTTGTCTTGTCGATCTTTTCAATTGGTGTTACATTCACTGTTGCTGCATATCCCTGATGGTTTTACAAGAAATCTCTATGTTTCATGTACTGAAGACTAAGGCCCCATGCACACGAACGTGCTTTTGAGGCCGCAATTCCCCCTGAAAATCCATGGGAAAACTGCGGCCCCTTTCATTCCTAAGGGACCATGCACACGACCGTGGTTTTCACGGTCCGTGCATGGCCCCGGACTCATTGAAAATAATGGCCGCGGCCATGTACACAGCCCGCGATTTGTGGGCGGCTGTCACTCCGTGGCCGGCCGACACAAAAATCACGGCCGTGCACATGGCTACGGTCGTGTGCATGAGGCCTTATACGAATGTGCTCCATTAAGAGGGTTGTCTCATTAACACAACTTTTTGTGCAAAAAAAAAAAAAACACCACGGCTGATATTGGCTGAGGAAGTTTCATCTAGTCATACATTTCCCCTGCAAAGGCGGAAAATATATTATTATATTAAAATTAATGAGCGAACATATAATATACAGCCGGTTAAGTCCATCAGAGGAGGAGCTGCTCCTAAATAGCGTCTCCTTTGTTGATTAATAGAGGGGGATTCTGACCAGTGGACACCCCTCTATGACGTACATATGCCTAATAGGGCATCTTAGTTCTACCTACATATTAAAGGTGGCAGGGTCTTCTGATACATATATCACATACAGGGAAGAGCAATTTAGATGATGTTTTAGGGGAATCAATTCTTCCATGTTCACATTTGTAGGCAATTTAATCATTCTCATATGGCGATGATTCTCTTTTCTGTGGAGTTCACGTTGAGGGCCATTTTACATCAGTTTTTTCCAATGAGAGTTTCTGAATTAAACACAAAAGAGAGTTTTGCCAGAAAATTTCAAGAACTGTCCTCTTAATCTAACATCTTAGAATAATATTTCATAAGATTAACCACCACTTTATCTTCTCCTTTCCTTTCTTGTGTGTAAAGGAAGTACAGTAGCTGTAATTGTTGCATTGTGTACATATATTTATTAAAGCCTTATAAAATGTATTTCTACTGAATCCGCAGTAAGCTTTAAAATATGCAATTTAATATATATATGGAATGCTTAGATGTCTATTCATTCTTCATAAGGAACGCTGGAAGCATTTTTATCTCATCCCATTGAAACTATTGCAGAACATAAAAGATTGCTAATAAGCAGTTCTTTCCTAGTCTATCTTTTCTAATGTATTTCCACTTTTGACAGACAAGCAGTACATATACCTCCAAAAGTACAAATTATGCTACGAGATGCTTTGTATTTTCTATGGATACAGCTAATGTACTCTTTCAAAGCATTGACATTTTGACATAATGAGTAAAAGCATCTTGTTCAAACATTAGGTTCGTTATGCTTTATTATCATTTGGTTTTACCTTTTCATATACAATTACAACAGAGTTCATTTATTTTCTGAGGATGATACCAAATGTATCAGGCGGCTTTGTCTCCTTTTCTCTGTGACATACATGGTTATAGGACTAGAATATATAAACTTATTTTCTGTCAAAAAGCTCTAATATACACTATATGGACAAAAGTATTGGTACACCTACACATTACACCTACAGGAGCTTTTATGACACCTCATTCTAAATTCACAGGCATTAATGGGGTTTTCCAATTTATATTATTATATGGACACTCATTACACACTCTCTCCCTGAACAAATTTCTAATTTACTCGCATTTCCAAAAGTGCCTGTGTTCTCGGCTCCGCACACTCCTCATGTGACTTATGATGTCAGATTTTTTTCATGCTCCATTGAAATACTGAATATCGGTCACATGGTCTAGGAGCCGATAGTCCTAGCCCGGTATACGGCTTGTCACTAGTGACGTTTCGTTTGTTGTGCATTTTCGTTCACAGCAATGACAGCACATACATGCTACTAAGATACTACCACAGTGATCCTGTGCCGTATACCCACTGAGATCCATGATTGGCTGTAGCGTTCACGTGGTCATATGGGCATTTTTAACAAACAGTTGTGGGTTGCACCAGGGCAGCTACACTGGAACGCTGGGGAATCTAAACGGTGCGTAATGCTTCTTTTTTTGTTATATTGCATATACCTCATGGAAAACTGTTTATTAACGCGGAAACCCCTTTAATATCGAGTTGGTCTCCCCCCTTTTGCAGCTAAAACAGCTTTCAGTCTTCCATTTTCTATTGAAGTGACTGTACTGTATTTCCATTCTCGAGCACCTCTGTCAGAGAGGCAGAGTGCCGACTTGTCAATATCTACAGTATATGTGATAATCTACAGTATATGTGATATGTGGGGGTCACGTGACAGATGCTATGTTTCATCCTTTTCAGTAAGTCCATGGATGCCTTACACAGAAGGCATCCATACCATAGGTTATACCATTGCACTGACAGGGACAGGGGTCTAATGCACTCGTATAAGAAAGGTATAATACACATTTGAAGTCTATTTGTTTTCCAATATATAAAAGTAAAAAAAAAAAAAGATTAACTGAAAAGGAACAGCAGATTAAATGCAAATTATTTGATCTTTTTCCCTCCTCTAGAATCCATTCCCGATTTTGGTACCAAGTAAAATTAAGTAAAAATGTATTTCCCTTATAAAAATGAAGACTAAAGTTAAAATGATTTGCTATATTTCATGATTTAAGCTTTGCTTTGGCTTTGGCCTACCATGAAGAGAGTATTTCTTAGTTTGCTTGGACACCCACGTGAATATACTCCACACATCTTCCATTTAAAATTATTGCACAAACTAAACTCTTTCCAATACAAATAAAGCACCAGTAGAAGGTTTTTACCAATTGGCTCTGTCATTTTCACAGACTTTAGTTCTTTAGTTCCCACTTTATTTTCCACTGGGATATTGATAGCTGGAAATAGCACAACTTGTGCCACCCATCCTGGAAAGCAAACAGATTACAGCACATGAGAAAGGAAGGAATGCTGTGTGTTATATAAAGTAGTCATTGATTTACCTTCCTCTCCACCCTGTCTTGATTAAAGCCATGCCTCAAAAAACTATTATGGCCCAACATGTAAACAAACTAGCCCTTATTTTACATGGCCCTTTTCAGTAAATGGAAAGTAAATAACTATACGTCTACAGACAGGTTTTATAATAGTGAAGATGAAAAAAATGTGTAATATTCCATAATTATACACACAACATACATATGATATGTAGGCCAGGGATGGGTTAACGTCTAATGCAGGGCTAGTCGCAGAAAGATTGAACGGAGACCAGGATTGATGGTAAAAGAAAGTCACTTTGCACATGGCCACAAAGCAAACAGCAGCACAACACTTCTCAGATTAAAGGAGAGGCACTTTTTTTTTATTTATTTTTTTAAACCTCAGTAAAAATTTGGTTCAACTTTGGTACGACTTGGTTCAGGCAATGATGACTGCTCATTACTTTAGCTGCAGGACACAGTATCTGCACTCCTCTCTGATGAAGGGGTTTGTCCTCTGTAAAAGGAATGTCCTCGCTTGACAACCTCTGGCTTTCAGCCTATCCAAATATTTTTGGGAGGAGGTTCCTGCCAAACACGCACTGTCTCTCATAGAGGGGCTCCTATTACTTTCACCCAACCCATTGATCCATGCGGATAAGCTCCTGCCAGTCACCCGCTGATGTTCCGGACCCACTCTGGATATTATGGCCCTCATATGCCAGCGGCATTACACAGCAAAACTTTTGCTCCATAGGCACCTTAACAATCACTTCTCTTACTGGGCAGTAGCCTGCATGCCGAACCCTGAAAGGCATGAACTGCTAAGTGCTGCCCCCAGCCTGAGGCACGCAGCATAGCGATGCTTGTCGCGTCCTCACTGCTTTTATGGCACAGAACATACAAGCACATACATATGTACAGAGGCGTAGCCGGGTTCTTCTGCACCCAGGGCAAAGATTCAGTTTGGCGCCCCCCCCCCCCCGTCCCCCCCGAGAGCCTCTTTCCCGACATCTCCTTCCCCCTTACCATGTTTTCTTTTTCTACCAATGAGGTGTAATTTTTTTTCACATTTTTTAATGTAACTCAAGCACAAAACCATTTGTACATTTTACAAGCAAAATAGTTACATAAGGGAGTTAACATAACAATAAATTAAACAAAAAAAAATTAAAGAGGTCAGTGTGCCTGACTAAAACAGATTGTATAACTGAGGCTAATGAGACTATACGGTGACATAATGACTAGCCTCCTCTTGTAGATAGTGCCACACTCCCCCTCTAACGAATTGGGGTAGGGAGACAGACAGGTGAGCTCTACTCTACCCGCAACTCAGTCCCTGCCTACTTGCATGGCCTATCCTAAGTGACGGCGTACAACTGGGTGACGGTCCCTATGCTCAATAAGTGAAAGACAGACAACACAAGACAAAGGCACACAGAATCAAAGGGGGAAGTAGGGGCAGTTGCCCACGGAACACCGTGAGCAACAGGCAGTGGTGAACGAGCCGAGTCAAACCAGGAGAGTACATAGTAACAAATTCAGAGCAGGGTCAAGCCAGGGTCAAAAAGTAACAGTGGTTAATAATGTAAATAGCAGGAATCGCAGTGCCAGGAAACAAGACAATCATAGGCAAGGAACAACTGCAAGTGAGTGTATAAATAGACCAAGTGCGGGATCAGAACCGTCAGGCCAGGCTGTGATAGGTTGTCCCTCTCCTCAGCCTGCGAGCATGAGTAGTAACAGATCGCGTCACTCTAGCAGACCTTGGAGCTGATGAAGGCAGATTAACCCCGGGCGTCGACACAGAACCTGTGTCTGGCAAATCCATTACAGTACCCCCCTTTTATGAGGGGCCACCCTTCCTAGGTGAGCCTGGCTTGTTGGGGAACCGAAGATGGAACTTCCTGAGCAATATACCGGCGTGAACATCCCGGGCGGGTACCCAAGTCCACAGAACCTGTGTCTGGCAAATCCATTACACCCCCCCTTTGTAAATAAACCCACACAGCCCCCTGTAGATATTGCCACACCCCCCCCCCCAGTAGATAGTGCCAGACCCCCCTTGTAGATACTGCCATACTCTTCACCCCTAGTAGATAGTGCTAGACACCCCCCCTGTAGATACTGCCACACTCTTCCCCACTAGTAGCTAGTGCCACAACCCCCCCCCCCTCTCTGTAGATCACACCATTAGGGATCTCTCTAGGAGTGGAATCCACAGCCAGAGCGTTGCTGACCGTCTGGCCGGGGACTCTTCTCCTGGAGGAGCTCCTGATGTTACTGTCCATATGTGGACAGTGACGTCAGGGGCTATCTCTAGGAGAGGAATCCCAAGCCAGAGCTTCTCCAGGAGTGAAATCCCTGATACAATTTGAATAGTAAATTTGCTCTAGTGTGTATTTCAAACACTATGACAAATTATTGCAGTAATTTTAACTTAAAACTGCTCCCGCAACCCCCACTTATTGCCTGCATAGACACCGTGTAAATATATGGCCCCTGCCACTCAACCTCTATTCATATGGCATTTTAGAGGCCACTTGATTGGCTGCCACCACTTTTGTTTTGCACTAGTTTTGGTAAATGTTCTTCAGTGGGTTACAGACTTTGTTTTACAAATTTTTGTACTGTAGGTGGACCCCTAAAAAGCACCAAATATCTTTTTGTAAACCCCTAAAAAGCACCATATATCTTTGTAGGAGTTAGAGCTTTGTTTTTCTGTTACAGAGCTCCAAATCCTCTGGTTCCCTTTACTCAGCCATTGAGTTGCCTGCAGCAATCACTAGGTAAAGCAGACAACATAGTTATGAAACCTACATTAGACTTTGAGGAGCATTATAACCACGACCAGTATAATAGATTTAAAATATAAATTTTATTAAATTCATTAACCTCTTAATGACCGCCTATACGTGTTTTCACGGCGGGCGTTAAGGGTACTTATGCCAGAGGGCCACCTTTTCACGGCGGCGTTTTGGCATAAGATAGTGCCCCCGGGAGGCGCTTAAACTCAGTGGACTCAGCTACGGAGGTAGCTGAGGCCTCAGAGCACAGACCGAGGATTGTTTTGTCCGGTCCCCGGTCACGTGATCGCCGTTATTCAACGAATAACGGCGATCGCTGTAAAAACAGCAGTGGTTCGTTCTCTCTCTTCTCTCACAGAATATATTATGTGAGAGAAGACAGAAATGGTCTAAATAAGGGCCAGCACCCCCCTATTACACTCCTGACCAACCCCCCCATCCGCCCCCCCATACCTGATCCGTATCTTCAAGATGGCGTCACGTCACAATGACAGAACACATTACACCATGTTGGTAGTGTAATGTGTTTTAGCAGTGATCAGAGCTGCAAGTCTAAATGTCCCCTAGTGGGACAAGTAAAAAAAGATAATAAAAATAAGTTCCATAAACAAGAAATGCTTTTTTTCCTATAATAAGTCTTTTATTATAGAAAAAAAATGAACACGTTAAAAAAGTACACATCACCGCGTTCGTAACGACCCAAACTATAAAACTATCATATTATTTTTCACCCACGATGAACACCGCAAAAAAAAGTAAAAAAACAATGCTAGAATCACTATTTTTTGGTCACCACCCCTCCCAAAATATACAATAAAAAGTGATCAAAAAGTTGCATGCACGCCAAAATAGTACCAATAAAAACTACAATCCGTCCCGCAAAAACTGAAAAATAAAAAAGTTATGGCTCTCAGAATATGGGGACACAAAAAATAAATTATTTTATAAATAAATTATTTTATTGCGCAAACGCTGCAAAACATAAAAAAATTATATACATTTGGTATCGTTGTAATCGTACCAACCCGCAGAATAAATTAAAATGGTCATTTATAGCCCAGGGTGAACGCCGTAAAAATAATAATAAAAACCATTGTCAAAATTTATGGTTTTTGGTCACCTTGCTTGCCAAAAAATGGAATAAAAACTGATCAAAAAAATTGCATGTACCCCAAAACGGTACCAATGAAAAGTATAGATTGTCCCGCAACAAATAAGCCCTCACACAGGTCCGGTGAAGAAAAAATAAAAAAGTTCTGGCTCTCAGAATATGGCGATGTAAAATGTGCAGAGTGTCCAAAAGCGGATAAGATATGGCACCATTTATCAGTGCGACGCTGGCCACATATCTGCGGATTATTATTTATTTACCGCATTATTATACCCTCTTGTTATGCCCTGATGTATTCCACACAGATTACATATGCCCCCACATGATAAACTGAAATACCAGCAAAACGGCAAACAGAACTAACAAGCTAAATCTGTGCTCCAAAAGCCAAATGCTACTCCCCCCTCCTGAGTCCTACAGCGTGCCCAAACAGCATTTTACGTCCACAGATATGGCATTGCCATACCCAGGAGAACCCGGTTAATATTTTATGAGGTATTTGTCTTCAGTGGCACAAACTGGGCATAACATATAGTGCACTAAAATGGCATATCGGCGGAAAATTTACATTTTCACTCCACCCCATCCGTTGTGCATTAACTCCTTTCGCGCACCACGACTTAATAGCATGTCGTGGTGTGGGCGGTGATATATGGAGCATCTCACGCCCTGAGCCCGTGCCATACGCTGCAGGTGTCAGCTGTGTATTACAGCTGACACCCGGGACTAACGGACAGGAACAGCGATCGCGCTGTTACGGGAGCCTGTAAAAATGACAATATACTGCGATACGTTAGTATTGCAGTGTATTGTACCAGCGATCTACTGATTGCTGGTTCAAGTCTCCCAGGGGGACTAATAAAATGTGTAAAAACAAAAGTAAATTATTATTAGTGAAATAATTAAATAAATATTTAAAGTCCAAAAAAAAACCTTTTCACATTTTTTCTCTAAAGTAATGTAAAAAAATAAAAAAAATACACAAAATTGGTATTGCTGCGTCCGTAAAAGTCCAAACTATTACAATATACCATTATTTGACTCGCATGGTGAACGCAGTGAAAAATAAAGAATTTAAAACCGGCAAAATCGCTGTTTTTTGGTCACTTTGGCTCTACCAAAAAATGTAATAAAAAGTGCTCAAAAAGTTGTATGTGCCAAAAAATGGTACCAATAAAAACTACAGCTCGTTGCGCAAAAAATAAGCCCTTATACCACTATTTTGACGGAAAAATAAAAAAGTTATGGCTCTTGGAAAGCGGGGAGGGAAAAACGAAAAAGAAAAAGCATAAATGGATCAGTCTGGAAAGGGTTAATTACTTTCTAATGGAAAAACATTTATGGCCACATATGGGGTATATATGCAGGAAAACAGCAGCACAGCTACAACAAATTCTTCAGTGTGAAAGGACAACTCCCCAAACATGTGTGGTGCACGCAGCAAAGAATCCCAAGTCCAAGGGAGACAATCAATATGCAATCGAAGAAAGAAACACTTGCCAAGTGTTTTTATGCTTGGTGAATAAATCAAATACACTTCTTTGGATTATCTTGAGTGCTGCAGTTCCTTTCTTCGATTGCACATGTGGGGTACAGCCGTACACGGGAGAAATTGCTTTACAAATTTTGGGGTGCTTTTTCCTCCTTTATCCTTTGTGAAATTGGAAAAATTCAACATTTTAGTGGAAATAATGTTGATATTCATTTTCACGGCCTAATTCTAATAAATTCTGCAAAAGATCTGTGGGGTCTAAATGCTCACTATACCCCTAGATAGATTCCTTAAGTGATGTAGTTTCCCAAATGGGGTCACTTTTGGGGGGTTTCACTGTTTTGGTCTCTCAGGGGCTTTGCAAATTCTACATGGCACCCGTAAACCATTTCAGCCAAATTTGAGATCCAAAAGCCTTTGAGCAAAGTCTTTATTTCCCTTCTTGCAGTCCTTCTTAATATACTCTGCAGCGGATAATGCTTTAGGTTGCCTATCAATCACTTGACTTCCAGTCTGGGTGACCACCTTTTCCCCACTTGTAAATACATGTGTTGATGTCGTCATAGAAAGTACTATCTGATGATAATTTCAGATCTGGGTCACAACTGGTTTAGATTTCACCCAGTCAGTAAAGAGTATGCATGGGAAGGTTGTACAAGAAATAATTCAGTTTAAATACAAGCCAGAAAAAAGGAAAAAGAAAGTATGTAGAATATGTGCTCTGTGTTAAGCTTGATAAAGAGATTGTGCAACCAGGAGTGATAGGCTCTAATGTGAACCATCTCCCATTGTGCATTTTGTAATGTCTCTTCTTATTCTTTGTTCACCATAAACATTTAGTGCAGCCTTTCCTTAATAAAGCAACATATAGTCAGAATTTTATACAAATGCTGCATGAAGGAATATCAAAGACAGAGCCTCTCATGACAGCTGGTCCATACATTTAATTGACATGAATGCATGTAACATATTTCTACCAGTGTCATGCTTTCATATGCGGTGTATGGATTGGGGAACCATGGTGAATAAGTCGTGGCTCTATCTATAGTTACCGAGATATCAATAGTAATTCCTTCACCGACCAGGAATAATTCTTCAAAGAATGTTTAGAAGATATTAAAGAGGCTTTGTCACCACATTATAAGTGCCCTATCTCCTATATAAGGAGATGGGCGCTGTGATGTTTGTGACATCAGTGCTTTTTATTTAGAAAAACAATCTATTTTAAACCACTTTATGAGCGATTTTTAGCTTTATGCTAATGAGTTTCTTAATGCCCAAGTGGGCGTGTTTTACTTTAGACCAAGTGGGCGTTGTACAGAGGAGTGTATGACGCTGACCAATCAGCGTCATGCACTCCTCTCCATTCATTTACACTGCACTAGCGATATACAGGGTGGGCCATTTATATGGATACACCTAAATAAAATGGGAATGGTTGGTGATATTAACTTCCTGTTTGTGGCACATTAGTATATGGGAGGGGGGAAACTTTTCAAGCTGGGTGTTGACCATGGCGGCCATTTTGAAGTCGGCCATTTTGTATCATAGAAGTCTATGGGGCCGGGTAATACACGGCCATCACCGGAATGTGTCCCGAGTGATGGCCGGGTCTACCGTCGCTCGCGCACTCTCTCCTCCTCCTCACAGCGCAGAGTGCATGTGAAGAGGAGGAGTGTATCCCATTCAGAAGAAGCGCCTCCTGCTCTGCTATGTGCAGGGGTACTGTGTGGCAGGGCTGGGGTGTACAGCAGGTGGAAGGGGGCGCTGTGATGGCTCCCTTCCCAAATCGCCCTGGCCCGGCGAATCAGCCTCCTTTCCGCCCTGGCGCTTCTTCAGGCATCGCTACAGCTATAGCAGCAATAGCGGCTGCTAGCGGCGACACCTACCATGGTCGATGGCACCGCTAGCAGCTGCTGCGGCTGCTACTCCTGTAGCTTTGTCCCTGCTCTATATGCTAGCCCCACTTTAGCTCCCTGAAGGAGCGGAATCCCCGTGTGTTCGGGGATTCCGCTCCTGGACAGAGCGCTTGATGTCTCTGTCCATATATGGACAGTGACATCAGGGGAGATTCCACTTCAGGAGTTGCCCCTAATGTCCCTATCCAGATATGGACAGAGACATCAAGTGCTCTGTCCAGGGGGACATAGAAAAGAATGTTGAAAACTAATGAAGTAAAAGAATGAACATTATTAGTAATGTGAAGATAATATAAAAAAGGGCATAATGATTTTTTTTATGCTTGGTAGACATGGCATGAACAGATGGAGGTGAGGAGGAAACAAACACAAACAAAAAAACAATTCACAAATGAAATTCATCCGATTAAAAAACGGTCAGGGAAAAAAACGGATGCAAATCGGATCCAAATCGGAAGGTAAAAACGGCAACACGGCCCGGAACGGAATCGGAATGGATGCAAACCGGATGAAAACCGGCCGGGAAAATCGGCCAAAAACGGCCGACACTCGGACCCTGTCATGTGAATGAGGCCTAAAATAAATAAAACATCAGCCTGTTAAATGTATTTCATGTTCACACTCACCCAGTATATTTGGATCTATACAAGCACCAATTTCTTATTTAGTTGCACTTAATTTTGAGTTCCGTAAGGGACTAGTCAATAAAGCATCATATCAAACAAGTTGCAAAGGGGTAAAGTGAATTCCCCTGTGGCATCTATTCCGCTGCTTTATGTAATAGCCGGACACATTTGTACCATCAGTTTACATTACTTGTCACTCCATTCATCACACAATAGATGTGCTGTCATTGCAAACAAGCTACTTGCATGTATTTGAACAATATTCTCTTTCCTCATATCTATTTTGTTCTGTAAAGCATCAGTCGTTACTCCATCTTAATCAGGCTGAAAAGACGTATGGAGCCAATGTCCCTGCTCTACAGTTATCCCCCACTGTAATTTATTATGTACCTTGTCATTTATTATACACTTGCATCACTCAAATCTCACCTCAGTGACAGCATATATATATTATAATGTAACCGTACAAAAAAGCTGTTTGAAAATCACTACTTTTTCCTTGCAAACAACACACATCATTCATGTCTTTATCTTACAAGGCATCCCTATGTCATTGCATGCACTGTGCATACATACATTTTACATGTATAGGTAATCCCAGAGGTCTTACTTGAAGCTATTGGTCCCTAATGCAAAATCTGTAACAAGGCCCCACAGCTGTCATTTGTAATTTACAGTACTGGTGTCTACTTATATGGGCAGAAAGCTTTTTAGACTCCCTTAGGCTCCAGACCTCAGGTCTGGACCCCCAATAGTTATACCCCTGGGTATTCCAAGGAACAAAAATGGCAAGGTAAAACTCCTTTTTGGAGGACTTCTTATTGGATAAGCTAACCAAGGATATTAAATGTCCCTATTCCTTTTACTCAATGTGATCAACTTTCAATGTGGAGAAATGCTATAATTGGTAATATTCCGGTTTGCATTGGCTGCACATTTTTCGCTAGTGGTATTAAGGACTACTGACCAAGACAAAATGTCAAGCTGAACCAATAAATGTTCTGACCACTGGCACAGTTTGTCATTGGTTGGGACCACTCATTTAAATAAGTGAGATAATAAAAATTATTTTTAACAATCACTGCTAACAGTTGGATTGTCAATGATATTCAGTTGGCTATGGCCATTTGTGTATATATATATATATATATATATATATATATATATATATATATATACACACTACCGTTCAAAAGTTTGGGGTCACCCAGACAATTTAGTGTTTTCCATGAAAACTCACACTTATATTTATCAAATGAGTTGCAAAATGACTAGAAAATAAAGTTAACCCCTTCCCGCTCCTGGACGTACTATTAGGTTATGGCAGCTGTATCGTTCGCGCTCCATTACCTAATAGTACGTCTCGGGAGTAACGGCCGTTTCGGCCGTCCTCCCGACACATACAGGGGCTGTGACAGCTGCTGTCTTGTTCAGCAGCTGTCACAGCTCCTACAGCGGGGACCGATCGCTGTGTCCCCGCTAATTAACCCCTTAAAAGCCGCGTTCTATAGAGATCGCGGCTTTTTAGGGGTTAAGCTGCCATCGCCGGCCTGCTACGCGATAGCGGCCGGCGATGGTGACTATGGCAACCGGACACCAAACAATGGCGTCCGGCTATGCCATAGACGGAAGCCTAGTGGGTCCTGACAACGTCAGGACCCACTATGCTTGCTGTCAGTGAGTAGCTGACAGTTCTAATACACTGCACTACGCATGTAGTGCAGTGTATTAGAATTGCGATCAGGGCCTCCTGCCCTCAAGTCCCCTAGTGGGACAAAGTAATACAGTAAAAAAAAAGTTACAAAAAGATGTGTAAAAATAAGAAAATAAAAGTTTTAAAAGTATTAAAAGTAAAAATCCCCCTTTTTCCCTTATCAGTCATTTATTATTAATAAAAATATATAAACAAACAAATAAACTATACATAATTGGTATCGCCGCGTCCGTAACGGCCTGAACTACAAAATTATTTCGTTATTTATCCCGCACGGTGAACGCCGTAAAAGAAAATAATAATAAACCGAACCACAATCACAATTGTTTGGTCACTTCACCTCCCAAAAAATGGAATAAAAAGAGATCAAAAAGTCGGATGTACCGAAAAATGCTACTGATCGAAACTACAGTTCGTTACGCAAAAAAATAAGTCCTCGTACGGCTTTATTGATTGAAAAATAAAAAAGTTCTGGCTCTTAGAATAAGGTAACACAAAAAGTGAATGATTGTTTACAAAACATATTTTATTGTGCAAACGCCATAAGACATAAAAAAAAACTATAAACATCTGGTATCGACGTAATCGTATCGCCCCGCAGAATAAAGTGAATATGTCATTTATAGCGCATGGTGCACGCAGTAAAAAAAAAAGAATAAAAAAGCAATAGTAGAATTGCTGTTTATTAGTCACCACGCCACCTAAAAATAGAATAAAAACTGATCAAAAAGCCGCATGCACCCCAAGAAAACTACAATGGATTCCTCAAGGGGTGTAGTTTCCAAATTGGGGTCACTTTTGGGTGGTTCCCAATGTTTTGGCACCACAAGACCTCTTCAAACCGGACATGGTGCCTAATAAGAAAGAGGCCTCAAAATCCACTAGGTGCTCCTTTGCTTCGGAGGCCGGTGCTTCAGTCCATTACCGCACTAGGGCCACATGTGGGATATTTCTCAAAACTGCAGAATCTGGGCAATACGTATTAAGTTGCGTTTCTCTGATAAATCCTTTTGTGTTATAAAAAAAATGGTATAAAGAGGATTTTCTGACAAAAAAAATATGTACATTTCACCTCTACTTTACTCTAAATTTCTGTGAAACACCTAAAGGGTTCATAAACTTTCTAAATGCTGTTGTGAATACTTTGAGGGGTCTAGTTTCTAAAATGGGGTATTTGATAGGGGTGTCTAATATATGGGCCCCTCAAAGCAACTTCAGAACTGAACTGGAACCTAAAAAAATAAATAAATGAGGCAATACTTTGCTTCTTACATTATACTGATAATGAGCCGTGCCCACCCCGAGATGACCCCAGTTTTGACCGTTTGTATAAACGGAGACCTCTATTAGACCGTTTCTGTGCCCTGTTTTCCCAAGCATACACCCCCGAGAAGTGTATTTCTATTGATGAGTCCCTGGTACATTTTAAAGGGAGGGTTCAATTCCGCGAGTACCTGCCGGGTAAGAGGGCAAGGTATGGCGTGAAGATGTATAAGCTGCGAGAGTGCATCCGGGTATACCTACAGGTTTAGGCTATATGAAGGGAAGGCCACCCCCAAACCAGACTGCATCCTGGACTACAATAGGTACATGGGAGGGATGGACTTGTAAGATCAAATCCTGAAGCCCTACAGCACCATGCGGTGTGGTATAAGAAGCTGGCCGGGCACATCATACAGATGGCATTGTACAATGCATACGTGCTACGTCGATGTGCAGGCCAGACGGGAACTTTCCTGGAATTTCAGGAGGTGATTATCAAGAACCTAATCTTTAGGGACCAAGAAGGGGGGGCACCCAGTACTTCTGGAAGCGGGGCCACACGCATCGTACCAAGGCGGCAACACTTTCCAGGAGAAGTTCCCCAAACTGGCAAGAAGGGAAAAAGTCAAAAGAGGTGCAAAGTCTGCTATAAGAGGGCGATAATGGATGACACAATATATCAATGTGACACGTGTCCCGAATAACCAGAGCTCTGTATGAAAGATGGACTTCTTATTGGATTTAAAATTTTTAAAATTTATCATACATCCCTTGGTTTATAATTTACCCCAATTTTACTTACCCTGATGCACTCCACACAGCTTTTTCCCCCTCGTCTTTCCCCTCTGAGCCCTGTGTGTCCAGGCAGCTGATAACAGCCACATGTAGGGTATTGCCATACCCGGGAGAACCCACATTACAGTTTATGGGGTGTAGGTCTCTGGTCAAAATGCTCACTACACCTCTAGATGAATGCCTTAAGGGTGTAGTTATTAAAACGGGGTCACTTCTTGCGGGTTTCAACTGTACTGGTACCTCATGTGCTTCTGCATACATGACTTCGCACTAGAAAATCCCCAGTAGGCCAAATGGTGGTTCTTTCCTTCTGAGCCCTCCCATGGGCCCAAACGGCAGTTTATCACCACAAATGGGGTATTGCCGCACTCAGGACAAATTGGGCAACAAAATGGAGTATTTTATTTCTTGTGAAAATAAGAATTTTTTAGCTAAAATGACATATTATTGGAAAAAATAT